>NC_135478.1:209518847-210135166 GCF_052094955.1 Ictidomys tridecemlineatus | reverse complement strand
ATTCGATCACTTTCCCAAGCTCCAGCTCTGAATATTGGTGCATTGGGTTGAGCTATCAACACATATATCTTTGGGGAACACTTCATATCCAAACCATAATACTTATTGGAATATCTAATGGACAGAATAATTGTTCTGCATACTGAGAATTCAAATGCCCATGCCAGCCATTTGATTTGCCGTGATAGTCTATATTGTATGTTTGCATTATAGCTGACCATAGTGTTGGACCTTCAGCAGGTCAAAATAGCAAGGGCATACTATGCTACACTTTGAGTGTAGACTTTCAAAATGTGATGTACTCTTCCCCCTTGTCTTGCTTCCGAAAGTCAGTCTCTGACAGCAAGAAAAATGTGCCTCCTCATGACCTTTGACCTTTGAATTTCACCTGTTTAACTGTAAAGGCATATGAAAGTATTTCAGTTTTAGTGACCTTTCTTCAAGAAACGAGAAGAAAGGAAATAGCTGCTTGATGTTGTAACTGGCTGTCCATCAGCCAGGATTACTTGCTTGCTATTTTTAAATGGATATCAGTTGAGATTTTCCTTCACTTTTAATTATTTGGAAAATTACATTAGATTTGTGAGTCTTAAAATAATTGAGCTTATTAAATGGTTTAATAAATCAGTCATAAATTTTATCAGCTATCTGGTTCAGAGTACAGCATGGCCCGGCCCATTTAGTTTTCCATTGATAGCAGTATGGATGTCATCAAATAAGGACTTAAAATGTATTCATACTTTTTAGTTTCTCATAATAATGCTGCAATTCTTAGGGATTGTACCTTTAGCTTAAATCCATTCTGCTTAATAATTTATCTTGATTTCAATATTAGATATTTTCAGCCTTTGGAGGATAAGGCTAAGATGGGGATGAGGACAGAGTTTGCCAGTGACAAGGAGGGCTTTGTGAGTCAATGTCATGTTTAAAATATTTAAGGTGAGAAAGCACATTTTTTTGCATGGTGCTTTTACAGAGAGGTCAAAATAGCAAGGACATACTACTATGCTACACTTTGAGTATAGACTTTCAAAATATGGTGTACTCTTCCCCTTTGTCTTGCCTCCAAAGTCAGTTTCTGATAGCAAGAAAAATGTGCCTCCTCATGACCTTTGAAAAATAGCTGTTCTACTGAATGAATCACTAGGACTGGAAAATCTTGACCACAGACTTTTTTTTCTAGTAAGTGCCATGCTATGGTTTGGACGTGGTTTGTTCCCAAAGGATTCATGTGTTAGAGACTTGGTTTCCATGTGGTAATGTGGAAGGTAATGGAATCTTCCAAAGCTGGAATCTCGTGGGAAGTCACTGGGGGTACTGCTCTTACAGTAGCTCTTGTGGGACCCTTGAGTTCTTGCTAGAGCAAGTTGTCACAAGAGTGAGACAGATGCCTGCGTCACTGTCTGCCTTCCTGTCTGGCGATGTGATGTCTCTCTCTCTCTCTCACACATACTCTTGCTGTGATGCCATCTGCTTAAAATCTTTACCAGAGCTGAGTTAATGCTGGTGCTATGCCCTTGAATCTCCTGAACTATGAGCTAAATAAACCTTTTTCTTTATAAAGTTAGCCTACCTTAGGTGTTTTGTTTTAGTAATGAAAAATAGACTAATGCACACAATTTTATATTGTAGAAGTGTATGTCTATGTTCTACATTATATTAAAATAAGAGCACAAAAAAATTAAATCATGCCTTTGAAATTAGGCACTAACCAAAGATTATAGATACCTGTCTTATGAATCTTATCTTTGTCTTAATTTTGTGTTGAACACTGTTTTCCTGTCATAGACACAAATCATACAGTTGTTATAAAAATTACATAACTTTAACCTACATGTACTTTCTGAATATATAATAATTTAAGGAAAATACAACTTGAAGGGAACAAGTATCTTTGATAACTAATAAATATCAAGGCTCATTGTAAAAACATAGTTTTGAAATGACCTTAAGAAATCAATCTCTACTGATTATGGATCATATGGCAACAGATTAAGTACAGAATCTGATAATAAGAATCCAATAGACTTCCATTAGGAGATACATATGAAAGATATTTTTAATTTTTAAAAAATTTCATCTCATGACTTCTTTTGGAAATACATTTTTCATGTGAATGTGTAATGTAGTTTTACATGATGTAATGGATATTTTATTATAGGCTTTAAAGGAATTAAAATAATAAATACAAAAAGCAGTCACTACTGATACGAACACATAAATAAATTTTACTTCTAATTTAAAGATACTTGCAAGGAAGTGAATAACAAAAATTTGAGTTGCAACTCTTCATTGATGCACACCCAATGTCCGAGTGTGGCCTGCACCACCCTGCTGTGATGAGGACGTTTGTCCTTCCAGTGTCTGGCTTCATTGTAGGCAGTGGGCAACATTTCTTGGTATTAACTCCAAAAATTCTTCTGTAGGTTACCCTTAAGAAATCCCTCTGGTGTATGATAGCCCACTGTTTTATTTATTTCTATTTCTTTTTAACTCTATTTGTTTCTCTGTTTTTGTTTGCCATGCTTTCCACATTGCTGTTGTGTGGTACCCATGCTTTATAAAATTTCATTCTACTTTCAAGTAGTTAAAGACTTAGTCATTCTGAATGTAATAGGAAGATGACATCCCAGCCACTCAGTGTTTTTCACTGGAAGATGATTGGAAGTGCTGTTTATGTACGAGGTTTGGAATCCTGTGCCATCTGCTACTTTCATCTTTTTTCTTCAAGTGGCATTTCTCTATTTTTAATAGAGACAACTGCTTTTCTATAACCAACAATTATAGAAGGTTGGATTATCTAAGTCTGTGTTTTATTCATATCTTTTTAGTTCTTTTTCCAAATCCAATTTCTTTCCTATTGATGCTCTGCTGTTGTAGAATCCTGCTCTGAATCCTATTTGAGAAGCTATTTTTACATGGCAAGAATTTCCAACTTGGAAAACCAAAGTCAATCAAGCATGCCATAGAAATCTGTAACTTTTTTACTAGGTATAATAACAGCAGTGATGTTCAACCACTTCTTGTTCAAATGTTTCTTTTGACAGTAATTATAGTGTTTTCTTTCATGAAGCATAGTGTTTGAAGCAATTTGTGCCCAAGTTGGTTTTTGCATTTGGAAGTCTTTAGGAATTGATTTCTCAGTGTTCTATTGTTGTAATAGTTCTTGTTGAAGTTTCTTCATTACCTGGAACAATTTAAGTTTTATTATTATTATTTTTTTTTGGTCACGAGAGGGAGTTGTAATGGATTCCATAAATTGTTTATTACTCCTTACATATTCCATTAATGTGTATTGTTGGTGACCGAGGTAGACAGAACCAGATCAGATCTGGATTGCCCCATGGTCTCATTTTGTCTGAGGTCATAGAGTCCTGTTGTCTCTTGTCATTATGTAAACATTTATTCAAAGGAAATCCAACATGGAACCCCAAATAACATTGCTCTAAGAACCTGCTAATTATAGCCAAGACTGTGGACCTAGAGTTCTGTCAGTCCTTTTGCCCTATTTTTCTTTGAGAATCTATGTTTAAAGTTTAAGTTTTTTGCTGGTCTTGGAGAAACCTTGAAACAGGATCATTTGGTCTCAGATTTGGGCATTTCATGGAAGAGGACTGGTACTCTACTCCAAATTGCATTTGTTGGGTAGACTTAATTCTGTTTCATTTTAGAAGTTGAGGGGGCAGTGGCCTGATGTTCATTTCCTAAAGTCTGGAAGTCTGTTTATGGGCAGTAGTCCCTATAGGCTGGACCGGGCCTGGCTGAACTCAGTCCTGGGCCTTCTGGTGGCCATCTGCTGGTCCTGCTGGTAATGCTGTGATAGGAAGAATATAAAACATGTGAGGCCCTTTTATAGGGTTCACTCTGGAAATGCTGGAGAAATATAGTATTCCCCTTTCTTCTCTGTTAACTTTAATAGCTTTGCCACTTGGTCTTTGAGTTGAAAAGTAGAGGCAACATAGTTGGAAATCAAATGTTAATTTTCTCTCAGAGTTATAATTTCTGAACACTGGAATATTTCCTGTTTAAGTATTAACCCTCTTTCTCCTTCTTTTCCTGGTTGGAGAAGACTGTTAAAAGAAGAGTAACTTATTTCTGTTAAACATTTTAGTGAGTGAACCCATATTCTCTTGCATCTCATTCTTATCTAGAAGCAGATATATTTTGTTTTTGTTAAAAATTTCCTCACAGTTTATAGATGGCATACACATTGAATATACACAGTGGAGTCATATATTACCATATATCTGCTATGAAAACCATTTTAGAGTAGAGAGCATATGCCCAATGAATATAAGAAAAATAACAAAAATGGATATTGTTTTCTTCTAATTTCATGTGCTGACAGTGTTTTAAGCATTTTTTTATGTTTAAACCCATCCTCCTAGCACCCTTATGGGTAGGTATTTCCATTATCTCTGCTTTATAAAGGAGGACACAGGGCAAGTCATTTTCCCAGGGCCATATCTAGTAAGTTGTTGTTCAGAGATGTGAACCCATGTCTTGTACAGTTTTTGCACTTAAACATCCTGTGGTCCTAACTTCTGTGTACAGGGAATGTCTTCTTTAAAGTTTTCCATTTACTATATGGAAAAGAGTAATAAGCATTTATTTGGATCTTTTTCTTCTAAACCAGTAGTAAATAAAGGTCTCTTAAAAATGGTCTCTGTTGTGTGCTATTGGGTATTAGACTTGGACAGCTATTCTCTGTGACATTCTTAAAACCTCCTTTATCCTAGGACCAAACTCTTTGAGAATCTGTGTTTAAAGTTTAAGTTTTAAAGTATAAAGTATGACTTCCTTTTCAAACCTTGTTTATGTGTACAGCTTTAGTGAATGTGGCAATTGAATTTCTTGTTAGTTCAGTTCTTGTTAGCTTGAGGCTGGGACAATTTCTTAACAGTGTAGTGGAGAATACGTGGAAGCAGATGGTTCCCTGCACTGGGAACTTTAGAGATGAGTATCTTCTTCTGGTCAGTGAGGTACACTTGTGTCCACTGCAATCTGCTGAGTTCAATGGCGCAACCTGGGTACTGTCCACAGTGGAGGAGTTTGTCGACCTCCCTCCAGGAGTCAGGAAGCAGTAAAGAGTGCAACATTTACTTTGATAAGTGGTTGTGGAGTGGAAATAATTTTGCACTTCTCCATTTATTGTCTTTCTTAGACTTCTTTTTTCTCTCTCTCTCTTTTTTTTTAAAAAAAAAGAGAGAGAGAGAAAAAAGACATTGTTTTGTATTGGTTGTATTGCTTGATGTATTGGGTTTTTGGCTTATAGTGTTTGTTATAACTAATTATAAGAGAAAAAAGACATTGTTTTGTATTGGTTGTATTGCTTGATGTATTGGGTTTTTGGCTTATAGTGTTTGTTATAACTAATTTATTTGCCTTTTGTACGATAGTCAGGTCATCACCTTTAGTCTCCATGCTTAGATGTTTTTATGATCTATTAAAAAATTACCTGGGGCTGGGGTGGTGGCTCAGAGGGAGAGCGCTTGCCTAGCATGTGTGAGGCACTGGTTCGATCCTCAGCACCACATAAATAAATTAATAAACAAAGATACTGTGTGTCCCTCTACAACTAAAATTTTGTATATAAAAAAAGTTAGTTGCTGGGACAATTTGCCTTTGAAACTAGAATATTGAGTTCCTCCAGTGACATATGTTCATGAGCATTGGAGCAATTTTTAAGTTGTATACTACTCACAGTTGCTTCCTTACATATAAACTAGCTAGCTCCTCTGGGCTTCATTCATTTCATTTGGAAGGTTTTCAATTTGCCCCATTCAGATGTTTTTAGTGTCAAGTATGAATTATAAAAATGGTAGTTAGCCACATAAATGTTTCAACTAATGAGTTAAATTCAGGTTTCATCATGGCTTCTCAGAGAATCTTGTAGAATTATTCTGTTTTGTGAGTGCTGATTATGTTAAAACAAAAAATCTTTCAAAAACCCATAAATCACAGTGTGTTCTGCTTCATGGTGGGATTGATGGATCAAACCAAATCATATCAAAACAGTACAAAAAAAATAGTCACTGACACCACTGATTTAATGTGAGAAATGTCTATTTATTAAAAAAATATTATACAACAGAATTTCAGCAACTCTTAATTCTAGGAAACCAGGTATGTTTGACTAAAAAAGGTCAATCTTCAAACTCCTAAAAACATGGATAACAGTGGTTTGAGGAAGACAGACCAAAGAAATATGTACCTCTTTACCCACCCACTCTCCTTTGTTCTTCTCTCCATAAAATCACTCACACATTCGTGTCCTAGGGGAAATGTATTCTTAGCATGTTATATATAGTTTTGAAAGCAAAGCGGGATGGAATAATGTTGTATAACCCGCTTTCTTCCCCTCAGTATATTCAGATCTCAAGTAGACTTTGGATTGGATAATCAACACCATTTAAGAAGGCTTTTCCTAGGAAAAGTAATGCTATTAATGGAAATATGTGATAATGCCTGATCGTATGTATTAGTCACAGCTCCCAGGTTTTGAGCACTTCCTTTGTCCAAGCACTTAGCACATATTGATCATTTCATTCCTGCTGCACTCCTATAAGGCAGGTTCTGACCTGCTGGTCTCCTCACTTTGTGGATGAAGCAGCTGAAACACAGAGAAGTTCCCTTGCTTCCAGTCACCCTGCCAGGAAGGGCAGGCGCTGGGATGAACCCAGGCTGCCTGGCCTCTAAGGCCATGTTAGACTGCGTCTCAGAAGCTAAGCCTTTTCTGTTCTAACAGCCACGTTTCTTATTATATGTCTGAATGCTCCATCTGAGTCTCCTTTGAAGCACTTTAGTGAAGGTTTACATTTTGGAGGTTTTTAGCACAGTCAGCTAGGCCTTGATTATGGAGCTCAATAAATAAGAAATTTAGTTTAAAAAGAAATTCACAAATGAAAGGACTTCTTTGGTGTTTTTGTTTTTTTTAATCCACATGACTATATATTGAAATAAAACTGTCAAAATACTGTCAAACAGTGGGTGAAGATTAATATTTCTGTAGATTTTGCTGTAATTTGTTGGAAATTGTGCGTTTCTTTATGAATATATCTGTCAACTGTGCAATTCAGTTTTTATAGAATTAAAGAAAAGAAGTCCAAACTATTTTCCAAGTGAGTTTCTGTTAACTTTCCTCAAACTATTGAAAATGTTAATATGTTAGTTTAACAAACAGGTGAAGGTAGCATCAGAAATTTGGTTACTGATTACTTTTTTTTAAAAAAATATTTTTTAGTTGTTGATGGACCGTTATTTTATTTATTTGTATGTGGTGCTGAGGATCAAACCCAGTGCCTCACACATGCTAGGCTAGTGCTCTTCCACTGAGTTACGTCTACCTTTGTGTCTCTACTTTCCCTGTTCCTTCCAATTAATTGGGCTTCAATGTCTATATTTAAAATACAAGTCCCTTTCCATTCCTACTTTAGTCTTAGTCTGTGGTTCTCAGCTGTGGGAGATTTTGCTCCTTTCACCCATGGGACATTTATTATGTCTAGAACATTCTGGATACCACTGGCATCTATCAGATCAGAGGCAGGCAGTGCTGCTAAATGTGCCCCAGGGCACAGGACAGCCTCTTTCAACGAAGACTCTTTCCATCCAAAATGTCCCTAGTGATGAAGTTGAGAAACCCTGATCTAAGCCATTGTCCTTCTCACTTGTACTATTACAGGGTCACCTGCAGGGAGCCACTCTTGTCTTAGATTCCATTTTCCACAAAGCAGTGTTAGCAGGCTTTCGAAATGTATTTTGACTCTTGCTGGTTTCCTTGCTTAAAACCTCCAACCGCTTTTTAATTATACTTAACATAATGTACAAGCCCTTTCTCTTGACTTTTGTCCTCTGCCTGCTTTCCTGCATTCACACACTTAGACCCCCCTCACCCTGTCATTGAGCACTTGGACCACACTGGCCACTAAACCTGCTGGTTCTAATAGCTCTTTATCTAGTCTACTCTCTCCCCCTATTTTGCATGGTTGGCTCCCTCTTGCTTTGCCTCTCAACCCCACAGAGAGGCTTGACCTGGTCACTTTGTGGAAAATAACTATACAATTCTCCGTTTTTCTCTCTTCTCACTTGAGCTGTCCTTTTTCTGCTTTTGTGTCTCTGCAACACTTTATCTGTTTCTTGTTTCTCCTCGACACTGGGTGTGTGAGCGCAAAACTCCATCAATTGAGAAGTGCCAAAAAAGAATGGACTACTAAATTCTAATAGTATTCTACTGCTGCAGCTAAATGGATTAAAACGAGATATAATTTGTATAAAATGAAAAAGAGGCAGGAGAGTTATCTTATGACAACAACAGTTACCATTAGTGATTACCTCCTATGTCCCAGGTGCTGTGCTGACACAGGTTTGTGCTTTAGCTGGGCCCACCCTCGAGCCCTCTGCTGAGGCCCGCCTTAGTGGGGGTTAGATAGCCCAGAAGAGACCTCCCTCTCCTTCCCTCCCAGGATCCAAGGATGCGTAATACCCTTCCCAATGGCCTGGGGAGCAAATGGATATGGTAGCTATGCTTTCTATGGGATACTTTATAATAAGAAGGCAGCTTACACAGGTTACATACCTAACCCCAGGCAAATGTGGTTGTGTCTTCACTTCTAGTAGGCTTCATTGTTTTTCAGATTTTCTTGTGGGAACTGCATGGACACAGTAGGTGATCACTCAATGGTAATTGTTGTTGTCATAAGATTTTTTTGTTTGTTTGTTTCAGGTGATTTGGGCAAAAATGTTCTACTTCTCCCTTCCTGTCCTGAGATAATTGCTTAGTTTGCTTCATTTTTAGTGAGCACTGTCTAAAAGTAAAAACTGACAGTATGAGAATATATATACTCTAAGCTTTGGACTATTTTTATTTTTGGCTGAAAACATATTCAAGATTTGTAACTCCGTGCAAAACATATACTGTATTTCATATATTTTGTTCAGTTGGAAAACTGAACCCGAACCTGTTTCATATAAGTTTTTGAGCCTTGGCAGTTGGAACAGTCAGAAAGTGCCCTGTGTCTGTGGGCATAGACCTCTGACCCATCCCCATGGACCTGATGGAAGATCTTCCACTAGTCCCTTGAACACATGGGGCTTTAAGGTCAGTTGGAGGATGGAGTAACATGGATTTGGATCTAGAATCCCTGCATTCTTTACCTGGTTGGGTGAGAGTTTTTGTTGAAGCCTGAGATCATCTCTTCCCTTCTTCTGATCTCATGGGCCTCCTTGGCCCCTGGAAATGAGTGTCCGGCCACCAGCTGAGGCACTAACTAGGGAAGGTAGAAGCCCATAATGACCCTTGATGACAAAGTGTTCTGAGTTTCATCCTGTGCCTGGGCATTTTGTGTGATGAAAGTTGTCTTGTGCTTCATGCCCTCGTGTATTTGTCCTCCCACTCACTACCTTTAAGTGTTTTTCTTTTTTGCTGATTTTTTTTTTCTTTTCCAGCAGCTTGTCATAGCAATGACACATGCTCAGCAAACTCAGCCTTAGACAGCTTTTTGCAGACAAGAACAACAAATTCGCCAGTCAGGGAACAAAGTGAGAGAAAAATGAAGAACAATATTAGAAAAGAACCCTTTGGGAAGCTGCACAAAAAATGTTATATTAAAATCAATACCAGGGCTTGACCTTTTGTGGTACTGTATATTTTAAAGCCTCCTATTGATTCTCTTTTAATAACATGTTTATTCTAGTTTACTGACATAAGCCTAGGGAGAATATAAAAGGAAAAGATCAAATTCTTTATTATGGTGGTCATTTAAATTTGTCTCAGGTATTTTTTATGGCTCACTGGTGTTATCTGTATTATTTAACATATTGTTATGCAGTAGAAGACTAAGAGGTTATGAAGTGAATTTTTTTCTTTTGTTGAAATTATTCTTTTTTTGTGACATATATGTATACCTGCTCCCCCACCCCATTAGAATCTTTTTTCTTTCTTTCTTTTTTTCTTGGCAAGTGGTTAGAAGACAGAAAAATCTGATTTTGATTGATAGTTCTTTTTTTTTTTTTCCAGTTCAGAAAACCACCCATAGTCTAATCTGTCGAGTCTGGGTACATTTGGTGATAGTTCTGTGCACAAAGACAGATGCCATTTACTATATAACTAATGGCAAAAAAATGTCAAAGGATAGAAAGTCTCCTTGGCTGACCCCTTTGATTGCTGAGTCTTGTCATTTCAAAGACAAATATTCATTGCCTTTCCCCAGTGTGGCCGTTCTCCTGCTGCTCAGGACGGCATCCTCCTAAGGATATTGTCCAGTCTTGAATCAGTTACACTGTGTGTTCATCTCCTGATGGAAAAAACAATTAATTTTCCCCTTCATTCAGATGATTTTCTTCAACATACAGATATTAAGAGATACCCAGAACAGCAGGAAGGACTTGAGAGAGATACCTGGAAAGGTTATCTGGTAAATGGCAAATTAAATGAGATTCAACCTGTGGAACATCAAGTTAATAGGCTTGGGGAGAAATAGGATGCTTGGGTCTAATTCATGGTTTTAATATAATAGTCCCATTGTTTATGGGACAGCTGATATAACGTGTCCAGAAGCCAGACAGCAATTCCAGGAAGGCTGTAATGGATTAGAGGACATTTTGAAAGGGCAAGTAAATTAATCAAGAAACTAGAAGAATCAAAAGATTGGGATACATGTATTATAGTGTGGGATCTGGAGGAGGAGCAGCAGACACACAGCAGGGGGTCCCTAGGGAGAGTACCTAGTTTTCCTCTACCCTCAAGCCTCAACCTGGTGCCTGGTGCACTGATACTGCTGTCTGTCTGCCCACTGCTGGGATGGGTCAGGCATTGGTCCCTGAGCAGCAGCCCTGCTTGCTGGGGTCACAGAAGGTCAGTGTCACAAAAGCTATCTTGGAAGCAATGATAAAACTCAAAACCAAGATGAGAAACTGTCCAGCCTTCAGAACAATTAACTAATCTGCGGTGGAAACTGAGTCATGGTATATGTCCAAAAGGAATGAAGAGAAGACAATGACTAAATGTTAAGTGGGCCTCTTCTAGAGTCTGCTTCTGCCTGCTCCTCTTACTCGTCCTGTAGTCTATTCATGACTGTAACCTCATCTGCTTTCTCTGTGTTCTGTTATTATCCTACCTTCAAATATCTTCCTAGAGCCTAAGAATATCTATAGGTTGAAGTGAAGAATCATGTGGCAAAAATAACATACACTGATTAGAAAATTATAGAAATGCAGCTAAACAAAATGAAGGAAATTGCCCATCCTACTATTCACCCCAAACCACTGTGAGTATTTTGGTATGCAGGTATACACCCACAGGGGGAAAATTAACATAAGTGATTATCATATTGTTATTATTTTTATTAGCCGCTTTGTTTTTGCTCCTAAGATGTATCATGAACATATTTATTAGTGTATAAATTTATGGTAGTTCATTATTAGACATTTAGGCTTCAAATAAAAGGTTGAGAATATTTTACTATTATGAACTCATTGCATTGAATATCCTTGCATAACCAGTATTTCCTTAAGGTAGATTCCTATATGGAAAATTACCAGGTTAAATTTCATATAAAAATCATTATTTCCAAATTACTGTCAAGAAATTGTACTAGTTAACTAACTAGCAATGCCAATTTCTATTTTTTTTCCTTCAACTTCTACAAATTTGAGGAACATAGTAAAACTAATATTGTATTGTTTTATACTCATCTGACCTTGCCTTATCATATCTATTTATTTGGCTAGTATTCTAATGGGATAGAATATTTTAATGCTCTTGTTCAGGCACTTGGTAATACTGACAAATTATTTTGGTTTGTTGTTAAGTCAATATAGTTAAAAGTATGAAAATCTAACTTTAATAATATTATCTTGTTAGTTGTCTGTAGGTATAAATCCTGTCACTTAGACCTATATATATCCAATGAAAGACAATAGATATATAATAGGTACAATTCAGTATATAGCTGGTGATACTCCAGTCACACTGGATTGAACTTCAGTGTTTCTGAAATTTCCCCTAAGTGTGATTTAGTTAACTGCTGTCTACAAATGTGTGATTGTGTCATAAGATAAGTGACAGAAGAAATAAACCAGCTCGAGATATTTCCATATTTCCAGCTTTAGAAGTAAAACAATATCTTGTACATAGTAGGTATTCAAAATCATCTATGGTTGAATTCGACCATTTCTTTCATCTTTTGAAGGATACTATGGTGTTTGTCTTTTGCTTGGTACCAAAACAAAACAAAACAAAACAAAAGAAAAAAGAAAAAGAGCATATATACTAGAAAATTGAAATGAAAAATCTATGGGAAGTGAAATGAATGAATAAACTTTAGGCTTAAAAATATTATAAGCTTAGACTTTTGTTGATTTACTACTTCTTGATTCTCCTACTATCCTGTTTTTAAAATTTCTTTTGTTATTTGCACATATTTAAAAAAATGTTGATAGTATTATTCTGAAGTTATAAATAAAGATTTTTGCTTTTTTTTTTTTTAAAGATATATTGCTATATTGCTCAGGTTGGCCTTGAATTTCTGGGCTCAAGCAATCCTCCTGCCTCAATTTTCTGAGTAGCTGAAACTATGGGCATGCATACTACACCTTACCTGGCTTTGGAACTTTTGTTTTTCTTTTAGTTGTAGGTGGACGCAATACCTTTACATATCCATTTTTTATGTGGTGCTGAGGATCGAACCCAGTGCCCCACACATGCTAGGCAAGTGCTCTACCACTGAGCTACAAAACTAGTCCATGGAACTTTTCTTGATTACAAACTAACAACAGATGCACATGACTTGTTTATTGTTAACACACACACACACACACACACACACACACATTGGAGTGAGGATGAACCTTTAGAGATACGGATACTTCATCCTTAAGCCACATAAAGAACATAGAAATGGCATTTTAGAGATGGAAGATATTTATTTAAGCAGAAATAGCCTAGAACAGGAATCAGAAGAGACCTTGTTCTAGTCCTGCCTTATCTACTCACTAATCAAGAATGAATCAATTTCAGTTTTCCTGTGTTTAAAAATGGAAATAAATTTAAAAGCACTATTTCCCTCCTAGTTTTATTATAAAGATGACATAATTGGTTGAAATTGCATTGAACTTATAAACTATAATGATGCTGCTGTTTTAATAAAAAATACGAATGATAACTATTACCACATTTACTTCTGTAACTGTTAATCTCTTGAATAAACGCCCTCATTATACAAATATGATTGTGGCTGTTTGATACAGATGTTAGCTCAGCAATGCCCAACCTTTGCATTCTTTAGCTTGCCATATTGTAGCGATCAGATCCCCAAACTATGCATCTGCTTATGAAAGTTCTTTGCATTTCAGTGTGATACTATTTTAAAAGTTTTTTTAGCCCCTCCCCTTTCCTAGGTCAGGTGTGGAATCTTTCACCCTTCACGTTACCTTTCTTCTCCTATCTTTCCCTGTGTCTTCTTGTTCTCACTCCCTTTTTGGACATCTGTCATAACTCAGTGTGTACCATGGGATTAGTTAACCTGAACTGAACTGGCTGGACAGTTTTACATCTTGGTTTTATTTGTTCTCCCTTTTCTTTAAAGTGTCCTTTCTGACTCTTCGTGTTGTGTGTGCTCTCATGGCCCACATTTACAGTCAGTTCTCCCGTTCATGAATTCTGAGTCTGCTCCATTGTTCTCCTCCAGGAGATGCATAGACTGGTTGGTAACACATATGGATAGGTCTTAGTTTTTTTTTTTTTTTTAATTGTTCTTCCCCAGCAGCCCACTAATTTTCATGTTAAATCTTTAACATGTCTTTTAATTCCAAAATTCAAAGTGTTTACCTTCTAAAGGAGAGTCTTGGTATTTCCAACTTGCTGAAGATTTAAAAAGTCTCAGGTTAAACTGATTTATACAGATGATGTTATGTGCCCTTATTGATCTGTTATTTCCCTATTTAATCTGTGTTTATCTTAGCAGGTATTTTGTAGTAGCAAGTTAGGTGGGCTGGGGATAGCCACTCAAAGGTAGCAGATCACTGTGGACAGGAGCTTGAGTTGAGGCGTTGAGCCTGAGCAAGTGTAAAACACAAGACTGTAAATTTGAACATGACAACTAAATTGGAATACATTGTCTTGGGACAGAAAAACAGAAGAAATGGTCTTTCCAGTCATGTGGTGTCTTTTTCTGTCATATATGAGGGATAGTGATAAAATTATCATTTGCTCAGTTATGCTTGGAGTCATGTGATATCTTTAGTTTTATGTGTCTCATGCAGATTAAAAAAAAAGGATCCGTTTTGGTGCTTGTTATTCTTAACTTTGCTTTTAAAATCTAATGGTCTTTCTTGTCTTCTCAAGGGACTGACCCAAATCCAAAGAGGTTAATTTGCCATTTTAAAAGCAAACAGGTCTCTAACTATTTTACGACCATGTTTGCCAACTCTGTATTCCTTTAGCACTGTAAACATGAATCTTAAAGGAATTTTTAAGAATTGGCAATAGTAGGAATTTTATGTTCTTTTAACAATCTTTTGAAATTGTACGTTATTTTTTAAACATTTATCTTACTTGAGATACTGCCTTCTGGGGTTCATCTTGGTTAATTTTATTTATCTATATATCTCCTTAATACTTTTAGGATTTGGTTTTTCATGAACTATTTGAATTGACCTCATTGGTTTTTTATATCTTTTTCCACTCTATTTCCTTGCTGGTAGACATAGCCAACATACTCCAACTCCTGGAAACTCAAATATATGTTTTATTTTTCAATAACTTGGGTGTTTCATTTCATCCTGGGAACTGTAATGAAACTGTATAACAGTGTTACTGATTTTCATTTTTATTCTTGCTCAATCGCTGTTTAAATGAATGGTTAAGTTAATATCATTGCCACATTCACTGCTGATATGAATGCATTGTGTTTGAGGTTTCAGGAGGTGGTCATTATGATGTGACATTAAATGGAAGAGCAATTTTGGAAAGGGCTCTATAGATATTTGAAAAGAAAAGGAATTTGTAAATGTGTCTCTATTTAAATTGTACTCCCATTCTGAGTTAATTCTATTAAGTCAAGCTAAAAATGAATTAGAAATTGAAGCAGGGTTGTGGCCTCTAATAGTCTTTATATAAGTGTTTTTTTTGTTGTTGTTTTGTAGTGCTTACCTTTATTCAAGTTATCTCTGTATAAAGAATGCTCTTTGTTAACTATTAGTGCACTACAAATAAAGTTATTACTAGGAAAGCCCAATTATCATGGATTTCTATAATTATAGGAATATGAAAGTCACCTAAATTGTAAGAAAAAAAAACCCCAGTGCCAAGAGTTAATGTCTCTTGGTTTTAGAGACATTAAAAATTTGCATGCCAGCTTTGCCATTTAGTAACCTGTTATCCTGAGTGGGTGACTAAGCCTTTTTTTGCCTCAACTTCCTCAATCAGAAAATGGAATTAATAAGAATACCTATTGGGGGGGTGGGGGAGGCTGGAGTTGTGGCTCAGCGGTAGATCGATCGCCTTGTACGTGTGAGACCCTGGGTTCGATCCTCAGTACCATGTACAAATAAATGAATAAAATAAAGGTATTTTTTAAAAAAGCTTAAAAAAAGCAATACCTATTGGATATGCTAGTTTTCAAATGAAGATTAAGTTAGGTAATTTGTGTAAAGGTAATAGATGGGGCAGGTGCCACACATTGAATTTTCAGTACAAAATGCTTTTTCTTATAGAGAGATTTTTTTTTTGTTGTTGTTCTCTTTGCATTGAAGAGTTAGTTGAATGTGATGGTCAAGAAAATGGTCTCAGGAGTCAGTTTGTTAGGGCTGGAGTTCCAGCTTTGTGTGGTTACTGGTTCTGAGCCCATGTAGTTAGTTCATTACTTACTTCATCTGAAAGACTCAGGGCAGTAAAACCCATCTGGATCTGCTTTCAGAATGTCTTTTTAATGTTTTCAGAATTAAATGGGTCATTCCATGTAAAGCACAGAGTCTCGAACAGAATCATAGTAAATGCTCTATAAAGGTGATTATCTATTTTAGCAGTCCACTCATCCAGAGAACTAATTGTTTCCTAGTTGTACGGAAGGAAAAAAACCCGATCTACTTTCTTTTATAGATGCCCTTTCTTCATCTTCTCATGTCATTACAATTTCTAAGGATTGTAGAAAATCTCTTTGTTAATGAAATGTGGGAAAAACAAGCCAAGTGAAGCTTGATGAACTTCTCTGTTGCAGGAGCCACTTATGTTCTTCTTCCAAGCCTGTGCCCAGCTAGGAATTTGAGTGCCAAGTAGGAGTACAAGATCTTGCTCTTCAGATTTACAACTAATTAAAAATTTGACTTAACCTTTAATTTGAAAACAATTGGTTTTTGTTCATATAGGTTTTAACATTGATGTTAGCATTTAATGATTAAAGGTTTCATATTGATGTCTTTACTTTGATTGTTCAGAAAATCATCTTCAGGGTGCTGGAGACCTCTGTAAAGTCCAGGGGTCTGTGCTGCTGGAATATTTCGGTGTTCAGTGTGAGAGAAGTGGGTAAAGTTGCATTTGACTTTTTAAAAGACGTTGTAAAAGAAGATCCGGCTTTGCTAATGGAGTTAAAGCCCTGAAGTAAAGACAGCCAGCCGGTATAGCACCCAAATATGCAATTTTAAGAATTCCCATTTATGTGCATAAGGTAAATAAAGTGCAAAGATTGAAGGCATCAAATAGCAAGTGGAAGTCAGACCTTTCAGAGAGAAATTAAATCATTTTTGGTAAGATAGAAGCCATCAAAAGCTAAACTTTGATAAAGATCTTAGAAATTAACAGGGGAACAGCTGTAAGCCATGAGATAAAATTTATGAGAGAGAAGTTTTAATAAGCACCTCTTTCTTGCTTTGAAATTTAGAAAGAAAATTATCTAACTTGTACCTAGGTGTATGACTTTAAGATTTGCTATAGCCCTGTGCTGTCCTGTGGTCACAGGTAACTATTAAATAGTCAAAGTGTGATTGATCTGAATTGAGATACGTTCTAAGTATAAAACAGCAGATTTTAAAGACTCAGAATGAAAAATCATAAAACTCTCTTTAGGAATTGATTATATTGACTGCATGTTGAAATGATAATATTTGACATGTATTAGCTTAAAATAAAATACATTGTTAAAATTAATTTGAACCGATTCTTTTTGCCTTTCATTTATGGCTTCTAGAAAAATTTTAAATTACATAATGTCGTTTGCATTGTATTTCCGTTAGTGTTGCCCTCACATAGTTTGTTTTATTTAAATGTGAGATGATCTTGTAATAGTAACAGCATTGAAATGATAAAAAGCTAAAGCCCCTCTTCTTGTGTGGTGGTGACCATCATTAATAGTTTTTCTCCAGCCATTTTTCTAAGTATTCTGTTAAGTACATTGTTTAGGAAAGAAAAAAAAGCTGCTGTAATTTAAGAGATTTTTGATTGGTGGTGGGTATAAAGTACCAAATGAATATCTGTATGCTTTTTTTGTCTTGAGTTATTCTACTTGAGAACAGTGTAATTACTGAATATGTGCACTTTTAAAGAGATACCACCTACCTGGTAGGAACATCAAGACTGGTGCTGAGGAAGAGCTGATTAATTTTCATGAATTTGTAGCACCAGTTCTTTTAAATGGTTTAAAAATGACTGTCATTGACTTTGGTGGTAATTAAGGTCTTGACTGGATGAAGACTGCTACCTATCATGCACAAAGTTTTCAAGATTTTGCCTTTAAAATCTTAAGCAGTTTTGTTTATTTTCATCTTTTTTTAAAAAAATTCTTGTTGATATAATTGCTGATCTGGTAAAAATGGGATAGAATGACTTTAGCTAATAGAATCATGGAAATGTCGTGATATAAAGTAAGTATAATACTGTAATTGATGGTAGTCTGATTTTCTAAAACATAATACTTTGTACACTGTTCTAAGCATACAGTAAATGTTCAATAAATATTAATAAATGATTAACACAGGTCAAATTGAATAGTAGAGTACTGAGTATTGGGGACGATTTGTTTTTTTCCAAATTAAGAAGATACTTTGAAAACTCAAACTATGACATTAAGGAGAACTTAGACAGGTGTTAGAAAATATTCTACTCATATATTTGGGCTCATTTTCTTCCTTGTTTATAGAAATGAAATGAAGCAAAATACAAATTGCCATTGCTTGCTTGTTTTATTGTACCAGCTACAGTGCAAAGTGTTTTGGAAAAGTATTTTCCTGAAACATTGTAGGTGCTCAATAAATATTACATAGATTTTTCTTTTTTATTTGATCTAGAGCTTGATAGTATCACTTAATTTGGTTCTATACTGGTTGTTTGACATAGAGTCTTATTATTCCCATCATCATATGAGAAAATCATTGATCCAGAGAGTTATATTGATGAATTCAGAGTAGAGTTTTAAACTCAGATGTTCTAACTCTAGGTTAAGTTTTAATAATCGTTGGCCTGGCTGTTGTGAAGCATAAATGCAGATGCATGTTAGGGAAGGGGCTTTGGTTTCATTCTTTGAGTAGTGTTTTATTTTAAAATCATAGTAACATTAGCATTTCATTTAGGAGTACTTTAAAGTCCTTTCTTCATAGCTTTGTGGTTTGGGGTATTACTTATCTAATCTTTATAATTTCTGCTCTCTGCTGTTCTTCTGCTTATTTTTAAAACATGATTGTTTGAAGTGAGGCTAGTCCAATAATGTGTGCAGATTACCCTTCCATTGGATTAGATTGACACATTGAACCAACTTTGCTGTGTGATACTTTAGATTAAGTGCTTTCCTTTATAGAAGAAAGTCGAGACAAGTCATTATTTGATCTGTTACTACTTTATTACAGTTTCAGATATTTTAAAAAAGAGGAATAATCAAATTGGCATGTTGATGCAAACGGCAGATTTGATTTCTAAATGTGTTTCAGTGTAGAATACCCAGTGTTATTTTTGCACTAACCATCTCTCTCTCTTTTTTTTTTCTTCACCTCTTGGCTTAGACATGTGAACTCTTAGTAATTTAAAAATTCTGATAAATGGCACTTGATAAATGGTATGATCCTGTGAATACTGATATGCACTAGAAATTCAGTTGGTGAAGCATCAATTTCACACCTGAGACCCCAGTTCCAATTTTAGGTTAAAGGTTTGCCTGGCAGCTTAGACTTTTTTTCAAGTCCCCTGATAAGTACAGTGATTCCAAACCACATTTTTCTTCTGCATCAAATCCAGGCAGCACTCTGAGTCATTAAATATTAAAACTTATATTCAAGAACATTATTCACTCATTAATATTGCATTGCTGCCTAAACTGCATTGTTCAAAACATTTTAGGATGTTATGCAAGTCTGTCAAAATACATTAACAAACTTAGTCGTGTTGAACTAAGCAAAAAATGACAAACTGTTTGTACCACAAACGTGTTGTAGTTGAATTTTAGTACAATGTAAGCATTTTGTGTTGGAATATTTGGAAATCACTGCAAAGATAAAACGGATTTCAGTAGAAGCCAGATGGAATGAATATTCATTTTCCACGTAACATCTGCTATATATCTTAATGAAATTTATAGTTATCCCTAATTTTTTTCTTCCTTGATAGTATTTATTTATTTTTGAGATTACTTATCTGGGAGTTGAATACGACTCAGTACCATTCCAGCTGGTTATGAATGGCACTATCTGATTCAGGGGCCATTTTTCAAATCTCCAGGAAGGCTACCATCTGCACGAAGTCCAAGCTGTGTAGGCCTCCTGTGACCCGTGGAGCAACTGAGAAACTTTTGATATTCTGCAGAGTGTAAGAGAGTGATCGAGTTCAGGCCTTAGTCTCTGTGACAAAATTTGTTCTGGATTGCTGTGAACACATCTGGTTTCTTGCTGCTTTTCACAACCCTGTTAGTTACAGTGAGAAGCCATAAAATTCTTCCTATGAAGGAAGATGACAGGAGCATTTTTGTGTTTAAAATTGTTCCTTTAAAAAAAAAGAAAGGAAAATAGTTTTTTCTTTTTTTTTTTGACATGACAAAGAAAATTCAAATAGCAGAAAGTGTGAAAATTTCCAGTTGATGAGGGGATACATTGTGTTTTTGCACTGTGGTAATAACAGCTTATGAGCTTTATTTGAAGTGTGGTTATATTGATTATATTATACTTCAGCGATTATTGACATCTAATGAATTAAAATTTAATGAGGGAGGTCAGTAAGAGAGTATGGGTTGATCTAAAAACATCCTTGGCTACCTGGATTTTTTTTTTGAATGCAGGGTAGATTAATTTTTCTGTGATATGTGGATCAAAAACTATATAGGCAACCCATGGGCTCATCTTGAACACCTACAGCTGTTGTTTCAAACCCCATAGAAATGGATATTGTGAAGTAAATAATGAAGGTGGCATAGTGAATTCCTGCTGGTTGAGAGTTAAATTATTCATTTTGTTAGTTTAGCTAACATGGTTCGTGCTGCGTGGGGTTTGAGCACTATGTCAATGACTAATATTGCATAATTAAAAAGCCTCAGTTCCCGGGCCTGAAACATAGTTGAAATTTAGAAATGGTTGTTAACATCATGGAAATTCAGTTTTATTTGAATAAGTAGATGCTGTTTGCCTAGTCATTTTGAAGTTTTTAGAATGTTAAACATTTGTGCAACACGTAGGCTGTATGCCCAAGATATTTTTAACTGTAGTTAATCTTCTAGTTCCTTCCCCTTGCTTTGCGTACCACTCCACAGTGTTTTTCTTCTCAAAGGCTGCTCTGCAGTAAATGGTCCATTGCAAAAGCCTGGTGAGCACATCGCCTCTGCCTGGTGATGTCATTCTTCCTTGTCCTTCTCACTCGGCAGTTATGGACTGAGTGGTAAAGGTCACCACTTCTGTACCTGCCCAGTTTGGGGACTGCATATGCATTTGTACCTTTACAAAAGCAACTTCAACATTAATTTATTACCTTTTCAACTTAAGCAACTCTGAAGGAAAAGACCTCACTTAAACCTTTTAAGTTTTGTGTAATGTTGCATGTAGTATTTTGTAGTCACAGTCAATTTGGTTATAACCTTTTATTCTATACTTCTTCACTTAATGTAAATTTACATGCAGATGTGTATGTTTGGAATAGTTTTTCAACCACATTTCTCAACCTTAGTCTGTGAGTGGAAAAAGAAGAGTGGAAACACATTCTTGTCAGCTTGTTGACACATGATGCTTATGTTTGCTTTTGCAGTTGCAGAGGGCTAAGTGCATGACAGAGCCCATGATGGTGCCCTGTGGACTGCAGAGGGCCGGGCTTTTTTAGGGAAGGGTAGCAAGACTAGACAAGTCCATCAGGATTTGAATAGTAACACTGAGCATTTCACTTTGAGAGTTTTCAGCTAATCATTTGGTTCATGTAGCTTAGTGACTACTACATGATATTTGGAGTCATGAATCTAGAAGATGAATTCTACTACATTTTTGCCTTGTGTAATTTTTAGCAGGTTATCTAATGTCTTGGCTTTGGTTTTTTTAGCTCTAAAAGGGGAATACGGCGTCTCTGAGGGATTTTTGTGTCGAATAAATGAAGTAACGTTTATTATGCATTTAAAAATTTAAGTGGCATGAGTTATATGTTAGTATCAGTACTAAAAATAACAAAATAAATGGTCTAGAAAGTGAAAGGACCACATGGGTCTGATGCCTGTTGTTGGAGTGAATTAAAATCGTGTGTCTTGATGACCTCGTGAGAGCAAAGCCTAGATGTTATGATATCCTGCTGGTTGATTTCTTGTCCTCACACTATGATCTACACATTAGATTCACAAAAAAGTACTATTTAATGCACTTTGATTTCAGGCAACTGCATTGTTTGTTGTTTCTTTTTTGTTCTTGATGTGAATTTTGCATAGTAATTCTTATTTCTTGAAGTATGTCTGTGATTTAACTTTTGAACTGGAGGTAAGAAATAGCAAGTGAGGGTTCAGCGTAGTGCTTCTGTCTAAAGACACTGCTCTGCATAGGTAACTTTGTTGAGAGGCAGATCTTATGTTAAGTATCCTTAACACCCCCCTCCAACCCCCCCCCCAGCAACAACAGTAATAAAATGGGTGGAGGGAAACTCTGGGAGTGATGACTGATGGGTATGTTAATGGCCTTGATGGTAATAGTTTGGTGGGTGTTTACTTATCTTACATTCACAGAGAGGTGTGCATTTGATATGGACAGCTTTTTATATGTCATTCTAATAAAGCAGCTTAATCAAGAACATGTCAAATAAGGGAATGAACAAGAGTTATCCTAAAATGGCAATAGGTAAAATCACAGAGAATTTCACATTTTTTTCTCTTTTCTTTACGCTATTCTGTCATTTCATTTAATGTTTAAGGTGAAAATTAAAGTAAAATAAAATCCAGTATAGTGCTTAGTATGGTTTTCAGATCAGTGAACTTTTTATTGGAATTTGTTTTTCTTTAGCATGATTTCGTGGGGAATACCAGAAATATAGCATCTGCCAAGGAATGAAGTTTTAGTTGATGAATAGTGTCAGAGAGGCATGAAAATTATTGCTGTTATCTAAGGAATAGCACCTCATGGAGCAGGCTTGGTGGATGCTGCTGTTGTCTGGTGTGCTTCCTGTGTGTATCATGGTGATTTCTATCAGAGAGATGCCGTTGGTCTAAGGGACAGGCCCCATCAACGCTTCATATTTCTTTGGCAGTAGCAAAGGAGGTTAAGGAAAAAAAAAGATGGAAAATAGACTATCTTTATTCACAAGTGAGACCAATAGGAATCCTTTTAGAAGGTTTTTGTTTAACTAGCTGATAATAAACATTGTAGTCATACCCAATGATGTAAAATTTAATTCTGAAGAGGCTGTTTATTCTTTGGTTGGAAGGAGTTTCAAATAGTTTTTAGAACAGAATTGGTTTTGCAGCATATATTTCTTTGTTTTCCTGTTTTCTCATACAACTTCATTAGGCTCTTCAGCTTTCAAAAGAGGATGTTACTCTTCCTCATTTTGGTTGACCTGTACAGCGATTGACTGTATTTATCACCAGCATAATAGAAAGTGCTTGTCATGGAGTTTAATCTTGGACTTCTTACTGTGCAATATTTAATCAAAGTGGGAATCTGAAATATGGGGATTCTAATCCTTGATTGTCTAAAACCTGGCCTTGATTTGTGTCTGAGTGTTATTAGTGAGCTACACAACAGTTTGCTTTCTGTCATTACTGCCCTTATTTGATTGTGTTTGGTATTAATAGTTTTCATTAGCTGTATATACAGAGTTCATAGTGCTTCCAGTATGGGGAAAATTCATTAAACCTTGAGGTTTCTTTTTTAGGAAAATGCAGCCAATGGTGAAAAGATGATTTTGAGAAATTATTTCCATCACAATTGATGTATAGGGCCTTAGATTGCCCCATCCAGCTTTACTTATTAGCTCTTCCCTAAAATTCTTTAAGTAATCTTTTAATGTTAAATAAAGATATGATAGAAAATATAGAAGTGCAGAGGATTCTAGGAATTTAGAGGCTTGGAGCATTTCTACTCTCTTCTTTCAGTGTCAGTCTCATTACCAGCTGTATTTTCTTGGAAGAGTGTCTGGCCATGGTGGGAGCCATTGACTTGGTTTTGGCATAGCACAAGCATTCAGAGAATTGGCCTCAACTCCACGTAAATGTTCCAGAGAAAACTTTTTGGTATCCATGTCTCTTATCAACTGATTTGGGTGGATGGGGGTGTGGTAACAGAGACTTTCTCCACGTTCCCTTCACAGGGGGCCGCAAACTTGTCAGCTGGCAGTATGCCACTGGGCCACTGAGGGAGAGACCGCCTCATCTCCGAAACTGGAGCTGATGCCTCCAGCTAAGGCAGCCCAGCAGCTGGACCTGAGCACAGATGAGTAGGCAGCGTAAATAAGGAGGCATGCACAATACCCTGCAGCCAGAGAAAAAGGGCCAAAGGAGAAGAGCTCTCAGGAAAGGCAGTTTCTTGCAGACCTCTTGGAACACTGTAGTGGTGCTTTGGTGTTGGTACCATTGACAGTTATTGCCATTTGATGGTAAGACACCATCAGCTTTAAGATGCATCTTGATTTCATAGATATGAAAGAGTGGGGGTCAATAACCTCATGCACGATATATTTGATGAAGCAGACTAAATTCTAGAAGGAGATAAAGCAAAGAGTTAGAGGAGAGGTGATAATTAAATGATATAAGCCATTCACTGAGCTGAAGAAAAACTGGAGCCTGTAAATTGAAAGGATGCTTTCTTGTAGGTAGGATTGATGAGGAAAGATGCACACCTAGTCGTGGACTGCTAACATTTCTGAAGGATAAAGTGAAAAAAAATTTCAAAAGATAAAAATGAAAATCTTATAAGCTTCCACACAGAAAGAACAACTAATTTATAAAGGAAATGGAATCATCTTGGGTTTAGGCTTGGCGTCTGCAAACTGGAAGGTAGATGCCGGAATGACACCTGGAGATTTCCAGAATCCTCTACCGAGCTCTCCCTCACCTTGGGGTGAGAACAGGGCCACAGATAGCAAGGATGTAGTGAATTTATTAATGTAAACAGCCAGTAGGCAGAGCCCGTTAAGGAGACAAAACATATGAGTTATTTTTACAGGGAGAATTTCATGTAAGAATTGTTAATGAGGCATTTAAAAGCTCTAAAAGCAAAAATAAAACAAACAAAAAACTTGACTCCAGGGCAGTGCTCTTTAATAGACGTATAATGTTCTCCATCTATGTAGTTACCTTTCTAGTTGCCATGTCTAAAGTGAAAATAAATAGGTAAAAATAATTGTAGTTATATTTCTCAGTGTAATCAATGTAAAATATGCTGATGAGATATATTACATCTCTTCCCCCCCTACTTTTTTCCATCTGGAGTCCTCAAATTCCACTGTGTATTTTTTACCTAAGGCATATCTCAATTTGGACTAGCCACGCTTCCTGGGTGCAGTAGCTCTACATGGTTTATGAGAACCTTATGGGACAGTGCAGCTTCAGGGCATCTCAAAGGCAGCACTGGCAGGAAGCAGTCACTATGTCTCCACTGGAGGCACATGGGAAGAGGTGGGAGCTGTTAAAACAGTGAAGCTTGGAAGTGGTCTCTGTGACACTGCGGCTCAGACCTCCAAAGTGGGGTGCATCCTGGCTGGTGCTGGTATTTGAGCTGATGTGCCGGAGGGTGGGGCTAGTGTCTCCAGGTGGCAGGTAGAGAGACTGAGCAAGCTGAAACAAACCATATCCTGGATTCCTGCTGCTGCAGGAGGCAAGGATGTCCGCTGGTGTGAAGTGTGAGGCCTGAATGGTACTATGGGAGCAGAACAGAGAGTTCTTGTTCTTTCTTCAGCCTTTTAGACCCTATTGTACTGGTTATTGGCAGATTCTATTGTAAAGCAGAAAGACGCTCCCAGCATTGCAAAGCAGGGAGTAGAAGAGGGGTAGGAAGCTGAAATTCCTGGCTAAATAGCTAACACAGTAGTGCATCTTAGGAGGATACCTAAAGAAGGACTCAGACCATGTTAACTACCACAGAGACCTCAGTAGAGAGGAAGATGAGGAGGAGGGGAAGCAGCCAGGGGACCAGACTTTGGCTTGCATGTATGAGTGATAGACTGGGAACATCTCATAAAAGTGCTAATAAGGATTCTTGACATTGAAGAGAAATCCTTGAGGAGAAAGTCTAAGAATTGTATGAATTTAAAAAGCACTGATCTCTTAGCCAAGAGTGGTGTTGGGGGGGGAAAGTCCAAGTCGTCAAATGATTCATCTTATTCGGTTTGCTGGGGGAGTAGTTGAGAAAATAGTGGAAACTGTTTTTATGTGAAAATAGGGAAAAAAGTGTGAGTGTTCAGAATGGAAACACTTAACAGAATAGGAAAATTCAATATATCTCTTTCTGGGGTATATGGTAGCTTGACACAATCAGGAAAACAAGGAAAAGGAAAAAAAGAGACAACAAAGTAAAATACATAGTTAATAATATCAAATGGAAGAAATAAATTATTTCAGTTATTCTGTTAATAGTTGTGACAGAAAACAGTCACCCATGTTAAGATCAAGGCCACCTGATTATGTTAATACACACACATTAAGTGCTCATGCACGAGCTATACGCTACATATTAAATGCAGCTAAGATAAAGTAATTAGTTGTAGTCTTAATAAAGGTTAAAATTTTGGGGGCTGGGGATGTGGCTCAAGCGGTAGTGCGCTCGCCTGGCATGCGTGCGGCCCGGGTTCGATCCTCAGCACCACATACCAACAAAGATGTTGTGTCCGCTGAGAACTAAAAAATAAATATTAAAAATTCTTTCTCTCTCTCTCTCTCTCTCTCTCTCTCTCTCTCTCTCTCTCTCTCTCTCTCTCTCCTCTCTCACTCTCTCTCAAAAAAAAAAATTTACGGATTAGCAAGCTGTACCAAACAATAAGAAATATGAGAAAAGACACAACCAAAGGTTAAAAGCTCTGAAAAGAACAGCAAAGCACAATTATGTAATAATCACCAACGCAGTTTGTAAAGACAAGTCATCAACCTTTATGTGTCAGTCAAATTAGCTTAGTATATTAATCAAAAGTGATTAGAAATTTTAAATTATTGAATGTAAAGAAATAAAAAAGGAATTTGTATAATCATCCTTTCCTTAAAAATGTTTACTCTGGGTTTGATGGAAGAGCGTGCCAAACTTTGATGTTGGGCATTTCCCATAAGAAGGGTCGTCAGGCTGGTTAGTTGATGGGTGCATGTGGGTCTGCAGGGAGCAGAGGGTCCACCCATGCCACCTCTGCCAACTCTACGTTCAGGAGGTTAACTGCTGCTGGAGGGTGATAAGTGGCAGTTTGATTCAAGCTGGAAGGTCCTTTGAAATAGAAGAAGACAAGTATTGACTGTGCTTCTCCACAAGTCTTAGAATGGCAGTGTCATCTCAAAGGTTTCTTAAGACTTATCAGTAATAATATGAATGTAATAAATGAAGTATGTGTCCTGGCCAATGTGTCCTGTATGAAAAAGGAATGTAAGGGCAAAACAATGTAAAAGGCTTCACGTATGTTTTGTATATGTAAATATACTGAGATTCTGACAGAGTTCTCTTTACGAGAACCCACTCATGTCTCTCAGGTTGCCACCATTTCACATGGTCATCTGCCTGCAGAAAGGACTTGATCATTTGCCCAGTGGGGGCCAATAAAGGGGGTTTACCTGGAAGTACTGCATTTGTCCTTGAGTTCCTTTTCCCTCTGGCTGAATCTATGACTGTGCTCCTCCAGTATCTTAGTAAATGGAACAGCTGCACCCCTCTTTCAAGGAAGGATGCTGTAGGCCAGGATGCAAGGGGAAGGGTGTCCATACTTCCCAAACAAGTTTTTAATAAATAGGTCATGCATGAACCTTTTCTCCTGCAACTTCTATAAAACAGGTTTTAATGATTGGTGTCTGTGTCTTCTCTACCATTATTCAGCTGTATTTTGACTTTTATGACAATCAGTGTATACTTTAATGTAAAAAGTTGATCATCTTGGTTCAAGATGCCTCTAAATATTCTGTGCAAGCCAGACAAAGAAGTGGCTATAGGTCATTCTAGAGGAAGATGAAAGGGCTTTAGGTTGTATAACTTCCTCCAAGGGAGTCTGTAAACTGCTGAGGGAAAATGAGTACAGGGGCCACACCATGTATATGGGGACATTAACTTGTGAACCCAAATCTGAATACTTTGCAAATATAAATGTACTTTTCAGTGAAATAGCAGAAAATATTTGCCAAGAAGAAGGTCTCAGAAAATCCAGGGCAGGTAGTATTTTGTTCCTAAATGAGAACTAAAATAAGAACTTCAGGTACAAAATAATATACAGTATATAAATAGGAAACCATCTTCTAGAAGGGAGAGATGAAGACCATTTAGGATTAAGGTTATGAATAATCCCTAATTATAGTCATGGGCTCGTAGTTTTGGACTATGTTCTTTTTACCTTATGCATCGTTTTGAATCTAGCTACTCTGGCAGAAGTCCAGACTGTGACAAAATTTTAGTGTGAATTAAAGAAAAATTACTTTTTTAGAGTGTTCTTGTGAAAAGGAAGTTGTTAGTCTTCCGTTACTGTTACAAATACCTGAGATAATCAGTTTGTAAAGGGCAGCATCTATTTTGGCTCACAGTTTTGGAGGCTCGAGGCCATGATTGGCCAGCACTGTTACTTTGGACCTGTGGTGAGACAGTACATCATGGCAGGAACATGTGGCATGGCAAAACTGCTCAGCTAATCACCATCCAGGAAGCAAAAGAGAACAGGAAAAGACCAGAGCCACACCCTCGTCACCTAAAGACCCCCTAGGTTCTACCTTGTAAAGATTCTACTGCCTCCCAGTAGTGTCACTCTGGGGACCCAGACTTTAACACATGGGCCTTTGGGAGACACCCAAGGTCCAAACCACAGCTGAAGGAAGGCTTGCTTGTTAAATTATGAGTGCCATTTTAATTAATAGTTACATAAAATAGGTGACCAAAATTAATGTTTATTTTCAGAACCAGGCCTTTATTCTGGTTAAGTACTGTTGTCTAGCATATGGTTTGCTAGATTGTAGATCATTGTACTTTCTAAGACAATGCTGTTTATTGCTGAATTATCATTTCATAAATAATATACTGCTGGATTATCATTACATAAAGAGTACCTGTGTTTCATAATCTTTCTTGAAATAGCTCACTTTATTCATTCCTTATTTTTATTGAATGGCTTCCAAAAGCCAGACACTACCCACTGTCTGTGTTACCGTGGTACTGAGTTTAATTCTTGCTATATCTCTCCTTGGCTTTGTGACACTCAGTAAATTAATTACACCTTCTGTAAGACTCAGTTTTACATAATTTCTCAGTGCCTCAGCTTCTCTTCTGAACTACAGTAATCTATTCCATAGGGTTGTTGTGAGGATTAAATGAGTTACACTTATCAAGTGCTTAGAACTATACGTGGTACAAAGTAAACATAAGAAAATTTTAATTCTCTATCTGTCACACAGATATTATGTACAAGCACAGTTATATTAATTCATATTCACGCTCAGGGATTTATATTGAAATATCAACCTACATTTCCTTCCAAGATTGGAAACAATTAGAACTGAAAAATGTTAGATATGTTATGTAGTCTTATTTTTATAAAGTTATAAGTGGAGAACTATATACTTATTCAATCATTATCTTTAATAGTCTAATAATTAGTTTGTTGGATTATCCAGCTCAGCTTTTCTGTTTAAAAATGTATGGTAACAGTCTTTTGAAGGCTAGTTCAGCATGTTATGACAAAGTATGATGCATTAAAATAAAATTTATGATTAACATTAAAAATGACCTTTGAGGTAGTCACTCATTTTTCTCTTCCAGTGTTTGAGTCTTTCTGAATGAAGTACATTGCAATATTTTGTAGATATTATCTGTATTTAATGGCCACAGTTCAATTTTGGATAAATCGTTTAGTCAAATTGTTTTATCTTAAACAATTGCATTTTCCCATTTATTCCTACCCATTATCTGAGGTTCTTATCAACTTTTTCTCAGTAATATAATGACCATATATATTAAATTATAAAGTAATTTTCTAAGTTAAAATCGTATAGAATTACTTATGTGTCAACCTATATGAAGATAAATCTGAGTATTTGTGAATGGACAAATGAGCAGCATCCAGATTTAGAGAAACTTTTAGGGCTATTGAAAGCCTTAATATAGTAAAAACAAATTAAAGCATTTTAAAATAGCTACAAATAAATAGGTTTTAAAAACTGTCCTTATATGGTCATAAAAATGAATAATAGAATGGAAACTAATTCTTGCAGAGGGGCTTACTCTTAAGGAGGTTTAAGAAATGTGGCATTGGAAACCAGATCACGGTTTTTCCCTACCTCTGGTATGGTCTCCGATTTTTAATGTTAAAATAGAGGTAGGAATGCCTCTATCTTGAAGGATGATGAAGTTCAATATATAAAAAAAAGTTATCTCTAAAATTCCCCTTCTACTTTCTTAAGACCTTTAAGTTCTTCAGAATGAAACCACACTGGCTGGTTTTTACTCCAGGACTAAAAATATAGAACTGGATTTTATATCAGATACAATGTGAGTTGAATATACATGAGAAGTACCCCACCCTCATTTAAAAGGACCTGTAATACTATTCATTATAGGAGATTTGACTGGTTTTTAGGAATTCATTTTGCTGGTGCATCTTAAGTCTCCCACCTGATTGGGAATATATTGAGAAAAGCTGAGTTGCTAGGGCTGAGGTGTACGGGAGGCACCAACTGGTATTTGTTTCATTAAGCTTCGGCAAGCTATCCAATTACTTAATGCAAATAAGAAAAGTTTACACTAAACTCCTACTTCTTTGCTTAAACTCTAGAGAATTTAAATGAGGGGAGATATGTATTTAAAAGCAGGAAATTTAAATGAAACTTAAATCAGGGGCTTAATGTAGAATAATATTAGACCATGAGATCTAAAATAATAAGTAGGAAATGCCAATACATAAAGAGGGGAATGTATTCGCTCAAATGGTGGGTGTGTTTTCTTTTGAGATGATTCTCAAATCTTTGGAAACTGAAGTTAAGAATGAGAGACTTGGTCCTGGTCCTTCTTTTACCTAACCGGGGCAGTGAATGCTGCATTCCCTGGCAGGAAGAGCATCACTCTTCTTCCCAGGGGAATGTTTGTGAGATAACGTGGCTCCTGATGTTTAGCCCCACCATTGGGCAGTAGAGTTCACAGAAGTCCAGAGAACAGGGTTTCTCATTTGGCTCAAAAAAAGACAAACTGGTCGGCCACACAGCCATCTGTCTTTCATAGATAATCATTGAATAGAATATCTGGATGGGATCTGAAACCAAGGAGATCAGAGAGGATCTCCAGAAAGAACTGGGAGCTTTTGAACATATAAGCAGTTTTTCTTTGTGAAGTGGTGTACTTCATTAAATGATTTAAATGAATCACTGGAAGAGGAAACTTATTAGAGGAACAAATTGCTGTAAATTAATGTTTTGGAGAGGAGGGTGGGGGAGATGGAGGAACAGTGCATTTAAAAGTTTCTAATCTGTTGCTTTTATTTCTAAAGGCACTTGACAAGCCTCAATTAATGCACCATTTATCTGAAACTGTGTGCTCCAAAATAATCGGAAAGAAAACCTTGTTCTTTGCAGAGGCCATTTAAAGTTTCTGGGACCCTTTGAAGGTCAATAAGACTCTATAATTCTTTCTGGGTATTTCTGCACCTGATTGGAGTTTCTTCTGCCTAAGACAGTTTCTTCTTCTCTATGTAGCTCAGCTAATTCCCTTTAGACATCCAATCCAGTAGTACTGCCACCCATGTAGTGTCATAGCAACCTTATTTAAAAATAATGCATTTTACTTTTTTAAAAAATATGTTTTAAGTCATACATGAGCACAATATCTTTGTTTATTTATTTTTATGTGGTGCTGAGGATCAAACCCAGGGTCTCATAAGTGCGAGGCGAGCGCTCTACCACTGAGCCACAACCCCAGCCCCTGTATTTTCCTTTTATAATTTAATTAAGCTTCATGAGGGCAGGGACTCTGTCTCTTCCTCACCACTTTATTCTCAATAACAAGAATGGTGCCTCTCACCCAGTGATTATCTACTGGATGAATTCATGAATACCATTTACTCTTACCTAATGTACAGTTTTGGTTAAATAGTGGGAAGTCTAAGAATTAGTAGAAATATAAGTGTTCACTGAATGAAAATTTGGAGATGATACTTCTCTCTTTTATTTATCCATTGGTACTATTTTTTGCAAGCATTTTTATGGAATGAAATAATATGTTTCAGGTATGGGGTTTGTAAAATATGTAGGCTTCAAAGGATCTTACAATTATGTAGTTTAGCCATCAAATTTTAAAGGTGAGAAAACTGAGGTTTATTAGATTCTACAGCTGAGTAGCTATTAGGAAATGAGAGTTTGTTCTGGGTCCTTCTTCTAAACTCCTAACATACAGAATTCTATTTCTTCAACAATCACTGTGCAGAACCGACCTTCCTTTAAAATAAACTGTTGGGAATTTGAGCAATTCTGTTTGTAAAGATAAATGAAACTAACTCTAAGAATTTATTAAGAAAGAAAAATAATTTTCTTTGTAGTCAATTTGTAGCAGTCTCTCTGAATCCAAAATCAACCACAGTTAGATGTGGATGTCCCAAGAGCTCTGGAATGTTCACACCCTTCTGTTGTTGGTCATTTACTGTTGTCTGGATTTTATCAATATGTGCTGCATGTATGTTGGACAAGGATCGGGCTTGCCTCTCTGGTTGTTTCACACATCCCTCAGTCTTCTGTTTTCTCCAGGTTGATATTCATACTTGTCTATGGTTACAAGTATGCTGTTCATTTGTTCAATTGTTGACACATGCCTGCATACCTTCAACAAGTTTTTTCTAGGGCCTCCTATGTGGTAGGATGGTTATAAGAACTGAGTACCTAGCAGTCAACAAAACTAGACCAAGGCCTTCCCTTTATGGAGTTCATGGGCAAATGGGAAGAGAGAAAGGATGAGAGAGACACGCATGGGAAAAGGAAGGGTTGCTAGCGTCTGTAGAGTAAATTTTCTATTTTAGAAGCCCTCGATAATAAAAGTAAAGCAGAACCTCCCATTGGCAAAAAATGGGGAAGAGAAGCTGTTTTGTGGTCACAGTGTGTTTAGTGAGTTGGGGGATGTTCTTCTTCATTTCAGAAAATCTCTGCTTTTCTGTATCCCTGATCCCGTCCTGGGCACTGTGGTAGCTACTGCTGGCTGACACTTGCTGAGTCTTGTTGTTGTGCCAGCTTTGTGTAGGAGAAGGCTATGGGGAGGCATCACACCCGCTCATGTCCTCGTGAGAGTGACAGGACTCAGGGAAGCTAAGAGTACTCAGCTAGCAGGGTGGAGCCTTGATTCGGACTCAGGACTCCAACTTCATGGTTCATTCATTGGGGGCAGGTATGGCAAACTAAATGACCTTTATTTGTATTATAGCATCGGAGACTTTTGTGCTCATGGCTTTGCTTCTTTTTCATTAAATTGCCCCAATTTATGACCTTATATTTAATTTGAACCACTTATAACTCCATTGTAATTAAAATTGATATATAAGTAAACTCAATTAGAAAAAAAGTAGTTGTTGTTAAATAGACTTCAAAATTTGATACACCCAATTACATGATAAAATATAGTTTATAGAATTAATTTTTATGTTTATAAATTAGTAATGTCATTTTTATAATGTGTGTGTGTATGTGTGTGTGTAAATTGCCTAGCATAGCCGGGTGCTTGTGGTGCACGCCTTTAATCCCAGTGGCTCTGGAGCCTGAGGCAGGAGGATTGTGAGTTTGAAGCCAGCCTCAGCAACTTAGAGAAGTGCTAAGCAACTCAGTGAGACCCTGTCTCTAAATAAAATAAAAAAGGTGCTGGGGATGTGGGCTCAGTGGTTAAGCAACCCTGGGTTCAATTTATGACAAATAAATAAGTAAGTAAATAAATAAATAAGTTGCCTACCATAGTGCTTGGGATGTAGAAAGTAATTCATAAGGATAGTAATGTTATTGTTTTATTTCAGTTTCCACCTCGCATGCAAAATAGTTGATGCTTTATTTTTATTTTTTATTTTTGTTTTTTGGTACTGGGGATTGAACTCAGGTGTACTCAGCCACTGAGCCACATCCCCAGCCTTATTTTGTATTTAATTTAGAGGCAGGATCTCACTGAGTTGCCTAGCACCTCACTAAGTTGCTGAGGCTGACTTCAAACTCATGATCCTCCTGCCTCAGCCTCCTGAGCTGCTGGGATTACAGGCATGTGCCACTACGCATGGGCCTGACGTTTTTTACTTGTAGTAATATACTTACAAAAGTGCTTTAAATGCACAGTTCTGTAATTTTTTTTCTTTTTTAAATTTATTTTTATTTCTTACATGACAATAGTGGAATGCATTACAATCATAATTATCCATTCACAGCACAGTTTTTCATAACTCTGTATATAAAGTATGTTCATGCCAAATTGCTGAGGTCATTAAATCAAATTACAGTTCTATAATTTGATTTAATGATCTCAGCACTTATTAGTGCAATATCCTCATGTGGACTGCTCCATTTTGATGTCGCTTTCCTTTGGTGTGTCACCAGGATTTGTGAATTGAGCTGTGGCTCTTAAACTTGACCATGCCTCAGGACCCCTGGAGGGCTTGTTAAAAGACTCTCAGAGCGTCTGATTCAGTAGGTGTGAGGTGGGGGTCTAAGAACTGGCTTTCCTAGCAGGTTCCTAGGTGATGTTGCTACTGGTTTGTGGACCATGCTTTTAGAACCAATGCTCTGGGGAAGTGGTATCAGTTTTAATTATTGCTGTTCTCTTACATGTCCAGTGGAGTTTGATGTACTGATATCATTGATGTTGCTGAACTCATTGTATGGTCTTCATGAAATAACAGAGAAATCTGGTTCCTATATACATCATTGTGTTCATTGCCGAAGGAAGTTTCCTAAAGGTTACCTTGACATTAGAGAATTTCAAAGCATAGGTCTTAATTTGTTTCTGTTATTCTTCTTTCTTCAAGACATAGAACCACACAGGTTTGTTTATTATATGTAAAGCATTAAAATTTTGGAATATATCTAATTATTTTATTTTTATTTTTTTGGTATGAGGGACTGAACCCAGGGTTACTTAACCACTGAGTCACATCTCTAGTCCTTTTTATTTTTTATTTTGAGACAGGTTCTCAGTAGGTTGCTTTGGACCTCACTAAGTTGTTGAGGCTGGCTTTGAACTTACAATCCTTCTGCCTCAGCCTTATAAACTGCTGGGATTATAGGCATGTGCCACTGTGCCTGGCTGAAATATATTTTATTGAACAATTTTATGTTATAATTGATTTGTGAGAATTCCAAAAAATCAGGAAGTTATGGCAATTAAAAAATAGTAACAAAAAGTTTTATCTTCTTAGTTTTTTTTTAGAGCCTTTTTAAAGCTAAAATTTGAATAAGTAGAATTTGGTGCTCATCATTCACAGTTATAAGATTTCATTCAGTCTTATACCGGTGTAGCAATTTTACCTTTTCCTTTTAAAGCTTAGATTGTACTTTTGGGGATATGATGGTGTAGAAGAGTTATTCTCTCAAAGAAGAAAAGGCAATCAGAAAATCTTTGTCCATGAGATTAGACTAAAATGTTCTCTCATTCAGTGATTACTGAATGCCTTTCTCTGCCAGGCAATATGGCAAAAATCGGTGCCAAAGTAATTTATCTTTATCATGTACAATGAGGGGTTTCAGTGGATTGTAACTTCAGATGGTCTAATTGTGTGATGAGGCTACTGATATTCTTAATGCAATCTTATGCCTTGTTAATAGAATTAGAATTGTGTACCCAGAGAGGTGAGGTTCTGCTGTCTTATTTTGCTAGTTGGTGTGTGGAATGTGTTGTGTAGTTTGGAGCACAGAGAAGCATTGGAGTCATTCCAGAAGGGAGTTGCCTGCTGTTGAAAGGTGTTGCTGTGTTTGCATATGAGGATTATTGGAAAATGGAAGTAAGATGTTGGGCCAAAATATGTCTTCATTGTGTTAGTAGTTCATCCCTGCTGTGATGTAGCATTCATATGGACAGAGATCTGTCCACCTTGAGCACCATTGTGTCCTCAGTGCTTAATACAGGGCCTGGTGTGTGTTCAATAAATAACTGGATTGAGTCAGTTTTGGGGGAAGAATAATCATCAACTTTCAAATATTTGTTTACCCCCGCTGTGATTCAAGAAAATATTTAAGATGCTAAAGATTGTATATAGCATAACAGATCCTCATGGCTTGTTACTTAGCTTTGTTATTTAAATTTCTAGAGGGTGGATGGGAGCACGAGTGGAGGAATTTTTAGTTGAGGAGATTTCAGTTTTATAGAAGAACTTTTTAAAACTTAGATCTATATAACAGTCAAATCAATAAGCTTTCTCATTGGTGTGAACTGTTTTCTCGAATGTGTGGGTAGAGGCTGCATGGGAATTTTTTGGTACCAACTTTTGTAAATTGTGGGTCAAAATGAGGATTTCAGCCAGTGACACTCAACAATGGTATATATCTGCATTTGTATTTAATTATTTCACTTAACAAAAAAATAATATCAACTGATAAAATATTTTCTAAGTAGAACTTTTTTTTTTTTTTCCCTAATCTTTTTAGACTAAAGCAAAGCAGGGACCTGGAGCGAGAGAGGGCTGATGCCAATGAGCAGTTGACCAGAGCCATCCTTCGAGAGAGGATTTCCAGTGAGGAGGAGCGTGCCAAGGCCAAGCACCTGGTGAGTCCTGAAGGTTGATAAAGATATTTTGCCTCCAAGGAAATCTTTTTTTTTTTTTTTTATTTTTTATTGATTGTTCAAAACATTACAGAGCTCAAGACATATCATCTTTCATACATTCGACTCAATTGGGTTTTGAACTCCCCAAATACATAATACAGACTCACTTCTGTTACATACTCACATTTTTACATAATGGCATATTAGTGACTGTTGTATTCTGCTACCTTTCCTATCCCCTACTATCCCCCCTCCCCTCCCCTCCCCTCCCATCTTCCCTCTCTACCTCCTCTGCTATTGTTCAATTCTCTCCCCTTTTTTTTTCCCCCCACCCCCTTGCCCCTCATAACCTCTTATAATTTTGTGTATCACTGAAGGTCTCCTACCATTTCCATATGTTTTCCCTTCTCTCTTCCTTTCTCTCCCCCCATTCGTCTTAGTTTACTGGTAGTCTTTTCCTCATGCTCTTCCTTCCTGTTCTATTCTTAGTGGCTCTCTTTATATCAAAGAAGACATTTGACATTTGTTTTTTAGGGCTTGGCTAGCTTCACTTAGCATAATCTGCTCTAATGCCATCCATTTCCCTGCAAATTCTATGATTTTGTCGTTTCTTAGTGCTGCATAATACTCCATTGTGTATAGCTGCCACAATTTTTTTATCCACTCGTCTATTGAAGGGCATCTAGGTTGGTTCCACAGTCTAGCCAGTGGCGCAATGGATAACGCGTCTAACTACGGATCAGAAGATTCTAGGAAATCTTGAATGTCTGGGAAGAGCTAAGTACTCTGTGCCACTTTATTGTTGAGAACCTTCATGTTCTCTTTGCGTATACTTTCTTGGGTTTTGCCTTTTACAAATAGCTGATAATTTAATATTAACCATCAAGAACCCCGAGGTAACTTCAGAAGAATTAAAAGAAAGATCAGCTCACAGACAGGCAAGTGTATTACGCTGGGCTGTTCGCATTTTTCTCTCTTTTGATTTTATTATCTTTGAAACCTCTGGAGCCAGCTGACCAGCCTTCTTTTTCTTTCTGTTGGCAACTACCAGATGTTCACCTGGGAAGACTCCAGTGATGTGAGTTAAGGAGGGTCAGTTACTCTCTGGACTTTAGGAAGGGACAATGTCAAACAAGGGCTTTGTGGAACCATCTTTTAATTTTAAGGGAACCAATAATTTTTAAAATAATTTTTCAATTTTTAAAATGGTATATAAACATCTTTTCAAAAATAAATTGTTAATAGAAGGAAGAAAATTTAAAAGGCACCTGTAAGTCATCTGTCTGATGTAACCATGGTTTACATTTTTTTCTAGTCTATTACATATTTAAGAATTTGGATAATGCTATATACGGTACTTTCCATCTTGAATATTTTCTTGTATCACAAGTCATTTTTTTTTTTTTTGAAATGTAGGTTTCAATGACTGAATAATGCTCTGTCTTTTATATTCAACATAAACTCTCGACCAATTGCCCCTTAGTAGGTAAAAGTGGAGCTGCTCTGGTTGAAGCCTGTGCTCCTGACTCTCAGCCCCTATATCAGCCTTCTTAGAATTGCAGATGTGACTCCTCAGAACCTTTAGTCCTCTGGGGGACACAGATGAGAACTTAGACCGGTCCTTATTGTTGAGGACTTTTGAATGACAGAGCTCCTAGTTCAGCAGGCTGTTGGGAGTTACTAATCTTTGTAAGAAAAGGGTCAATTTCTGTTCTTTCCTAGTCTGTCTGTCGCTATTTTTACAGTGTTCATTAGTACTGGAAAATATTCATTAATTTTAGGAAGTTTGACATTTTTTCTTCCCATTTTTTAAATGAGATATAATAATTGCACATATTTAGAGAGTCCAGGGTGATAACTCAGTGTGTGTATATAACACACAATGGTCAAATCTATGTAGTTAGCATTTTTCTTTCCTTAAACAGTTATCTTTTTTTTTGTGTGTTGGGAGTCTTCAAACCCTTGAACTATCCTCTCCTATTCTTTATTTTAAAGTATTTTTTTAAGTTGTCAGTGAGGACCTTTATTTTATTTATTTACTTACGTGCGGAGCTGAGAATTGAACCTGGTGTCTCGCACATGCTAGGCAAGCACTCTACCACTGAGCTACAGTCCCAGCCCCTCTTTCCTATTCTTTACCTCACTAATTTATTTGAAAAGCTAACCTAAGACCAGGTGCAAGTAGAGAAGAGAAAAGGAAAGTTAATATATTATAATAAACCTATTTGTTTCGTGACTGATGCAGAGTAGATGTTAAGCTAGAACAGAGGTGATAGACCAGAAAAGAATTGTCAGTGGGCTCACTGGCAGACACACACTGTGTGGGACTGAGAGAGTAAGTGAGGGAGAAGGAAAGTCAGTCACAGTGGAAGAGGAATAATTTCAGAATTAAAGACACCAAATGTTGAATAATCTAATTGATGATTATGCCTGTTCTGTGTCTAAGCTGAAGGGTTTTTTGTGGAAGTAAGAAAAATGTCAGGCATGTGGATTGAAGCACCATTTCCGTGCCTATTGAAGTCTCCCAATTTGAAGGATAAGGATGGAATGGAGAGGGTTGTTAATAGTGCTCATGTTTGAGAAAGGTGGGGGAGGAAAATTCTTTTTCCAGTGGGCAGAAGAATTTTTGTTTTGCATTTTCACCTGCCTTTTGGCTTTTTGCATCTTTTTTTTTTTCTTACTACCTGAATTTGAATATAAGGTCTTCTTCACTTAGCTTAAGATTCTAAAACCCCAAAACTCACTAAACATACACACTTAGGCAAGCACACACACACACACACACACACACACACACACACACACAGAGCCAGGTACATGAAGAGGAGAGTGTTCACAAAAAATGTGAAAGTAGAAAAAGATTTCTTATCCAAAAGTAATTTAAATATTATATAATATAGTATGGTTGGAACAGTGTATATTCAGCCCATATTCTCTTTCTACCTAATAAATCTTGTCTATTATATTTGTTTGTTTATTTATTTTTGTTTAGCTGGTCAAGCGTAAGAAACTGATACTATACATTCTATTTTGTAGATCTCTTTCTTACTGATTCTTGTATTGTATGGTAGAGATGGCAAATTACAGTACTCACAACTCCTAAATTTCACCATCTATCACAATATTGGCCAAATAGAGTCCTCAAAGCACTGAAGGGATACAAGTAGAATTTATATAGTTGGATGCTAGCTCATTCAGAGGTCCCTTCCTAGCTTGAATGTTCCATTCTACTTGAATGTATGTTAGGGCCCATAGCTGCCGATGGCAATTAAGGTTAACTGGATAATTAATTAATTATCCAATTAATTAACTGGATAATTCTGGATACTGGATGATTTATTGACCATATTTTTTCCATTATTAACATTAGATAATACAGAAAACATAACTATTTATTGAAAAAAGATGAGAAATTAAATCCAAAAATATTAAAATCAACTTAGTATCATCATGCAAAGATAATTTTCCAGTTTATTATTTAAATAGTTTTTTTCACTTGCCAAAGTTTGTATATTTATATTTATATGTGTAAATGTGTTAGGCCAAACACAGATAATACAGTGCATATTTTTGTACTCTTATAATATTAAACCTTTTCATTTGAAGACTATGTGGTGAAAGTCTTTGTATCTATAAGTGTGGTTTTGTGTGATCACTTTTTAATGATTGAATGTATTTCAATGCATTTTTCTCTAATTACTAAACTTATACAAGGTTATTATAGAAAAAATTAAAAAATATAATATATAATAATATATTTTTATATAAAAATTACCAAGAAAATAATTATGTCATTATTATTAATGGTTAGAGGTATAAAATTCTTTGTAACTCCTCCATATATATTCCATATAGACTTTAAGCTTTCAGATTCTACATCCCAGCGCACTCTGAAACAGAATAGTGTGGTGTGAACTGCCAGCCTGCTCTTGTACCATACCCCTTGATTCCCTGTGGAGGGGTATGTCTCTTCCAAACCCACAGTTCATACGAGAGTCACCCCAAGGATGTTAGTGTTATCCTGCTGTGAATGCTGGTCCCCTGTTGCCTAACTCTAATATGTGGGCTCTTTGAATGATGGCCAAATATTGCTTCGTTCCTCTTTATTTTGAACCCAGGCATTGCAGCCTGTAAGAAAGTAGAGTTGGATTTCCTACATTTGCAATAATTAGACAGCAGGAGACCTAGGGTTGGATTTGGAAGGCTGTAAGTTGAGCATCCCTTGTCTGAAATGCTTAGGACCAGAAGTGTTTTGGATTTTTTACTTTTTTGGGATTTGAAATATTTACACCAATCTGATATCTTGTGGATGGGAACCCAGTCTAAAGATGAAATTCATGTGTTTCTTATACAAATGTATGCATATAAGGTGAAGATAATTTTATCCAGTAGTTTTAGTGTGTCTGCGTTTTGACTGTGGTCCATCACTTGAGATCAGGTGGTATTTGCCACTTGTGGCATTATGCCAGCAATCAAAATATTCTCGATTTTGGAGCATCCTGGATTTTAGCTGGGTGCTCAACTTGTACAGTGACATACAGCTATCCCCTTTCCCCAATCCTCCTGCTCACTAACAATTGGTGTTTAGATCACTGTCCCCAGAATTGCCAGTCCAGGCTTCTCCTCCCACAGCTATTGTAGCAGCTGGCTTTATTGTAGAGACAGCATGGCCCTGCCATTGAAGTTTTAACATAGAGTCAGATCAGAATTCTTCCCCCTTGAAAGAATTGCTTTGGGTGGGCAAGCTGTTACTTCCATTCTAGGTCCAAGGAAGAGTATACCAGCCCCTCTATCCTGCACTGACTGATGCGGATATTTTAATTAGCTCATTTTATCCACCATCCTCTCGTGGTTTTACCTGCCTGTGTAAGCAAAATTCATGTTAAAGATATGCTGCATAGAAATAGGAAAGCACCTCTGTAAAGAATGAAGACTAATTAAAAGGACAGGACCAAGAAACTCTGAAGTTAATATAATTTGACATTTTGTGTGTCTTTAAGATCTTGTACATGTTATCTGCTATTTGATATGTCATTGGAATTTTTTAAATTAAATAATAATAGGTTTTTTAACTTGTTATTGTATTTGATTTCTTTTCTAAAGTGATTAAAATTTTGATTCACTTTTTCTGTTATTAAATTTTGTTTAATTTTAGTTATGTATTATTATTTATCACCACACTGTGCAGTATTTTCTGTTTTTTTTTAAATTTAAACTTTAACCTTCAATTTACATAAGGCAATATTTATTTAAATACTCCAGTGCGTATAAACCTGAATATGAAATGATTTCCTTCACTTTAGGACAGATGTTTTATTGAGTGCTTACTGTTTGAAAATTATGGGGCTAGGTACTAAAGATGTAGAAATGAAAGGACAAAATGTCTTTAGGAAATTCACTGTATAACACAGGAGTCTACTACATTAGAAATAATGCTTGCAAGGGCAATGTCTGTTATTAAGCTATGCTACTTACTGTCTTATGAAAATTTTCATTTTTTTGAAAGCAGGAACTTTGTCTTGTAGCTCATTATATCTGCATTTGTTCCTCCAACATAGTTTAAATGCCTAATATTTGTTGATTGAATTAATGCATGAATACATATTTGTTAATTGAATAAATGAATCAGTGAATCTACTTAAGCCCTGGAAACAGTAGGAGAGGAAATGGAGAAGAATGGAAAGGGTTTCTGTGAAGTGGTGCCTGAGCTGAATCTTCAGGTATGGGTGGGTATTGTCCCTAAGGTGAATGAGTGGGAATGGTGTAGCATTGGACAATTGTAGACAGAAGCATGGTTGCGTGGGGACAGTGGAACGCTACAGAGAGTTGTTGAGTGGGAAGAATAGGGCACCAGAGTGGAAGGATGAGGCAGAAGTAGTTGGTGGAGCTGAGATTGCAGAGGAAACATGTGCCTGCAAAGAACCCTGGACTAGGGATGTAGAAAAGTTTGAAGCAGGGCAATGAATGGTTAAAAAACATTTTGATGGCTCACAGTGATTGTGAAAGAAAGAACAGAGAAGATGTGACTGGAAGCATAGAGACCAGGGGAGAGGACCTGGCATTAATCCAGATGAGAACAGGTGGTACCTGAATTAGAGCAGTTCTCACAGGGATGCAGAGAAGAGATGTAGAAATATTTGGGAAATAGTATTACTAGGGTCTTAAGTTTTAAGGATTTGGAGAAGCATCAAGGCGAGCTACAAGGTTTTTAATATCAGTAGCTCTATATCACTTTTAATAGAAATTTTATTAGCTTTTAAAAAATGTCCTGGGTTAAATGTACATTGTAAAGTATAGAAATGGGGAAAGTCCTGGCCTCAGATACTGCATCATTATTTTTAGCTCTTGATGAGAACGTTCAATCAGTAGGTTCTTTGGTCTCTTTCTTTGTTTTTCTCCATCACAAATTTATTAAACACCTACTATGTACTAGGCACTGGAGGTTGCTGGGGCTGCAAATTAGACCTGGTTGCTTTTCTCCAGTGGTCTTTGTGAGGAAGGTCATCCTTACCTTGGATTTTCTTCTTTTACCGATGTTATAATTTTTGAATTTGTAAAACCTCATACTGTTTAGAAAAACATAACACTAAAAAACTGGGTGCGTAAACGCATAAGTTTAGTTTTTGCAAATTTAAGTGACTGTTTCACCAAAATGTCACTTTTCATCCCCAGTTTCCTTTTTGTCTGAAATGCACCAGTGAAGCAATCAAGAAGAAGAATTGATTAATTTTGTGCTGTGTGCTTTTCAGTTCTGTGTTTTCTTTGTGCTTCAAACTGTGACAGTTGAAATTTTATGTTAAAAGAGAAAAAGGTTTTGAATGTAGGGTATGGAGAAAAATGACTAAATTAAAGGAAGTAGATAAGAATACCTCTGCTGTCCAGATGTAAGTGAGGTTCTGCCCAAGGGCAAATGATACAACTAGGGTTTGTAATTCTGAAAGGAGCGAACAAGATTTATGTATACAAGTGGCGTGAGAGAGTGATCACTTGGGGTATTTAACCTCATTGCAGTTAGCAAGATGAATGAAGTTGCAAGGTGACAATGATGATCTTGGGTTCTTTTATTGGACACTTAACGATGATTGTTTAAAAAATTTCCCTGTTTGGGGTGCAGTTTAGTACTTTGACTATAACCTCTATTAAAGCTTTCCCTCTGGTTATATAAGCTGTGTGCTGGTTTTCTTGCCCCAGTTATTTGGATATGAGAGTATTTGTTTGCTTTGATCGCCAAAAATGAAGTTAATGATTTTGAGCTTTTACTTTTGAAGACTATTTAAATATACAATTTCCATTTTATGTTCGAGGGATTTGAGCCTGGTTTAAGATATTTTCCTCAAGGTTATTGGTGAGTGCAGGGTCTGGAATCCATCTGCAAGTCCCATTCTTTCTACTCTTGCTCAGTTAATAGCTTACCAGGAACTTCAAAGGGCAGCATCCCTCAAGACAGGTGAGGGCAGAGGCACACTGTCATTTTGCCTCCAGTGCATTTGGTTTTAACAAGGTATTACAGTTTCCAAGACAAAGCATTCGGAGTCCCTTTTCCTCTTTTCTGTTCTTTGTTATCACATGTGGTTCTGCTTCCTGTGCATTATGGCAGCATTATTATTGTTGGCTGGAATGCACACAACCCTGTGAAGTGATTGTTAATCAGCTATTCTGTGGAGTGCAGGCAGCCTCAGGTATGGTTGCTGCTGCAGTGGGAGGGGAGAAACATGGTTTGTTCCATTTGCCAGCCTAGCTTTAATGTGTAGAGCCCAAAGAATGAGTAGGTTTGCAATTATAGATTTAAATATTGTTTGTATGCTGAAATCTTGCCCAGATGAATATATTTCTTAAATGTGCTTTATTGAACTTCCTTCTTTTCAAGGCAGGCTGAAATACCTAGGATTTAAAAAAATCACTAAATTGCCTTAGAGAAGCTTGATACCATGTTGACCAGACATTGAGAGATCTGGAGGAAGAGAATGGCCAAGTGCTCTTTTAGTGGTGTAGATTAAACTGCCTCGTTAAGATGGGTAAACCTACCCAGTGAACACAATCAAGAGGTGACTACAGTTTGCTTATGTTGGCTTTCTCCAAAGGATTATGTTAGACTGTGTGACCTTGTTGAGAAAGTGATTAGAGAGGAAGACAGTGCAATCGAGTATAATGCCATGGAAGGACCTGGAGAAAGAATGAGCCATATCTGAAGGCAGCTGTGAGGACCAACTCTACTTAAAATGTGTTTGTCATATTTTCATTTTAAGTGTACTTTGGAAAATTCATCAAGTTGCTTGCAAACCGACTGGCTCAGGGTAACTTCTCCTGAGTGGTATCCTATATTGTAGTGCTGCCATTAATAGCTTATTGACATCCTATCACTTGGGTCATTATGGGTGTCCAGGTGAGATATGGAGAGCACTGAGTGAAAATCCATAGGTAACTAAGGTGCAAAAGGCTGGTTATAATTCCATCTCTTTATAATGACTTGGCATTTATTGTTAATATATTTGCTTCACGGCCTGCTCGGAAATGAACTGTCATTAGGCCTTGGAATTTTATTGAACCAATGTCATAATCTTATTTCCCATTGAAGAGGCTAAGAAATGTGGCTCTCAGTGTTTGCTTTAACCTGTAACATATTAAGAATTTAACATAAGCATAATCAAGTCTGTCAGTTCTTGCAAATCCCAAGTAAGTATTTTGCACGTTGTGTTTTGACTGAGACCAAGGCAGATGAATTCCTTTTTGTTCAATAGTAATCTTTCCATTTTACCTTCATGGCAAGTCTCAAGACTGTCAGTTCTGATACAGTCTTTGTGAATTGCTTTCAACCTATTATGTGTGGACCCATGGTTTAGTGAATTCAGTAGAAAATTGAATAGCAGTATTGTTTACTGTGTGATATACCATGTGTAATGAGAGCTATTTCAGTTTTTTGTATTGGACATTAATGAACATTCCAGTTCAGTGTTTCTTTCTTTTATGTATTCTTGCTTTTACTGCTTAGATATGATTTCTAAATGGAAGTGAGCTATGTCCTTTCTGTGTTCTTGATGAACTGACCCATGCCCTGCTCCTGAGTGGGGGAATGTTTATTATGTGGTTAAGGGGGAGAACCAACCTTGGGGTTATTCCCCTATAACCATAAAGGCATTCTCCATTTTATTCCAATGTGACTCACTCTGCTCTTTTCTTTGCTAACTATAGTTTAAGGATGACTTCTCCTGAAAATACCGAGGGGCAGATTTACCAAATGAAGTAAGCCCTCCATTCTCTAGAGAGCAGGAATCTGTTTACAAACCTGCAGTATTTATTACATACCTCATTTAGTCCATTTATCATTTTAATAGAAAAATGAGTCATTTTAGATGATTCTGAAATAATTCGAGGTAAGCTACATAGCCTCAGGCAGAATATGATTTACTCAGACAGTACCAAGCTATTTTTAAAAAATTTAATGGAATGATCAGCACCAATATTTTATGATTACTTATGGTAAACTTATTAGATATCTTCATTGTCATAGAAATTTGTTGATTAAACATTTGGAGTTTTCTAGCTAGTGTTCTCCCTTCTGTCTCTTATGACAAATGGGTCAGAGTTTTATACTTAGCTGTGTCTAAATATTCTTTGCTTGTCCCAAACAGAATGTAAGTTTAATTCTAGATTTGTATTTAATATTCTGTTGATAGAAAAGGTCACTAATCAGTGTCATGGGCCAGTTTAATTGGAGATCATAAAACCAACTTAATATACATTTTCTGCTTAGAAATTAAACATTTATCTTTTTATAGTTTCCTTATCACAGTGTGTGCAACTATTTTGAATCCTGTCTTATTGATCCAGAGATCACATATTTGACTCCCCAGAACATAGCTAGCTGATCACTGGAACCATAGCTTCAAACCTGAAAGAAGTCACAAAGTGTTCCTAGTTAATGTCATAAGTTTTTGCATCTAGTGTCTCATGGTAGGACATGTATCATTCCTGTTAGAGATGATCAAACAGTTGTTTAAAGAGACCATGAACCTCAGTGTTGCACAGAAATACAGCCAGGACTACGATTCAGAACATTAGGGCCTAGGTGATATGATTCCACGTATGATTTAGCTAATTGATTATTATTATTTTAACCTGTAGTGAATTTGATTCATTATATGGAACAGGAACATGGGCAAAGTAGAAATTACTGCAGATATAAAAAAGATATGGAAATCATATCTTTAACGCACATGCACAGGAAGTATATGGATACATGCATTATGGGCCTACTCGGCATAGAGGTAGGCAACCTTGACCACCCTATTAGGCCTCTGTGTTGTTGCTTAGAGAAATAGTGTATAATTATAATATTCTTGAGATTAGGATTAATCTGTTTCAGAGCAGGGCATCCAGAAATATGTAATAGAACTACCTAAACCATTCTGAATTTTAAAAGTTATGGCAAAACAAGTTATAAATTTCCATGTTAAAAAAATTGTCTCACATGAGTCCGTACAGTGCAAAGCATACTGGTTATATGAATAATTTTATTGTCACTTTTTGATATGCTCAAGAAAAAACATTTTGTTATAGGTTGACATAATTTAGGAGAAACTTTTCATTTTTTAAATCTATAGTGTGAAGTCTTTATTTACATGGGAGGGAATAGATGATGTTTGTTGAGGACAATAGAGATAGGCATGCTGCAACAGGTTATTTTAAAGAGTCAATGTGATAGATATTAGCAGTACACACTTGACTCATGCAGTGGATTCAATCAATCTTGTATTTTTATTTCATTTTATGAGAAACTTAAAGTAAAGATACTCTACAGGTTTGTCTTGTAAACTCAAACTCTGAATAGAATTCAAATAACATGCCATTAACCATTTTTGAGATTTATTGAGTTAATAGAAAAAGAAACAAAAAATTAAGGACATAGTTATATAATCATTAATGTATTTCCAGTTATACTTTCTAGGTGAAGGAGTAATTCTTATTGACAGCAGGTTATAAAAATTAGTTTATTTTCCCCTAAAATACATTATTTCCACCTAGGTCTGGCAGAATGAGGAGAAAGAGCTGGTAACTGATTTTTTTTTTTTTTACTTTACATTTGCTATTGCAAAAATAAAAAATTGATTGTAAACATTGCTGGATTGTGTGTGTGTGTGATTTATTTGTATTGGTAAATAAAAAGACAGTATAAGGAAGTAAAATTTTAAAATTTATTTCTTAAGTGTCTGTCTTGATGTTTTTTTGCTTACAGAAAAGTTTTGAGAATAGTGCAAAGAATTTAACTTACCGTTATCTCTTTTTATACATTTACTAGTCTTGCTTTATCATTTATATAAATACCTGTCTGAATTTGTATAGTCATATATCTTGTATGCCTAGGGGCCATCATTTTGCCTGGGTTGCACACGCTATCCCCACTTGCCCTTTAATACTTCCTCTTAAAAGTCAGTACATGTTTCTGATGTAAGCAAATTTGGTTGTCAAAATGAAGAAACTTAACAGTAATGGTTATTTTAATCTTTAATCAGATTCTAATTTTTATCAAATCTCTCCAACAGTGTTTTTATGGCTGACTTTTTGTCCTCATAGAGGATTTATTCTAGGATCAGGCATAGCAACTAGTTATGGGACTTAAAATTCCATCATGATTTGCAAACAGCAGGGTTAGGATGACCTTACTATGTTAATTGGGATCCATGAACTTCTGCTGTCATTGCTGAAGTTTTAGAAAGAAAAAAGTAGGATGCCCCCACTAAACAAACAAACAAACAAACAAGAAACAGAAACAATAAAACCGCAAGAGGAGAGATGAAAGGTGTCATTCATACATACAGATTAATATTCTATATTATGAGTTAATTAAGGAAAAATGTTTTGGAAATTTCCTTTTCATGAACTAAAAATGCTATAGCAGTCATCTAAGTTGTGTCATTGAACACCATTAGAAAATGAACTTCTTTCCTATTTTTCTACAGTTTTTTGAGTAGTAATTTCTTATGAAATAGCCTCCTCTCTGTCCCTCTGCCCCTCCTTTCAGGTTATACTACATGTAATTTTAGTCAAATTGCTTCCTTTTCTTTATGCCTTTTGTTTCCATCTGCTTAAAATGAGGACAAGGTCTTTAATGTATTTCTCTTTCAAGTCTGTTGCCTTGATGAATAAATATATAAATACAGGGGTTCTTAGAGAATTCAAAATTCTATATACTTATAAATTGACTTTTCATAAAAGTAATTTTGTTTTATGAATAGGTTACCAATTCCAGGAGACACATCTATTTTAATTTTCTTTAGTTATTAAAAAAGTCCATTTCAAAAAAAAAAAAAGAAAAGAAAAATAGTTAAAGTTGAAAGCCTCTATTTTCTTGGTTAAATTGGATTTTTGTTATTGAAAACTTATTCTGATTAGTAGAGGTACATTGGTCACAGGCACAGATATAAATGTTCTTAGACAGTCACTGTATTGAAAGGTCAAAATCAGATGAGTCCCCTTTTTGAAAATAAGAGGATAGGATATTTGTTTGTTGGCTTAGAATGAAAACTCGGAGCCTCGTTAGCAAAATAAATTTAAATTGATATTTAAAAATGTGTGTAACCAAATTAAAAAAAAACAGAAAGTGGTCTACTTTATGCCTCAATGAAATGACTATTAAATTAAGTGTCCTAAATTTGCCAATATGGATGAATCTGAAAGACATTATGGTGAGTGAAATAAGCTAGACAATAAAAAACAAAAGACAATTACTGTATGATTTCATATGTGGAACCTGGAAGAATTGAACTCATGTGAGTGGAGATTGGAATGGCTAGGAGTTGGAGAAAATGGGAAGATATTGGTCTTCCAAACTTTCATTTGTGAGATTAATAGGTTCTGTGTATCTAATGTACAACGTAGTGACTGTAGTCAATAATAATAAATTGTGCACTTAAAATTAGTTGTGGGAATAGATCTTAAATATTTTCACCATACACAAAAAAGTAATTGTATGAGGTGACAAATGTGTTAGTTAATGTAATTATAGTAACAATTTTATGATGTATGCATATTTTAGCCATCATGTTGTTCATCTAAAATATATATATAATTTTTATTTATCAAATATAACTCAGTAAAGCTGGGGAATAATAAAAGAATCAGTGGGAAAAAATATCATCTTAATTTCTGTATTACAGTCAGCCCTTTTGCTTCCTCTAAGCTCAAAAATTCATTTTTTTCAAATATTTACTGTATTTTCTTTTTATTTTTATATATTCAGCTCATGAAAAATCAGTTGTTAATTTTCATTATGATTGTTGTATTTTTTTGCCTTGTCCATTTTCTGGCATTTTTTTTTTTTCCATAACACTCTTTTGCCCAAGTTAACTTTGCAGCATATGGACAGTGGCATCTCTAGAATGTTCCTGTCATCTCTGTCATGCATGGGTGACAGAAGAGTTTATAAATATTTCAGGTATTATTATTATTATTTTTATTATTATTTACCTGTGATGGGACACAATATATTATAAAGAGATTGTCTCAGTTCCAACTTCAAAGGCATCAAAAAGAACCAGTTCTAAATAGCAGTCTTCTTTAGAGTGCCGCATATTTTAATTGTGCCGCCATCTTGTCGATCACCATTTCTAAGGCACATCTATGGCAGTACATATGCTTGGCATGCATGTTATAGTCCTGTCCCCCCTCCTCTCTTCTGCACTCTCCTCTCTTTGAATAGATATATGTAGTGAGCCTTGGGAACATGTGTACTGGGCCCGTAGAGTGACACAACAAAAGCAGATTTTTTGAAGTAGTCAGGTTTTGTCCTTGTAAATGACATGGTACAAATGTATGCAGTGGAAAATATGTTCACCCTGACAGAAATCTTTTACTTGAAGTGAAAAAGCCTCCGTCAGTTCTGATGGCAACAAAGGTGGCTGCTGTGAGGGAGGGCACGTTTCTCAGCCTCCATTCTGGAGACACATTTGTTACTCTTCTCAGCTTTGAGTTGGTTATAATCTTATCTTGGCATGCTCTGTTTCCAGAAGACATCAGTTTTCACGTTTCTTTGGCTCTTTCTCAAGATTTATGAAGGGGGGGGGGGGCGGTTAGCTTTTTGTCTGGCAAGTAGCAAAGCCTGTTTGAGTTCCCTAATCGATAATTGTAAAATAACTAGAAATTGATCCATGCCAGCTGTAAATCCATCCATGCATTTCTATTAAAGTCTGTCATCAGAGAGCAGCTTTACAAAAGACGTTTCTGTCCCCCATCTCTGAAGACAGGACAGAAACAGGCAACTATGTATTAAGAGAATGGTGTTATAGTGTTTCAGTTTGATACAAGGCTTTGGGGCTGTTTCTTAGATTTGTAGGGCATATTTTGCAGAAGGCTGAAAAAGTTTCTGGTCTGTAAGCACAAGCTAATTTGGGGAATTAGAGCTTATTTTTCTTTTAGGTGAAGGAATGATGTGATTTTTGAAGATTCTGCAGCTGGCTTGTTTCCTCCAAAATATACTTTTCCCTGACTTGGTGTGGCCTCTATTTCTTCTCTATTTGGTATAAAATTCTTGTTTTCCCTTTTTCAAAATAGAATTAATTTGACAAGACCATCATTGATATGTAGATGTTGCTTGGGCAAAAATGATGCTAGGAGGTATTTGAGGAAGAGAGGTGCACCTACCTGTTCCTCCTCTCCCAAGTATCATGGTATCTCCTAGTTTATCAAATTGCCACCTTGTCATTATGCTATGAGGCCTAACGGGAGTAACTGGCCAGGGGATTTTTATTTTAGGCGTATGGATTACAGTAGAATACAGTTCAACAACTTAGAAAAAAGATCCTAATAGATTCTAGTGACAAAGCTTCAGACATGCCAAGTGACTCCAGAGTAAGGCTTGCCTGTCACTGATTTGAAGATATTAATATGTAGCAGCCCTTATTTTTCAGTCTTTAATGTTTTAAGAAGATTATTTAATGCATGAGACATGTTTACAATTTGTTTATTATAATAAAAGTCAGGGTACTCTTTAATATCCGTGTATCTGCACAGACAGAAAGCTTACTAGTAGGATTGTGTTTTCCTTGTAATTTTTTCTTATACTTAAAAAAAGCTCCATTTCTGAACGTACCTGCTGCGTCTCTGAAATAAATATTAATTTATATACTTATGTATAGTAAAATAAAATACATTTGCCAGCTACTTAGTCTAACTTAGAGAAGCATTTAATATACAGAAAGGAAAACGATTTAGAAGGGTAAGTCGTCATAGTGAATGTGCCCTCCTTCCTGCCCTGGTCTAACAGTTGCCTGGCCCTCGAAGGCATTTCTTCATGCCATCACACATTCAGGTCATAAATCTTACCAAATAACCCTCCAGTGAGGCTTTGGCTTTCCACATACTTCGTTTGCAGAAAGAGCCTGTCTCAGTAGGAGGTCCCATATGCCTCTTCTTGGCAGATGCAATTCTTATTTTAAAGTGATAATTTGGCCTTTTAGTGGATTTGGAGGTCTCTGCAAACTTCTGAGCTTGTTGACAAGCTAGGCTTTTAAATGTTCACCCAAAGTCAATAGTTCTTTACCCAGGGCCTTTTGATAGGAGACCTAATGTTCCCAGTCACAACATATGCCAAGCAGTTCTTCTTCATAATCTCATTGAAGAAAGGGAATTGAGAAGGTGTGTCCCACAGAGTGTGCCTCAATGTCCAGTGAGAGGAGACCCTCATCAAACTGGAGTAGGTGCAGCCATTTCACAGTCTTGCCCCGGACCTGCTGTTTTAGGGCCCTGTCTTCTGATCCTCCCCTTTTGTGGAGGCCAGTCAGCCTTGGAGGAGATGGCAGCAAAGTATCTTGCACAACTGCTATGCTTCTTTGTAAATTTTTTCCTTTCAGTGCGGGGGGGTCGGGGAGTGTTGAACCCAAGGCTTTGTATACACCAGGCAAGTTATGTGCTACTGAACTACATCCCCAGCATTCTTGTTAGAATTTGAAGAGATCTTAAGACATGCCATCTAGCCTCCTCTTATGAAAAAGGAGGCCTGGGTCTCCCGGAAATCAAGTGTCAGAGACAGTAGCAGCAACCCAGTCTCTGGGTTTCCTCTCTTGGGTATTTTTTAGTTTTCCTCTTAGTGGTCTCCAAACAGGCTCCAAGGGTTTCTGGCCAGAGAACAAGAAGGCTCTTTCTATGTGTCTGGCTGGCATGGGACTAGAAGTTGTACTGAATGGCGCAGTCCCCTGGCGGGGTGAGCCCAGGCACCTAGCAGACATTTGGGATTGATGGCTCTTCAACAGAACTCTGAGGCTGTATGTTTGCTTTTGTATAATGAACGTCCTGTTCTCAGCCTCTGCTGATACGCTGCCATTTTCTCAACTGCCCTTTCCACCATCTACCTACCTCCTCACCGAAGAGCCTTGAGTAACTGAGCAAGGATTAATGTGATGACTTTCTAGACAGTGAAGCAGGTGCCTCATACCTCAAACTCTCTTAAATGATGGGGGAAAAGCCCACAGTATTTATCAATTTTCTTCAAGGGCACTATTACAACAGGTAAGGTAGAGAGTAAATGTCCCCAGCTTCTCTCTGTTCTTACCTTGAAACAAAGGCAGAAATATGATCACTGAAAACAGAGAATGTTGATCAATGATAAACTTCATTGTGTGGTTATAAAGAACATTATGTGGTACTTATGTGGAATTATAATAAAGCTTATAATTTATAATATGGCTTGCCCATCATAATCAACACCCATTAATTTAACAAAAGTGGGCTTTTCTTTGTGTGTATGTATTTGTGTGCGTATTTCATTTACATTTCCATTCATCTAAGAATTATTTATCAGGGCCCACCATGTGTCAGACATTGTGGTTTATATTCTGTGAGTACATCAAAATATATGCATAAAAATCCTTGCCCTAATAGAGCTTATGTTTTATACAGGGGTTGCTATATGCCATGCTTAATGCTTATGTATCAAATACTGAGGGACTAGACATAGGGATGCTGGGCTAACCCTAAAGGAATAAAAATGGTTAATGCAGAATTTAATGCTGTAATTCAATTTCTTGCTCGTTGTTTTGTGCATCTATAGAATGCTTTATAATTATCCAAGCACTTTTACTTCCATATTTATGAAGAGTTTTGACATTGAGTCAGAGGACAATGTTTATGAAAATATTTTAAAAATCTGTACAACACAGTGTGGTCTTAATAGTAGATTAATCTGTATTAATTAGATTCTCCAGAGAAATAGAATCAAGAGGAGAGAGAGAGAGTGAGAATGAGTGAGAGAGAGAGAGAGAGAGAGAGAGAGAGAGAGAGAGAGAGTGTGTGTGTGTGTGTGTGTGTGTGTGTGTGTAAGAGATTACAAGAGGGAGAGTGTGTGCACGCGCTTGGGAGATTTATTGTAAGGAATTGCTGAATTGCGTTGTGAGGTTGTGGGGGCAGTTAAGTCTGAAGACTCCAGGGCAGGCTGATGGGTTGGCTCTCCAGGGAAGAGCTGCTGTTTCAGCCTAAGTGGGATGCCCTCTGGAGGCAGAATTCCTGCTTCCTTAGGGGACCTCGGTGTTTTCCTTTAAAGACCATCAGTGGTTGGATAAAGCCTGACAGACATCTTCTCCTTTGACCAAAATTTTAGCCAGGCTTCTCGGGAGTCCTGTCTGACTTTGCTGTCCTTGGGTTTCCCTTTCTGATCTTGTAGAATCCAGTTGGAGCAAGAATCCTGCAAAGTCAGTTTAAGGACAATCCCCCACTCTTTGTATCTGATCACTCCTGATCTCTTATCAAGATGGCTTGCCTTTAGCAAGAATTCTATCAGGTTGTTTTGACAGAAATCTCTTTATACAAGTTGTTCCCTCTTAGTCACTTTCTATCCACTGACTCCCATCTTGCCCCTTTGTTATAAGCCCTCACTTGTCCTTGTTAGACATGTGGCCGAGTCCAGTCTCTCCTGCACAGCAAGACCCCATTGCCTAGGAGTCCTTAGATCTATTGCCTTAGCTGCCCCCCTGAATAGAGGCTGCTCTGACAGCTTGAGTATATGTCATTCAGTAATTTTTCATCCCATCCACATTTTGGATGATAATCTATTTTGCTCTATGTCTACTGATTTTTTTCCCAAAGTCTGCTGATTTAAATGTTAAATCATATCTTTGAAAAATAAAATAAAAAAGAACGACCTCACAGCAACAACTTGACTGGTGTTTGACCAAGCATCTGGATAACCGGAGTCTAGCCAAGTTGACGCATTAAATGAACTGTGACAGTGATTGTCTCTACTTTCTAGATGAAAAAGAAGGTTTTGCCCTGTCTTCTGAATGACATTGTAGAACTCTGGACAGTCACACTGGTGACATGCATACCAGTGGCTCTGAAATGCAAAGGCGTTTGCTTTTTCCATAAAGTGAGTTTTTTTTGGCAAAGGTTGGGGAGAACACTTGTGATTGAGGAAACACACACACACACACACACACACACACACACACACACACACCGAGAGAAAGTCTCCTTCACAGATTGACAGTATTTTTTTTTATTACTTTTTAAACTGTAGATGGTCACAATACCTTTATTTTATTTATTTATTTTTATGTGGTGCTGAGGATTGATCTTATGACTTAATTGGGTTTATCTCATAGGCCCATCTAGAGTGGGGCCTTTGCCGACCCTTCCCCAGTTGCAGTTGTCATTGTCGATGGCTCCTGCTTTGTACTCGCTCATTGTCTCTCTGCAGTGTGTTGTGTGCTTCCATTCCAGAGAAATCTGTGGGCCACAAAGAACAAATAGCCAAGTGATGACATCATAAGTCCTCCATGGTAAAAGTCATACTTTAAGAGAATAAGGCTAAAATGGCCCTCAGTCTGGCAATGTGTGGATGTCCAGAGGAACCCAGGCAGGCAGATTTAGAGGGAAGCTCACTGCATACAAAATGGAGATTTCCTGCTCTATTCTGCCTCTCAGTGGCCATGACTACTGCTACCCTGGTGGCTTTTCTGGGCAGAACTTTGTAGAATGTTGGGGCTGTACCTTTTAGAGCCCGTGAGCCTGGAGCTGTAGTCTTTTCTTGTCTCTGAACATGGCAGAGTCCTGTTGTAGTTGAGATGTCAAAGGCAGCCCAGGAGAAGACTCTGGTGGCTTCATGTTGGCATTGTCACTTCCCTTTTCCTCTCAATTACTTTGTAAAAATTTGTCTCTGAATTAGTGTCTTAGGATGACCCCTGATCCTGTCTCCAAGGACATGGATTCTACCTGCTCTGGCAATCTCTTCTGGATTCTACTAAAGTACAAGCTGTATCATGGTCATAATCATCCTCTTGAAACAGCAGAGGTGTGTAACAGGACAAAGGTGACATAATGTGGCCATCCCCATTCATTCAGTTGAATACCACATGCTTATTAACCCCAAGGGTTTTTGTGTCTCCTGTGTTGGAAGATAGGGGGAAAGGGGAATGGGAAATGCAAGGTGGAGCCTAATAGTTGCTCTCAAGAAGCTTAGCATAGCTATAATGCACACTACCATATACAAAATTAAGACTGAGTCTTCTGTGCCTCAGGATGAGGTAGGCATGCCCTGCTTTTTAAATTCTCCTTGTTCCTTGTCCAGGAATGTCATCTCTGTTTTCCTACTCTGCCTTTCAGCCCTATCATTTAAATTTTGCCTTTTATTTCGAAGTTAGTATTAATATCTCCTTTGTAAAAGCCTTCTTGATTTCCTGGTGACTGATCATAGTCATTTCTATATTTCCAAAATCCTTTGTTCACAACAACTCTTTTATAACTAGGACAACTGTATAATTTAGCATCCAAACTGGGAAGGTGAAAGGAAACTCTCTTAATTTTATGGGACAGTACATATAAACTGGAATGTTCTAGGCAGGCCAGGAAACATGGTCATTTTATTTGTGACTTTTACCTGCTATTGGAGTATAGTCTAGTCAAGTAAGTATTCATCTCTCAAGTCAGAATTGGAGTTCCACTGGGGTAGGAGAGGCAGAAAAGAACATGCCATGTATGCTTGCTTTTCTCACTGGATTTACACTCAGTAGGAGCTCACTAATACTTGCTGAATGGAATTTTTGCTGTCCATGATAGGTGTCAGAAGTTGAGCAGGCCTGCTGGGCCACTGAGGAAAGCTGGCAGAGAGAATATCATTCTGAATAGCTGAAGCAGGGGTCAGGGAGACTCGGCTGTGGAGTGTCTCTTTAGGTTGTCCCATACTCCAGGTTTGAGATAATAGCAATTGGTACCTGCCCTGGCGGTTATGATCAACCAGATGTCTGTTCTGTAAGGGAGGAAGGCAGAGAGCCCTCAGGAGCAGTCTGGAAGGTGGTGGAACTATTTCTGAGAGACCCACGCAAGTTGAAGTAGGATCTTAGCTGGGGCAGGGAGTACGGCCTCCTCTGAGGCAGGCAGGAGGCAGGCAGGTGACAGGGCCTTTTCCCATGCTGTGGTTGGTATCTTCAGAGTCTGCATTAAATCTGAACACCTCCTGGCCATCCATTAAACTCATTGCATTGGAGAAGGTTATAATCACTTAGTAAGATTACTGCTAAAAATTATGTAGGTAGAGGACTCTGTAAGATTTTTTTTATAGACTAGGTGTCATCGAGGAAATTATGTGATGAAGAGTCTAGGTGACATTAGTTCATGGGCTTTTTCATATAAATGAAGGCCTTGCCATTTAAACAGTCCTTCCCCCTGGCCAGAGCAGGCAGCCATTGGTATAATGAAGTGAGGTATGGAGTATGATACTTAGTTCATTACCACATGGTTCTAAGATAAGTAAATAACAGATACATTAACTTCCACTTTAGACCACCTCAAAGGCCTTCCCAAAGCCTACCTCCCCTGTTGTCATTATTCTTTGTTGCCAAAGGGCTAATTCTCATTAAGAAGGTGGACATTTAAAATCCTTTTGTGTAATGATCATTTGGTTTCATTGAAGTCTGAAATTGACTCCATTGGCAAATTGTTAGTGCAAACTTTCGAGCTGAGGATATTCAAATACATTTTATCAGATACCTATGATCGGCACATGCTATATGTCCTAAGATTATTGTATTTCCTGGGAAAGTGAACTTTTCATCCCTTCTGTAGTTAAAGACATCTTAGGGTTGATATTACCTTCTTGGAAGGATTGTATCTTGTTTAATTCTTTGCTGCACTTCTTGTATTTCACTTGCTCTTGTAAAATCTATAGCCAACTTTTAAAATTGTGAATTTTGACATCCTTCATGTTCTCCACCAATTGAGGATGCAGGTGCAAAAGGAAGTGTTGTGTAATTCTGGGTTGGAAGTTCCCAAGTCTTCCTGGTCATTAAAGTTCCCTGTCAACCTATTACAGAGAATGAATGCCCCAGTAGAATCAGACTTACAGGGTGAGATTTGGGTATGTGTATTTTTAAAATCCACACTTTCAATGACTAGCCCTCTGTGTGCATAGCTGTTGGAGCACACGAAGGAGGCGAGGCTTCGCAGCCCAGCAGTGGCTTTTGTGCTAGGCTAGCAAGGCCATCCACTGGTACCAAGGCCTCAGTGCTCACAAACACTGTCACGCTTCCTCCACATTAGGTGATCATACAATCTGTAAAAACATGTCATGTAGAATCATGTTCTTAGTGTTTTTGTGAGGAAAGAGTCCCCACTCTTCTTTCTTCTTGTCCTCCCCTAGTGCCTTGGCATTCTTATGTGATCTTAGAGAAAAGAGTCCCTCCTGGTCCCCTAGCTTGTGGCTCTGTTACTCAGGAGCTGGTGATACATAGTCTGTCGCCTCACTTATCTGAGCTTCCTGTCTCCAAAACTCAAGATGGCATTTTCCTTACAGCTTTCTTGGTAAAATTAAATGAGTTAAAGTATAGGCAAGTGCTACATAGAGGTGCGGTGCCAATTATATCGATGTGCCCATGTGTACGTACGTATACACACACACACACACACACTGAATCAGTATCCCTATCAAAATGGGTGATCAACAAAATATTCCTGACAGGCTGTAGAAAGATGATTCTCAGAACACGGATGGGTCTCTATGACTTCTTTCTAAATTCCTCCAACCCTGCACCCTCCTGTAAGGCTTGGGATCCTACCCTACCCTTGATTCATTCCCAGGAAGGAGGACTTCTTTTGCCTGCAGTTCCCATCTCGTATTGGAGACCCACCAGTCAGGAAGCGTGTGGAGCTTACTCCTTGGCCTTTTCAATGGTTTAATTCTAATCACGTTGTGAAAACAATATTTCACTACTTCTGATTTTCCTAATTATCATGCAGATAAACAGTGGGGATCATGACATTAGAATAAGTGAGTGCCTTATGATTTTTGCCTCAGAAAGAGAAACTCTTGCTGTTTTTCTCCCCCCTTGAGCAACACAGCAGTAATAAACGAGCAAGTCCAGAGTACTTTATGATAGATAGTTAATGGTGCTGCGCCTCAGCCAACAGGCCTGTTTCCACGGCATCTGTCACAATTCAGAGTCATTAGCATACCTTTAATGGTTTCTTTTCAAAATAATTTCTACTAGGGCATTTAGAATGCATCAAGGAAAAATATTGAGTTGTAGAGATGAGGAATTTTAAATGTAGACAAATGGTTTTCATTCCCTCAGATGTAATTTTGATAAAACTGAAACCACATAGCAACGTGCTATGGAGTATCATACATCTGACAGCATTTCAGGTACTATTGGGGAATTATTTTTTCAGGCATTCTAAGGTAGTTAATTAAAAAAAAAAAACTTTTTAAAACATAAACTTTGATTTAACAAATTATAAAGAAAATTGAGGTGTTTTTTTTTAGCACCCTTGACTCCATGGCAGGCCTTCTTCTGGTTTATGCTTGGAAGCCTTTGGCTCTTTCCCATTCTGTCTTATGATCAATCATGGGATTATGTGATTCTCATGAAAAATGCTTTGTTGGGTACATGCCATTTTTAAATAACAGTGGTCAGTTTTTACTTGTTCGGTTGGAGGGAAAATCTTCAGAGAAACAAATTAAGCTGTTTTTTTTTTTTTCCTGAAATGTCAAGGGTAGGTGAGAAAAGGTCTATATTAGGTTTTAAAAGAAGAATGCATTTACAGTGACTTATTTTCTTGAAAAACAAAGTGCCTTTTTACTTTTTAAACGTGCCAACCAGGGAGTACTTATAGCATGTACGCATAGCTATTTGAATAATAGTTCTTTCTGGACACCCATGTCAGTTTTTCTCTTATATATTTTTTTCTCATGCTTAAGGTTTACAATAGGACTGAGAAGCAGATAGGGCACATGGTACCCCATTTTGTAAAGTAAAATTAAGAACTTCTGAAGAGGAAAGGTGCTGTGTCGTGTTTATACAGTTGACAATTGGCAGGGCCAGGCTTCTGACTTGCTTCTGCTTTTTAACCCCTTCTGCCTTGTGTCATTTTAGCCATTCTGTGCTATCTGGGATGATTTTTGTAGCCTCACCAGCAGTACATTCCCACACAATCCTCCTGTCACCTCTTTGGAGGAGTGTTGTTTTCTCTATATTTTTCTTAGTGCTTGGGAAGCAAATAATTTGATTTTCACATGTCTTAATACACATTTTATCAATTCTATGATCAGAATATTGGTTTTTCTTATTTGAAACATTGACACTGCATGCCGTATTTTACTCATTACTTTTTGCCTTTTTAATTTTTTTAATTGATGGCTTCTTTAATGTTTAGAATCAGTTCACTGAATTAGAGAGAGGGCTTCCCACTTCTGGAGGCTATCTCATACATTTTGGCATTCTAGAACAATTGCTTTTCTGCTACTTTGGCAAATACAGGCTTATAAGAAGATGGGACTTGTGATTTTAAACATTATATTGTGTTCAGTTCTCATCCACAGGTCCAAGAAAGCTTAGTATCATGTGCTTGAAGAGGGTGTTCCCTTTTCCTTTAGGAGAAGTCTGGAAGGGGTGCAGATCTTTTCCCCTCACATTCTATGCATGCCCAGCATCAAGGAAAACCAGGAAATGTCTGTTTTTTCCAGAAAGATAATGAGCCCTGCTAAAAACCAGAGAGAGGTCTTATTATTGATAAAGGCAAGAGGGATATTATGAGGGGTTAACATCTGCCAGTTACATGGTCGTCATAACTGACATTTGAGCTTTCTGATGCAAAGGCAATTTTAGAAAGTATTTAGATATTTACCATCTCTTGACAACTCCTTTGCGATTATAAATCATATTGACTTTTTGATTGCATATATTCATTGGAAAACACCAAATACTATTATTTTCCTAGATATTGTGGTGCTAAAAAGTTGTCAGTAAAATCTAGAATCTTTAAATAAATTTTGAAAAGGGGTGATGGACCAAATGGAATTCTAATTACAGTACTTGATTTCAACACATTTCCCTTTCATTTGAATCTTTCAAGGGAAAAGTGAAAAGCAACATTATCCTTGAGAAATTCTCTCTCAGCGTCTAAGCAGCCGTTTTTAATTACAGAAAATATCTTCAAAAATCTGTTTTGCCATTTGAAAGTTTTGGCTGTGAGAAAGTCAATTGTCAGTGGTATAATGAAGGAAAAAAATTGTAAGCTAAAAGTGCCATTCATATATTATTTTGAATAGACACGTGTGTTATTTGAACATTCGTGGATGATTTTCCATAGTAAAAATTTCCTCTTGAATATGGGTATTATTGTTGGTCATACAGACACCAAAGAGACTCTAATGTCAATCATTTCATGCCTGTGCACAACCATGACTATAATTTAATGAGAATTGTTTAAAAATAAAACCAAAATCACATATCTTTTCTTTCTTTCAAGAATTGCCTCAAAAAAGCACATTCCTTTGAAAAGTCCCCAAGGTGATAAATCTTTATCAGTTGAAAATAGATTTGATTTGGGGGAAGAACTAGAAAAGATTTGGGTGGGGTGATAAAAGGGAGTGGCTAGAAAGTGATGAGATCACTTTTCTTGAATTTTTAGAAGACCAACTAGGAAGTAAGTTTCAAAATAGGAAATCATGGTTTGATGTATATGTTTTCTAAAAAGCCAGTCTTACTATGTGACAATGACATTGCAGGTTTTTTTTTTTTTTCTGTCTTGTGCGACTGAGCATTGAACCCAGGGCCTCCCCATACCAGGTAAGCGTTCAACCTCTGAGCCATATCCCCACCTTGTGTATTATTTGCTCATTTATTTTTGTATTTGCGTCTACTTTTTTGTAGTGGCAGTGTTTTGCCACTGGCTGTCTGTGGGATCATTGTCACACTTTTATTTTATGATGATAGTCTTTTTTGGAGTCTTAATGATATCTGCAGATCATATTTGAAATATAGTAATTAAAGTGACACAACACAGGAGAAAATTGAGTTTCCCTCAATGTTTAATTATATAAATTGGCGACTTGATAGAGTTCTTTCTTTCTTAGTTTAGCATTTTAAAATTGGCAGTGAGGTTTTAATGCTTTTTAAAACATAATTATGTAGATTTGTATTATCAAATGCAATGATATTGTATCATCATCAAATCTTATATTTTGTGCTGTCATCCACCTATATTACTTCAAAAGTGTAATCTTGCAAAAATAAATAGAGATATCCAGCACTTACACTAAGCATTCAAGTCTATTAAATATAAAATGTTCAATATCTGTTAAATATAAATCTTGACAGTTATTTAAGGAGAATTATTTTCTTTTATTTTTGGCAGTGCTGGGGATTGGACCCAGGATCTCATGCATGCTAGGCAAATACACTACCACTGAGCTACATCCCCAGTCCTTAAAGAGAATTTTAAATACACACACACACACACACACACACACACACACACACACACACGTATATGTATGTGTGTGTGTGTGTATACATGTATGTTAGTTTTAGTTGGACATAATACCTTTATTTTATTTATTTTTGTGTGGTGCTGAGGTTTGAATCCAGCGTCTTGCACATGCCAGGCCCCAGCCCTTAGAGAATTTTAAATTAAAAAAATAGGTAATTGTCACTTGAGTATTTCTTTTGACCTTGTGTGGTATTTCACTTGTTTCAAGGCTCTAAATTAGAAACTTTATTTTACATGGTTATTGGTCATCAGAATTTTTATTTTCAACCTTGTAATTCATGCATAAAGTTTTGAAAGAAAGTGAAGATGCTATTGAATTTGCTTTGGAAGCAAGGTGAATAGGAAGGAAAGAAAAGAAATTAATACAAAAGTTGAAGTAAGTCTGCTGAGATTACATACCTTTTGTTTCTGATTATTTATGTTACCTGTTTTTTTCATTCAGTTTTGGGTTAATGAAGTTATACCTCCAACCATGATAAAAACATAAAATAGTTAATGCATTAATAGTAATAATTAGCCATAAATATAAGGTTGTTTATTAGGATATCCTTTTGTCTACTTGCTTTTAAGAAAATCTGTTTATATACATAGAAAGCAAAAATCTTTATTAGATTTTCTAGTGTTTTAGCAGAGCATTCTGTTTTTTAAACAAGAACTCATTAGTCCATGTCTTGAAATTTAGTAAAGTTTTTTGCCTGTTTAGCAAAAAAAGATGCATGTGTCACTGTACCAGATTCAAGTGTGTATTCAGGGCCTATGATGTGCCAGGTGTGTTGGTGCATATTTTCACTAAACAGGTACTTTCCAAAGGTATTGAGATAATCTTGCATTTATCTTTATTGTCTTCCAATTTGTGGGAGAATAGACAACTAGTAAATGTCTATTGGCAAATGTTTCAGGATGTTATAAAATTTACCGTGGATCTGAATATTAAAATAAACAAAATATTAAGTTAGATTTTTTTTCTTATTAAGTCACCTAAACACATTGTAATGTAAGTTGCTCATTTATCCATTTATCTGATTAAAGATGACATATTATCAGATACAACTCGGTAACAGAGATGCAAGTTTACTTAAAAATAGAACTCTATCACTCTGGAACACAAATCTGATATATGCCAATTTTTACCTTTATATTTATAAAATTGGAATATGAAACTAATCATTTCGGATGGAAATTCTTCATGTTAATGCCTGAAACAACTAAAAGTTGTTGTTTGCCATTCCCAAGTAAGTGTGAACAAGGTCACAGGAAGAGCTCTCAGTGATGTTCCAGTTCTAGTAATTTAAAATTGGATGGTTTGTATTCAACAAGTATTCATTCAGTACTGGGGATTGGACCCAGGGGTGCTCTGCCACTGAGCTAAGGTCCCTGCTAGTGATGGTCTAAAATTTAGGGGCCAACAGAGGTGAGGCAAAGAACCTCATCCCCCCATATCCTCAAGTATGGCTGTATGCTGGACCAGTAGTCAGTGACAGGTATGATCCAATTGCAGTGGTATCAACCTAAGACAGGAGGCTGCCTTGAGGTCAGCTCATTCAATGATGGGTAAGAGCCATATGTAGTATTGGACAGCCTACCAGGCATGGTCCCTAAGCCACATGCTTGGTGCTTAATTAAACAGAAGGGGGGAGATGCTAAGAGCCATAGCTGAGTCGGAATGACACATGGCATTTTTGGTTGAAAGGTGATGTCAGCAAGCCATTGAGATGATAATGATTATGTTAAGATGTGCATTCAATTGGATATTAGACCCCTGCTGTCCACCTTGGCCTGCTACTTTGGAGCTCTCTGGGGACTCCCGGAGAGTTCCCATTGGTTGGGGAAGTGCTGTAGGAGGGATTTCCGGAGGACGGATTTCCGCAGGGTGGATTTCCTGTTGGTGTGGTGTGTCCCAGGAGAAGGCCGCGGGCGTGGCGTTCTCTGGAGTTTTGGAAATAAAGTTTGTTCCTGCTTGAGTGGCTCATGATTTTGTGCCCAGCCAGACTACGGCACGTCCCCAGCCTCCCCACCCCCTTTTATTTTGAAGCAGGGTAACACTAAGTTGCCATGACTAGTCTTGAACTTGCTAGCCACCTGCTGCAGCCTCCTCAGTAGCTGGGATTACAGGCTTGTGCCACTGTGCCAGATTCAAGTGTGTATTCAGGGCCTATGATGTGCAGGTGCATTGGTGTATATTTTCACTAATCAGGTACTTTCCAAAGGTATTGAGATAATCTTGCATTTCTCAGTATTGTCTTCCAAAAGTAAATATATAATGGCCGACTAAAGTTTTTAGATAAATTGAATTATTCCCTAATGGTTAACTGAGCATCTTATCAAGGCTAATACAGTAATCATCAGCATAATTTTTTATGTTTGATGTAATAATAATGTGTCTATTTTTTATCCAGTTTATAATTATTAGATGGATGTTTGGACAGTGTGTGCATACAGATGGTTTTGTTTATAATTTTCAGGAAAAATGTTTATCTGACCTTTGTAAATCTGCCCTCTAAAGATTATGCTTTATAAGGATTTCTAGTGTTCATGAGCATAATTGCTAACTGGTGTTTATATAGATTGTGTTGAACAGTCTCATGGAAAAAAAAACAACATTATGCTAGTTTTTTGGATTTCTTTTTTTCTTCAAATTTAATTCAGAAAATCTTGTGAGCACTTATTGTGCCTTTTGCCAGCTACATTATCTGAATGGCTTAATTTTTCTTTTGAAAAGTTATTTTAACACAAATTTTCAGTCAAACAAGTTGGGTTTCTTAAATGAGTGTAACACAAATGACTGCTTATTCCTCATAGCAGTGTCAGTTTTTCAGTTTGTTCTTGAAGTGTTTTCTTTTAAAGGTCTCTTGTTCATTCCACTGGCATGTTTCCTATTTATCACGTTTTGTTTTTTGGTAGAGCTGGGGATTGAATCTAGGGCCTCATGCATGGTAGACAAATGATGCTCTCCAACTGAACTACATCTCCATCCCTTGTTTATCAATTTTAAAGTAAAGAAGCGGGGTCATTTAATCTCATATAAATTATAATAGAAATTCATTTTGGTGTTTGTCAACTCCATTGTTACATATTGTATAAGTGTAAGAAATTTCATGAGCATAAGAAATTTACTCATGAAATTTATGCATGAATATAAGAAATTTTGTCTATTGCATTATATTCGTTTGTCACAAACACAGTTATGGAATATCATACCTTTTTTGATTTTGATTAATCCTTTTAATTTTAGTGCTGACTTAAGATGAACCTTTTTAAAAATTGAGTTTTTAAAAAATGAAAACCCAAGAAACCATCATGATTCTTAATGACAATTTAAAAGAAACACTGCCCTTAATTTCCAGAACAGACAGGGATGTCCACCATTTGTATTATTCAGTTGACAAAGGAAAAAATAGAAGGAAAGACACGAGAAAGAAGAAGTAAAAGTTCCATTATTTGAAAATTGTATGATTGGAAAAACCAAGGAAGTCAACATATGATTTTTTTATTTTATTTTATTTTTTAAAAATTTTTATTTGTTTTAGTTATACAGGTTAGTAGAATGCATTTGTGCACTTTGATATACATAGATGGGATATAATTTCTCATTTTTCTGAGTGTACATATTGCAGAATCATATCGGTCATGTAGTCATGTATATTCATACAGTAATAATGTCTGTTTCATTCTACTCTTTCCTATCCCCACATCCCCTCCTCTCCCCTCCCATCAGTTCCCTTTACCTAATCTAAGGTAATGCTATTCTTCCTAGAGCTACTAGACAAGGGTGTTAAAATCATAAATTTTTATAAGATGAAAGAATTCAGCTCATAGTAACTTGCTATAAAGTCAGTGACATTCTAAGAATAAAATTTAGAGTAGGCTTCCATTTTGAAAAAATAATTATGTAACATTAACATTCACATTAAAATGAAAAGAAAGCCAATGTTTATTTCAAAAAAATTTGTATTGGTTGATTTGAAAAAAGCAAAACATCCATGATTCTATGCCTCCTGTAATGATTAGGGTTTGTATTTTGTTATGTGTGATTCCTATTTTTAGATATATATATATACAATTAGATAGGGTGGAAGAGATACAAACTTATGCTCATCTTGCACACTACCATGTTAAAATTTCTTTCATTGCAGTAGTATATTATGAATAGTTTTTCATATTGTTAATAGTCTTCTGTGGCACTCTTGTGTAGTTTGGGTATTTGAGCACTTCCCTACTTGGGGATGTTTATGGAGCTTATTTTTTCTTTCCTCAATATCCTGAAAATGCCAAGAAGAAGAATATCGTCTTAGCTAAATCTTAGTTAATATCCATGACTAATTTTCTGTTTTTCAATGAGTTCAAAGTTGTTGCATGCAAGGGTATATTTTAATGTTTGTTAGATGCATATACAATCATAGACACATACGCTTTTCTCTCCAAAAAGTTTGTATCAGTTTCTGTTCCCGCCAGCATTATGTGAATATACTTACTTTCTTGCCTGGTTTTGAAGATTGGGTATTTAAAATTTCTATTATTACTTATCAAGTTGAAAATGAAAACTTTCTCATTTTTGGTTGGTTCTTAGGAGAGAGAAAGGTAGATAGACATACATACATTGCTTATTTAAATTACTTATACTTTTTTTCCACTTTGCAGAATTGTTTTAAAATATTTTCACGAGCCTTTTATTGTTTGCACTAATAAGTTTTAATGCTTAGATAGGCAAGTTGATAATCTTTGCCTTTTATAGTAATTATCTGCTCAGAAATGTTTTTCTCCCTTTTATTTATATAGTTACTGTTTTATTTTTACTTACGTTTTCAATTTTTTTTAACAATGAAATTATTATTTCATCTTGTGTTTATTTTGGCATAGTATCTAGCCAGGTTTTTCTGTACAATTTTGCCACTTTGAGTTTTCTGAATAAATTATTCATTCTCTGTTGACTTGAGTTGGTTAGTCCTAATGTAAGTGAAGGCCCTTTGTGGTCTTCAAGTTCTGTTCAATGGTATATTTACCAATTCTTTAACCAATACTATGCTATTAATTATCATAGATTATTTATGCTTTCAAAAAAGTACTTGTGAAGGAGATTTCCTTAGTCACGATCATTAGTTTGCAAAATTTCTGTGCCAGTATGTTGTATCTATTCTTCAAAATGAACGTAGTTTCTCTTCATTGAACATTTTAATACTACATCCCTTGGGTATTCCCTTTTGTTTAGAGATACCTTTATGCAGTATCTGGAATGTCTGTATAAATCAACATTTTTGTGCTTCTTACATTTAGATATGTTGGGTGGCTTATTTTTACAGGATCTGTTAGTGATTATTCCTTAATTTTTCTCTTTCCTCCTTTCATTATTTGCTTGGATCCTTTTCTCTCCATTTGTACTCAGACACTTTATTGTTTGTGCATGTTAGCCAACCCTTTATCATATGTTTGTAACCAGTGGAGACCCTTGTAGCCAATCAGGTCCCTAGTGATCGACCACACGTGAGTTGTGGTTTCTGCTTGCAATAAGTAATATCAGTTGTACCCCTGAGATGTTAGCTTAGCTAAATTTTCATAAGCAGACAATTACTTGTTGTCTTTTCAGAGGACCTTTGTATCATGTTTCTTTCCTTCATCTTTTACAGATGTTGTCATCGTATCATCATGTACTGCCAGTCTAGATCCCATCATCATTTTTAACTCTTTAATGTATTTTATGTATATATCTTCTTTTAATATAAAAACTCAGCTTAGAAACTATTTGAAAATTCTCCCAACATATAAAGCCACAGGATTCAGTAATGTGAAATTACAGTGGATTCTTTAGAATCTTCAGAGAATTGCAATTATTAACACTGTGAGTAATTTTCTTTCTTCCTTAACTTGTAGTTGTTAGAGAACAATTTAGAAAATTGATGCTTCTGTCAAAAGTCTGGATGGGTAGAATACATGCTCAGTCTGGATATGACAACATTGAGAACCCCACAACTTTTACTAACTGTGAAAAAAGGAATCTATTTTATACTCCATTAAACTGTTACACATCATAAATAATTTATATCAACCCCGGTTCTTGTCTTTATCATGATGATAAACTAGTCACTGTAGAGGTTTTTTTTTTGTTTTTTTTTGTTTTTTTTTTTTAAATGAACATAGTAATATTTTCCTTGTCTGCTGCCTGTGTTACTTTCTGCCTCTTTTCCACTGGAAAGAAGTGGCTGACTTTAACCAGCGATTATAGGACTGAAGTGGCCATAGGGAAGAAGTGCAGGCTCTGCAGGAATCACATGACTTAGAGCAATTGGGACCTTACATCAGACTACTCACTAAATACATTCTTTTGGGCACAGCCCAGACTTTCTGTTGCCCAGTTTTCTCATCTTTCAGATAAGCATTGATACTTATGTCAGAGGTTGTTTTGAGAATTCAAAGAGATAAGTGAAAGTGTTTTTTAAAAATTGTAATTAGTAGACGAACACTAAAATCTTATTGCTGTGGTTATTTTTGCCAATGTTGCAAAGATGGCAGATACATAGGTAATGTCCATGGTTACACATGGGAAGCCAGGAGCTGTGGTTTGTGATCACTTAGCCTGTCTTATGCTTTTTATAAACGTCCTCATGCCTGCCTGACTAGACTCCTTCCTGTCTCACCAGATCATCTCACTGTCCCAGGGTTTTGATGGAAAAGTGGGAGAGATGATGGTATAAAAAAGAATAGTATCAGTATTAATGTCTGCAGCAATGATAGGAACCCTGTATCCCCAAGAAGTGGGCAATTGGTTGGTAAAGGTGGAGGGTTTCAGAATTATACACTGTTAAGGAGGGAGATAAAAAGAAGGTAAATAAGGAGATTGGGGTTGAAGAGATGGACTCTAAGTTACACATGCATGTTGTAGAGCATTCTCTGTGGTCTAGCCGTCTAGCAGTGACTGTTCCCGTGAGTAGGTGGTGTTCTTAACTTGACTTGATGAAGTCAAGGAAAACCATTGGCTTGAGCTGAAGTGTGGTTATGTTGAGCAGCAAGGAGAGCCTGTGTCTCCTAGTTGAGGATGGCCTCATGTATGCAGCATGTGGAGAGGCTGCTGTGCTCACTGAAGCCTGGGAAGGAACTAGCTGACACACAGCCATGAGAAATCAAGCACCTCGTTCAAGTCCTATCTTCAGGGATGATGTGCATCCAAGAAATGTTGTTGTAGGTACTTACTTTAGCCTCTTCTTAGGTAAGATGTAGTCACACATTTGAGGATAGAATATAAGGAACCTCTGCCGCACCGTAATCTTCTTCTTACATACACCATAACCTTCTTCTTACATACACCATAACCTTCTTCTTAAATACACCATAACCTTCTTCTTTGAACACAAAATCAGAATGTATTAAAATAGATAGAAATGGGTGTGCCTTAGAATAAGGCACATGGTAAGATTGGAAGCATCTACTTTTAAAGTATTTTGAAAGATGGAGATTATTTGTTTACAGTGGAACTGGGATCTTGGACATAGGGTCTGGAATCTATTATTTCCCCTGCTCTTCTGTGTATTAAAAATAGAAACTGAAAAGGCGGGTGGAACAACACCTTAACTCATCCATTTTTGAGTAGTAATCAGATATGTTCAGTAAAGCCCGTGCTTTTCACCTTGTGCCCCTGCCTAGCCTTATTGACACCTATTGAATATGTTTTTCTCAGCAAGTTTGCAAATTCTCTCCCCAGTCCATTTAACAGAATCTTAGACTGAAGTGAATAACAGATTCTGTGGTTGTTAAAAGCCATCGCAGCAGTAATGGGAGAAATGACTGCTGAGTCTGACGTCGAAGGAAGAGACCAAATATAGAAAGTAGAAACTGTATTATAGTACTTCAGTGATGAATATTACTAATGGTGGCCTGACTCATCCATAAAACAGAGCAAAAAAACCATGAAAGGTTTCACCACTTTCTAGCCAGCTGCCTCTGAGGCTACAGGGAGTGAAATACTCGGAGGAAAGATTTTCCTTACACATAACCACAGAGTTAGTCAAGGGTCGCATAAGGGATAATAAGCTTCAGTTTTAGAGAAAATGTACTTAGGTGGAGCACTTTATTTCCCAGAGACGGCAGATAATTGAGTCACACCTAAAATCTTGAACCATCTGACTAATGTACATGCATATATACATCTAGCTTCTCAGTGCTGAAAGGTGTTAAATGGTTTGAAAACTGTAATTAAATAGCTGAAATTTGCTGCAAACCCACCATAAGCCTTGCCTCATGTAGCATTTCAGTGTTAAGTGCTAAAATTTAATCTCAGTAGCTGTGATTAATCTAGTCTTTATTTGTAACACATTCAAATTAAGAGGTGTATGTTCTTGTTCCTGTACTTTCTCATTAGCACTAATATTGCTAATGGGAGTGACAAATGTATTATGTTTTTCCCTTCTATCACTCACACCTTTTAGATAACCACCTCCTTAGAGGAGGTAATTTTCCCTGGGATACATTTATGAAGCTGTGTTTTAAATAGTTTTACTCAAGAGAAAGTATGTCCATAGGGGCCATTTATTAGTTGATGGGCTCTGGGGAAAAGAAGTTTGGATTAATCAGTTTGAGCCACAGAAGAAATTATGATGCAATTAATGTAAATGGGAATATCACATATGCATTTGATCCTGTATGTCTTTCAAGCATTTTTTTTCCTAATTTATCATGGTATTGGAAGGTTCTTTTCCTAGTTCTTGATGTGGATTTCTTGAACTCTTATTTCCATTCAACTTTCATTTCCTTAGAGACATTCATTTCCTTAGTATCATGTAAATAGTAGTATCTTTCGGACTACTGAATTTTTATGATAATGTAGTTCAGCTAGGTAGTGAATTATATAAAACTTGCCAGATGTAGCTCAGTGGTACCAGGCTTGTCTATCATGGGTGAGGTACTCAGTTCGATCCCCAGTACAACACAACTAACAACAACAACAAAAACTTGCCTGCACTGGTTTATAACTTGGCTGTTTTTTTCTACAGGAAAACACAAGTGATTTCCAAAATCAAATCCCAAGTGACTTTTTGAAATTGCCCATTATCAAAAGTTGTATACTGTCTTTATGTCTGTCTCTTATGGATGAGTTACTCCGTTTTTCCAAGTTTTGGAAATAGATATATCAACTCTGCAATGTAGTGTAGAGGAAAGCATTTTTTAACTTGGAATTCAGTAAGCAAGGATGTGAATCTTATTCTTCTTGCCTTTGTGTCCATGAGCAAGTCGTGTAAACTCCACAACAGTTAGAATTTCCTTCTGTTAAATGGAGAATGATTAACAGCTAGCTACAATGCGTCCTTCACAAAGTGATCATGAACATTATGAGACAATATATATGAAAATGCCTTGTGGGTTATTAGGAAGGGATATAAATTAAAGAAGTATTGAATGTTTAATAATTGGAATGCTAGAACAATAGCTGTGATTAGCAGGTCGGCAAAATATTATAAATATTTGTAAGTTGTCGGAGGTTTTTGCTGGGGTTTTTATTCCTGTTATTTTATAGAATTACTGATGTATTGTTTTTAAGTACTATAGATTTTTAGTGAATTAATTTTCTTAATGGCAGTATGTTTGTAAGTAAAACACCTTGCAGTAATAATGTTCTGTGAAAGGGCAGTGTCCTTTGACAAATGAAAGAGAGTCAGTCTCTTTATGTCCTATAGTACAGGAATACCAGCCACTATATTAAATTTTAATCAGTAACAATGTTGCACTAATTACAAGTGTTGGTTTATATATTGGGTAAATTGCATTTGTAAACGTAGGGTTATATTAACTAATGCGGCTAATTGCCAGCCACAAATAAGCATAAGGTTTCCTAAAAGCTTCCATCAGTAGCTAGAAGTAGGCACTGCTGCCTAATACTTCAGTCTGTGTGGAAAGGCAGGTAATGACATTATGAATACATTTATAATGCAGGCCAATTTCTTCTAAAATGCATGTTAACTATTATTACTTTACCAGGAGTCTGTGAAATATGATTTATTTAATGCATTTCAGTCCCCATAATATTAAGATATAATTGAGATGCGAAGTAAAAAAAAAAAAAAATCCCATGCAGTCAGTATGGTATATGAATCATAGACTAAATTGCTTGTAATTTTAAAGGCACTTAGTGGAATTGTGAAATTTATATAATGCATTCTTATGTTTGGAAAAGGTTATAAGAACAATAGTCCAGTTATTTTAGTATTTCAGTCCTAAAAATAGTACTTTTTGAGTTGTTATTAAACCTAAGATAGTCGCATACATGAGCAAATCCAGATTTTTCTGTGTCCAGTTCTCATTTACTACTTTTCGTACATTGTCCCTTTAAACCTCTCATGTTTTGCAAAGTGGTGAAGCAGTATATAATTCCAATAAAGGCCATAATCTAGTTTTTATGAACTGTACAACTGGATGAATGACAACAACATGAATGTTGCCAGCATGTTTAGAAGGGAATCAGTTAAATGGTACTTGGAATTTTGATGATTATTGCTTTGAAAAGACTGAAAATCACAGGTCTTGGCTTTATAGTTTAATTACTTGCTTAACAATTGCTAGTGATTCACTAAATCACAAGGCTTCCAAACAAATAACATCAGTAACTCTGTCATGCCTGAGCAACTCCAATTTTCTTGACAATGGCTACCAAACTGTGTTTAGCCTAATAGAAACTGTTAGTTTAACAGCAAGCAATGGGAGCTTCAAGCGTGCCATTGATGAGATGCCAGCAAATTGAGCGCTTTTACCAATGGTGACACTTGTGTCAAGAATAACTTTAGCATGTTTCATCAAGACCAGTTGGAGAAGCAAATATAGTAATTATCCACATCCTTTTTTGATATTGGATTTAATAATAATGAGCACTGTCCAGCTTTCCAGGGTTTCTAATTAATAATTGGTTCTTAAGAACACAGCATGTGGTTCCTCTCAGCTTGAATAAGATTAGGAAATAGGGCAAGCTTAAGGTCCTACATACTTTCATGGGCCAAATTGAAAAAGCAGTTTAAAAGAAGATGGAGTTGTAGGAAGAGACTCAGGTGTGCTGGTGTGAAAATTTAATTTGTGCCTTTATTGACCTGTGCTCTCTTTCCTTGCTGTGTCTTAACTTGGTGGCATTTCCCTGAGTACACTACTCCCCCATCTTTACCTTTTTGCAACAACAACCTCTTTACTTAGATGAGTTCCTCAGTTTTTAACTCATGTAGCAGCCACAATCTTTTGCTCACAAGAGAATTATCGTATCCCATTCTTCATTATTTTGTCATAGAAATACATATGGTCCCCATCTTATGGTGACTCAACTGATGATTTTTTGAATTCACAATGGTGGTAAAGCAGATCCCATTCAGTAGAAATTGTACTTCGAATGTTGGGTTTTGATCCTGAAAAATGGATGTGCAGTCTGATCCTCTGTCACCGTGTAGCACAGTGGCAGCTCCCCACTGAGCCACATGGTCACTCGGGAATAGGACCCAGACTCTGCAGTGTGTGTGCTGTGTTGCTGAGCTAGCATGATCGGTACGTAGGGTGTATTAGGTGCATTTTTGACTTGGGATATTCTCAACTTATGATGGGTTTATCAGGATGTAAACCCATTGTCATAAGTCAGGGAGCATCTGTTATAGAACAGAAGTGTGTCAGACCTGTGTTTAAGGAGGGACAATAACACCTACCACTTATTGAGTGATTACTCATGCCATTCATTATACTAAGGACTCAACATGTATTTTAATAAATTGTTACTTCATGAGGTGGTAATTTTGTTGTCCATACAATAGGAATAACTGAGGCTTAGAGTAGTTAGTTTATCGAGAGTCCCAGTTTGGCTCCAGATTCATCCTCTGCACTTCTTTGCTGTGCTACTTCCTTAGCATAAATATGTACTCCCGATATAACTATGGACATTACCTATTTAGGAGCACATGAAATGTTATCCTTCTTGGTATAGATAGATACTTAACAAAATTTTTAAAAGAAGTTTTGACCCCCAATAATACATTTTGCATCATGACCCATATACACACATATATAATTCATACATAAGAAATAATATACTGCTTGTGATTTATTCTCATTATTTTCTGCCCTCTTCTATTTTCTATTTTATTTTATTCTGTTTTCATTTTGCAAATGCTGGTTGTGAGCCACTGAAAAATGACTTTGCGGTCCACTAATAGGTAGCAACCTACAATTTGAGAACCATTGAGAATCCAGCTGGCCTGGTGGGTTCCTGCCGGTCGGTGAAATCTGTGCTCCACTGCCTTTACTCTTGCTCGTGTGCTGCCTCAGGTACTTGCACTTCTCATTTTGTTAGTTTTCTAATTTTGTGAGACCTTGAATAGTTTTGCTAGTGGGCATTTGTGAGTGATTGAATTCTGGGGATGGATTAATGCTTTTCCTTAGGCTATGAGTTTCTTCTTTGCCATTTTATCATGGTCCTTTGGGGGTCCAGTGGAGTTCAGATTATATGGTTACACTTGGAACTTGGCTTTCCAGAGACTTGCTCTCTTTCTGAAGTTCTTCCATGCCAGGCAGGTTCATTACAGCCGTTGAAGGAAAGTAAAGGAGAAAAGTGGTGTTTCTCCATTTTGTCTCATGTTGTGTTGGATACAGTATTCCAAACGTGTTTTAAACAATCAAGGGGATGCCAGAAGAGCCTTGTGTTTACCAGACAGATCTGTTTTTTTTTTTTTTTTGATTTGTGTGTTTTCTTGTAAAGAATTGACAGATTGACTGAAAGCCTTACTTGCCTTTGCATGTTGTGAACTGGTGGCATACATTGATACAATGTAGTACCATCTCACAGGAGGTGGCTGCTTCATCTCATCTGTTTCTCCCTGAGCACATGAGCAAACCTTTCTCAAGCTAGGTGGAGTCGGAGATCCTAGGGTTACAACATGGGAATGAGACACACATCACTGCTGTCTTGTGTGTATTCTAGAGAGAAGACAAACAATAAATAAGAAAGCATAGATGTAGACAGTAGCATTTCTCCTCTGATCTGTGCCCCATCCTATGGTTTATTAGTTTCTCTAAGACTTTCAAATCCTCCAAAGATCCTAGGTGTGAAAGCCTAAAATCACAATGGGAGATTTCATTTGTGAAAGGCCTGTAACTCAAGGGGAGAATGTTTCGAATAATAGGACCAAATGTGGGTTTTGGAGCAGTGGCGTTGGCATCATCTGGAAACTTATCAAAGGTGTGGACTCTCCAGCCCAGCTTGAACCTTTGAAGCACAATCTGAGTTTTAACACAATTGTTTCCTCAATCCTTCTATACAAATTCAAGATTGAGTAGCACAGATTGAATAATATTCATCTGAAAAGCTTAAGGCCAGAAGTGTTTCAGATATCATTCAGATATAATTTTTTAAACTCACTCTCTCTCTCTCTCTCTCTCTCTCTCACACACACACACACACACACACAGACACACACACACACACACACACACACACACACACTTTAATTGGAGTATTTTGGATTTTCAGATTAAGGAAGCTCAGCATGTCAGCCCCATTGCCCGGGGATTTTGCTCACCTTTCCTATGCTTGAGTGAGTAATCATCCTTTCTCCTTGTCTTAGCTTTTGCATCATTGTGACCAAACTATCTAACAAGATCAACTTACAGGAAGAAAAGAAAAGTATATTTAGGGATCAAGGTTTTAGAGGTCTCAGTCCATAGACAGCCAACTCCATTGCTCTGGGCTCGAGTTAGTGCAACACATCACGGGAGAAGGGCCTAGCAGAGGAGAGCGCCTCAGCTTATGGCCAGGTCCGAAAGCAGAGTGGGTAGGAAAAAGGCCACTGGGAAGATACACCCTTCCAGGGCTGTCCCCAGAGACTCACCTCCTCCAGCTATGCCCCACCTGTCCACAGTTGCTACCTAGTTAGTGCATTCAAACTAGCATAAACTGACTAGGTTACAGATCTCATAATTGAATCGTTTCACCTCCCAACATTCCTGCACTAACAGGAGCTTTGGGGGGACACCTCATATCCAAATCATACTCTTACTGCAGTGGCTCGAGGTGATATGTTCTGACATTCAGTACCTGTAGAGACAGACACCAGTGGACCCAGGTGTTGGCCAAGTCAGATTAGGGACCTTTAAAGGGAATCTTGATTCTCAGTCATCAACCCCAACCATTGAAATCATTGTCTCTGCAATTTTTTCAAAGATCCCCAGGTGATTCCAAAAGGCAGCCAAGATCAAGACCCTTTGCTCTGTTGTTAGGGTCAGGGAACGTTTTAGAAGGTTCTTATGATTAAGTTTGGCTGATGTTAAGGTTGCATATCCATTGTCGAAACGCACCCTTCTTGTGAGCTGTGTGGGTGTCACATGCTGAGTAGGCCATAGAAATTGAGCAGTCCCTTTCCTACAAAATGATGGCAGAACTGATGACAGGAGAGTGGAGTTGTCACAGTGAAGTCTGAGTCACCACAATGAGATGAACATCAGGGCCTGGGAGAAATATGCTGCCACAAAGGTGACTCAGTTGGTAAATGAATAATGGCATTTTTTTGTATTTGAAAAATAACAGTTCTTTTTAAAGTTGATGACATTTTGTACCTATTTGCTTTCATCTAACTCAAACCAGAATTTGCTTAATAGATTTATGAAATGGGTTAAGACCTAGGTTTTATGTCTGAATCTGGAAGTGACCTCTGTGGTCCCAAACTTGCATCTTGTGCAAGGTTTCTTTGTTAGCTTTGCTTTGGCCTTTAGCTTTGTATGATGACACAGGACAGAAAGGATCAACTGGGAGCCCTCAAAGCCAGAAGATCTGAATGGAATGAAGAGAAGGTATTCTGAGGCAGGAAACAGTGGCTAGATGAAGGGACTCCCAGGAAGATTGTGAGGGCCTTAGATTTTATAAAGTTGGATAAGCCAGGACTGTGAGTCATGGTTTGGTACAGGAGCTCAGGAGGAAAAATTGAAAGGAGGTCCCTAAAATTTTGTAGGATGTAAAAATGAGAAAATTTAGCAGAAAAGGTTTGTGTGCTCATAATGAGGCTGATTTGAAATATTGGCTTTCCAGCACTTTGATATGTGTCTGCCTTTGACGTTAAGGCCCTGTGTGAGCCGGCTTAACTTGTGAATCCAGACCAAAAGGGAACAGTTGGAGTCAGCAGCTTCAGCGCTGCTGTGTGACAGCCATTGGCTCCTGAGTTGCGTAGGCCAATGAGCAGAGCCTTCCAGGGCAGAGACTGGGGGACGCGTCTCACTTTGGCTTTGTCTTAGTGTCTGCATGCCTCTGACAAGTGAACAATAAAATGTGCTGTTTGATTCCGGACTGTCTTGCTTTTTTTCTGTATCCCTCCTGCAATCCTCCTTTTTCATGTTGCATTACAGGAGCTGCTTTTCACCTCTCTTTCCTGACCCCGAGTTCCAGTGTTCCTAGGTCCCTCTCACCCGCGACGTGCTCTAATTGGCAAAACTATAACCTGGTAACAGCAGTTCTCCATTGCAGTTTCCTAATTGGTGTCAGGGGCTGCTGGCAGAGCTTGGCCATGTTGGATTGATTGATAGATGAGCTGCTGTGACTGCCAGGCTTCTGTCTGACCAACAGGTTTATTGCTTTTGAAACTAAAAATTAAAATGTTAAATATATCCTGCAGTATCCTTAGTGGGTCTGAAATAAAATCAGCTATTCATCATTAAGGAGCACTTTCAATGTTACCTAAGGTCCCTTGGGTTTGCAACTCAAAATTTTGTTCTATTTCTAACTCACAGCTGGCTGTTTTCTTGCTTTCATAATGCAGTGTAAAGCTGCATTATATTTCACACCGCCTGCTGCACAGTGGGTTTCTTCTTTTCAGAAATAATGCAGACATGGTGTTAAATGTGTATGTTGGGGGCAGGGGGATGGGGACTGCATTGAAGATGTCTTTACAGAACTTGAAATTTACAAGCTCATTTACACTGGTCAGTGAGAATGCAGACAGTCATGGTAATTTAATGGTGGATCCTAAGAAAAAAGATAGACATTGTTTTTCAAAGGCTATTTCATGTAATTGACATTTATGTGGAAGATATAACTGAGCATTTAGGCATATGAGTGGAACATAATGACTGGTTTACCCAAATTAATGGCTGAAGTTATAGAAAGCTACAAAAGACTGCATTTTAAAATCCAGTTTTAATGCTTTGATTAGCACTTTATAGACCAGTATAATAAAACAATGCAGTGACCTTAAAGAGATCAGATGTTACCAGTGAGCAAACCTTTTTGATATTTTTTTCTCTTCTAGTGTCTGTAACAAAGTACTTAATCATTTATAGCAGTCTTTCATAAAAAGATAAGTTTGGACTCATCCTTATCAACAGATATTGTACAAAATATCATGATAATAATACTGTCTTTTACTTGTTGGCATCCTACTGATTTTCCAAAGTACTTTCATATGTATTTTGTAGCCCTTTGAATAAATTCAAACACAAAGAATGATCATTTTATGTGTTATTGATGAGGGGACTGAGAATCAAAAAGTTAAGGAACTTGACAGAAATCCCTGCTGCCATATATGTGACTGAGTCGTGACTTGAACCAGAGAATCATCTCTGTCAGGTCCAAAGCAGTAATACAACACTTACCAAAGAGAGGGAGAACACGGTGGTGGGAAAACCGCAGACGTGGAGTCCCAAGTACTGGTTCTGAGTAAACAGCTGAAGCAAAAATGTATGGCGATGGGAGAACACGGGTCCTCTTTCTGAAGGATGAGTGACTTCATGTAGTTAGGACTACCTAGGAGCAGGGTGTGGTCATAGTTGACAGGCCAGCTGCACTCCAGTGGAAGAGGTAAGCATGCATTGAAGAGTAGAGGGGAGGAAGGGCGAAATCTGTTAGAAATGTGGTGCAGCCTTCCAAACAAGGAGAGGTGCTCTGAGTTAGAGGGTTGCTCGTTGGAATTCAGACAGGAAGATGATGTATGATAGATATTGCTGAGAGTAAAATTAGAAGTGAGAGGTCAGAAAGTTGGAGTGAGCTAGGCCAAACAGTAAAGATCACTCCAGCTTTGAAGTCATGAGAGAACCATGGCTGCTCTGCCTTTCCTATGATGAGCTGAGGAAAGGGCCCTCGAGCATCTGCTTTCTTATGGCTAGAGGAAGCTCCTGGTGTCCTTCCCTCCTGTCTCCTTAGGCCCCTCAGAGCCCTGGCCATGGCCTGTGCTGTGGAGTAAAAGGTGACTGTAGCATAAAGCCCAGTGACCAGCAAGGTGTCGGCAGCTTTAGATTGGGTGAATGCGGAGTTGTTTCAGATTGCTCGTCTGAGGTCCCTCTAAGACACATGAATGTGTTTGTTAGATAAATTGGAAGCACAGGTCTGGAACCGAGAATGGTTAAGAATGGAGAGGTCTGGGAATCCTTCTGAAAGATGAAGATCTGGGAATGGGCGAATTCTCCAAGGAGTAGTACATGGAAAGAAGACAAGATGGCAAAGGCGGGATTTTGGAAGATGTTCACCTTTAGACAACAGGTTGAGGCCGAATTGCAGAGGACACATTGCAGAGGACACTGAGCAGGAGCCACCAGCAAGCTGAGAGAGGGAGAGTGAAGAGTGTTAAGGCAGCCAACAAAAGAGGGTTTGGAGAAGTAGGGTGGGCTGTTGAAGGTGAAGTTTCCAGAAAGGGACAGTGACCTAAGTTTCAGGGAGAGGCTGTTAAATATGGAAGTTATTGATCAGTAGCTGTCCTTACATAATGTACATAATGTACTTAATCAAAAGCAGAGCCCTGAATCAGAACCCAGGTGAAAAATGGAAAAGCTGGGGTGGCTACTGTCCTGTCTAGACCTTGAACTTTAGAAGAAAGTGTGATAAGGGATTTGTACCTTGAAGAAAGAGTAGGAGAACCTTCCCTCTGCAGAGTGTGAGGAGAAGAAAACAAGGGTGGCGCAGGTGGAGGTGAGCGGGAGGGAGACAAGTTTATGTTCTGTGGTGTCCCTGTTCTCAGCTCTGGCACTTATCAATGTCACATTCTTCTGTGTTGTTTTTTGGAGTCAGGGGCAGAGGCCACCCAAGGCGAACAAGGTCAGACAGGACAGTTGGAATGTCAGGTGTTGTTATCTCTTGCCTGGCTTAATTTCCCCTTCCAGGACATCCATCCAGCTTTCACTGAGACCACTGGGTTTCTTCAGTTGTTATCTTTATCTCTGATATCAGTAGCTTCCTGTTACTGGTCTTTTGTCCTCTTCCTCTTCCTGACAAGGAATAAGGGGGACACCTTCCTAATCAGACCTGGACTCTGGCCCCCATCCCACACACCAGCCTAATCTTGAGCTGAGACTTGGTGTGCTCTCTCCCTGACCCTGATGGGGTCTTAACTTTGAAGGATCAGAGACTGAGGTTGCCTCATGGGCCCTTTTCACAGCTGTGTAAGTCAATACATTTCATATGAATATGTTAGAATATATTAGAAGCTCCTTCAGGATTTGGATATCCTTAAGTTTGGGGATAAATCAAGATAGTTCTGGAGAAAGATGGAGCCTATTTTAAAAAAGAGAATGAAGTTTTAGAGACATCTGACAGGTCTGTATTCTGTCAGGTTAGTTTTTTCTTGCTGAAACATACTTATGAGTCCTAAGATTCTGTTCTTCCAGTGCTTCTGAAATTTCTTCTGACTCTCTGACAGTAGAAATGGACATCTAGTTCCAAAAATAGCCTTAAATTAAGGATTGTCAGTTTTAAAGTTTAATAGATTTGCAAGTGATAGAACTATTTTAAGTCTTTCATTTTTTGAAAAATAACACTTGCTATAGAAATTTAAGCTGTTTTTAACCAATTACTTACATCCAACTTAGTAGCAACCAAAACAGTGTTGTAAAAGGCCTGGGCAAGGTACAGTGTTGAAGACTTGGGGAGTCTGAGGTTTCTTTCATTTGTATTCAAGTACCCTAGTTTTGCCGCTTGATATGTGTAGATTGTTTAAAATCTGTCTGGATTAAGGGCAGGTCTGGTTGATGGCAGTGGAGATGTCTGAAGTGCATCCAGAGGTTCCTGAGATTTGGAGTGTGTTCAAAGCAACTTTGACTTTTCCATTTAGCTTCATTGGGGTGAATAAAGACAGCTGTGAAAGGGATCATATGCATTAGTGGTTGTAGAAAACATGAGGTTTTCGGTGAAACCACTCTTGCCATTGCATTTTGGGGAACAGACTATAGTATCTGTACTTTGGATTGGTTATAGTGGGCGCTTAACTGTGGATCTAATCAAGGGGGGGGGGTTATGATTTCAAAATTTGTGTGAACACAGTTTTAACAGCCTGTGCTCCCTAAGGTTCTCTCTGACTTTGAATTCTAATCCTATCCATAGCCCATAATATGTAGAGCTGCTTTTACTGAGATAAATCAGCAAAACCTCTTGTTAAACAAATTGGATGCTGGCATTTTTCAAAAACAAAAATACGGAAAGTACATTTTATGGAATATATTTGCATATGGTATCTCACTGGCTTCTCACAAGTTCCTCTGAAGCAGGCACATTTCTGTTTGGTCTCTCTGCCCTCCTGGTGTGGACTCATCCAAGTTCTTGGCATCAGTCAGCTGCTCTAAACCAGCAACCCCAGACTTGTACTTTTTAGCCCATCCTTTCCAACATGTAACACTGAACCGACCTTCTCCTCCAGCCTGCCAGCTTCTTCATATGAGTTCTCCCTCTCAGTGATGGCACCACCGCCTACAGCAGAAATGCAGCTGTCTTCTTTGTCACACCCACCCCTTTTCCATACTCCTCTTATTCTAATTCTTTCTGACTCTAGAATCTGAACCTGTGGCCCTGGACATTGTTCTGGCCCTCCCAACATTCAGCCTGTAATTCTCAACTAGTTTACTTGCCTCCCTGTTCCACATTGCCTCTGGAGTGAAGTTTCCTAAATGAAGCTCTAATGTGCCTTTTTCATTCAAGAAACCCTACAGTGGCTCCCCAAGGTCTCCAGGTAAAGCTGGGCTTCAGTGTGGCAGAAGGCTCATCTTGGTTGTCTGCCTCAAGCTTGCCCTTGCTGCCTTATCACTGGTCATTTTTCTAAAGTGCAGCTTAGCCTCCGTTTCCTTGAACTACTTGTAGATCACTGAACCTGCCCAGCTTTTGGATGCTGCCATTCTTCTGTGCCTTAATGCCTTTGCCTGCACATATCCTTCCACATCTTTCCCCCTTCTTTCTGGAGGCCCATCTTTTGCAAACATTTTGTTAACATTCTCCATCCACATTGAAGTTTGTGTTTCACTCTGTACCTGTTTAATTTCCCCCGAGGACTGTGAGCTCTCAGAGGACAAGTAGGATGTTTCTCCAGCATCCTGTGTCATCTGGGATTCAAATGTGTACAATGAATGTTTGCAGACATCATACAGATCTCAGCCCCCCCCCCCCATATATTTTTTGGTACTGGGGATTGAACTCAGGGGCACTTGACCACTGAACCACATCCCCAGCCCGATTTTATATTTTATTTAGATACAGGGTCTCACTGAGTTGCTTAGTGCCTTGAAGTTGCCGAGGTTGGCTTTGAACTCAAAATTCTCCTGTCTCAGCCTCCCAAGCCGCTGGGATTACAGGCGTACACCACCACACCTGTCTCTACCAATATTAAATAACTAAATGACTTCTTCAGGATTACAGGACTAGAATTAAGTACAATTAACTCCACATTCAAGGTTCTTCTATAGAACTTTTATTCTGTTTTTATATGTAACAGTTATTTTTTTTAAAGCCATGATTAAACCTTTGGTCTTAGTTGAGTTATCCTCCTTGATTTAAAAAAATTACGTATATCAATGTTCTAACAGCTCTGTAACATGGCCAGGTTCTGGTAGTTTGTGCCATGGGTGAAAATATCAGTTACAGATCTTTTTAACATTTCTATAAAATAACCAAATTTTAAAAAATTTCACTTTACTGTTTTGAAGGTGTAACTAGGGAGGAACCATGTCCTCTGTGAATAAGGCATTTTCTTGAAGCTCAGTTTTAACATTTAAAGGCAGCAACTAGACAAATTTATTACTCCCAATATTTATATCTTATAAATTAATAAGTTGTTGCTGGAAAGCAGTAATGAAATTTAGTGATTTTGATATGAAATTCAGAGTTACGATACTTCAGGGTTATTCCATGACATATCAGAGGTTTGTACTTGTACTTGTTTATATTCTCAATGTGAAAATCTCATTTAAGTTTTGCTTAAATGAGAGTCTTCCTCCCATTTTTAAGAAAGTGAGATTTCCTCCTTTTCTTTTTAGGGGCCCATGTGATTCCCCTTGCACCTTTTTCTCTACTCTGTCCCACCTACCCCACTCCATTATTGACATTATCATTTCCTAAGGATTGTTTTGTATTTTGAGAATTAATTTTTCTCCTCAAAACTCCTACCCTTTTCTTCTAAACACATAGAATTCAAAGAAAGAATTGCCCTTCTCTCATCCATTATAAATGATTTTTCATTTGAGCATGTCATTTTGCTTTTTTGTTCCAGTGGAGATCAAAGGGAGACAGGCTCACCCCCAGTGTTGGGCAGTTCTTTTCAGTGCTGGACCTTAAAGAAATGGAATCTAGTTGAATTTGTCTCAGCCTTAGATCTCTCTCCAGGCATGTGGTACTCAGATGGCTTGGTATTGCTGCATGCCGAGTTCTGTGGCCCGGCGTGTGTGTGTGTGTGTGTGTGTGTGTGTGTGTGTGTGTGTGTGTGTGTGTGTGTAGATAGCAAAAGCTGGAGATTCAATATTTCATACACTTTGTCTTGCCAAAGACACACAACCCCAAGACAACATCTCAAAGGTATATATTCATGTTGAAATATTACTATTTAAAACCATCTTGGGAATCTGTTAAAGATTTCCATTTAAAAATACTTTTTTGTCATAAGGATTCTGAATGAATATTAATATTTTTAAAAAGAAATTAAAGAAAAAATAAAGTATTTAAAATCCTTGGGCTGGGGCTGTAGCTCAGTGGCAGAGCGCTTGCCTAGCATACGTGAAGCACTGGGTTCAATCCTTAGCACCACATAAAAATAACCTAATAAAATAAAAGCTTTCTGTCCATCGACCAAAAAAAAAAAAAAATTTTTTTTTTTTTTTTGCTTTAATCAGAACCAGTAAGACACTTTCAAAGGAATTCTAGGTTGTTTTATTCTCAATGTGAAAATCTCATAGGTAAGTGAGGAGTGATCAACCGCCACCTATATTGAAAATTAGAAACAAGGAATTGGGCTTTAACAGTAAGAAATCCACAGGTTTTTAAATTAAAAGTGAGTTAGCTATTTTTGACACACTGCTTTGTTCTTCACTCAGAGGTTCATGTATTTATGTCATGATATCATGAAACTAGTGCTAGAAAATGTTAGGCTAAAGTTGTACCACTGACCAGTCTGTCTGATTATTCTTTGTCTTCCGGATTCCTATGTCATGTATTCCATGTTTTACTAAATGAGGCCTCTTTCTTCCTCAATCTTATCATCATTACTTAACATCAGTATTATGATTGATCTTAATCTTACATCTAAATGCCCAGATTTCTCTAACTCCATTTCTTATTTCTCTATTTGTGGCCAAATTCTCATTTTCTTTCCAGTATCATTGAATCTTCTCCAGGATTTATAAGTCAAAGGTCATTCTTTTGAATTACATAATTTTCTCAGTGTGGTATACAAGGTTTGGGCAATATTCTTTAGAATCCCATTTCATTTATTTCATGGAACTAATAAATATTTTAATAATTTATTTATGCATTAATTTTTGTACTTAAATTTCTCCTTTCCTCTAAATCAAGTTGAACTTTGTATCTGATTCTTTTTTATCTTGGGGAAGGCAAAAATTTTAAATAAGTTTTTCTGGGACTAACAGCTGCAAGTGTTTGTGATTTTTATATGGGATCTATCTTCTAGTCTGTTTCTTCTTGACAGAACATATTTTTTTAAGTGTGTTTATTTGGATTTAAATTTAAGAAATTAAATACCTCACTTTGGTTTTGGTTTGTTGGCTTAGTTTACATGTAATTTTATGGATAAAATCTGAAGATATCCTAAAATTCATGTAAGTCATGCTTGTATACTCTCATACCCCTGTTGCTAAGAACTTTTTTTAAAAAAATTATTCACAATCAGTAATATATTCCAGCTGGTTGCATGTCCCAGAAATCTGCTCATTGTGTAAATGGAACAAATTTTATTTTTTCTTCTCTCTGAATATTTTGCATATTTACTTCTTTCTCTATCTAATCTTATCTATCCTATCCATATGGAAAAAATGGGCTCGACATGTCCAGTTACACATGTATCTATCTATAAATGGATAGCCATTCTCCATCCAGCAGTGTTGACACCAACTAAAATGTCAACCCAATTTTTGAAAAAGGACTGTTGATATAAATATCTTATAATCAAACAAACTTTTTAGAAGGTTCTATTTATGCTCTTGAACCTTAGTTAAATGCTTATTATGACATTTTTGTGACAATGTCTGCTATAAAATATGTTTGAAAGGTGAATGCTTTGCTCCTGTTTGAGCACAACATTATTTTGATTATCTTGAGTTCTAGTCTATGATGATTATGGTTATTTTTTTTTTCAATACTGAGCATTGAACCCAGGGCCTCATGCATGCTCGACAAGTGCTCTGTCAACGAACTACTCCCAGCCCTTTGAATTTCTATTCAAAATTACTTTCCCCACCCCTTCCTGATCATTTTCAATTTTAGCATGTGTGACAATTATATAATTTTCCAGAATGGTTTTATATTTAAGTTTTAACATTCAGCACAATCATAGCTGGGGTAGGTTTGAATATGCAAGATTATTTGGAATGATTTTTTTCTTTTTGGCCAAAGGTTATGATTTAGAAAAATAAGAAGTGGTTGCTTTGCTGGTAGTGTACCTTGTTCTTGAAATGTTGGTAGATGTTTCTAAGTAAATCTAAGATAAGTTTGAGAGTCCACTGTGGCTGAACTGTGGGAATGACTGTTACTCCCTAAAAATTGGTCAACCCACTTGTATCATGAACTCAAATAATCAGAATATTTCTTACTAAAGAATATTTCTTACTAGATATGGCTTATTCATTTCAAAACCATAACTTACATATTATGAAAGTTCAGATATATTAGTAGTTTGCCTTTTTAAAAATATTAAACAGAAAAGAGACAGATACAGTATTGAGGCCTCTTTTAATGAGTGAGCAGTATATGGGATGTGGGCTTTATGTGGACTGGGTATAAATGAGATGCTTCACAGTGGGATACTGGCAATCTGTAAGACTCTGACATTCTCTTTGTTGTTTGGGATTTGGAGGTGAATTGAGTATTGATGATTAATGAGCAGAGGTGTTTGGTGAGGTGATGGTATTAGTAATTTTCAGGCAAGAGAGATTTGGCCAACGCTGTTCTCTCTTAAAGGTATCGTACCTGTGCCATAGCTGCTCTTTGTCTTTGCATCGTCCCAGCTCTTCTCTGTCTCAAGCAGTGTCATATGTACACCCTTCCTCCCCATAAACCATTGCCTCCTTCTTCACTATCCTAACTCTTACCTACCACGCTAAGAAGTTTTCCTTTGCCTTGTTCATTCTCTATCTAGCTTGGATATGAATGAATTATATATATATATATATATATATATATTTTTTTTTTTTCCCCATATCAGGAAAAAAAGGCAGAAGTGAGGCACTTCTTTGCTTTTTCATATTTTTTCTAGCTGTGCATCCTTGGCTTGTCATTTATTCTTACTGAACCTTTGCTTCCTCCTCTGAACAGAGATACAGCCTGAAAGGAAGGTTTCTCAAGTCCTCTGAAACTATAAATTCTGTGTCTATGGAAGTTGTGTGCTCTGTAGGGAAATTAGACTTCTCACTGGCCCAGTGTCATCCACCTCTGAGACCTGGTGATAAGAAGCCCCCTTTAGGCCATGCAGGCTGCCTTAGGACCTTTTTCTAATGGAAAAATGCATTCAGAATTCCAAACAATTGCCTTAGAATTGAGTATTGGAAGATGACTATGTAAGCCTCATGTGTTTTTGTTGTTTATGTGTGTTTCACGTATTTCTGTTTTGTATTTTGTAAAGGTCTCAAGCTCTACCTTATTTAAGTTTATCTATAAATTAGAAATTTTCACACCTCCTCCAAGCAAGTATTGGGTTTATTTACTGCTTACTTTTAGGATGAACCTTGATATACAGAGACTTATAGATTATTAATCTTTTTATTTGTAAGAAAACTGTTTCCAGGGGTGAATACTGAAACTTGTCCCAGCACTTGGAATTTACGTGCTTTTATTACATTTCTTAAATGAAATTTCAGAGCCTGGAGGAGAGTAGTGGTGTAAGTATATTTCAGGAATATATAATTGGTTTGAATTCTTTGGTAGAGAAGAAATTTACGAAATTAGAGTATCATTATGAGCGTAGTTTAACTTCTTGCTTATGTATATATAGACCCTCAAATCTTTTTAAAATTGGGGCCATAATTTACTCAAATACAATAATAGAGCTAAAATACTGTTCAGTTTACATATATCATCATTTCCCTTCTCTTGCTCTACATTTAGTGACGTTCCATGGTTTTTGCTTCTCTGTGATGGTGATTTATCATGAGGATACTGGCGGTGATAGCTAGGAAATAACCTCTCTCTGCAGTTGCTGTTTTACCCAAAGCAATGTCCATTACTGTTTCTTTCCCTAGCCAGTAAGTGTTGGTAAGTGGGCAGAAAAGAGATGGTGTTTAGAACTACCCACCAAGAAACTGAGCTTTTTCAGGAGATATGATTTGAAATGATGCTTTCATTATAAATTACATAACCAGATTTTTCTAAAGGTAATCTGTAGATAGCTTTTTTGCTAAAAATGCAGATGTATATTAACATTGTTATAAGTGAGAAATTATCATATACTTACTTGGGGGACAGAGAAAGCCTGTGATTCTAAGTGCCAACCACCTGAACTTACATGAGATGGGTCATTTGTTGGGCATCTGGGCTGGACACAAGGTTTGTGCCTCTAAAACACACGAAAGCATCTGTCAGCATCCTGGAACTCCATTACTATTTTTGTTTTTCATGACAATAAACAATCAATAAAACCATAGTCAGAAAATAATATCCCCTTTACTTATGAGTCATATTTTTTGTATTTAAGCAAAGTAGTAAGTTGAGAGAACTTACTGATTTTTATTGTGTTAGGTCGTTCATAAAATTTAAATGATTTCACAGTGAATATTTCAAGCTTTGTATAGTATAGTTTCTCTTAGAGTTCTTGACTCTGTGTTTGTTGTATAAAAACAGCCACAGCCAACACACAAATAAGTTGGGCTGCGTTCCAAAAAAACTTGATTTCCAAAAGGCAAGATTTGGCCTTGGGCCATAGTTTATTGACCCCCACATTAGAGTGACGATTCCTATTTATTATTCATATGTACACCAGTGCTCCATGCCTACCCAATTCTAGGTAAAGGGATGGTGATTGAGTTCATTTCCAGTGTTCTAGTTGTTGCTCTATCCTTTCTTTTTCACTTAGGGAACACATGTCAGAAACTCACAGAATGAGAGCAACAGGGATAACCTTAAGTCTTCTTTGATTCGGGTAACATATAAATCAGTCAAGATCTTTAGTACTTCCTTATTGAGTTCAGCTCACTTGACACATTCCTCACCGCTGCCTGCCGTGCATCAGAGTTTAGCTGCAAGGTCTTTGCAGAGTTCTTGTTTTAAAGAGCTAATTATTTGGATTAACATGGAGGTTTGTGAACAAGGGAAACCAAATTGTAATATGCCTTGTGTTTAATAGTCTTAGATCCTTCCCTGTCTCTGACTCTTGCAAGCTACAATTACTGCCGACTTGAGTGTAGCTGGCTGGATTTGGCCAAGTTAAAAACAAAAATTTTTATACTTTTCTGGGAGGGTGTCAGATCAACTTGTCTAGTGTATTTCTTCCCTCAAGCAAAGCTGAACTGTTTATATAGAGTCTTAAGAACAAATTTAAATATGTAGGATTGGGGTAAAAGTGATGGTGGTAGTGGTGGTGATGATGATGGTGATGGTTCAGACACAGCAGAAACTCTCCTCCGACCTCCAGGGAATCCCCTGAGTGGTGTATAGAGCTTCCCACTCCTTCCCAGCATTTGCCTTCTGCTGTATGTGGCACAATGATGCTCATTACTAGTTGACCTCTGACCCGTGCATTTCTTACCTGGTCTGTTCAATCAGATATTTAGCAAGAGTGAGTTGATTTTACCCCAATCCTACATATTTTTCAGTTTTGTTTATTACATAAATTAATTAAACATCATTTCATCTGTTGCTATTTGTTCGAAAAATAAGCTGAGAGTGCTTTGGAAAAAACCAAAGTCTGACTCACTAATGAACTTGCTATTGAATTAGGAGTGGGTGAAAAATTAGGGGAGAAATCTAGAAGGATTCTGCACTCTGATTGCTCTCTTAGGGTCTTTTAGTCCTCACCTTTTGAGAAACCCATTGTCGATAATCCATGATGAAGGGCTACAGAGAACTCTTGCTTAACTATGGTGTCCTGTTCTCATACATGAAAATTGGCAAAGAATTTATTACTTAGATATCTTATTGCATCTTAATGTATAAAGTAATTTCCATATCTTTTGTCTTTAATCCTTTTTCTCTTTATATTTTAAATATGTCACTACTCTTGATTTTATGCTAGTACTTTTATCATGTACTGTGCCCGAGCTTTTCCTACATTCCTTTATTTAATCCTCACAGCAGCCCATTAAGGAGGGTTGATTATTACCCTCATTTTACTGATGGGGAATCAAAAGCTTAGATTGCCTATGTTGGATCAGAGATCCTGTGTCTTTCTCTTCATAATCATATCTTCCCTTTGCCAGTAGCCAGCTCAAGATATTTGAATGTTTTTGAACACGGTAGTAGGTGAGATCTTAACAAAGCCAGTCTTTATGTATGTATGCATGTATGTCTTATTTATTTATTTATTTATTTATTTATTTATTTATTTATTGTTTTATTGTTTTATTTATTTATTTATTTATTTATTTATTTATATTTGGTACTGGAGGTTGAACACAGGCTTGCTTTCACTTAGCTACATCCCAGCCTTTTTATTTTTTATTTAGAGACAGGATCTTGCTAAGTTAACAAGGCTGGCCTCAAACTTTGTTTACTCCTACCTAAGCCTCCTGAGGAACATGGAGGTTATTATATAATAGATTAGCTAGTTTTAGTGTGGGAATATAGACAAAGCTTGAGAGTGTCTTGTAACTCTGGTGTCCCTATGTCTTTTCTGTATTTTGCTCTTCTTTTCTTCTGTTTGCTCACATTTTTACTTACAATGAGTATATTGTTTTTTCCTATTAAAAATGCTTTTAGTATATGATTTGATTCTCAGAGTCAAGTAATAAAGGAGGTACTAATAGCTCTAGTTTTTTTAGATGAAGAAAATAAAGTTCAAGCAAACTCAAGTGAATTTAGAGGAGTTAAGTGTTTAAATTACTTGCAGTTGAAAAGCTGGATGAAGGGGTACTTTGCTGTATACTGTAGATATTTAGTTAAGAGAGGAGAAGGTGGAGCGGATGACCTAGTATGTGTAGACATATAGAGGATTACTATGGCTCTTTTCTAGCTATATCTGAGTATGGGATTAAATATTTTTTAAAAGGATTCAATTTCAACAGTAGGGATTTAGTTTAAAGGTGAGAACTAGTTCTGGCAGAAGGAAAGTCTGTTGGTTAATCTTCTCTATGGAATTGCATAGAATAGTTTTAGATTCTGTTCAGATTCAGAATAGTAAACTAGCCAGCCAAGTACAAAGTCCTGTAGTTATATATAATGTTTACTTTAAAAAAAAACAATGGGGGAACATAAATTTGAATTTCGCTTGTAACATTTTAATGCACTTAAAGTAAATTATGTTTCTAGACTTTATTGTATTTAATTTCCTACCATGTTCTTTTCATTCTAGAGAAAATAAAGAGTGGTGATGTGAAAGAATATATTTAGGTATAAAGAGGCTTCTCAATAAGATCTCTCTTGTATCAGTTTATATTTCCTCCTGCTGAGTGATTTAGTTATTATTTCTAATTTTCTAAAAGAGCACTTTAATGGTAGGCCCAGACAGAAATAAACCAGTTAGAATGAAGAGTGGTGGAGTAGATAATGGGTTTAAAGGTTAGAAGTATGATGTTCTAAAAAATGAATTTCAGAGATAAGTATTGTTTAGGTAGATTATTGGGAAATAGTTATAAAAATAGACAATCAATGGACAAGAGACACTGCACCTTCATGGCTAGGCATCATAATCCACTGTTACCCATAGGTGTTAATTCTGCTGTGTGAAATCCCAGAACCACAGTACTGAATTTTTTTTTTAATCATAGAAAGATATTTCACATTTCTGGAAAAAATCAAATTTATATATCTTACCACAAGGCGTCACAGTATTATATATACCAGCTGTATTGTAACTTTAGTATCCCCTGTTCCCCAGGCTTACAAAATTAACAACTAGAAAAGTAGATAAAAGGTTGGCACACCAGCAACATGAACAAAAATTGAAAGAATTAAAATGCATTTGCTTATTCAGGCGGAGAAAATCTTTTCTCTAAAGCACTACTGATGATTTTGAGGAAAAAAGAAATCAGACAACAAGTAAGGTGGTTGGGGCGGGACTAACACTGAGTGATTTTCAGTCAGACATACGAAAGCTTCAAGTTGACTCCTTTGAACTTGAAGACAACTCCTACGCATCCCTTAAGTTGTAGCTCACCAAGGGCCAGGACAGTGAGTGAGGAAATAAAAGATGAGGAGGAAGGAATGAACAAAGAGAGTGTGCTTGTAAGTGGAAGGATAAATGTGAGAGGAGAGGAGAAAGGTGAAGAGTCAAAAAGGAGCCATGGGAGGAAAGGGAGGAAGGAGCCATTGGGGTACCCCTCCTCTGCCCTCCAGGCCAGCTCCAGCACTTCCTCAGGACTCCTGGTCTGTGCCCCTGCCCTCTAATTGGGCACCATCTCACCAGGATTGCCCTTTTCCTGACCGTGTTGCCCTGAAGTCTTCAGTTCTGGTCCTTGCTGCTCTCTTCCAGTGGATGCTCTTGAAAGCCTGTTGAGGGATATGGGATTTTAGAGTGTCTCTTCGTTGAATTTTTCTTACTCTTTTCTATTTCAGTTTTGTCGGTGAAGCTTTCCTCCCTGCTGTTTCTAAATTGATGTATTTCAGTAATCTGATTATATATCATTTTAGAGTCCCTGTTCTCCTGCCCCAGAGCACACACGCAGACAGGCACATCTCTGCCAAGTGCCTCCTCCCCGCTCCTCTCGGAAGAGATGCACTGGGCTTGCAGAGCTGCACCCCTTGCTCTCACTCGTAGGTTTAATGGGTGGGAACATTTGAAGAAGACTATCTAGGAAAGGAAGTGTTTTTATATTTCCTTGGATTTTTATAGTGTATCCATCACAACAAATGTATAAACCAGATCATATTTTTTAAGGTTTAAAAATTATTTTTCCCCATTTTGTGGGAAAATGTATTTCCTGTTGAATACACATGTAATAGTACTAGTTTGGGGAACACCTTGAATGAACATAATCACATCCTCATTTCTAGGTGGTGAAAGTTATAATATCATTTCCCAATTATTCAGTAGAAATCATTGATCAAGTAACCTGACACTCATAGCCCCTTTTCTCTGATTGGACACTACATTCTAAATTAATCAAAAGTTAGAGAGCCTTTGGCTATTGATAGCCCTGATTTTCATCCAGGCATCTTTGGAAACACAGTTGGCTTTCAGTATCAGAGGATTCTGCATTTACAGATTCGACCAGTGGTGAATTGCAAAGGTATTCCAAATACAATTCCAGAAAGTTCAAAAAACAAAAAAACCTTGAATCACCCCTGTGTTGATCACAAGGCTAAATCCATGCAAATGAGGTGATATGTGGGAACACCCTGCCCGAGGACCCTCCTACCATTTCCCAGATCTCTGCAGCTGTTTGAACAATGCTAAGTTCGCCTCTCATTCATGTACTCTGTATGTGGAAACTAACGTCCAAGATGGTTGTTTCTGTATTGAACATGTAAAATCTTTTCAGTACTCCCCAAACAATACAACACAACAGCTTCTTACATAGCATTTTTATTGTATCCGTATTGTAAGTAACATAGGGATGAAGATTAGTACTATTATAAAGTACATAGGAAGGTGTGTGTTGGTTATATGCAAATATTACACCATTTCTAAAGGACTTGAACACCTGAAGATTCTAATTTCTGTACTGGGGCCCTGGGACAATTCCCTGTGGTTAGTGGACACCAAAGGAAGGATGACTGCACATTTTCAGAAGCACCCCAAAGCTTTGCTGCCCACCAGTGTCATCTCTCCCTGCAGTTGCTTCCTGGCTGGTTACATCAATGTCACATTGTTGACAGTTATTTTTCAGGCTATCGTTAAAAAATCTTTCTTCCCTTCCTCTGTTATTGGCCACCTGGCCCCAGCCACTGGAATGCCTCTGCATTATCATTCACCTTTAAGCTTGTTCAGCCTCAGCAGGAAGTGTCAAGAAGTCACTGCTTCATCATCATCCCTGTTGAAGGACTTTTATATTTGGTGATTTTTCTTTCTCAGTGTAAACAAGGTAAGGGAACTGTTCAGGCCCTCACATGTGTTATCAGAGTTGGAATGCTGCCTGATTTCCCCGCTTCAGGGTTTTGGTCATCTATTCCCTTCACCTCTAGTGCCCCTTCTCTTGCCTGCTTAATGAACAGCTTCTCAGGCTCCTGGGCCATCTCTAAGTTTACTTCCTCTAGTGAACCCTTTTCAGACTCCCTAGGCCTAATTTCTTCCTTTCCCAAAGTCCCATTCTTCTGTTATCATCATCATGATTTTTCAACACTTTCTGTCTCAGGAGACTATAGATCCTTGTGTTGGGACTCCATTCATCATGGATGTACCTGATTCAGTTACAAAAGGTTGTTAAACTTGGAGGCGTGGGGCAGGTAGCAAAAGCTCTGGCTTAGCTGAAAAGCAGAGGAGATGCAGGGTGCATTCCCTTGGCTTCAGCCATTCTCTTGCCTCCTTCATCTTGACCCAGTTGGGGTTCTGATTTATCGAGCTCTGGAGTTTTCATCAGTAGTAGACAGTGCCATTTGTTGTGCCTTAGTTGTTACGGTGCACATAGGGCTTTTGGCAGAACCCAGTGTTGCCATTGGTTACGCTTTTATTTGACAACATAGAAGATTTAAGCTCTTTACATATTAACACCTTTAGCCTCATAACAGTCTTTCTAGGGAATACTATTAATATTCTATTTTTATAGATGAGAAAATAAGGAACAGAGAGGGTAAAGTAATCGTCCAGTATCACATAGTTAGTACGCAGAAAAGCCAAAATTTCAACTGAGAGTTCCAACTGTGGATTAGGTATGATTTATACCCACATCTACTGCCAACATCAGTGGTGATATTTTGTTTTCACCACTAGCAGTTGTTTACCTTTTTATGAAAGAGAAGCAAGTATTCAGACCCTTGGGCCAGGTGACAGTTTCTAACTAAAAATAGTTTTTATTGTATTTTCCCTGCTATCTTCCATTTATGGTAGTTGAGTCTGTTTTTCTAGTTGTAGCAATTCTATCAAGATTTCCCTTATAATTGTTTAACTTTTTAAAGTGAGCCTACTGAAAAAAAAATAAGTCAATAGCAGTAGGTCTTAAATTATGGTCAGTATAACAGAAATCCAGAAGGTGATACGTAAAATACAGATTCCTATGATATTGTGATTAACTGCACATAGAGGGTAAAGGAGAGTTATGGATAGGATTCATTTCTGAATTCGCTGGTGTAATTGGCATTCTCTGTGTTAGCAATGATAAGGAAACCAAAAGATGAAAAGTGAGTAGCAATTGAGCAGAGAAGAAGGAATGAGAAGGACATAGGACACATTCACGTTTAATCAGTAACTTTTATTATCTGTGTATTCTATTATTTATGTCAGGTTGGTTTATGATCAGTGAACTCACTTCAAAAGTTTGCTGTTGGGTATTTGCTAAAAGTTTTAAACATTTTACCTGTTTGGGGCAGGAGATGGGGACAGTTTAGATAAGAAGAGTATGAAGAGCCAAAAGACCATTACTGGGAAATAAGTCCAAATCAGTGGGGAAGACAGCAAGCATGTGTCTGGAAGATGCAGGTGGGCTGAAGCTGGGATGGCCCAAGATAAGTTCCAGCACCTCATTACACCTCAGTACACACCGCTTGCATTTCCCCAAGTCACTTTTACCACAAACTTTGTAAAGTCACAGGACTTTTATGGGAAGAAGGAGAATGAAAGCAATTTAAGCTGCCCAGGACTTTGCATTCCTTGGGCCTTTTAACAGGCCCATTTTCAGTGTCTGCCTTGACCCATTTGCTTCCTGATGGTTGCCAGGACACCAATCAGTAGCCCTCATCCTTTCTACCAATATGATCTGGAAATAGCCTTTGCTCTCTTCCTGAGGTGACTTTGACAGAAACTTCAGCTAGCTCTTTGGATAGGAGTCACAAGTCCTCTTGTGCCACTTCCCAGGCCAGCACCACTTGCCTTAATGTCCATGTCAGTCCCTGATTCCCCAAGCATGGGCTGCTTGCCCTCTCCTGCCTCCATGTTGAGCTGTCAGGCATGCCTCCTGAAGCTGCTGAATCCCTGCTTTTCTGTCATTTTCTCCACAACCTTTTTGCCCTGGATGCTTTATGGCTGAGAATGGCTTGAGCCTCCTTTTGGCCTATCTGTGATGACACCTGTACCCCTTAGTTATTTTCCCTTACTCCTCTTACTTTGCTGACCCCCGTCCCCTTGACTCTTCTTTCACCTGTAGCATATCTGTCAGCCATGATCATACTGTGGCAAACAGCCCGCCCACTCGAGTTGCCTGGAGCACACTGAGCACCGAGAAGGACCCCACTCAGACTCCATGAGTAAAAGATAGTGAGACTGAGGGATGTCTGCCATGGGCACAGATGTGATGGGAACGGTGACATTCTTGCCCTTACCTGCTGCACCTTGAAAGCATATCATTGTTACCTCTTCCCTGATGAGTAATGCATGGCTCTGTTCAGTGTGATGAAGTTGGAAGAGTCAGGTTGGACCAACAGAAATGGAAATAGTAGGTTGACTGCTTAGAGCTAGCTCTTGGCACAGGGACACAGAGCCAATGACACCTGCAAATGCTCAGTATTAAATTAAAGGGTAATTTGCAGAAATGTGCTTTGTCAAAAAGCTAATACTTGAAGTTCCAATAGTTCATAAGTACAAAAAGGGTGAGGAATATAGAGTATACATTGAGTTCAGCCTTCCTGGTCTGTCAGGAACCTAAGCAATGTGGACAAGAGAACTTGCAGGCATTGGGCTAGGCTTTAGTCACACAGTGATTAAAAAGATTTGCTCCCTCCCCTCAAGGCCTCCAACAGTTATACTTTTGCCCATTGTGGTTTTATATGAGCTTGAGTTATTTCTTGATGTATGTTTTCCATAGGCAGCCCTGATTCTGATTAATTCTTCATTCTTGCTCCTGCCCCTAAGCAGTAGCTCTGTGAATACCACCTCACACCAAGAACTTTCTCCTTAAATATTACTGCGTGAATTGTGTGCTGTGGTTGCAAGTGCCACAAAGAAAGAGTAGGTAAAAGGGAACAGCCAGCAGAGCCTGGCCTGGCTTAGTAAAGAAGGTGGTGAAGGTAGTTGTGGTAATAATGCAAGAGCCATTGATTCCAAGAAGCTTGACCATTTATTGGCCATATAACTGGGCCAATTCCTCTGGCTTCTGTGACTCTCAGTGTGCTCCAATGTGAACTGTGATAATTTTGGTAGAGTTGGTTATTTCACTGTTCCTCTGCTATGCAATATTCTAGGCATAGCTTTGAGAATCTGATTAAGTCCTAGCATTGTTTTCAGAGTTGAGTTAAATGATATAATGAATACAAAAGAAACTTTATAAACTGAAGAGCTCTGCAGCTATTAGCACTTATTATTAATCTTTGTTATCAGAAGAGGCTTTCCTCCAGACTCGAGTTCAGGGATCTATCCCTTTGACTCCATCTTTCTTTTTATTGAAATGTCCCAGAGCCTAAAGGACTCTGCCTGGCCTGCCCCAGTATTGGGACCAGGGTTCACGTGCCGGACCCACTTCCTGGGATGTCTCAGCCACTTACTGAAAAGGTTGATCTCTTCGTTGGAGGAGAGGCTAGAGTTTTAACTTTTAGGATCTTCCTTAGAAACCAGGGTCCTTGGATATGAAAGGATGCTTTGAAGATCAGAAAGGTAGTTAAATTATCAATTAAGAACAGAATACAAGTTACTTTGATTCATGTTTTAGAGGTGGCATACTACACTTCTCAGGAAAATATTTGAACAAATACTAAAATTAGGATATTTTGAGACATACAGAGAGGCACCAGGGTTCTACTAAAGTTGGAGATTTTATATAGTAACCTTTCATTTAGGTTAAAGGACTTAAAATTTAGTGATAGATTGCAGCAAATTGGACTTTTCAAATTGGACTTTTAAAAGACTGACATTGGTACTTGTAATGAGTTGGACGAGGGCAAATGCCCAGGAGTTATTTCCTATGTGGTGGCACCATAATTCTCCTAAATATCAGATTTTAAGCCATAGACCAAGACTGGAAATGAGAGAAAATAACTTTTAAAGCCTCATGGAGATATTTAGAAAGTGCTGGTGGAAACATACCTGTTGTTCAGCTCATGGAGGTCCTGCTATCTCACTCCTGGATCCTTTCCACAGCTCCCTAAGGGTTTTCCTTAAAGTATTCTGTCCTCCCTGTTGTTTGTCCTATAGACCAAGATTAATCTTTCTAAAATACTGTTTTCATCATGCTCAAAACCTTTTAGAGGCCCCGCACCCCACCTCCCAGCCAGACTGTTAAATCTTCCTGCAGACTTGTTCCCACTTACTGTCTGCCTTCGTACTCTAACTCCCTCTTCAGCTGTTTCCATGCTGGGTCTCCTTTCTTCTCTCCTCTGTACCTGCTTATTGCCCCTTTTTTGTGTGTGATGGCCTTTGACCTGATCTCTGACCATCTAAATCCTACTCATCCAGCTTTCAAGTTCTAGTCCAGCTGATCAGATCCTTTATTTTCCTTGAAACACTCACTGTCCTTTTCATACATTATCTTTTATTATGATTGTTTGTATGTATAACCAGTGCAGCTGCCTTCTACCCAATTTGTGATTCCTGAAAGACAGCATTTATAGACGGGAATGGATTCTTAGTAGTTTTATAGCTTTGCGTGTAAATGGGAGGTTTAGAATTGTAGTTTATGGTCATTGAATGAGATGCAATGGGTGTAGTTATTTATTATAGTCTACCATGTCCAACTTACTGTCTGAAAGTCTTGCACAAAATAGATTTTCATTGAGTGCTTGTTGAATAAATGAATAGATTTGTTAAGTTGGTTTTGTTCTTCAGGTGGGTAAAATGTTTTAGCATTTAATTTAGCATGTTAACATGTATATGGTGTATGCTTTATTTATTCCAGCAGGCAAAAACACAGCCATAATGCTCCAGAGTCATTTATAGACTCTAGTGAATTGTGTAGTGTGCTTGGATCATGTCTGTGTGCTTACTTAGAGCTGGATGGTTGGGGGCAGCCTTCCTACCAACCACATTGGGGAAGTTTTCCAAAGGGTTACAGGAACTATTTGGACGACGCATCAATTAATAGTTTTATGTTGCATTTCATCTCTTGAGGATGCAGACTACCTCAGGTGACAGAAAGCTCTAGTAGGACAAAAGATAGCTTCTTGCTAGACCAGCTAGGCAGTCTTTTACAAATATTCCAGCCAGTTGTCTGCTCTTCCTTGATCATGTCATCATTACTGCTGTATTCATCTGACAGCAGACAAAAAGAATAAAGGAACAAGATAGAGGGGCTTGGGAGGGGATTCCTTCAGTGCTTAAACCCGGCTTGTCACACTGCAGGGGCATAGTGTCTGCTTTTAATAATCTCATATGTCATTATTAGTAGTAAAATACGAACCTATTTCTTAGAAGTTTTATTTTAATTCTTTGTGAAGATTATGCAATGTCTCTTATGCTCTTCTTACAGGAAAGTGGCAGAGGGGGTGTTAACTTGCTAAATGTCATTACACTGCTTGTTTTCAGTTTTAGATTAATAGCAGGTGGTAGCCATTTTTCAAAGCAAACAGGCTGTCTTTTTAGCTCAGTTAGAAAAATCACTAATTCTTTACTGTAGCATGGAATATTCTGTGCAGGGTGACAAATGGCAAAGATCACAAGACATTCAACATTAAAAAAAAATGGAGTAGCTGCTAATATTGTAAAAATTTTAAAGGACCAAACTAGAGCTTTAAGCGACATATTTCTCTTGCCATACTAATTGAGTTACAGGTCTTGGTTATTTATATTTAACGTACATGTGTATTACTTTCGGTGAATGTATTTTCATGCAGCCGTGTTGATTTGTGGTCTGTAATATCTTTGTCCACTCTGCAGTGCTCATCTCAGATAGGAATGCCTCTTGAAAGAAATTACATCTTAGAAGTGTTATAGATGATCACCAATGCAAATGGCAGCTCATGCGTGTGTGTGTTTGTGTGTGTGTGAGTGTGTGTATGAATGCGCATGCGTGGTGGGGGGGTGCTCAGCTGTGGGTGAAGTTATGTTTGGAATAATATATCAAGAATTTTTATTTTTGGATTCTTGCTTATTCACAGGTAGGTTCTAAAGAATATCTGAGGTATTTTTTAGTATGCCAACTCTAAAATATGAGTCAAGGTAATCTCTGTTCTATTCTTAGCTATGACTAATTCTGTGGTATTAAAAGTATCTAATACCTGTGGGCTCCTGGTTCTAAGGTATATTTCTGCTTCTGATATATATGATTCTCTCTCTTTTTGTCTGGGTATTTTTAATAGCTGAGAAACGTGGCATCAAATTTTACTCCAGGTTTGTCATCGTGATCATCATCTTATATGTGATTTACTTAAACTTGGCTTAAGAGGCTTGAGGGTGGAGTTCACTTTCCTCCAGGCTGGACTCTGATCAATGAGCTCCTCAATCTGAACGGTTGCTAGAAGCTTTTCAGCATCTGTTCAAATGATACAAAAATCTTACAAAAAGATAATTTTTAAGCCAAAAAGGCAGTAAATAATTAAAATGATAGCCATAACCATAAAGTAGACATGTAGTTAATAATAGAATTCTGACTTCCTAGCTGGTAACACCTAATCAAAGTGATGAGGTTGTTTTTTATTGGTGGGTCCAAACCTAGGGAAGGGTCTGCCTGGTGTGCTCCAATGGGAAGAGCCATAGATTCTGTGTGCGCCAGACAGCTATTCCAGATGCAGATTTCAGGCATGACTCTTATCTGCACTATTACCTTAGCTGAAAATAATGAAATAAATAAAAGATGTGCCTAGAAACTGCACTACTGTCTTCACAGTGCCATGCAATTATGTTGTTACAGACCTTTAAAAGCGATAAGGATATTAAAAATTGTGAAGTTGACATTTGGTTATGTTCATTCCTTAGTTTCTGGGCAGCAAAACTATGATTAAAAGCACTCCCAGTGTTCCAAGAGATTCCAGAATTTGAGATGGTTCCCCCACATCATAGTATAAAGAGGGATGGGAACAAAGCCAAGTCCACCCTAGCCAGGGCCTAGAATGAAGAGATGAGAGGGCTGATTGCTTTCCTTCGACTGCTTCTCAGCCTGGCTTTTCCAACAGACAGTAATTTTTGTCTTCTCATCCCTCTTAACCATCTTGATCCAGGAAACACAGTGTCTTATTTTTATCCTGTGTATCCTGTTGTTCTATCCAGGTGACTTGTGCTCCAGGTACCTTCCCATCTAACCATCCCTCCTTTCTGCGACTTCTTTCCTTTCTGAGACTTCTTTCCTTTCTGAGTTTGTTTAAGCCTGAGGCTTTCACCTCTTATTTCTTAACTGAGCTTCCTTGGTCAGATAAGCTGGAGGCTTTGTACAGAGGCTAAAGACTTTCAAGAATCCCCTCACCTTTGGGCTGGGGGGGAGACTAGGATGTTATGAAGACCAGGTACTTTACCACACTTTCATTACCAGTGGCCTTTGTTGAGGATTTGTTTTTAAAGTAATTTTTATCCCAGATACTTTTCCAAATTCCATTTTTCCTTGGAATATAATCGAGTTACATCTAACTTAAGGATTTAAATTCAAATTTAAATTTCCAATCTGCACACAAGGTAAAAAGTTCTTTGGTTCAAAATTATACTTCAGAATACAACACTGCTAGATTTCCTTCCATTATTGGGTCAGTAATTTTCTTTAGTTGCGCACTAGATGAAAATGCTGGCTGTCACTTAAGGGTTTGTGAGTGAAATGTGTCTGATTTCAAGCTCTAGAATTCCATTCACTGGGAAGAGATGTTCTCTCTATGAGGGCACATGGGGAATGACACAGGCCCAGAGTACAGCTGATCCATGTCTCCTGCCCTAGCTTTCTCCTGGCGCAGGTAGAATTCCTGGGACTATATCAGTTATTCTCCGTTCATTCTACCCAGCTAGTTGAGTTTGCATAAGCTAATTGTGCATATGATGTAATTCCACTGGGCCAGCCTCTGTAAAGAGCCGTGAAGAGACAAACATGGCTGATTATTTGCTGGCCTTCCTATTCTGATGTAGAATATGTGAACTAGTGTGATTTGGTTGGTAGCAATGAGTTGAACTTATTTTAGAAAAGTGGGCTCTTTTAGCCCCAGTTTTAGCTGTTGTAATTTTTCAGGTGGTGTTAGGTTCAGGAACAGCCCAGTGAATATTGCTAAGGCCCTGTTCTGAACCCATGGCTGGTGCCAAGACAGGCAGTGAGGGAGCATCGCTGTTGCCATGCAGCGTCTGCCCCCGGCAACCAGGTGTCACATCTACATGGTTATTTCCAAATGTTGTTTAATGTGTGCTTGTCACATCCTAGCAATTTGGCAGCAGAACAGACTCATTTATTGAATTTCCTCTGGCCTAGCTATATAGTACATTCAAAATGAGTTGTAGAAGAAATTTTGTGATAAATATAATGCATAAAATGTGAATGTTAGAGGGATCTTAGATATCCATTCTTTAGCTTATTCCCCAAATTTCATAATTAAGAAAACCTCCCCCAAAAGATTCAAGAATTTGCCCGAGACCATGAGTTAGTAGCCAAGATGCAATTAAAGCTTAATTGTTGAATGCGTTTTTATTGCTTTTTCTATTGCATAGAATCTATGGATCAGATTGTGTTCCTGGGTCTAGTTGGACTTACTGAGCCTGTCCTACCTAAGTGAAGCAGTTCTCAAGGGAATTGACACATGCAAACCACATGACCTCATCCTTAGTTTGCTAAAGTTTAACCTTCTGTTTAGACTGGAAGTTGACATCTGAGACTTGCTCACAGTTTGTTGTTTTGTTTTGTGTTAATTAGCAAATCAGATTACATGGGTAACAAAGAAAATGTGCCCTTCATATCATCTTTAAAGAGACCCTGCTGCGAAGGGTATCAGCCTGACCAACACTTTCTCAGAGCCCTGCTGGCCTTCCTCCTCTTTTCCCCATGGCAGGTGTCAGACCTGTAGCGTGGTCAGAGGTATCCTGCTTTGTCTTTCTGCTGCTCTCCTTCACCTTTCCCAGGTATTTCCTCATCATGAGCTGCCATTATATACAAGTGGTTTTGAAAATACTTTTAGAATAGTTTACATTAACTGTTGCAGAAAATCTTTAAGAATCTCTTTATGTTGAGAAGTGCTGAAAATAGCTACAAATATTTGACTAGTCATTTTTACATTCTCTTCCTTTAACTTCAAGTCAGCAGGAAGAAATAAAGCCAAAGTGATGGGAAATACACTCTGTTAAGAGGCAGGAATCCCAGAATCAATTCACTTTCTGACCTTAAAGAAATCTCTTCGCCAACAAGGAACTCGGAGCCTCACTTACTGTGTATAAAATGAACTCGATGAACTTGGGATGTGTTTTTCAGCTCTGGATGGGAAATAGATTGGAAGAGAAGTTGACTAGCCAATTGGTCTCAGTAGTGTGAACATTAAATCTAAATCTAAATTGAACAAATACAAGTTAATCCAAAGAACAGGCATTCAGGAGATATATAGTAATTGTCTTCATGTTATTGTCCAATTTATTTTTCTGATCAGCACCACCAAATACCTTGGCAAGGCAATGTAGTATAACTAGCATCTCTATGTCAGAGTGCTTCTGAGCTTTTTAACGTCCACACCAAAACAAGATTATATATAAGTGCCTGGAAATGGAACTTTTATTCCCCACAATATGGAATAAGAAGAGATACACATTTTAGTGTAATTGCACCTTAAATTATATAACTCCAAACTGCTTCATAGTCCTTCCCACTTTGTAATACAACAGCTGATTTAAAGTTAAGACCACCCTGCTGTTTATATGTAGTGTAGCATTTAATAGTTGATAGCACCAATCTATTCCATGGCTGAATTTGATAATAAAAGTCCCTCCCGCTCTCTGTCTATATAATTACATAGTAGTTTTATTGAATACTGTCTCTTTTACCACATTTTCTTCTTTCAGTTTTAATTCGTATCTTTGAAGTTCTTAAGCTCATTATTGATTTTTCTGACATAGAATCCTTATTTATTTTATAGAACATAGTCTTCTAGAACTTGGTTTTATATTCAGTTGCTGAATTTGACTCAACATGGTCTTTTAGACCTGATGCCTGTTTATTTCCACTTGTGTCTTTCATAAGCATGCAGTAGCTAAAGCCAATGTCATTAGAGAAGATAAAACTGCTTACTTGAGCCAATGTGGTAGCACAAGGTCTCTAATCCCAGCGGCTCCAGAGGCTGTGGCAGGAGGATTACAAGTCTCAGGCCAGCTGGGTAACTTAGAGAGATCCTGTCTCTAACTAAATAAATAAATAACAAGGTCTGGGGACGTAGTTCAGTGGTAGAGTGCTTGCATAGTATGCCTAAGGCCCTGGGTTCAATCCTTAGTAAAAAACAAAACACACCAAAAAAAACTTATTTGAGAATTACCAAACCCTCACAGTTGATTCAGCATTTATTTAATGTCCCTTAGATGTTGGGGATAGTGATGAGTATTCTTCTTCAGTGGGTGGTGGGAGAGGAGAGGTGGCGCTCCAGCACCTTTTAAGTTGAAATTTCATGTTGCTTTGTAACATGAAACTTGTAAGTTATAATGGAATCACAATATGCCTTGTTCTTAGGAATGATATATAAAATATTTAACAACAGCACAGCATCGTCACTGCCCAAGCAGAACAGATGTTAAACAACTAGTACCAGTTCTTGTGAACTAAATATCCATCCTGCCTGAACTGAATATCAGTTCACTAGATTGAATAACTTATGTGTGATTTAGGCCTCTATTTTAAAGGGAGCTCTGGAAAAGAGCGTGCTTATGTACCTGTTTTATACTTTTTCTTCTTATTTTGAAAATAATGAATTAAAATTTCCAATTTTCCCTCTTCCTGGGACATGATTCATCACTTTATACAGATGCGGCAACTCTTGCAGGTTTTGTACACTGCTTGCAATTCAGCTGTACTTCTGGGTTGTAATACAAACAGTCCCAGCCCAGGTCTCCAATACGTAAAGACATTTATTGAACAAAAATTTATTGGCAAGCAGGTACAAAATGATTCATAAGGCCTATTATGGGAACTCAGGGGCTTCCCAGTTTTCTGTTCCGTTAAGTGCTTTCTTTGCAGGAAAGGTTCCCCGGAGGTAAATGAGACTGCTGACAGTTGGCCTCAGACAAACAAGAATCCTTTTAAACAAGGGGTTTTCAATAGGGAAGAAAGGTTTAGGGAACTTTTATTAGTGTCTGGAGACACATCACCACTCAGGGTAAAGGGTGGCACTATTGGGCCATGCAGGTGAGAGGCCAGGAATGCTGCCAATCTCTTAAAAAGTGTGTACAAGATGGCTTCTACAACTATGAGTCATCTGATCCAAAACATCAGATGTGCCAAAAATGAGAGTCTCATTCTTAAGTGGATGGTTCGATGCAGGACCAGTTGGAGGTCAGTTCTGAGGTACCATCCCTAAGGTCCCTAAAGCCACAAGCCTTGTTGGAGTCTCATAATTCAATCATGCAACAGATGTAAGAATATCCTTGTAGTCTGATAACTAGCCCTTATAGCTTTCTCATGGCTTTTATTTTACCAGTAAGAACCCATATCTAGCATTTGTCACGGTAGTTAATGGACCATTTTCACTAGTAAAGTCCCATTTCTAACAGTTATTGTGCTAATTAGCAAAATATAATTGTTGATCCAGACATGGATAAATGAAGTCCCTTGTACCATCCCCTCTTCTCTTTGAGCTTCTAGTTTTGAGCCTTTGATAAGACTTGCTGATTGCTCCTGGCTTCTGTGTTTTTGAGTTACCTGCTGGCACCACCTTGTTCGGAGCTTAGCCTATGTAACATGTGCACGTGGTATCACACTGTGTGCACTGTAGTGTTTTCAAGTAAATCAGAGATTTCATCCCAGGAGCTGTGTCTGCTTGCTTTGTACAAATTCTTACCCCCCCCCAGTGCAGTTCATTTCAGTTCAACCACCCTGCACTGTTTCCTTTGCAGGAAGGATAGACACAGATTGAGCCAAGGTTATAAACAGAGAGGAGTAAAGACTTTTTCTTACCCCCAGAAGAGTTTAGAGTTAAGGAGAGGGACTAGAGGTGAGTGAACGTGTGTAATAGAAGACAAAGTCAAGAACAGGAGCCATACAAGATGGGGTGAAAGGGTTTATGAGATGAGAAAATGGGGTGACAGCCAGGGCTGTAACTTGGCAGAAACTACATGAAGTAATGTTCGAGGGCAGTTTTGAAACATGGGTGCTGGGATGGGTGGGTGCATGGTTGTAGGGTGATTTGTTAGAATCAGGATAATCATCAGGGTGGCCTATCTCCTCATTGGTGCGTTTCCTATTTCCTATTATATTAATAAGTTCTGACCAATGAAATTAAATTAGAAAATTGGAGATATAAATGTATGGTTTAACACTCCTCCCAAACTGTAGAATAAAGCTTATGAAATTGAAAGATAAGAATTCAGGTTTCATTTAGCATTTAATTTTGCTTCTATGGCAAGTACCGTGGTCTGTAAACTGAAATATAGAAAAATTTAAAGCACAATACCACCAGATCACTTTCAACCTTAAGTTTATATACTCTCTTTTTACTCATTGTTGGCTTCTCTTTTTAATTTCAAAAATCACCCATCTTTGTCTCTGCTTTCTTATCTCAAGAGAATGAGCAGTCATGCCCCTTAAGTAACAAAGGTTGTGTTCATTTGGCTCTTTCCAGCATGTGGTTAGTATGAAAAAACAGAAATGTAGACCTGGTTCTTAAAACTCTTTGGGGGAAGACAAGACAAGCAACAGGCTTGGCTCCAGCTCTGGGGGCTTGGGATTGAGTTCAGACCTCAGTCAGGTACAGAGGCTGTTAGAAGAGAGGGCAGCTGCCTCATCTTTGGCCAATGTCCAGCCTTTCTCAGGTATTACATGTTAGTCAACATCAGTGTAGTTTTCACGTTTCAGGCTGGGATTTGCTAGGAACTTAAGCTTATTCCTCTAAGTACTCCTTGAAAAGATGATAGTATTGATCATAGGCAAGGTGTCATCCAAGTTCACAGAGACGTGTTACCTTCTTGAAGGTCACCTTCTGGTGTGGTTTGTAAAACATTGCTTTAAGGATCATTCTTTGTTTATTAATACCACTTAATAAAGGGAGCCTTGTGTAACTTCTCATTTATAACAAAAGCCTAATATCCCACTAATTGAATACAGGCTACTTTATTCTTTTACGCCTAATTGATATTCACAATGATTATGTTCTGTGGCTTCCAAATGTAGTATTACTTAAAGTCTGTGATTCAGCCCCCTTTGATATTTCGGTTCTTTCTGTTTTATGCGAGCATATTTTTATTAGGTTCCCATATATTGCACCACACATGTAATTTTAACAAGGAATAAAGTTCTTTTCCTTGTCTTATTTGCTAATCTATCCAAATGCATTGTAAGATAGGTATAGATTTTGCCTGCCACACATTATCCATGTGATTATGAGTAATTAATCTTCCCGGCTCATTATATGTGTTTCAGAATGTTAAGAAATATAGAATAAAAGGGAATGTGGTTATAGGGCTTTCCTATTTAGAGTGATTTAGATTTGTTGTCCTTTCTTAATCCTAGTCATCTCAGGCTTCATAGTATCATCTCATGGAAAATCAAACAGGTACCTTCTGTTTTCTACCTTGAGTTTTAAAATTGAAGACTGATATTTCAAGGACTTGATCATTTAAAATATACAAGCTTTCCCATCGCACAGAACCCTGCCTTCATATGCCTTGTGCTTGATGGATGAAGTCATAGTATATTACCTTTGAGCTACGTGATTGTGATGTCATTGGGTTCCCAGGGTCATGCACTTTGCATTGTACCTTAGTCCTCAGGAGCAACCAGGACAGAAAGGCACAGTGATGCCGAGAAGTTTGCACCATGAACATTTACCTAAGAATTTATATGGGAAGGTAAAGCCATGTGTCATATCAACTAAAGTTTTCTCTTGCGTTGACTTCATGGATGCTTTCTTGTTGAGCACCTTTTAAATCTCTTCTGAGGAGAGACAAGACTTTAAGGAAGGAAATACACGTGTGCCTCATTTTTTAATCTAGCCACCAACACTGAGTTAAGACATCAGAATGTTTGTGTTAGATTCCTTAAAACGTGATTCCCTTGTTTTCTTTGTTTTTCTTGCCTGTTGGAAGCTCTAGATTTCCATAATGATCCACTTAAGCATATTCTATCACATTTTCAAGCCCAATCATGTTATCCCAAATTGAGCACGACCTGAAAACTAATCAGTATATGTTTCTTTCAGGAATAGCAAATAGGAGATGGGGGAAGACTTTCTACTCATCTTTCCCTCTGAAATGATTCTACCACAATAATAATGTTATAATCCTCTTTGTTTTTATTTGCTCATTTATGATTCTGTGCCTGTTAGAGAGTTTTGCAGAGAAGTTTCATTTCCTTGCAACTAGTTTACTGCTTGCCTTAAGTTGAGTGTGACTCTCCATTCTCTGCAGCTATTAGCTTAGTCAGTGTATTCTAGGCTTATTTAAGTTTCAGGATTCATATCCTGTGACTTTTCCTCCCAGCATCCCATTAACTGTTTCAAAGCAGTGTGCCATTAAAGTGTTGTGGCGTGATTCTTGCTTTGTTATTCTTCCCAGTGGATCTGAAACTATTGATTCTGTTGTAGTTGAGGAGATTTGTGACATTAGCCTATAGTTTGATGATGTTGGAAGTATCTTCTTTTTTGTGTCTTTAGTGTACCTGTCTGACTTTTTGGTGTGTTGCTTTAAAATTTATTTTAAGGATTATGTCTCAGAAAAGTAAATGAGAATATTTCTGTACCTCTTTGATTTAGGTTGTAATCAGCTCTTCACAATTAATTTGTTGGTTGGTGCAGTCTCCCCCAGTAGGCTCAGCATTATACTTGCAGTATTGAATTCTCTTAGTGTTTTCTAAATAATTATAATGGAATGTCCATTAGGGCCTCATTGCGTTTTCTGAAACTCTCACTGTGTGAACAAAAGATAAGGTTGTTTACTGCTAGCATTTTAACAGCCATGGTAGGCAATGCCATAGGTTGAATGGGAAAGAGAAGCAAGCGTGAATATATCCAGGGTTTAGGAAGTAAAATAATTTCCATGCTATGTGTAATTGTTCAAGTTGTTAAAATTTTGGAATTATAAAGTATAATTACTTAATAGTTTACTCTTTTGCAATTCTATACCATATTACATTTCCATCTCATAGTCAAAGATACATGTATTAATATTGATGTTTAAAAGATAATTTTTCTCATTACAGAAGTAATAATTTTATTATGGAAAACAGAGAAGAGTCCAGATGACATATGTCTCCTTGTGCATATCATAATCTCTGTAAACATTTTAGCATAGTTTATACTTTTCCCTCTTAGGGTACTAGGTTCTCATGCTTCTCTGTTCCTCCTCTGCCTCCCTCCCCATCATTCCCTGTCCGATCCAAGAATTTACTGTACATGCCATTTGATGACTTGTTTTTTCCCCCATTTAATATTTTTGAGTTATAAAATTAATTCTCATGCAATATCACTTATTAATTTTTGTTAATATTTGATCCTGTAACTGGACCAAAATTTTTATAATAAATTTTCTATTGTTAGAGCATATCTTATTTCCCCAGACTTCTGTTGTTCCCACTTTGTAGTTGGTTTATATAAAGCTGGTTGCATTTTCTTAGATATGGATTCTTCTCTACTTTTCTTAATATTTGCTATGATTCAATGCCTGAAAGTAAAATTTGCCACATGATAAAATTAGCAATAGCTTTTATATACACATGTATTTATATTTCATAAATTTTAGTATGCTTAATTTATATTTGCTTTAAATTTTGTATAATTAAATTCATTCTTTTTGATACGTAGCTTTGAATTTCAACAAATGCATACAATTGTATAACCACCACATTCAGGAAAAAATAATCCGATTCTTACCTTAACAAATTCTTTTCTTTTGTTCCTTGACTAAAAAGTATGTTTATTATTAATTCTGGAAACATAAATAAGCAAAATTAAGAAAGTGGAAACTATCCTAAGCCTACCACCATGCTGTGACTTCTTTGGACACGTTGTAGAATATCATTCTGGTCTTTTTCCCCTTCCCCCTTTCCTATTTAAAAGAGGTCATACTGACTTTCTGTTTATAATCTTCTTCTTTTTTCCCATTTTTATTTAGTGTATTTTGAGTACAGGTACTGCTTAACTATTGAATTAGTTTGGGGTTTTGTTTCTTTGTAGTTCTCAACAAGCCTGTAATGAACATCTTTGCATATTGCCATAATTATTTAAGAAGTGCTAGAAGTAGAGTGTTTAGATGTTAGTGCATAGATACATATTGAAGACCTACTACTTTTTCAGTCTGTCAAATTGTTTTATAAAACACTTATACCAACTTACATTCTGACCATACATTATATAGGAGACAGTGTTTTTCTGACTCTTGCCAATACTAATTATTATAATTTTGTCAGTTTAATAGAGGATAAGGTAACCTTATTTTAATTTGCTTTCTCTGATTTCCTGTGCTGTTGGTTGGTTTTGTTTTCATGTGTTTATATTTGTAATTTGGTGTGTGTGTGTGTGTGTGTGTGTGTGTGTGTGTGTGTGTGTGTGTATTCCCAGTGTATTTTTCTTTTGGTTTTTATTTTCGCAGTGGGGTGGGGTGGGAATTTGGGGGGGGGGATAAAGGCTTTTTAAGGGCTTTATATATTAATAACTTTAACTGTCACAGTACATGCTGAAATTTCTTTTCCTTTTTTTTCCCTTTGCTTATTCTGTTGATTTTGAGATTTTTTGAGTGTTTTCTTAATTTATATTTTGGGCATGTATATTGAGTTTAGAGAAGTCTCTTCTCTTTATTTAATCTTTACATTTTTTTTCTCTCTTTGTATGTCAAAACTTTCTTCTGTATTTATGTATTCTTTTATATTCCTAACAGACTAGTAAATTTTTATATTGTTGCACCAAGAAACCTAGATTATGTACTTGCATTTGAATGTATTTTTATATAATTCTAATGTTGTATTTGTTTCTATTTATTCATTTGCTTTCAATTAGCACAAACTTTTCATTGAAATTTTGTATTTAAACTGTAAAAGCACAGTGACATTTAAATGTGTCTCAAGTTCAGCATCTCCTCTTATTATTTCCCCATTGGCTTTTTTGGTTTGCATTTTATATATTATTCATCAAATTTCTCTGTGAAATTGGAAAAAATAGTACTTACATTGTTAAATAACTGTTTGTTTGTTTTTTAACATGCTGCAGGATATTGAAGACAAAGTAAGTAACAAAACAGCCTACGATTCTGCAAGTGAAATCACCCAAAATAAGCAGGTAGTTGAGAGGACAGGCACTCAAATGGATCGAGCCAGATGATACTGATCTCTTTACCAAATAATTGGCATGTATGCAAGAATGGGAATGCCCAAACACATTTATTTCTTACAAGTTGTAAGACATGTTAGACATGTGGTTAGCATTCACTGAACAAAAAAATGTGAAAATTCTAACTCAGGTGAGATAAGGAGATTTCTTCTGACCTGGATAAAGGCAGATAAACATAATCCAGATACCAACAACAGTTTAAGAAGTACTTAAAAAAAATTATTTTGAAAAAAATTCCATAAGTAGCCATCTTTACTAATTTTTCAAAGATCAAAAATATTTGATTGCCTATGTTTTAATTTTGTAAAATAAGGTCTTATAAATTAGAAGTAACATAACTAAATGTTTTAAAATTACTTATTAATTTCAGTTATTATTATTTTTAATTATTAAAATAGTTAAAATAGTTTTGGATTGTTGGTCCCCTAAGCTGCTGTTTCATAAACAAGGAAATAGAATACTACATATATTTACAGGCAGGTTTCACTAGGTAATTTCAGAGTTCTTAAACATAAGGTTTATAGACAAAATGTTATGTAGACATTTTGCTATATTTCAAGGTTAGTAATTATATATCCTGGAATAAAAATTAAAAGTTTTATTGTGTAAAATATTAATCCTTAAAATTACTCTTCAAAAGAGAATTGTGCTGTATCCTGACATTTTCAAATACATTTGGACAAAGTAGGACACAGCTGTTACAGTAAAAAATAATAACAATAACACAATGCAGACTCATTCTTTACATTTAAATACAGCAATCATCATCATATTAATATTTTTCTATGGAAGAGACCTAATAGATTGCAAAAATTGTCAGCTTTGTGTACTTATTTCTAATGCAATTTGTACTTGACTTTTGCTTTGCTGTTGCTGCTTTTTCTTGATATAGTATATTCCTCATTTCTTTTTTTAGGTTAAGCAGCTGGAAGAGAAAGACCGATTGATAAAGAAGCAGGATGCGTTCTACAAAGAGCAGCTGGCTAGACTGGAGGAGAGGGTATGGCTATTTCTTGTCATTGCTTCTCTTCTCTCACTACATCTGTAGCTTTCCTAAATATTTATTTAAAAATCAATAAATTAGAACTAAACTGCTTTTACTCATTTAAAAAGTGGCCAGGAAATGAAGAGACCAAGCAGGTAGGCCATTCTCTCTGGGAATGTCATTTCTTTGGTCATTTTTGTTAGGGTTGTATTATTGACTCATTGATACATTTTACCATACAAGAACTGTCCCGAATATTTTCCCTAATTCAGTCTGTTTGTATCTGCATTGCCTCCAGGTGAAGCAGAGAATGCTACTCTTAACTCCTCTAAATGCTGAGTAAACTTAAGTTTGTTTGTAGAAGTAGTCCTCATTTAAAGGATACGTTGTCACTATGAAACTCAGTTTCATTGCATTTCTGGCTAAGAAATGAATGTCTCCTTCAAGAATGGTGATAGAGGCCAAATAGTAGGACTTGAGGAAAAGATTTGTGAAAAAAGAAGTCAGTCTAGTTGGCATGGATCTAGAGTTGGGAGACACAATGAAGGGAACTAGAACTGGAAGGAAAGAAGGCAGTATGTTTAAGAATGAAGTTTGTGCCCCTCCTCAGTCCCCTGTTCAATGAAGTAGACCACTTGTCTAGGTTAATTTTATACATAGACCATAAGTTTACAGAGTGGATAGGCTCTCTCTCTTCGTTTTGATTGACTTCCAAAATTTGATTTGTTAAGAATATGATATTTGACAAAAAAGTTAAATAAAAAAGTAGGAAATAAATTCCCAGACTTCGCTCGGTATAGTTATGTTTCTATTAAATGTGTCTTAGCATCTCCGTATGTCACTGGTTTGCCTTCTTCCCGAATGGAGACACCATTTTGTCAATTGTTCTGCAGGTATCTACTTAAGCACCTTAAGTATATATGTCAGGTCCTGTCTAGTGCCAAAGGTATCCTAGTGAAGAAAATAAACTAACCATCTGCTCTGATGGAACTTAAATTCAATTGAAAATCATTATACATGTTGAATGGCAGGATGGATAATATGGGGAACAATAATTAACTGGAAAAGGGCCAATGTGTAGGCGTGAAGTTGGGTGAAGAGGAAGGCCTACCTAAAAAGATGGCATTTGGTGTCTTCTCTGATACACGGATGCTGATTCATAATGGGGATGGGGTGGGGAGAAGCACAGAAGGACTAGATGAGCTTTAGATAGGGTGAAGGGGAAGGAGGAGAAGCAGGGGTACGGGGGTAGGAAAGACAGTGGAATGAAATGAGCATCGTTACCCTAAGTACGTGTATGACAAAATGAATGGTGTTAAACCAGAGACAAGAAAAATTGTGCTCTATTTGTATAACATGAATTGCATTCTGTTGTCATATATAACTAATTAGAATAAATAAAAATTAAAAATTAAAAAAAAAGATGACATTTGGGAAGAGGCCTGTCATACTAGGGAAGCAAGCCAATGTCACAGCCCTGATTACAAGGGAATTCTTGGTAAGTTGGAAGGCCAGGGGTTTTGTAATTTGGCTGCTATCTTGGCAAGAATTTTGAAGCACAGGAGACTTGGTAAGAGAATGAATTCCTAACGTGGCATGTGCCAGCTGAGTAACTTACAGCATCTTACTTAACTTCTGTTTCCTCACTGTAGAAGGAAGGTACATTAGTTCTTACCTCACTAACCTGTTAAAATGAACTAATACTCATAATGCATCTGTAATAGTGTCCAGTCTGAGGTCACCACTCAGTCTATGGCTGTTATTTTGTTTGCATACTTCAAAGCAATATACCTGACACAGAACTTGCAAATATTACCTGAATAAATGAATGCAAGTGAAAGTTTCTGAGATGATAGTTTTCTTTGCTATTAAGTTTTACTGTGTTAGGTGCCTTATGAGTTTGTCTTTAATCTCTGTAGGGTACAAGAAAAGACATTGCACTTTAATCTCTGTAGGGTACAAGAAAAGACATTGCAAAATGTTTCCGTTTCTCATAGATCTATCCATTTGAGAGAGTTCAGTGATTCTTACAAGGCTCTAAGGATTTTCTTGAGGCAGATTAAGGCTGGCTGCTCAGCAAGTAAAGTACTGTGTTCAGTCTCGAGTAAACCAAGGGTAGAAGACCACATGGACATGGTACGGTGAGGTCCTCTCATACAAATCTAATAATATACAATATATATATTGTGATTAGTGTCTTCTTACAGAAGCAAGATGTTTTTGAAGATCAGGCTGAAAAATAGTTACTAAGGGCTTTAAAATGCAATCTGAGGAGTATCACTGGGGTGGAATGGTTTCTCTACTATCAGTAAATACTTAACTTCTTGTTTAGTAACATAGAAGAAATAATGTTAGACTAGGAGTCAGAGGGCAAGGTTTTGTCACTTCATCTTCTGTGGTTTTTTTGTCTGTAGGATAGGGATACTGCTCTGTACCTTGCTCATCTTTGTGGGTCATGGGGGTAGCGGGGAGCTACATAAGGTAACCTATAGGAAGACTTCTTGAAAACTGACAAGAGTTTAACAAATTTGAGCTATTGCCAATGACAGAATGTTGCTTACTTTCATTATGTGCAAGATCCTAATAATCATAAAATTAGTGTTATCCAATTTTCTCATGTCTTCTGCCCACATCTATAAAGTCCTATTTTTGTTAATTATTGACATTTCTAGAATAACTAAGTTCAATTTTTTTGCAGTTGAAATTCATCAAAGACATTTAGGTCTTTAGTGATGAAGTATTTTCTAGACTTAATACAAAAGATTGTAAAGAAATGTTATATTGTTCTAGTAGTGAAGGGTCTAGAACCATTTCTATTAGGACTTCCACATATACATTGTGTTAAAAGATATGAAAGTGCTAAAGCCAATAGTATATAATGTGAAAAAAAATGTAATGGTGATATTATTAAGTTGCAGAATCATTTAACTTACTCTGAAATCCAGGTTGCTGTGGTTTAAAAGTTAACATAAGCACATATCTTTCTTTTAACCAAATGAAATGACAAAACCTTCAAGTTGATACTGAGTTATGTATTTTTAGTAGAGAAGAGGGGAGATGTCAACAAGCCTTTGACAGAATTCATTCCAAGGATGAACCCCTACATGAGCTTACCATCTGCCTATCAACTAGATTGACAAAAGACAGTAACATTAAAAGTTTTTGGTGACTTATCATCTTATTAGTTCATCTATTTTCACTGATGTGATGCAGATTTCTTTTGATATGAACCAGAGACTACTATGCATATGAAGTACATTCAGTTCTGTAATATAGCTTGGTTCTTTTCTTGGATCTATTTCAATAAACTCTTCATCAGTTAGTAATTCCCATGTGACTCTGCTGCTTTATTTGCATTAGCTAGTCCACCAGGAGTCTGAGATAATTTCTCCCTTATTACGCTTGTGAAGTGTAATAAATATCTTTGAACCGGTATTCAAAAGCAGGAACTCTTTACTGGAAAGAAGGTGAATGGCATTCAAAAATCCTTATTTCCCAGTCAAATGTTGCTACCTTATCAAACCACATTGGTATAGATGTGAAAGTAAACTTAAAAAAAAAAAAATAGTAAAGGTGTCCCAGTTAGGTATGTGACCAAAAGGGACTTAGACAATATTTTTTCCTTCTTGTTGATGTAAGTGACTTGAAGAATATTAATTCCTGGTTTGTGATTTGCTTAGAGGAAGTCCAGAGCAGTCTTCAAAAAGAAGACTGAAATGTTTTTAAGGAGACTTCCCTCAATCTCTGAGGGGATTTATAATTTGGTTTTCCAACTATTAAGATATAATTGACAAATCCATAATGCCTTAATACTTCTCTTTACAATGCCCCATTATATTTGTAATAATGTGATTAGTTACGAGGATTTATCTTGTATACTTCTGGAGGGCAGATCTCATTTTATTTTGTTATCCTCTACAGTTGACACATAGTAGGAGTACAGTGAATGAATCTGAGATTTACTAAACTTAACCATTCAGTTATATCTAAACAATGAGTGTAGATGTTTTAAATATTCATAAAATGTTTAGCATTTTCTTCCTTCTTTAATAATTTAAATCTCTCTTATATGAAAGTCAAGTTTAACTTTGAGTATTTTGGTGTCATAGATAACATCATCATTATTATAGTAGATAATAGGCACATGTATAGAACATTTATGTGGTGTTAGATACTTTGCATGAATTATCTCAGTTTATCCTCAGAAATCCCCATGAGGGGCCTACCATCCTACTGTTTAGGCAAAGATCCTGAGGCTTAAATTTGCCCAAGAATATATAGCCCAAATGTGATAAAACTGGAGCTGAGCCGCTTCAAGACCTGAGCTTTTAGCCACCACTAATGTTATCTTTTAAACATGTATTTGTTCTGTACTTAAGATCTTAAATCCTGCTGATTGTAGTGCCAGTTCTTTGGGTGGTAGGTTAGCTCCTTCTGGCTTCTGATACAACTTTTTAGGCCCCAGGTCTTATAATTTGATTATTGCTACCTCGTAGTCTGAAAGCATTACACATCAAAAATATATGACTTTACCCCAGGATTTGGTAGTTCCAGGTAAACTTGGACCAAAAGGGAATACATAAGTTCTCACACCTAGCAATCTATAGCATGATATGCCTAAGAGTTGTTTTAATATCTAGCTGTGCTTATTTCACTTTAAAGTAAGAAATTTATAGCCATTTGAACGGTTTGAAACTTCTTGAGATGCTCATTCATTTGCTCATACTTTCACAGTGTTGCTGTAGCATAGTCATTTCATCTTCTAGGAAAAAAAACCATTTTGTTTTAGTTTTGCTAAATTGTTCTAGGGTTATTTCCTTAGAGTCTGGATTGTTTGCATGTTCATGAGGAAAAATGTGTATTTTCCAGTAGTCTGAGGGTCCTGGGGGAGGGAAGCCAGAGGAAAGCTCTCAGCTGGAGTCCAAGATGGCCCAATTCACAGATTTCCCCGGGATCTTCCAGGACGAAGGCCTCTGCCTCCCCAAGGCATCATAAAGACTTGATTCTGAGAGTGGTGTGTCTTGCATGTGAATCTTCTCAATTATAAACCTGAATTAATTAGTGATACTGAATCCACTTTGCTCTTGGCCTTTCTAAGGTTGGTGGGGTTTGGCACAGCATGAAGGGGAATATAAAAGCCTTAGTGGCATGAGTTCCTGAGGGAGACCAGAGAAGCTTAATGAAGTAGTTATAAAACTCAGACCAACCGGTCATGTGGGGCGTGTCTTGCTCTCAATGTACAGACTCAGGATTTCACCAGTCAACTGCATATACACTGCAGTCAACCCCCTGGAACTGAGGGAGAAAGAGAATAAGGCAAAGAGGCTGGGCAAAAAGAATAAGGCACAGAGGCTGGTGAAAAATTAGTCACCCTTAAGATGAAAAGTATATTACTAGATTGTCACCTGTGGAGAGAGTTGCTAATTAAATCCTAAGGTCATGCTTACATCAAATGAGCAATTTTTAAAAGTCTCCCACCTTTGGTGGGTGATATATCTTCTATTGCATCACAAAGTGTTGGACTCTTCTGTATGATTAATTGGCTTTTTGATTGTTTGACTTCTTTGTCAATTAATACCTTTGTTTCTGTGTTCCTCTACAGAAAGCAGGGGGGACAGGTGGATAATGCCAACATTGATAATAAAAAGAAATGACAATAGAACAATTTATTGTCAGCCCAATATACTCTTTATGGAGAGAAATTATGATGTAGTTTTACTACCAGTTGAAGTCGGCCATAAAATATTTCCATATGTAGCTGGATTAACACATGCTAGAATCAGATCACTAACAATGAGACACTTAAAATACAAATAATCTATCTTGGGGAGAGGTAGGAAGATAAATTAATAATAATAAGAAGAAGAATAGTTTTAGGGTTAAGAAATAAAACATTTAATATTTTTCTACTAAAATGCTTTCTAAACAATTGTCAATGATTTCAGGTCATGGAGTAACTCTTTTTGGCCATGTAATGTGAGATAAGAAATTTAACCCAATAGCTAAAAGCATCTACTAAATATGCCTGCCTAGGTCATACTAGTTTGCACTTGCCAACCTAGAGACATCTATTCTTTTACACTTGGAAATTTTGTGCTGGCTTCCTCATTCATGTTGAAATCAGAAGAGATTCCCCTAGTTTCTCTAGTTACTAGGAGTTGCAGAAGCAGATGAAGTTCTCTGGTCCATGAATTTGGACATTAAAGCAGTAGAAGCCAATTTTGCTTTTAATTATAATGTCATTACAAGCAACAGAGATTTGAGCAAATCTGCTTGGAACATGTACATTGAGTTACTCTCAATTTTTTTATTGTTAACAAATAATGGTAATAATAAATGCTTTTAAATGTTAACTCTTGGGCAAGAAAATTAATAAAGCCTAGGATCACCATATCTTTGTTAATATAATTGACACAGTTATATATAATTTGGGTGCAAAGACTGAACCATTTTGCCTCTTACCTGCTTTCTTAAGGGAGGTTTCCTATTGCAGATATTTTCAAAAGTAGCAAGAATATGGGCTTCCCCCACTCCCCTATTTCATTCTCTGGGAAAAAAAAATCAATACAGTTTAGTGGATATGGTGGTCTTATCCTTAATTCATTATTCAACAAATCCTCCAAGCACATTGGCTTTTCTTTTAACCTCTGAAATTTCGAATGGGAAATGTGGTTTGAGTAACCTTGAATTGCTTTTTTAATCTGGCTTTAGGGATATGAAACTTACATTTTTTTCAGGGGTGAGCTTTAAAAGTGCATGCCGTTAAAATGATCCCCTTAACTGGAGCCAGTTTTTCTATGTCTAACTATAGAGGAAAGATTTGCAAATCATGGGATCAGCACTTAATTTGGGGCTCTATTTACCATGTCGGCTGTCAAGAAGTATTAACCTTAAGGTAAGAAGAGAACATGGAGCACAAAGCTCTGAGCTGATGGCGCACAGTACACCAGGTATTAAATAGCATTATCCATCCTGCTTGCTACAGTAAATAGGATTTCACTATTATGATGTGTCAGGGCTTTCACTGAAATCAAATTTACAAGACACTAAACTGCCATCCTCTCTGCTGAGCAGCTTTATTCTGGGATCTTGCTTTCATATTAATCCTGTTGGTAGGATATACTTGTACCAATTGTGCATGGAAATTATAATTTAATGATCTCTTCCTTTCCTCTATTCAAAGATTAGAATGGACCACTGTGCTTTGCAGTGATAGCCCCAGGGCTCTGAAAAAGATAATATAGAGTTCAGCTTTAAAGCCCAGTATTGCCTCTTTGTGAGTGCTTCTAATGATCATAAGTGCAAAGATGCCAACAATGTGGGTTACCTACTTTCTCAACTCTCCATACCTCCTTTACCTTTTGAAAGACCATACAGTAAGATAATCTGATTCTGTTTATCATGATTTTTTTTAAATGATGTGGTGCTTGAATGCAAAGACAATGTAAGAAATAGACATTATGAACTTCAGGAAGATTAGTCTCAGTTTTTAAAGATTATGTATGTTTTAGGCAGGCTTAGCAAGCAATTTTATTTGAAAAACAATTAATGCCTCCTTCCTTCCCTTTCTTTAGAATCTTTTTTTTTTTTTTTTTTTTTTTTTTTGCTATTGACAAGAACACTGAAGGCAGGAAGCCATTCTGTGTTTCTTTTGTATTAGATTAAAAATGGGCTAAATCTTGAATTTTCTTCACATCCAATTTCAAAATTAGTGATTGTTTTGCTTCTTGATAGCTTGTTTATTTATAAATTTCAAATGTTTCAAATGTGCTCCATTTAAGGAGACCAGCCAATGCTTATTTCCCTGTTTTACTGACTGAAAAATTAAAATACATGAGTGTTAAAATTTTTAAAGGAAATTGCAGAGCTTGTGATAGAAAATGTTCTTCAATTCCAGTTTTATGTTCAGACCAGCAGACAGCTGGCCCTCTGTAAGGGATTACATTTCAACACATTAGCTTTAGTTAGAAAGATACGTTTGGTCATTAAAACATTTACAAATAATATCAACCAATAAGGAATGCCCACCTCTGAACTTGGCATATAAAATAAGTTTGCATAGTGAGCTCAGCATCTAATAAGAGGAACCCAAATCCAATTTGACCTCTAAGACTAAAATAAGATTTTGACCTTGGTCATTTTTATCAGAATTTTGGGGGCTACAGAGAATCCATGACATTCTCTATCCATTCAAAAACACATTTATTAATCTCTTACAACGAGCCAGGCACTACCCACAGTCACAGTGACAGATACAAATAGACAGACACCCATGGGCATCTGGTACAGAGCTTTTTACTGATATATCGAATCTGTGTAGGTTGTGCCAGACTATTATTTCCAAAACCAACGTGTTTTGTGAAGACTATCTGTTGCCTTTGTCTCTTAAAGGCCAAAAGATCATACATTCGATTTAGAGGGAAATTTATTGGGTTGGAAAGATTCACTGGGTTAAATGCTCAGATAAAGACCTGGTGCCTGATGAACTGAGTTGTCTCAAATAGCTCTCTGTAAAAGTAAATCTTAAATATGTGAGTTCCATGAAGACAGACTGTTTCCCCTTGGGTCACTGTGATAATGCCTGGCATATACTAGGCACTGGATAAAATTTTAAAATTAATAATGTCCTTGTCAGGGAGTGGGGTGAGTTCCTTGGCCAAATAATTTTAAGGAGTGTTAGCTTTGACTTAATCTGAACAGATTTCTTTACTACAGGCCTTCTCAGAGTTTCTATATATATTCAGAGTTTCCAAGTTGAAGAGCTTGCATGCCATGTTTCAGTATTGTACTCAAATCATAGCCTCTAATTTTTTTATTTCATTAATTTATCTCAGTGTCGTCTGAGATTTGTATGCCCTGCACAGTATCTGTATCCACAATTTTTGAGTCCTGAATTTTCACCTAGGATGTAAAGGTAGAGGAGCAATAGAATTCCACTGATAGAATTTCTGATCCTTTGTACTGTGTTCCAGAGGGGTGGAAGGTGAGTAAGAGGGTTGGCTGAGAATTCTAAGGCTCTCCTGTGCTGGACTGTGTTCCCTCTCACTCTGAATTTTCCTCATAATCCTTGGTGTCTCTAAATTTTCAAGAAAATTATATCCCATAGTAAGCTTCTTTTTTCATTTTTCAAAAATGTATTCTCCTTAGTTATGTACAACTCCAGGATACATCCTAACATTATCACAAAGGTAGGACCTCAACTTGCTCCAGTTCAATCCCCAGCACTTCCCCACTTTCTGCCTCCATTCCCCTCCCTTCATGCCACTAGTCCCTCTTCTGTCCATTTAGGGTTCTTACTTTTGTATTTTATGCATATTCTTGATTTAACCCCTCATTTTTTTCCCCAGCAATCAATTGGTAGTGGGCTTCCACTCAGACTTTCCCATCAGGATTCAGAAAGTTTCTCCTCTCCTAGAAGTGTTTGAACTTAAACTTCCCTAGGTTCTGGATAAAAATTAACAATAGTAATTAATAAGTCTCAGTAAATGCACCACTCAGTCAACTACCTTTAAGTCACTCCTGTTTTTAACCTTCTTTGATGTCAGATTCTTTTCCAAATACTCCTTTAAGGTTCTTCACTAGGAAATCACTAAGTTTTCTTTTTTTCTCCTATTAAGAGATGTTGAGTACCTACTGTATGCCTAGGTATTGTGCAAAGTGTAGATATCAGTGATGTATGGAGTTTAAAAATCAGGAAGGTTCGCTTTAGTATCACATCTCTCCTTCTTGTCTGTTAACCCCTTGTTAGTATTAGTATTTCTAGAACTTACTCATAATGTAGTTAATATTTTGACTAAACGGACTATATGTGACATAAGGTAGGGAACTATTATGGTTTGGAACCAGGAATATGCCCTAAAAAGCTCTTGTTAGGTAAGGCAACAATGTTCAGAGCTGAAAAGATTGGATTCAGAGAGGTATGAACTCATCAATAGATTAATCTGTTTGATGGATTAATAAATTGAAGGCCTACTGGGTGATAATTGTGGGCAGGTGGGCATGGCAGGAGGAGGTAGCTCACTGGGGGTGCCCTTGAGAGTTATATCTTGTCCCAGGCTCCTCTGTGTCTCTTCCTGGCTGTTACAGCCCAGCAGCTTTCCTCTGCGCCCTTCTGCTATGAAGTTTCTGCTTTGGACCAGCCAACCACAGACTGAACCTCTGAAACCACTGGCCAAAATCAGCTTTTCCTCCCTGAGTTGTTATGTCAGGTGTTTTGGTCACAGTGAGGAAAGGTGACTAACACAGGAATGAAAGTAGAAACGAGAGTAGAAGAGTACAAGGCCGAGAGGAAAAGGGGCTCAGGTTCTCTAGTTGTGTTGAGAAGATTATCTGTTTATGCTGTCATTAAGATGAAAATGTGACTAGAACTACAAAAAGTGCTTCTGTAGTTCAAGAAAAATAATAGAGAGGAAATTGGGAATTGTCTGTTCTCTCGTGGTGCACTTGCTCTAAATTGTAGAAATTTGGCAGTCATCCCTAGACTATTTGTTAAAATTCAATAGTATGTAATTAAAGACAGAGACTGCCATTTCACTGTCAGGAACATTAAAAAATTATATTATGTTTCATTTGGGTTTGACCCTGAACGCCTTTCCCAAAAGAATAATGCCAGAGAGACAAAAGGGTAAGTATTTTTGGTCTAAATAGAGGCTCCAGTTATATAAAGTAACTAAATTTATAGAAATATCAGTTATACTGTAGCAATTTAAGAGTAATTATGCAAAAGATAGTTTCTGAATGAATATTATTTTAGAAGTGGCCAAATGGAAGCAGTGATTATGAGGAAATTCTAGGTTTCAAGCCTTGCCAGAGAACAAAACAAGATTGCTGATATTTTAAGCCTATCCCCACTGACAGTTAAAACCAATATTGGTACAGCAACCTGGCTAATCTGGTAATGAACTGGAATGTTTTATAGTCACACAGAAGTTTACTGCTCCTTGGAACTTTAACATTCATCTAGTACAGAAGGACACTTTTTTCAGACAAGGAAATGGAAACCTGGAGGCTTGAAAATTGGTTTTATATAGTCGCAGAGGGAATGATGGGGCTGTTTATCTCTTCCTTTTGTTGTCTTATCAAATAGGTTCTAGGCAAATGAATGAATATTTTCCTGTTTAGGCTCCTAGAACTGATTTGGTGGCCCTCCCAAATACTGCAGAGGGGATTTAAAATAATGAGTACTCCAAGTATCCCTTCCTAGCTTTTATGAAACTCAGGCAAACAAAATTTTGCCAGCTTTGTCGCTGTCATGGACAGGCGTGCCGTGTCATCTTTGAATTAATTGCTGTACCAAGTGAATGAAGTTTTCAGGGGAACGAGCCTGGTTTGTTCTGTCAGAGGAAAGGAGTGCTAACTTGCTGATTCGTTCCAGTTGCTGATTTTCAGACACCCATACCATGTTGTGAAGCAGTAATTCTCAGGGGACTTGGCCCCAGATCATCTCACAATTACCTGAGACAGTGGAGAATTCCCCCAGACCTCAGAATCTTAGGAAAACAGGCTTACATGATTCTAGAAGGTATTAATAGTGGGGACCCTTCCCCCAAAGCATCTCAAGGTAAATATTATGGCATCAAAGGCAAGTGAATATGGATTCAAATATGAGGCCTCCTGCTTATTAGCTATTGTCCTTGGAGATGATCATGGAACCCATTTCACCCTCAGATTTCATATTGGTAGAGTGGCCTTCCTGATGTACCTCTTTGGGGTATGGAGATCAAATAAATATATTATATATATATTCACATATAATGTTTTATGTGTCTATTGAATATTAGTTATTATTTGTGGCAGCAGCACCTAGCAATTTGATGATTTACCAACTGTTTGGAGGGAAAAGAAAAAAATGTTCCAAAAGAATAGAGGAATGGGGTTAAATATGGAAACACAAGTTGCATTCTATATGAAATATTTATCTGTTATTTTTTAGTGTTGAAGTAGTATATTGAATATTACCCAAAGGAATGAATTAATGGTTCAACTGAAGAACTATTTTTGTAAAATAAAATTTTTTTTATAAACCTACAATTAAGCCTACAGGTAATCTTTAAGATTTTTTAAACCTTCTTAATGTGTATAATTTTATTAAACAAAATGGGATTCCTCTTGTATTTATTTTCCTTCAAATATGGTAGATTTTATAAATCTTAGATAGTAACCTGCTAGATTAGTGTACATAGTGTAGATCTATCAACCAACATCTTTTGAATAGAGGCTGGTTACAATTTTATCTGTTTAGTTGGATAATGATCAGCCTAGCTAACAGGTAGGAAATTAAAAAACAAAATTAAAAATCAGCTGGTTGAGCTCTCACTTTTCCTCATTTAGAGAGATTTGTTCACTAAACCCTGTGATATTGCAATAACGAAGCCCCCTCCTCCAGGCTGGAGAAAGTAACCAGGTTCCAGAGACTGGCTGTGAAGTTTGGGGACACCAGCTTGAAGGACATTGCTTTCCAGAGGAAATGCTACCCAGGTGGTCTTTTGAGGATGTGCTGTGAACTCATCTACTGGTATTTTTGTTGTTGTAGTTGTAGTCATCAATGGAAGTCTCTGATTTAGGAAATCAATGCAGAACAAGGATTCCGTATTTTCATTGTAATGTTCGGGCCCATCTTGCTGTTCTCCACTAATAGAACGGATGATGAGGAGAGCATGAAAGTGTGGGTGAGGTCCCCAGGGCTGGATGGGCAAGAGCAAGGGGACTTCCAGGAAGAACCCAGAGAAATGATTCCTCGAGAGCACTGCCCTTCTGACGATGGTGCATGTGTGTGTGTGTGTGTGTGTGTGTGTGTGTGTGTGTGTGTGTGTACGAATGATCCTGGCTAAAGGTCTTTTCTTATAAAAGGAGACTTTTATTTTGGATTCTGTTCCTGCGAGGCAGAAAACATTTCTGGAATCACGATTTCCAAAAAATGACAGTAGGATGTTGATATCGATATTGTAAATTTCATTTCTACAGAAAAATGGGCTAGGTCAGATGGAATTCTGGTGTGTCTCATCATTTTGTGCAGTTTATGCAAAAGTTTATACAAATAAAGTACTCACCAAAGAGTAAAATCACCAAAAATTTTTAATTAGAAAACTAAGAAGGTCAGCATATTGTTGTCCAGCTCAGAAAAAAAATTTACAGTAGGCTCTGTTACCATTCTTAAGAATGTACTGTTTTGACTAAATTCTTCAGAGGCATTCTGAGATTAGAATATTTTCATTAAAATTAAGTGACTAACTCTCCAAACAATAACCATCTAAAAATATCTTTCTGTACAAACCTATAGTATCTTTCTCATGCAATCTAAATTCATTTTTATATTTCTTCCACAACTTCTTGTTTACTTAGTCTGTCTGGAAGAAAACAAACAAACAAACAAAAAACTAATATTGATTACACCTCTTAAATTATCTTTCTTAGACTTAAGGCTTGTAGTTTTAATTCCTCAAATCAAAATATATTTTAATGACTGAAGCATGCATTTGTTATAACACAGATTAAGTATTGAACTCCATTTCTCAATTGTGTATATTTTATTTATTGTTTTATTTGAATATGTTACAGTGTTGAGATAAAGGCATAAGCAACTATTTAAGTGATTTTTTCTCATTTTCTCTGTGGTTCAAAATGTGGTAAAATACCTGCTAACTCTCTACCCTGACAACCACCCTGCAGTTAAAAGCTCATAGCCTATTTTATATAATGTACTTTCTGGATCCTCCCATTATCCAAAGAAAATCATTTTTCTTTTGAGAAAATTACTTCTTTTCAAGTTTATCCTTGCAGCAGAACAGGATATTGGTAGATATTCTTTCCTTCTTACACTTCTCATCATTTATTTATCCTAAAATCAGTAATGGCAATAAAATACTATATGTTCATGATAAGCATTTTAAATAACTGAAATACTGACTTTTAAAACATATTTCTAGTAATACCTTCATTTATTTGTAGGCATTTTAAGGGATAGAGAAGTGTTTACTGATTTCAGTTAACAAGTGAAATAAAAAAATCTAAAATATGTATGGTCATAAACCTACCTATGTTTCCTCCTAATTTTGGTTGAATTTAGGAATAACAACTCTAATTTCTTATTTTCATCTGAGATTTAGACTACTTTTAAATAATTTGCTCAGATTTGTGTTAACTCTATAAAGTAATCATTACTTTTTAAATTATATTTTTATTTCTAATTATCCTTCAGTTCCCTTGTGACTAACAATTCAGGATTTTGTCTTTTTTGGGGGGGTATTTATTTTCTTTGCTTTATATGTCATCATTAGCTGTTCACTGGGCTCAGTCATTCATCTCACAAATATTTATTGAGTCTTCTGTGTGACAGGCTCTGTTTTAGGCACTGGGGATATAGCAGAGAGCAAAACAGGAATTCCTCTTCCTGTAAACAATCTGTTAATGTAGGATAGTCGACAACATGTACTTTATGTTGATGGTGACAGGGTCTGTGGAGAACTAACTGATGGTAAGATTTAGTAACAGTGTGAGTGTGGAAGGTGACGTGGAGGATGTTGTTGTTATGTTATGCATGGAGTGGCCTCTGTTAGACAATGCTTGATCAGGGGCCTGCATGAGGGAGCCGTGCATATCATCCACCTTGGGGGAAACCTTGTCAGGTCCTGTTGAATGCTACTTGCCCCAGTCTCTTGCCTGGACTCCATGTCACTTACTGCTCTAAGGTATTCTTCACACTCTTCAGAAAGCCAGATTTGCTTTGCAAGTACGATATCTATCTTACCAAGCGCAGCAGATAGCTTGAGTCTGCACTTTGTTGGGTGTATAGGTCATTTCTATGTTGAGTTCAAATGGCACTTCAACTTCCAGAGAGACTCTAATCCTTTTTCTTCTAGAGGAATAGTAAACAGGGATGGAGTCTGTTAAGCGAGTATTGAAGTGTATTTTGGCATTCCTTATCAAATGAAAAGGCACCCATGATTTTCCCTGTGACTTTCCTCAAGCCTCCTACGAACACAGTCAACATTAATAATCCTACCTAGCTATTTGGAATGAAGAATAACATTTGTTGTGAGCTTACCATTTGCCAGTACTGCAATACTGTGTTATTTCATTTAACCTTTCCATCTGTCCAGAGCTGGTATCCTCATTTTATAGACGAGTAAGGTGAGGCACAATAAAGGTAGTTACTTTATTCAAGATCATGAAGATGGTAAGCGGTAGAGCCAGAATCTGAAACCTGGCTGTCCAAGCCCACATTCTCAACTTCTACCCTGCACAGACTTAAGGAAAGGTTAGAATAGAGATGGGATTGCATTAGTCATAAAGGAGCTAAGGAAGCCTCTTTTGATTTAGTGTTCCTACCAAAGCTAAACAAACTATGGATTAGCATGGGAGATATTTTAATATTACTTGGGCAAACTTCCTCTTCTATTAGTGTCTGTAGATTGGAAATGGTTAGCCTGTTTACAAAATTGTGAGACAAACCTGTTTTCACATCTTCATGTTCCCTTCATTCCTTGCACTCATACATGGAGTCCCATATCAGAACAGAAAGGCCTGATAGCTGTTTTTTGCACCTGTCTTCTTTGTGCTGCGTCTTTGATTTAATGACTGCTTTTTACCTCTCTTTTTGGGGGAATTCTCCTTCTTGCTTTTAGGTTTCTCCTGCCCCCACTGCCTTCTAGCCTTTCCCCCATTATTAAAAAACAGAAGAAGATGGCACTTCCTAAAAGCTGAGGTTGCAGCCATTGAGGACAGTTGAAAAAATCAGAAGTGTCTCTTCTGGAGCTGTGGGGCCCATGATCATTCCTTGTTCTCAGCGTGAGTTATCACTGTCTTTTCCCCTCAGTAATTTTTTCTCAAGGTAAAACACCCATTCCTGTGATATTGCTTTCTAATATGTTTGACATAATTTATTCAGTATTTAAAGCATCTTTGTGCCATAGCCCTCTTATCTGACAAATTAAAATTCATTTTAATGTTCTCTCTTATCCCTCTGACTATAGAAAATGAAGTTTTAATGAGCAAGGTATGTGGATGGAAGTCATCCTTGTTGTGATTAATAGAGATATTGTTGACATTGTATTCAAAAACTTTGTTCTCAGGATAATATAGAGGATAATACAAAAGAGTGCTCAGAACTTTTTACAACTTCTGTAGAGTCTTTGCAATGTGTGAATCATTGTTTTAATTTGAGACCTAAATTCATCATATTGCCAACTTGATTTTTTTTTAATTGATATATTTCTCTACCTTAGATTAGGTAGAGGGAAGTGATGGAAGGGGAAGGGATGTGGGGATAGGAAAAATAGTAGAATGAAATACACATTATTACTGTATGTATAAATGTGACTGTGTGACCAATATGATTCTCCAACATGTACACTCAGAAAAATGAGAAATTTTATTCCATCTATGTATGATATATCTAAGTGCATAAATGCATTCTGTTGTCATGTATAACTAATTTAAAAAATTATAAAAAAATAAATAAAATGATATATTTCTCAACATGGTCAAATAGTACCAGAATCAAGGGAAAATAAGCTTTCACCTTTATTTGAGACTCGATAACATTTCTGTTACTTTTTCTGAGAGGTAACCAGATAGAAAAATACTGGGATTTAGTTCTCCTGTTCTGGTAATGTGGTTATCACAAAATCAAAGTATTTCTTCTCTTCTTCCCTCCTTCCCTTCCTGTTCACAAACATTAGGTGCTAGGCATGGAGATTCATGGACATGAATCTCAAGGGACAGTAGGCCAGTGGGAGAGTAGCAAATAAATATAAAGATTACTTTACAGTATTTATTCTTTCATAAAAGTTACTAATCATTCAGTTTACATTTTTCTGCCTTCCTAGTTCTTGATACCCGATGCTTGAATCTGGGATAGATGAGGCCATCAGCAAACAAATGGCCTGCATGCGAGAATAGTTTTTATAGTTTTAACTGGTTGGGGAAAAAAATCAAAAGAATTATTTCATGACAAAATTCAATGGAATTCACATTGTGGCACTCATAAATGGTTGTGTTGGAGCATGGCCGTGCTCGTTTGTTTGCGTATTGTCTCTGGCTACTTTCACACTACAACAGAGTTGAGCAGTTGCGACAGACATCGTATGGCCATACAGCTCAAAATGTTTACTATCAGGGCCTTCGTGGGAGAAGTTTATCAACTCCTGCTTCAGACATTGATTTTATTTCCCCCGAATTGCTCAGGATACTTGACTGCATGAACATTTCTTGAGTTCCAGTTACAGGTACACAGGAAATAGCAGCAAGCCTGAAGGACAGGTTCCTTGTCATAGATTGTAGAGTCTAGCAATTAGAAGACAATAAAGAAAACAAAATTTCGATTGATTCTGCTTCCAAAACATAGCTCAATTTTTTCCCACTCATTTTATACAAACATAGACCAACTCTCTGCCATCTTTTTTTAATTTGTTCTGATTAGTTATGCAGGATAGCAGAATACATTTTGATTTATTGTACACAAATGAAGCACAGCTTTTCATTTGTCTAGTCGTACATGATATAGAGTTGCACCACATGTGCAGTCATACGTGTACCTAGGGTAATGATGTTCACCTCATTCCAACATCCTTCCTACCCCCTTACCCCCTCCCCTTCTCTCCCTCCCCTTTGCCCAATCAAGGTTCCTCCCCCCCACCCCATTATGGGTCAGCATCCACTTATCAGAGGGAACATTCAGCCTTTGGTTTTTTGGGATTGGCTTACTTCACTTTGTATGATATTCTCCAGTTCTATGCATTTACCTGCAAATGCCATAATTTTATTCTCTTTTAATGCAGAGTAATATTCCATTGTGTATATATATCACAGTTTCTTTATCCATTCATCTATTGAAGGGCATGTAGATTGTTTTCATGGTTTAGCAATTGTGAGTTGTGCTGCTGTAAACATTGAAGTGGCTGTGTTACTGTAGTATGCTCTTTTTAAGTCTTTAGGGTATAGACTGAGGAGTGGGATAGATGGTCAAATGGTGTTTCTGTTCCAAGTTTTCCAAGGAATCTCCATGCTGCTCTCCAGATTGGTTGCACCAATTTGCAGCAAGATATGAGTGTGGCTTCTCTCCCACATCCTCATCAACACTTATTGTTGCTTGTATTCTTGATAACTGGCATTCTTACTGTGAGATGAAATCTTAGAGTAGTTTTGTTGGGAGAACTGGAAATCCATATGCGGCAAAATGAAACTAACCCCCTGTCTCTCATCGTGTACAAAACTCAACTCAAAGTGGATAAAAGGACCTAGGAATTAGACCAGAGATTTTGTGCCTAATAGAAGAAAAAGTAGACCCAAACCTTCATCATGTTGGATTAGGCCCCAACTTCCTTAACAAGCCTTCTAAAGCGCACGAAATAAAATCAAGAATCAATCAATAGGATGGATTCAAACTAAAAAGCTTTTTCTCAGCAAAAGAAACAATCAATGAGGTGAAGAGAGAGCCTACATTTTGGGAGCAAATTTTTGCCACATGCAGGTCAAATAGAGCTGTAATTTTCAGTATATATAAAGAACTCAAAAAATTTAACACAAAAAAAGAACAACCCAATCAATAAATGGGCTAAGGAGATGAACAAACACTTCTCAGAAGAAGAAATACAATCCATCAACAAATTTATGAAAAAATGCTCAACATCTCTACCAGTTAGAGAAACACCTCTCCCATCTTGCATCTGAACTCTTGCATGCTTCCTTACTTGTCTCCCTACCTTGAGCCTCTGCTCCCATCACCACTGTCTGTTCGGAACTTGAGTTGGATTATATAATCTCTTGGCTTAGAAACCTCCTTTGCTTCCCTAGTGCTCTTAAAATAAAACTCAAACCCTAGTCCTGCTTGTTACAGAAGATACAGAAGACTTCTCTGGCCACAGTGTAGGGAGTAGGGAACCTTTGGTGTGATGGGCAGGATGTAATAGGAAAAAAATAGAACAGGAAGGAAGAAGGTTGGTTCTTGTGTTTCTGGATCCAGCCAATGGGTGAAAGGTAGAGCCAGGTAATGAGTCTAGGAAGAACAGGAAAAATGAATTTTCTTGTTGAAGCAAGGATGTAACTATTGGGTATATAAATCACAAATTGTATTTTTGTCAATTATATTTAAAGTACCTGCATGATATCTAATCAAGGACTTCAGTGAAACATTTGGACCACTGAATTATGGACTCAAAGGCAAAGTCTAACCCAGATATATAAATTTGGGAGTTGTTAGCCCATGGGGAAGATTTAAAGCTGTAAGACTAGACAAACATCCCCAAGAGACCAAGTGTAGATCTAGAAGAAAAGTGGACCCTGAGCAAGCCCTGAGGTCTGAACTGAAGTCTGTCTTCTTTGAAAAACACAAGAGTTTGGCAGAAAGATTCTTCTGCTAGAGTTGGATCATAAATAATACAGGACCTGTGCTAATGATCCTGGAGGCAATGGGAATTTAAGCTAGAAAAATGCAAAAGATTATTAAAAGCATCTTTTATAAGCAGGAATATCTTTGACTTGGCTAAATTTAATCTGGGTCTTGTAATACACAGCTTAGGAGTTAGTTCATTTAAATTTAATTTGTATAGGGTGGAAGTAGTTTTTTACCTTTACAATCCTGTTGCCAAAAGAGTCACATTTATTAACTTGTTCACCAATTTTCCATCTATGATTGCTCTTCTGTTTTTTGGCTTTAGTGTGCAACATAGAGATTTCAAAAATAGGTGTCCAGATATCCACAAAGACATCAGAGCTTTTTAGCACCTGTGTCTGCTTTTGTTTGGAATGACAGTTGACTGAAGTCCCCATCTTCCCCCTTAAGTAAAATATATATTTAGAAATTTTTAGTATAATGACTTAAATATCACTTAGTAGATTGAGGCAAGCTAGTAGGATTAGAGTCTAAATGCCACTTCCTAGACGAAGCCTTCTGATTGTTCTCTTTAGGTGACATCTCATTTAATAAGGCATTGAAGTTTACATGGCTATTTGGAATTCTCTGTGCTTTAGCTACTAAGAATATTAACTCTGGAGTGAGGCTGCTTGGATTCAGTCCTATCAGTATCACTGACGAGCTCAAACAATCTGGTAAATTATTCTACTTCTTTGGGCCTCAGTTTTCTCATCTGGAAGACTGAGGATAATAGAAGCAACCTGATAGTGTTATTGAGGTTTAAATGAGACGATCCATAGAAAGCCTAGTGTGGTGCCTGGCAGATAGGTTTGTATCAATAAATTTGAAATATTCCTATTAACACAGCTACCCCCACCCCCAGCAGATTGTGTGCATTGGTTGAGGACGGGTTGTATGGCATGGATCTTGGTGCCCTATATATAGTGAAGTGTTTGAAAGAAAAGTTACATTATCTTTTAAGAAATAAGGACATTTTCAGAAACACTTTAACTTGGATAAAATAAGTGGTGAAACTAAATTGAAAAATCTTACTTACCATGCTGTGTTGTGCAGTGGAATCTATAGGAGTTGTTAACCTGTGAACCACCCCTGAAGAACCTGCATTGCTTTTATCTAAGCTGGGCTATATAAAACATAACACAACTAAGAGAAACTCTAGCATCTTGGTCATTATGGAACAGATAGAATTTTATTTTTTTAAGAAGTGTCCTCTAACTTTATGTTGACACTAACTATATTGGAAAGAGAACACAAATTAATCTTTGAATTTTACTGCTGTGTTTCATAGACTGCTAAAAAATTATCGAATACACTTCTGCATCAGTTCCTTCCACTGAGCTCACTGACAGGAAGTAAAACTTTCATAGTAGTGAATGAGGATCTTGTACAGGTGATAAACTGAGGCTCCCGGATATAAATTAAACTGATCAGTGTTATGGTCTGAATATTGGTATAAAAGACAGTTTGACTGCCCAGCTGCTCTCAGATAAGATTTAAGAGCTGTTTAGGAAAAAAGAAAATCTGTATAAGCATTTAGCTAAAAGATGTCACTGATTTGTAAAGGTAATGTTATTATTAGCATTTATACTCTTCTTATTCCCCCAATGAGTAATATTTTAAATGCTTTTATTAGTGCATTATAGTTACACAGAACAGTGGCGTTCACTTTGACAGAATCATACATGCCTGGAGTTTAATTTGCTCCAAACCCCAGTGCTTGTTCTTTTCCTCCCCTCTTCCCTCCTCCTTTTCCCCTTTCTTTCCTCTACTGAACTTCCTTCTATTTATTAATCTATTTTTAATTGTTGCTTTATAGATAGACAGGTGGAATTCACTGTGGTATATTCGTGTTTAGACATAGCACAATGTTGTCAAATGTATTTGCATTTCCTTCCTTTTCCCCATCCCTCCTTCCTCCCCTGCTTCCTCTGCTTCACTGAGCATGATGTTCTTCAGTTCTGTCCATTTACTGGCAAATTCCCTAATTTCATTCTTCTTTATGGCTGAGTAAAACTCCGTTGTATATGTATGCCACATTTTCCTTATCCATTCAGTTGATGTGCACCTGAACTGGTTTTATAATTTAGCCATTGTGAATTGTGTTGCTGTAAACACTGATGTGCCTATAGCACTGTAAAATGCTTATCTTAATTCTTTTGGATAAATATTGAGGAATGGGTTAGCTGGGTCTTATAGTGGTTTTATTCCTAGTCTTTTGAGGAATCTCCACACTGCTTTCCAAAGTGGTTGCACTAATTTGCACTCTCACCAACAATGTATGAGTGTACATTTTCCCCCACATCCTTGTCAGCATTTATTATTATTTGTATTTTTAAATTCTTATTTATTTATTTATTTATTTGGTACTGGGCATTGAACCTAGAAGCATTTAGCCACTGAGCCACATCCCTAGCCCTTTTTATTTTTTATATGAGACAGGGTCTTGTTGACTTGCTTAGGGCCTCACTAAGTTGCTGAGGCTGACTTTGACCTTGTGAACGTCCTGTCTCAGCCTCCTGAGCTGCTGGGTTTACTAGTGTGCACCACCATACCCAGTTATTATTATTTGTATTCTTAATGATTGCCTTTCTAACTGGAGTGAGGTGGAATCTCAATGTAATTTGATTTGCATTTCCCTGACGTCAGCCATGTTGAACATTTTTTCATATATTTGTTGGCTGTTTTTATTTCTTCTTTTGAGTAGTGTCTTTGTTCTTTTGCTCATTTATCGATTGGGTTATTTGTTGTTTTGGGGTTGAGTTTTTTGAATTCTTACGCTCATACATTCTCGATGTGAATACTCGGTTGGAGGAAGAGTGACAAAGATCTTTCTCCCATTCTCTGCGTTCTCTCTTCATGCTCGAAAATGTCTCCCTTGCTCTGCAGAAGCTTTTTAATTTGATGCCATCCTTCTTGTTAGTTCTTGGGTTTATTGCTTGAGCTTTAGGGGTCTTGGTAAGGCAGTTGATGCTTATCCCAGTATACTGGAGTAGTGACCTTATGTTTTCTTCTAGCAGTTGCAAAGTTTCTGGTCTAATCCCTGGGTTTTTGATCCACTTTGATTTGACTTTTGTACAGGATGAGAGGGAGGGATCTAGTTTCGTTCTTTTACATATGGATATCCAGTTTCCCAATACCATTTGTTAAAAAGGCTCTTTTCTCTGACATTATTTATTAGGTTTCTTTCTGTTTTCTCTTAATGTAGACACCTGATGCTGTAAATGTTCCTCTTAATACTGCCTTCATACTGTCCTGAGAATTTGATGTGATGTATCTCTGTTCTCATTGGCTTCTAGGAATTTCTTGATTCCTTCTCTCATTTCTCCTATGATCCATTCCTCACCAAAATGACTACTACGTTAAGCAATGGTTTATCAGGAGGACTGGGGTTTTCTAAGGTACAAACTCACAGGACAAAAGACTGGAAATTAAAATTCCTTTGTATAACCATTATCTGGCCCAATATGGGGATTTTTATGCTTCTCTGAACTGAAAGATAAACCCCAGAAAGTTGGTGTCAGAGCATCTGGATGCCCAGGGCATGGCTGGCAAAGGCGGGCGCTGGAGGAGTTGTGTTAGCGACTGCGGCCTCTGCAGAACTTGCTGTTGCGTTACTGCTGCTGCTTTTTGTCAAGAATTGAAGTGGCAAGAGGAAAGCTGGCTTGAGGGAAGGGAAGCCAGGGGAAAAGAGGGGAAGGAACTGAAGAAAGAACTAAAGCAAACAAATAAAAAAGTGCTAAAGAACGCTGAGCTTTGAGCAAGTTCAGATGTGCCTTGCATCTCAGCATAGAGGATCACAAACAATGTGCCTGCTCTGCTGATGGAGGGGCACAGTCTCAGAAGAGCTGAATTGTCCAAGGTGACTATAGGGCCACATAGTCCGTAGTTGAGCCTCTAAATGATTTCCCTCTCCTTCAGCTCTGGTTGTTTCAACATAAGGTTTTTCAATATCTAAGAACAAAGACCCCAAGGCCCTAGGGGTTGAATGGCTTAGACAAAGCCACACCAGCCAGGCCACCTTTAGGAAGTGCCCCCTGCCAGCCAGTCTTCTGCTGGAAAACAGGCTGCACTGTGAGATCTGCCACTCTCCTCATGGCCACCAGTGTTTCAGGCAAAATGAGAGGGATCACTTGTCAGGGACAGTGCAGAGGAGATTCTTGCAAAAGGATTCAGTGACCTGTAAGGTCCTTCACAACTTAAAATTCAGTGGGTCTAGCTTCAGTTTCATGGATTTAATAAGGCAATACTCTCCCTAGCTCCCCGTATAAATGGATCTTTAAAAGCATTTTGTTGTATTTTCCATTTAAAATAGCAATTAGCTTTGCATCTCAGATACTTTACAGTGCGCCATGCATACTATTTATCTGAAATGCCTGTTCACTAGCTAATAGCCACCATTTTGGTTATATATGAAATGGTAGCTTGGTGAAATAACATCACGGCTCCTCACTAAACCAAAAGCTTGAGCAAGCTTCTTGTCGCAGAGAGACCCTCATTTTCCCAGCTGTCAACCTGACTGATATTTTAATTTTTCTGCCCTGTAGAAAACTTCAGTCTCTTATCCGATAGATAAATGAATGAACCCCCAGGAAATGCAGCAGAATGTTTCTGTTTGCCAATGCAATAAATGCAGAAGCTAATAAATGTCTACTTCCATCAGGAGGAGGCGTGTAATGAGTAAATGATGAGAAAAAGAATTCAGGGAAACAAATGATCAGTCCAATCTAAGATGACAAACAATTTCTTAATAACTTTGCCTCTTGTTGGAGAAAGGGCTTTCACCAGGCAGAGGGGATGCCTGTTGAAACCAAGCCTAGCACAAGGCCATTTATATCCAGCTGCTGATGGATTTGGTCTGGTTACATTTGGGTCACACCAAGCAATAAGCTGATTCAAATCGAGCCTGGTTATTGCAGACTTGCTTTGCTTTGCTTTGTAATTTCTGTGGATGTACGCGAGGAAAAGGAATCATTTCAGGGCCTAATTCACATTGCTTACCCCAGATTCCATTTATATTTTACATTTATCTTTTTAATAAAGACCTTTTTCAAAAGTAAAGATCCAGTTGCTTCCCCTTGAGATGTGTTCAGACCAGAGTTGCACAAGAGCCTTTCTCCTGTGGGGTGAGTGTGCTATTCTTTAAACACTTTGGTAGACCTTGGCCTCCTAAATCCCCAGAGTCTGCCTTTGTGGGAGCAGGTAGAAGCAGCATGCTTTGTCCCTCGTGGATGGATGCATTCTTGTTTACAGGCCTTGCTTGAAAGACCTCAGACTCTACTCGGCAGAATGCACAGTGTAATTAAGATGGAGTAAATGAGCTAGGCCTTGGAAGGAGGAGAGTTGCAACCCACATGGAAAATGTGGGAGAGCGACATTGTGCCAGAATGAAAGATCATTTGATGAGATGCATTTTGTTATCACCCTTTTGTGGGATCTTTCTAAGAACATTTCTCTGAAGAGTCACGTGGAAAAGATTGGCTACCAAATACCAGCCGTTTTCAGGGACAGATTTTCATGAATATTTCTAGAAGACTATCAGATTTGCTTATTGTGTCCTCCATAATTATCTTTTCCTCCCCATTCCACCCATCCTACCCCACCCTCCTTTTAAAAAAAGAAAAAAGAAATATGACACATTCTGTGGTATTTGGTGCCATATGAAGGAGTGCACTTCTGAGTGGAGGGGTGGCACTTTTAACAGTAGTAAGATTTGGGGTCATAATTCAGGAAAATGCTAATGAGCCATCAGATGGAAGCTGGACAGAGGCGATACTGCAGGGCCCTTGGTGTACTTGGCAGCATATGAAATGCACCTTAGAGAGTCAGGAATCCTGCACAGTGCTTTCTAACCGAGAGCCATTATATCTGAAAGCTAAGACTTTTCAATGTGCTTCTATTCACATGCATATTTCTATGCCAAATCTTTCAAAAGGCCTTTCCTTTGAAATACAAAAAGATAAACACATCTTTGAAAGGGATAGGTGATCTCCTTGCCACTTTTGAAATCTTTCTCCATTTTATATCTGAAATTTTTAACCCTTAAATTAAGACTGATTTTTCTATTCACCCGTGTGGTTTCATACCTTTGCAAGCACTAGGGAAAACCATGTCACAATTATTAAGACCTGAGTTTATGCTCAAATCCAGGAAAGAAAATTAAAACTTGAGGTGTATCATCTGGGGTGGATCTTTCCTTTCACATTGCACTTCATTTCTTCTGTGACTGTTAATAAATAAATAAATGTAAGACCTCATAGTTTAAAAGAAGCATGAATTTTGTCAGGCACTCAGTAGGACACCATCCGTTGCTAAAATATTTTTAACTCTCAACACCTAAGGCCTTCTGTTTCTGGACTTAGAGTATAAGACCTGGACTGCTTTGGTTCTAGCACTTAATACCTATGGGACACCAAGGAAACATACAGCCTCAGTTATGCACACTGTTCCCGGCAGGGAAAAATGAAGACAGTAGCACCTAGCCTTACTCCCTCCTCAGCTGGTTTTAATCATGAAATCAAAAGAGATAAATAGGAGAAATGATTGATTACTGATAATATTTGCTTTAGGGGAGCCCAAGTCTCCAGCTGCCTCGACTCTTGGCTCTGATAGAATTGTGTTTACTTGGCAAGGAGGAATCTCAATCCCCCTCTCTTTCTAGGCACCACATCCTGATAGATCATAAGCACTGGAATTGCCTAACTGATTTTTTAATATCCCCTCAGCTACCTCTACTACCTTACCCTGTAGGAGTTGGATGTCTGAAAACATTAGATTGAAAAAAGAATGAATATTGACCCACTTAACAAATGGCAGCTGAATTCCAGAGACACCAAGAATAACGAGAGCATTAACCTCCATAATTTAAAATAAATAATGCTCCATACCCACTTGTTAAAAATTAATCCTTATTGTTGTCTGTATTGGCTTATGGTTGGATCCACATGTAACAGGTGGAAATATCAGACTTATGCTATTTTTTTGTTTTGTTTTGAAGAAGAGCTTATATATTTTGTAACATAAGAAACTGTTATGACTCTCCTCATTCTTAAATCTGTTCACCAAGAGCTAAAACTTAAAGGAATTTAAACATTTCTCCTCTCCTTTTCCTTCAAAAGAAGAAATTAATAATAATTTTAAACAACCCCATCTTTCCATCATCTGGATGATCTATTTTAGCTATCCTCTGTAGTTGAATGTTTGTTTTCCATTTTTCAATATAATAAAGTCTGTGATGAACAATTTTAGTTAAATTTTATACCCATGATTATTTCAGATGTTTCCAGAAATTGAACTTTTGAATTTGAGTATATGTTATTGAAAGGTATTTGAAATGTTGCCATAAATTGTACCAATTTATACTCTCACTAGTAAAATTCTGAGAAAACCCACTTCCGCTCATTGTGCTCATTGATATTTAATCTGTGTTTTTTTTAAAGCCAATGAAAACCAGTTTGATAGGTATAAAATAAGATGATTGTATCAATCCTTGTCTCACAAATTTTTTCAAATATTGCTATCAGGAGGCGTGTGTGCCAGTACCTGTGTTCTAGACCTTTACCTCCTCCAGGCCCCGATTGGGAGATTTTAAGAATGGCATTTTCTGTTAGGTAAAATTTCTACTTAGAAAATAATAAAATTCTTTTAAAATTTTTCCTTGTGGTTAGGTCTTAGAGTTTCTCTTAGTTAGACCTCTGATAGTGCACAGTGCCCGTGATTCACTAAGCGATTCACAACGGAGAAATGGACAGACGGCCATTCCATGCCAGTTCCCTGCACAGTCCAGGCTTTATTACATGAAGGTGTGAGATACAGGTCCCAAGACTGTTGAATGTACGTGTTCAATGTACACGTTAAAAGAGGGTGAGCACCAGAGTTGTTAATGAGCAAATCTATTTTATACACCACGTAATGTTATTTCCTTAGAAGGTGACACAGATAACTCTCTAAGAAGGTGATGAAATTACCTCTGGAAGCTGGAGGATGCTTCCCCTTATCCGCAGCATCAGAGCCGCTCCTCGTTAAACCTACAGCTGAACGTCCGTCCGCTGGGGTCAGTCAGGATTTTCTCCTCATCTTATTTCCTCAGGGGAGTGCACAGAGTCTGGGATCTGAGCTTGTCTGTGGCACTCACCTTCTTGAGAGCCCCTTATTCGTGTCGGCGAGGTATTACTTCTGAGCAGAGAGAGCACTGTCGCATCTGTGGACGAGTGTGCTCAGTTTTCAGGATAGTGCTGTGTAAGTAGAGTCTCTGGATCAGAATACCTTATTGCTTGGGCCTCAGTGGATATCTGCATCTCATCTCATGAGAGAGACCTGATGAAATTACATATTTAAAAATCAAGTTTTAGGCAGAAGTGGGCAGCAGGCTAGCTTTGTCTTCTCTCTCCACTCCAAGCTCCCATTTCCTAGCACAGAGATTCCTGCTTTTCTTTGGCTTTGGGAAGCATTCTTCTCCCACCAGTTGCTTAGGAGTCTCTTCTAGAAAATTAACTGTAAATAAGCTCAAGGGTGACAGGTGTTTTCACTCTGCTTAACCTGGGTTCCAAGAAAATGACCTCAGAGGTCTTCCCATAGTCTTTCAGTGTGTGATTTCTTTATGTGATTAGTAGCATCATATTTTCTGTCAGTAGGATGGATCTAAGTTGGATGGTATTTGCAAAGGTGGAGCAGTAAAAACTGAGGCCAGGTATGTTTGTGGACTGTGCCTGGTTAACTGTACATCTCTCTCCCCATTAGTCTCCCGTAGCCTCTTCAGGGACTGTCCCCGCGCCTGGCCCTTTTAGCTCATTGACCACAGTGCTTTTTGAATGAGTGAATCTGAGGGTGGCCAGTCGAGAGACTGGAAGCCAGGTCATCAAGTGAGCATGTGCCGTAAATTCCTTAGATGATCTGTGTAAACTGGGATTGGCCCAAGTGCTAAGTAGTTGCTGGTAAATGAGCTAATGTTTGCCCGCTTCCTCTACAGTGAGGGTGGTGGCTTTTGGCTTTCTTCTTAGCTCACTGTCTTCAAGAGGGCTCCATTGCCACTGTTCCAGGAGAGGTTCTTTGTTAGACCCCTGGAGGACCTGCCCACGGGAGAGGGGAAGGGACCTACTCTGGTACAGGGGAGAGCAAGCCTGAGCGTTTTCTTATAAAAATTAGATAAGACACTGTGGGTAGCTCAGCTTCTTCCACTGTGAAGCAGCCCACTGGTTGCTGTTAAATGTGCATGCAGTGTCACCTCCTCCAGCACTTCGCAAGGAAGACTTGTGACCTCCAGAGTGACAATGTTGCATCACACAGCCCTCAAGAGAAGCAGAGTTTTCTGTACCGGTAACATGTAGTAATCTAAGAGTTACCCTACAGGTCTTGTAAGGCATCCTGGTAAATTCTCTTGATAATCCTTCTGATGTAACTGAAATTGCTTTGTCGCACCCTGTGGAAGAAACAGTGAGACACAAACTACGCTGTGAGCAGAAAGGTGTCATGCATGTGATACACAAGTCCAAAAGTGAGGGTAGAAGAGTGGAACTGTTTTGTCCCAGGGAGAAGAGCTACCGACAGGGCTTTAAGACCTTCTGTTGGCATAATACAAAAGGACATAGTGAGAAAAATACAATTAAGCATGAAAAAATGGGAGCTGGGGTGGAAAAGGACCAGTCACTTTCCCAGTACTATGTAGAGCAGTTAACTTTCTTGCATAAAGATTGTGGAGTGATGCCTCATGGAAATTAAGATATAATTAGTTTTCTTATAAAAATTAGGTAAGGCCATGCTAAAACCTTAAGTTGTTACAGAATGCTATTAAATGAGAAGGAAAAGTATCTCCTCCATACAAATCGTTCATCGCAGGACATTCCTGGGTATCGGTGTGCTTAATACATGCCAGTCACCTTCAGGAACACTCTTCAAAGTGTTTTGCAGCTTTGTTCACATATTTTCCATATTAAGACAAGTAGATCTCATTTTTTTTCTTCTCGCTCTCTTTCTCTCTCTTTTTTTTTCCTTTCTTTTTTTTCTGGTCCTGGGGGTTACACATGTCAGCAAGTGCTCTGCCACTGAGATACATCCCCAGACCTTTTTCCTTTTATTTAAAAAAAATTTTATACCTGTACACAATATCTTTTCTTTGTTTGTTTATTTTTATGTGGTGCTGAGGATCGAACCCAGTGCCTCACATGTGTGAGGCAAGTGCTCTGCCACTGAGCCCCAACTCCAGCCCTTCCTTTTATTATTATTTTTTTTAATCATTCTTTTGAGGCAGGGTCTCACATAGTTGCCCAGTCTGGCCTTGAACTTGCAATCATCCTTCCTTGGCCTCCTGAGTAGCTGGGATTACAGGTATACGTCACTAGATCTCTATCCTTAAAAGAGGTCAGAATAACTTTTAAGAGAGAGAACACAGAGATGTAGCCTCTGGGTGTCTCACAGAAATAACCAGAGAAATAAAGAGGAAATGAAATCATAGCTAAGTCAGGAGCTAAATATGAAAGGCAGTCAGGTACTTTAGAGGAATATTGGGCTTTAGAGACTCATTAGAAAAACCCCTTCCTAGAAGTAAAAACTTCTACATAGCCATTCTAGGGCACTGTGATACTTTACTAATTACACATTTATTTATGGTTTTAAAATTTATGCCTGTCTCTGCTGTTATGCCATCGGCTCCATGAAAGCAGGGCCACGTCTCTGTTTGCTCACTATATTCCCGGTTCCCAGCCTCGTAAATGGCCCGACCTTCAGTACATGGGGCATGGAGAGGTGGACAAACGAAAGGAAACGCAGGCTGCCCTGGAGTTTTGAGTGCAGCTGTATTTTTTAAAATTTCCTAGATGAAGAAACTGAGGACAGGATGCCTTAGCTAAGGTTATCCTGCATAGTGGCAAGGCTGCCAGCGAATCTGGGATTCCTATTTTAATTAGAAAACTAAGTCAAGGAAAAGAAACCTGAGACTCTAATTAGTGAAGTTTCTAAAGCTCCTGGAATAAAACTGGAAATGCCAGCAGCAGCTCTGAATAGCTCTGTTGCTTTTATGAGAAATGGTAAAGATGGAGCGAAAGAGTAATTACAAAAGCAGTTTATTAATTTTTGCCCAGGTACCCAGGAGACAATGGGCTTTTCACAAGATGTGGCTTTTTCGAGATGATGAGATTTGATGCTGGAGTTAAACATGACTGGGAATTTTTTTTTTTTTCCTAATACTCCCTGTTCTTGGTTGGAGAAGGACAGAAGCAGAAGGAAAAGGAAATTTTTGACAAATGTAAGCAAAGTACTACTGCAAAGGAGAGCTGTCCCAGGGTGTCACTGCGTTTGGCTTTATTGAAGTTATTCATGAGGCGTATGAAAGGCAAACATCTCAGCGCTTCGAGAAGGACTGTGCCTGATTAGTTGGACTCTGTATATCATGAAAAATAGAGTGACTCAATTTAAAAAGATGTTTATTTTTCTCTTATCTAATAAAAGTCTAAAGGTGAGCAACTCAGGACTGACCTGGTAGCTTTGGTGTCATCAGATCCCCCTTATTGTTCACTCTGTACCCTAACAGTTTCCCTCTTTAATCTCACATTCCAAGATGGCTGCTGGAGCTCAAGCCATCACATCTACATTGCAAAAGGGAGGCTGGGGTGGTGGGTGTGGGGGTTGGGAGGGGTAATGCAAATAACCTAAAAAGATACCCTGTCAACACTCTTTATGCAGCCTACCTGGAAGTCTCACGGAACAATTCTGCTTACAGCTCAACCTAATTAGAAGCAAGTATGATAGTTTACTTTAGTTGACTGTATCCAGCTTAAAGCCAGGATTATCGAAAAAGGAAGGCAAGATGTTGGGATGAGATTCTTTTTTTCCTACTTGGAATCTTCATTTGTCTTTAGAATGTCATAGGATTTTTGAATCAATAGAAAGTGTTAGTCATTTGGTATTGATCACTAGTGAAACAAATTTGAAAAAAAAAATAGGGCTGAGAAAACTAAGATATACTGATGGATATTCACAAATGGTTATTAGCAGAAATTTAGCAGTCCTAAAGATAAATATGTAGTCTTTTGAGTTTAATATTAACAACAAAATAAATAACAAAGTTGATTGTTAGAGGCGCAGTGTTAGAGGCGCAGTGTGAAACCATCTACTCAGCGACTACCTTTCAGGTTCATGCGTAGTTTGCAGGTAAATTAGTGGAAATTCAGACTCTTAAAGTGCCGGGGGATCTAGGACTTGTTGGCAGGACTGGTGTTGTTACTGAGAACCTCTGCTTTCTGCAAGGAGAAATCAGGCTATGTGCCAACCACTGAACTTCTATTATTCCCTTGATGGAATCACACCTCATTTTAGATGTTAAAAAGTGAGACTCAGTTTAAATAGCCCAAACCATTCCTTGCTTGGTGTACTTTTAGATGCAGAATACTAGATCCGATATACATGAATCTGAGCCCGTGTCGGCAATTTGCAAGCTGTTTCAATGAGCTTTGTCCTGGGGACAGCAGGTACAAGGGCAAGAAGGGCATGAAAGAAGACAATGCAACCAGGGCCCTGGCTTTTAAAAGTTCCACTAGTGAAAGGTCTTTTAAGATGCCAGCTACTCGATTCAAAGGACCTTTCTCTTACTGAGAATTTCAGATTCCACTGTTCTCTTGCCCAACTCTTAACAGACTACAACAGGGAAACAGAGAGAGGCGAAACTCACACCAGCCATTAAGTTTTCCGATAAAAGGTTTTTCAGGAGAAATACTGAAACCACTAGATAAACTAAATTTGGACCATTAGTGATTTTTTTCTTTTAAATCAATAGCTCTTAAAATTGTTGAGCTATAAATGTAGTTATGTTGCAAAGTCAGTCTTTGGATTCTGTGTGATTCGCCCAGGATGGTGGATAAGGCACGAACTCTTTTGGGCCACCTGATGCTATTAAATAAATAACTGTTTCAGGGTTTCCATGACTTGAATTGTGACTGAGTCACAGTTGATGGAGCATTAAGTTGGGTTCCTAAATGCTTGCTTTCACCCTGGAGGAAACATGTACCTGTATCATGTGTTATAACCTACTTCTTAGGGGAGTGTTATCACAAAACATGTAAGTAAGACTGATTTGGACCTACGAACTCTCTTGTTGGCATTGGTATTTGAGTCCTGGACCTTTGTTTGAATTGGCAAGCTACATCAAGTGACATGTGTATAGGGTATGTTGTGAGATGTGTTGAGACCTGTAATATTTAGCTGAAGTTGTAGATTTGCTTACAAAGAGGAAAACCACACCTACGGCTGGACTGATCGTATTCAGGAACAGACTTGTTCCTTCTCCTGTTCATTTTGGCCTAAATGAACAATGGAGTCGAATAGCCCTTTAGTGGACAGTGAGGAGGAATGTTTTCTCCTCTAGGAAATGGTTTCAGGCCACCAGAATTTAAATTATACCTTGGCTCTGGTGTGTTATCTACTTAGGCCCTAATCTCTTTATGAAGCATTTTGTTAAAGAACTGCCAAGGGCTAATTAACAAATTTTTCTTATGACTTTTCGATTTGTTCTTTTCTTATACACAATAGGTGCTATCATAGTAGCTACAAGGGAGCAGAAATAAGATTCAGAATCCGAGAAAAGATTGCAAGAATACCGCATGTGTGCATGTTTTCTTTTGATCTAATTTAGAACCTGAAAACAGACACTTTTCAAATCTAGCAATAACGTGTATCTGTGCGTGTGCATTTTAATATATACTTTTAAAAGAGAGACATTCTGAAAATGGAAAATGGCAGTGTATCACGCATTCACAAACCTGGGCTGCAGCCAGCCCAAGGAAACTTGGGAACGATGCCCGCTCTTCTTGATTTCCATTTCCTTCCAACACTGTCTAAGACTTTGTTCTTGAGTATCAGATGGGTGAGTCCCCACACATACCCCAGATTAGGAATTGAAGGGACTTTGGAAATCCTGCATCTTAAATTGCCCATACGGTTCTATACATGCTTTTGTGCTGTTGCCTCAACTCTCTGTGGCAGGTATGATAAATTGGCTCAGTAAAAATTCTTTCTTCTCTTTCTTTACCCTTAAAGTAGGAAAGCAAAAATACTGAATTTCCCAGCCTCTTTTGCAGCCAGCATTGTGCATGGTCTATAATTCTGGCCAAAGAGATGTGAAGTGGAAATTTCTGGAGAGGACTTCTCTTCCCCCTCTCTACCTTTCCTTTCTTCCTCCCTTGGAGCATGGATATATTAATGGGGGGCAGGAGGTGCCGTAACTTATCTTGAGACCATGGGGACAAAGCTAAATGCTAAGGGAGACTAGAAAGGAATAGAGAAAAGAACCCGGTGAAATGATGTCGCAGCTGGGCAGCCACTTCAGTCCTCGGTTTCCAACCTCCAAACTTCTTATTACATGAAAAAAATAATTGCTTTACCGGTTTAGCCAGAGGTACTGTTTGCGGCTCTGACTATACTGTTGCTATAATTGAACAGTCTTAAGCAACATCCGTGCCCTTTGTGTGTGTGTATGTGGGTGTGTGTGTACATATGTGTGGCACTGCAGGTTGAAGTATTATCCATCTAGGAGATCCAATAAATAGAGTATTTCATCTTATTCTTGTTATGACAGTATTATATTTACATAAGACTTGTCTCCCTGTCCCATCCTGTTTTAAATAAGAGCCAAAGTTGAAGTGCAATTCAGGATTACTGCTGCCACTCTAACATTATTTCAGTGAGTTTTATGTGCCATGTATCTTTCTAAGTGCTCTAAGTGTAAAGACGAATAGGACAAGATACCCGCCTTGGGTTTCTTATGGATAGTTAGAGACCATATGGAAACACATATTGTTGGTCTAGTGTGGTAAGTGCTTCAGTAAAAGTCTGTGTTCTTTATGAGAACACAGAGAAAGGACATGAATCAGTGACTTTTTCTATATAACAAACTGCCCCAAAACTAAAGGCTTAAAACACTCACCGTGTACTTACCTCCTGATTCTGCACGTCATCTGTTCAGCTGGTGTCTTCTGGGCAGTGTGGGCTCTCTCCTTCTGAGATGGCAGAGGTTTGGCTGGACTGGGATGGCCTGGGTACTTCAGTAGGCTTCCCTGGGCTTATTGATGTGGCACCTGGGCAGGGTTCCAAGACAGAAGCCCAGGTTTGTAACTGGCTCATTGCTACTGCCATTCCCTTCTGTTGTCCAGAGAAGTCACTGAACAGCCCAGGTTGAAGGGGTGGGGAAACAGACCTTACCTTTCATGCCAAGAGCCAAGGGACATGAATACAGAAAGGGATAAGAAACTGTGGCTATTTTTGTAATCTACCACAGGACTCAAGGGAGCATGAGGCAGGTACAGCAACAATTTTCTTGAAAGGATTTCGTCTCACATTTTAAAAACTCTTGGCAATAATAGCATGTTCTTTGAATAAAAGGTGATAGCATCAGTCATCAGTTTTGAATCATTTTTCGATATTGTCAATTTCTTCTCCTTTCTAATTTGTTTCTCATTTCTTAACATTAGTTTTAAAGTAATCCATAAGAAAATATTGCTTTGAGAAAAGAAAAGTAGTGTGTCAAAAGTGCAGGATTGAAATAATATTTGGACTTTTCTTTAATTCAGCATTTCTCATGGACCATTACAGAGGATTCTCTTCCCTCAAGATAAGTGAATGCTAGTCCATAATAGGGAGGGAGGAGGCATGGGAAAACTGGAGGAGGGTGCATGGAGGCAGGAAAGATGGTGGGATGAGAAATGCACATCATTACCCTAGGTACATGTATGACTGCACACATGGTGAGACGCTACATAGCGTGCAGCCAGAAAAATGAAAAGTTGTGCTGTAATTGTGTATAGTGAATCAAAATGCATTCTGCTGTCATAGATACCTAATTAAAATTAATTAATTAATTTTAAAAAGAAGGTTAAAAAAAAAAAAAAGATGCATCATAGTCAAAGGTTTCCAGGAGCAATCAGTTTGGGAATCCTCATGAACAATACTACTTGGAGTTTTACAATGCACAGCAAGAGTTAAAGCTGTGGAAAGTCCTGGCACTAAAGTACTTTTGCTATTTCATTTAGAAATCATTGGATTTCATTGGTGACGAGGTCAAAAATTATTAGTCTGATTTTTACATGGCTAGTTGGTTAGCCCCATAACCATTAACACTCCCACAATGACTAGTCATTGCCTTCACATTTCCACACTGAATGTAGTGCTTGGTTTAATAGAAGGAAAGACTTTGTTCTTTTCTAAATATTTTTTAAATGTCTCTTGGAAAAAAGTATGTTAGTTTCATGTACTATCTTATTTAATATCCAAAGAATCCTACCAGGCAATTGATGTTACTGACCCTGTTTTACATATGGGAGGCAAGTTTTTGAGGTTTAGTAACTTATTCAATTTCACAGGGGTGGAACCATGGTTTGGCAACGTGACCCCAGAAGTCCGTGTCCTTAACCATAGTGCTCTACTGTGCAGTGCAAAATGCAGTGGGCAACGTATGTTTCATGTTCTAAATGAAACACTTAAAGGTTTTGTACCGTGGAACAATGTCCCCACTCGGCTCACTGCTCGTGTTTCCAGTAATTGATTGGTGGTGCCTCAGGTTGGAAGATGTTTTACATAGAAAATAAAAATACCTGTTGTTTCCAGTAATGCCTTGTCCTCTAACATAGGTGACAGAAATATCTCCCAAATATGAAGAATTATATTGTTATTTTTTAGATCATTCACCTTCCAGGAACTCATTACGCTTGATAAAGAAAGATAGCCTTTATCAGACTTTTAATAGTGCTAAAAGATACTATCATCTGCTTTGAATTTATGAGATCTACCTCTCAAAGAAAGTCTTGGTGGGAAACCTGTTTTATGCTTTTATCAATAAAAGTTTCTGTCTTAAAGGAAGAAATTAATACATCGGACCTTTAGTATTTGATTTAAATCACATTTACCTGCCATGAATTTATACTTTCACCCGGCAAATCATGTCAAGAATTTTTCTTGTGGTTGATGGGGCAGGAGACTACACAGAACAAATATGAGTGGAGATATTTTTAATTTTAGGCTGTCGAGGTCTTTACAGACAGAAGTGATAAGCCTTTATGCAAAGCAATAATCATTCATCGAAAGACCATCTTGCAAGGTCATGAACACCTTTCTCTACCTGTTCTTTTTGGCTCTCTTTTTAAAGACATCTTACCAGGATTTCACCCCCACCCATACAATAAAAGGACTTTATATATCAGCCAAGTTTGAAGGGAATACGCATGTAACTAATTTAGAAATGAGAATGTGGATGTTACTTATTTGAAACATATTCAGCTATTCTAAAATAATTAGATAAAATACACTTGGTGTAATTATATGTTACTACAGAGTGTAGGGTTAACCAAATAACAAACTTAGTTACAATGATGAATTTAAAGGAACAGTAATCTGTAATTAATAAAAAACATAGCAGCATTACCACCTGTTACCAACTCAAGACAACAGAGATAACAAAAGCAACCTTTCTGAAAATTATTATACTTCTCCTTCCTCTCCATTCAGGGTAGCAACATTGCTAGGCAATGTGTGAAGCCAGAGTTCTTGGAGCAGTTTGGGGTCCACTAGTGATTTGCAGACAATGCTGGCAGGATCACTAATTTGGAACAACTTTGTAAAGATGATAGCTATATTTAATTATGGAAAGTGATGTTTGCCATCATTCTTCAGGAACACCGATTATTTTTCACTATGAATGGCAAGTTAAATAGTACATTCTTCTTTCATTGTTCTGAAAGCCCATTAGTTGTCAGATTTAGTGGGTATTGAGAATCATCTGAAATATTTAAAAATGCAACTTCTTGGCCCCAGAGATTGAGGGTGTTACCCAGGACTGCAGTTTGGTAAGGTCCAAAAGTACCCCTTACGCAGTTGGGCCATAGGCCTTTACCCAAAGCTTCACAATACAGTAGGGCAAGAGTTGGGCCTCCTTTATCTCCCATTCCATAATTTATAATCACACTGTGGGGGTCATTAGGACGGCTACCCACTCTTGGAAAATTTTATTTCTAAAGACTTAATATAAAGCTACATAGCTTTCATTATCAAGTGCAAAAGTAAATGAAGATTGTCATTATATATCAATAAGGTATGCAGTGATGTTACTTAAAAATAAGTGCACAGGCTGGGGATGTGGCTCAGTGGTAGAGTGCTTGTCTAGCATACGCAAGGCCCTGGGTTCCATCCCCAGCACCACAAAAGAATATGCACCATCAGAACATTACGGGATCATTATGGTTGCAGGCGGGACTTACTGGTGGGTACAGAAAAGTGATGGACCAAACTTTGAGGAGCCACAGGATATTTGCACGACTCAAAGTATCTCCTACAAGATATCAAAGGAAAAATTGTAACTGTGCTGTGGAAAAACCCTGTGGACACCACCATAATCAAGTGATTAAGGTCAACATCAGTAAAAAGATCTATCAACATCATGGAGCCCCTGAAGGGCACATTCCTTCTGTGGTATTCTTCCCTAGTATGCGTGAACTCGGCCGAACCATGAGGAAACCTCAGACAAGCCTAAATTGCAAAATATTCTACAAAATAACCAGACCCGAATTCTTCAGAAGTGCCAAGATAAGAAAAGACTGAGAACTGCCACAGGTTAGAGGAGACTGAGCAGCCAAGACAACTCCATGCTAACCAGGATCCAGGATTAGATCCCAGAATAGAAGAGGAGCACTAATGGAAAACTCTGGAGTCTGTGGTTTAGTGCATACCAGATACTACAACTACGAGTTCAAGTATGTATCATTGTTATCACTCTAGGTCATTGTAGCATGACTGAGATGTTGGCATGAGGGAAAGCTGAATGATACGTAGGGACCCGCTACTATTTTTTGCCCCTTTTCTGTAAGTCTAAAAACTATTTCACAATGAAAAGCTGGAAAAAAATACATTTGTTTCTTCATGTGCACCCAGTGGCTTAGTTTTCAAGAACATATAAAATCTCTGCACTGCCAACGTCTTCAGCATCTATCTTCTTCCAGCTTTTTATATCATAGTCCAACCAATCATTTGCTGCTGTTATTAGCTCCTTTGTGGCTGGCAGGGATGGGGTAAGACAAATTATTTATGTATTATGAAATGTTTAAAACCAGTGTAACAACTAGCTGCACCAATACCTTATTTTAGGGGATGTTACAATGCTGTAGTGAAACCTCCCCTGTGTTTCCTTCATAGCAGTCTGCCCTTCTGGTCCCCTTCTACCACTACATATAAGCCAGTGAAATTTGTCATTAGTATCCTTGTGTTTTATTTTGCACTTTTCTAAACTTGACATAGATTGCATCCTACCATATTTCTTCAACCCACCGTGTATGTGTGTGTGTGTGTGTGTGTATACTTATATGTATGTGTATAAAATATCCGTATACACACACACACACACACATATACACACACACACATATATTTGATTCCTTTTCTCTACAAATTTCCACGGTGCAAATTTATCCATTCTCCCATTGGCAGCTATGTTGGGGGTCTTTTCATTTTGAATAGGTGGTGCCTATAAGTGTTTTCTGAGGCCAAAGGAGATCTCTGTTCTTTCTGAACTTGAAAAACACCATCTGTAATTTTTAACTTGGCCCCCATGGCCTTTCATTATGACTGTTTTTCTTTCCTCTCATATAAGATGGAAAAACTTGTTCAGGGTTTAATTTCCCAAAATGGATGTTATTTGGATAATAAGGACCTAATGTTGAATGAATAAGAAATTATTTGAGTGGATCAGACACGGTCCGCCTACGTGTCTTGAGTATGTTTCTGTTTATTCCCTTCGTATTTTATTCATATGGTGCTGCCTCCCGAGGAATTCTCATTGTGAGGAAGATTTATGCAGCATGGGAAACTGGTCACTGAGGTTGAAAAATGGAGCCTAAATAAAGTCTCAGACTTTAATTTGAAGTTTATATGCTAAGTTTGCAGGCTGTGGGTGTACTGGTCTTTTGTGTTTTAACATCCTAGGGGAAATTTTGACACATTCAGTAATAATGTTACCTGCATTTGGCATAATGGAACGAGAGGAGAGCTCACCTTATTATGGCAAACCCTTACTCTGTGCATCATTCTTGTTAGAAATGTCATATTTACCTTTTGGTCAGTTAGAATTTGTACCCAGAGTGGAATTACCCAAATTAGTTATTTTCTTGTAAAATTATTTTATTTGGATGTTGATCGTACTCAAAACAGTTAACAGTTTTCACAGCTTTCTTGTTTATCTTATTTGATTTCTACAACAGTTTGGATAGAGTTAAGTAGGGCTAATATTACCATCCATATTTACAGGCTAAGAACCCTGGAAAGGAAGTGAGGTGGGGGTTGGGGGAAAAAGACCTACTCAAGGTCACAGAAAAGAACCAGAAACCAGATCTTTCAACCCCATTCTGTCCAGATGTTATAGTTTCTTAAAATAAGTGAAAGTATTAATCAAGATGTTATTGCTTTGCCAGCATTTTAATAGATAATTCAGTAACATAATGCCCACTTGACAGTTAATCATAGTAATTTGGGAGTTCCTTGTCATTGTTAGTGATAGATTAGTAACTGCCTTTTTTTGCTGCCCTCATTGTTTAAAAAAAAAAAAAAAAGTTCAAAAGAAAGCTTAAACATTGCAAAAGAACATGTCATGACTGGTGTGTATTTTAAAGGAAAAAAACCTAATAAGTGAAACAGATAGGAAAATGTGACATAACCTGAAGTTAAAATATCTGAGAAGACAAATGACTTTTTGATAGCTTTAGACCAACAGATGAATTAAAACCTCTCAGCATATAGACTGGTGCAGTTGATCACTCAAATTGCAATTTTTAAAAATGCAGAAGCAGTATACTTCGAATATTGTCTTCATGTCAGAAATGCACCTTTGTGCTTGAAAATGATAAAAAATTACAATCGATCCTTACAACTGTTCTGTTCATCTTTATTGATCAGGTGCAAGAAAGATAAATAGTAACCCAAATAAGATTATAGTAAATGTTAGCATCGTAGGGGACTATAGGTTGATAGAAAGCCATTCATCATCTCAAATGGTGACCTGTCTATGGCTCCAGCCACCCTGCATCTGCTGTCTAATCACATACCTATTGATTTTATCTACATCCTAGAAACCTGGATGTGACTGTCATTGGACAACCCAGATTGTTAAATGCAAAGGGGTCGCTGGTGTGAAGTGGATTTCATTTTCATTTTCTCACCAACCAACAATGATTTATTAAAAAATAATCTACCCCAAGCCATGCACGTGAAACCTGAGTGATTAAGGAATGAAGGCACACAATAGACCACTGTATTGTACTGTGTTCTTTAGCACTGCCGTGTATTTGGCAGGATATTTCATTGAGTCTGAGGGCTGGTGGGGTCATTTAGGCCACCTCTAAGATTGGTAAGATTGGTTTCAAAGTAGCTAGTCAGCTGCCCTAGGAAAGGCATTATTTTACCATTGCAATTTGGTTTGTGTTGCTTACATGTTCATATAAGAGGAAACATTTTTTAAATTAATGTTACCTAAGTCTGCCCTCTCATTCCTAATGATGGTTCTGAATGTCAATGCTCTTTTGGTCATATGGAGGTGATTGAAAAAAAAAAATTTATTCATAAAGAATTCACTTTGAGGCCAAAATGTTGTGTAAAAGAAATAATCCTCTAACATCCTAGTTGGAACTCTAATGGAATAATAGGCAAATTTCATCTCAAACGTCCTTTGATCTTGCCATGGTAGATTCCAAATATGACAGATCTAAGTAGTCTTTCAAAAATATGCTAGGAATTTTCTTATGGAGATTAAATAATGACAAATTATAACTATGAAATTTGGTTCTGTAATTGAAATCTATGTATCAACCAGTATGTTATTTAAACAAATAGCCTTCCATGCATTTCTAAAAGTATCCATGCAACTTAGTACAAGAAATCCTTCCATACTTCAGCAGCTGAAATAAGGTTTTATGATTTGTTTTTGTTTTGGGAAATTGTAAGTCTTTCACACATTTTGTCCTCCTGGGTAATGAACACTCTATTATCCATCTTTGTCCACAGAGCTCAGAGTTCTACAAAGTCACCACTGAGCAATATCAGAAGGCTGCTGAAGAGGTAGAAGCGAAGTTCAAGTAAGTTTTTAATCCTCCTATGATCATTTACTATTCTTAACAGGATGAAAGAATAATTTCATTGCTGTTTGAACAGAAGATAGTTTGTTAGGTAGCACTGTCTGGGGGTGTGCAAGATGGGTCTTGTTATCTGCTGTTCTTGAATTCAGGTACAACTGAAGGGCACTTGATAAAAGCTTGTTACACCTCCATCCACTCTGTAAACTAAGGGGAAATCAAAAGCAATGGTAATACAATTTTCATTGGGAATAATATTTAAGGTAGAACGCCTTAAATTGATGTTAAATTGCTACCTCTATTAATGGAAGCCATTCGTTTTTGTGTAGTAAAATGATAGGCATGTCCAAATTTGGATATACGCCTTTCTCATATTTAAACTATTTTTATTTCTTTACATGTACCTTGAAAGCATTTAAATCATAGATTTTACCTTGCCCTTGATTATGAGGTGATATTAAATTGCTACCTCTATTAATCCTTGGGATGTCTAAATGAATGTTCTGTAATTGATGGATCAAAGTGTCCATGACCCATAGCCTTATATGTTCTCTTTACTGCCAGTTCTCACAGTAGGTAAGAAGACATCATTCAGATTATCCTAAGTGTATAAATGACTCCATTGTATAAACCTGTTAGTTGCACATGTGCAAATTAGTGAAGCAAAAAAGGTGTTGTGACAGGTTTAGTTGAAAGATTACATTGGGCTCTGACCTCCTTCCTTGCACATGTTTATAAGTATTTGATAAAATGATTAAACCCTAAGGTGGAGTTATTAGATTCTGCAACAGTACAATTTCTGTGGTAATGGATATTAGTGTTACTTTAATGTTGATTAAAACTAGATTTGCTTTTAAAAGGTGCTTTGAGGTATATTTAAACAGATAAAAATCTTTAGTCTTCCTTAGTAAATTATCTCTTTTAGCAGTAGTAGGGAGAAGATTGCATCACAAATACCACCCTTAAAGGTTAATGTGAGATCTTAAGAATTTGAATATAGAATTGGGTATAGATTTGATATTAAAAGGTCTCTAGAAGTGGGGGTATAGCTGAGTGGTAGATCACTTGCCCAGCATGAATGAAGCCCTAGATTTAATCCCCAGCACTACTACCAAAAGAAAGAAATAAAACATATTCACTATAATTTTTAAGTTTTGTAATATCTTTTAAACTGTGTGCTATGAGAACCTTTGACTTTTCACCCTGTGTGTTTCTTCATTATAAGATCATAACTATGAAAATAACTAAAATTTGAGATAAATCAGAGATCGATTCTAACTACAAATGATCCATGAAGTCTTCATAAAGAAGATGGTATTTGGTGAGGCTTGAAAAAAAGTATTGAGTAGGTGGAAGGGAAAGAGATTCAGGAGGAAAATCACGCTCTATAGGTGGTAGGTGACAACTTTAGTGAAGATCAATGGTGTGACTCTGAGAGATCAGTCAAGATACAGCTGGCGAGGTCACTAGGGTCATTCATTAGCTGCTGGGCTAGGAATTTGGTCTTCTTTTAGCAGAAAGTACTGGAAAGCGTTTGCTTGGTGAATGCCCTGATGTCTATGTTCCTGTAGGCAGGGTAGTCTGACCCTGGAGGTGAGTTTGGTTGGAGGTATGAGAAATGAGAGCCAGGAGTGCCACGTGGGAGGGCTCTGCCAGTGGAAGAGAAGAGAGCTGGTGCAGCAGCAGCAGTCATTGAAAGATTGGACATCCTATCTCAAATGTCTCCCAAAGGTCGTGTGTTGAGACTTGGTCCAAGTGCACCAATGTTCAGAGGCGGGGCTTTTAGAAAATGATTGGATCACGAGGGCTTTGACCTATCAGTGGATTCATCTATCTGATGGATTCATAATTTACAGCGACTACCAGGAGGTGGTGAGAAGGTAGGGAGGTAGAGTGTGGCTGGAGGAGTAGGCCCTGCCGGTGTGCCCTTGGGGACGATGTTTTTTCCTTGCTCCCCTCTTTCTTGCTTCCCAGCTGCCATGAACTGAGCAACTTTCTTCCACTGTGCCCTTCCTCCATGACGTTCTGCCTCACCTTAGGCCCAAAGCCATGGAGTCGTCTGACCATGGACTGAAACCTCAGAGACCATGAGCCAAAATAAATCCTTCCTCCTTTCAGGTGGTTTCATGTCAGGCATTTTGGTCACAGCAATAAAAATCTGACTTCCACGGATGTGAATTAGAGCTTGACTGGTACATTAGCCTGCCAGGCTGCAGAGTACCACGACTGCATAACTTCAGTCACACATTTGTTTTCTCCCAAGTCTGGAGGCTAGAGGTCTGAGATCTAAGTGTTGGCAAGGTTGGATTTTTTCTGAGTCCTCTCTGCAGAGCTTGTCGATGGCTCTCTTTTCCCTGTGTGGCTTCCTATGAATGTCTATGTTCTGTTCTTTTTATTTTTTTCAGAAGGATAATAGTGGACTACAGTCCACCCTTATGAGCTCATTTTAACTTACATTAATTCTTTAAAGACTCTTCAAATAGTCACATTTTGAGGTACCAGGCATAAGCATATGAACTGGAAGGAAAGACGCAATTCAATCCATAGTGTCTGCGTAGAAGAGGCGAAAGAACAAAAAAAAATAAGAGCTTAGCTGGTTGGAAAATTTAGTGGAAAGTGGATTTTACAGAGAGAGATAAGTTTGGTTTTAGATGAGAAAAATCTTTCTTGAAGCCCTGACCAGCTGCCATGTCATTCAGCCTGGGCTAGACTACTAGAGAATGAGAAGTCACAGGGAACACCAAAGTATATATTCTGGTGGCTTATCTTTTACAAGACAAATGTGGGCCTATAGATTAGACTTGATCTTAAACAAAACCTCAATAGCATCATTCTTTCTTATCTTTTAAAGATAATATTCTTTTTTAACGCTATTGTATTTTTTATATCTTTATCTTATTTTTATGTGGTGCTGAGGATCGAACCCAGAGCCTCACAAATGCTAGGCAAGCTTACCATTGAGCTACATCCACAGCCCCAGATAATATTCTTTCTAAGATGCTGTTTTGATCTGGCTAAACTGTGTAGTAGGGATTTGGCCTTACCAAAAAGAAGTCTGGGTTTTCTACCAGGCTCCCACAAGGTGACCTTTGGAATTTCCCTATCGATAGAAGTTGTTGCTCCTGGTGGGCCCCTTAGCCAGTGTGTTGGAGAGTGGGAGTGCTGAAGACTGAATCATGCGGGCAATTGATCAGTCAATAATGAGGCCCCAGTACAATTCTGTATATGGTGAGCTACCCTGGCTGACAGTACTCCGTGCATATTTTCACACACTGGTGCAAGGTCCTGGGGACAATGGAAGTGTTGCATATTCCAGACAATTTTTGCTAATTTCCTGTATTATTCCCCTGAATCCATGACTGTAAGTTAATAGTTCTCTATGAGACATATGAATTTTAGCAAATTATTGAACCTTAGGGTGATCTGTGAACCCTTCTAAGCTTGCTGTTGGTATCAGAAGTGAAGGCAGTCTTGAGCACTGCGCTCTCACACTGCTGTCTGGCTAACCCCAGTACAAATGGCAACCCAGTGTTCACACACTAAGGGACTGTCAAGAGCTAGTGTTTTGGCCTGGTGACGTAGCTCAGTGGTAGAGCACTTGCTTAGCCCTTGCATGAGATCCTGGGTTCTATCCTTAGCACTGAAAAAAAAAAAAAAAAAAAAAGAGCCAGTGTTTTAGAAAGCACTTTCTTTGTACTAATATCCTTCCCTGCAACCCCCAACTTCTGCCTGCTAGCCCGAGCTTTGTAGAAAGTCATATTTTGATTTGCAGTGAACATGTTAGCTTCACATCTGTGAAGTGATGGCACATTGGCTGTAAGATGCTTGCCATCTATGAAGTCAAAGATCTTTTAGTAGAACTTTGTTTCTTCTTAGAAATTTGGCTGTCTCAGATAATCATAACCCTTAGTCTTACATAAGGCAGGATACTATAGTATTTCTATTGTGTAACGGAACTGTCTTGCCCTGCCAAGAGTGTACATGAATGAAGTAATGGTCTGAGGTGTGTCAGTATATTTCCCTGTCTCCCATCTGCACAACCAGCTTACTACCTGTAGCTTCACCTTGAAGATCTCTGACCTCCTTGAATTGCACTCATAGTCGCTCTTCGGCAGCAAGCTCTGAGATATTTTGAAGAGGATGTAGTTAATTTTATCTGATGGAAAATAGGATTCATTGGGGTACATCTTTGGCTTCAGGAGATGGAAGCTTTTAAAATTGCAGTTTCAAGGGCACTATTATACAGCTGTAGGGGGTCACCCAAAATCACCATAAAAGGAAAGAAAACCAAGAATATTTGCAACTACACAGGACTAACACCAGTCACATTGGTGCATCCTACCAGGATAGCTAACAAATTCTTTTTTTTTTTTTATTTCAGAAACATTTTATTTTTTTATTTTTATTTGTTTTAATTAGTTATACATGACAGTAGAATGCACTTATATACTTTGATATATCATACATACATGGGATAACAAATTCCTTTAAGGGTACTTAAAATATTTACTCAGACTTCAGTTCCTCGGTTTATAGTTTTGGTAGTATTAGACCATTTAAGCACTTTAAAGTTAATGAGTTTTTTTTCCCTACTTCATCCACACATCATTTATTGATAGAAGCACCTATGTGACATGTCCCCTGCTGTATTCTGAATATTCATCTATGGAGAAAGCAAGCAGGGTCTTACTAACATGAACTTACTGTTCATCATAGAAAAAACAAGAGGAAGACAGACTTTTTAAATGAAAATCTTTTAAAAAACCCAGAGTTGTACTATGATGGAGTAGTTATAGCCCTAATTAATATTAAATTATCAAAATATCATTTATCAATATTTTAGTGAGAATGAAAGGACTTGAAATTAGAGTTTGTACTTTTTATTTTTCTACAGGAACTTTTTCCCATAATAGCTTTGAGATTTTAGGTATAAAATGTACTGACAAATTCAGCACATTTTTACATCCAGTTTTCAATCTGAAGAAATACGTATTTTTTTCCTAATCTAACTAAAACAATCATTATCAACACTTTGTATCACATTTATCACTCTTTTGTCATTATCAATAAATAGAACACCTTGCAGTGCTGGTTCCTAGTTATGTGTTATTGTGCCACGTTATAGTTCAGTTGAATGAAAACTATGCTCTCTATTAATCTTTCTATTTTGCTTTATAAAATTTATATATATTTTATATATATTTTATTAATTAAAATATTACATTAAATCATGTTCCCTGGGGCTGGGGATGTAGCTTAGTGGTAGAGTGCTTGGCTAGCCTGCTTGAAGCCCTGAGTTCAATCCCCAGCACCACAAAGGGAAAAAAAAAAGAAGCTATTTAGAGTTCGTAGCACAGATCTGGCACAAAGTAAATGTTAGGTTTTATTATTATGTCAACTCAAGTTATAAAACTAGGTGCCATAGGAGAAATTTCTGTATTTGTTTCCATACAAAATCTAGATGCTATTAAACCTGCAAATGGAACATTAGAAGGAGTCTGGACCCTTAGGGAGTCCACACTGCAGCCAGGATTACGAGTACATAAAGCACTCGTGACAGTATTGCTCATAAGAGGTGTGTGGCAGCAAAGTCGTCACCATGCTGTGGGGCCCTGTTTCCTGTCAGCATCACAGTTGACTCTGGGAGGATTGGAACAATATGTATAGAAAGGAAATATTACCAGTGTTCATGCACAGGCTGATTGTCTTTAAACTATGAAAGCAAATATCCAGCAAGTGAAAAGCAAGTATCAAAGAGACAAACTTCTTTAAAGGCAATATAAACGTTGTAAAGACAATATAATATCAAACATGAGGAAAGCATTTTAGCAACAGTTGATATTTCATTCCATGCTGTCATTTAGGTAATCAAGTGACCGATTTCTACCTTCCATAAAAGAAAAAAAAATATGTATGGAAAGTGACATAGATCTCTGGAAATATTTTTGAGTTGCTTTCATTGGTTATTGAACTTTCCAACTTGGCTTCAGTTTCTTTGAAAGATGAAGTACTTGTAAAGAAGTATGATTTTATGAAACTGTACATGAATGCGGGTAATGGTCCACGGTGTGTCAAATTTTCACTTTTGTCCTTGATGGAAGTTGTAGGAACCTGACATAAATGTAGGCTCATGGGAAGACACTTGGGTTATCCGTAGAAAGTATTTAAAGATCAGTTGCCCTGTAGGTGTGGTGCGGGTGACTAGAGAGGACTTAGGGAATGCTGTGTACAGAAGAAATGGACTTTTTAAGTATTGCATTACTATGTGTTCAAAGTCCTTTCTTTTTTCTGTGTAAAAACCCTTTAACTTTCAAATGTCCTTGTTCTTTTTTTTTTTTTTCCTGGGGGGCACTTTACTGTTTAATTTCCTTTTTTGGTGTTGGATTGTAATAGGTGTGCACCATGAATGAATTTGTGAACCTGAGGATGACATACCAAGAGTATCAGCAGGTGTTTCTCCTGTTCACCATAATTAAAGTGTGGATTTTGGACAGTTGTAAGCAACAGTGCTTAAAGATCCTGCTTAATTGGCTGTAAAATAATTAAATAAGGTTTTGACTGGCAAATTTATAATTCTGTTAGATGTATAAGCCAGCGTGCCCAAATGTCAATGTGACTTCAATTTGGAAATATTAGATTAATAGAACTAATTGGACTGCAGGTACAAAGTTTACTCTGATTAATAGTCTTAAGTCTCTTCTAGAAGTTCAGACAGGTAAATTTATGTTACTTACCTTTCTGCCTAAACTTTTAATTAAAAGTTTTTTTCAGAAGTTTGAGCTAGTGAGTTGCTCTGTGCTGTTCTATCTAGTTTTTCTGAAGTTGAGCTTTTGTGGTTTTTCAATGATGCCAGCTGCCTTATTGAATAACTTGCCTTATCAAAAGGATTAACATTATATACTGTTTTATGCGTATTTATATCTGCAGCTGACAGGTAGCCTGCACATCGTCTCTAACACTTATTGATGTCTACTTATAACCTACCCGTAGTGTGGCGTGAATGGATCTAATATACCAAACATACATGATAAATGTTTTATCTCTGATTCTCATTGATCAGTTTTGAAATGATCAAATGGTTTATCTCAGTAAGACACTAATTCACATTGATCAAATTCTAAATGACCAAGTTGACTTGGTTTCTGCTGAACACAAATTATATTAAAACAACATTACTTGAACATGCTGCCTTTTCTAATGCAGGAGTTATGTTACCAGCAGTTACATTATAACTAGAGTTATTGTATTATAAAGATGTCTCCTTCATAATGAAAAGTTTACACAAGAAGAAAAGAATGCGATATTACGGGAAGAACAAGGCTTGAGGCAAGGATTTGGGCTTTTACTAACTAATTAAATTCTGCATTTGTATTGGGCCTTTCTTCCCCCTTTTTTAATTTGAAGGGCTGTGAGCAGGAAATATAGCAGCTGCAATGGTGACATTTTATTCCCTGTGGTCCTTGGAGCCAAGTAACATCTTGATTATTCAGTTAGAGAGTAAGTGAAGGGGCAAAATTCTAGATAAAGTAAATAGACCTGTACCTTTGTGCATGAGCTTCTTGGTTACAGTGGCCTTTTGAGAAATTCAGGTTGTTTCTTGTTTTTTGTTTCCTAAACATCAGGTTACCAGTTGACCTCCATAATAATTCATGCCCTCTGGACCATAGAGGAGGATTTTAATTCTGAAATTGAAAAAAGATATTTGTACTTTTTGTATGAAACTAATAATAACGAATGTACATTAGACTGAAACAGATTTGGTTATATAGAACAACCAATTCCAGCAGGTTATTTATTGTATCTTCCATCATAATATATATGTTTCCTCTTTAGGGCATGTAAAATGAAAAGGTTTAAGAGTGACCAACAGAAAGTTTTCAATGATCCTTATCTAAAAAGGTGGTCATAAGTTGTTTTATTCAACTCTAAGACAGTGGCAACCTCGAGGTGTGTTTTAGATGGTTTCTTCTGAATCTCATCAGGCTTCTAAAGTCAGTTCTCAAGCTATGAATTTGGTTATTTGGTTGGTTGGTTGTTAATTGCTTGGTTGATTGGTTAGATAGTTGTTGGTGGGGCGGGTGGTTGTTGATTGGTCAGTTGGTTGAGTGGTTGTTGATTGGTTGGTTGGTTGGTTGGATGGTTCCCCCAGCACCATATTAGTTCCAAGTACAGTGGGGCCTGTTTTGGAACGCACCAATATTTGACAATGTTTCTTATGTTAAACATTTAGAACTTCTTACATTTGTCATGAAACCTTAGATGATTGATACTTTTTCTCCCCTTCTAAGATTGGAACTCTTTCAATAAGATCTGTCTGGTTGAATAGCTTCTTTTTATTTTTTAGGTTGCATCTCTATACTTAATTTACATACTCTTTTCTAATGTAATAGAAGTAAATGCTAAGAAATGTTATTAACTCTTGAGAGTTTGACTTCCATCTGCATTATTTCTCTTACTTTCCAACTGCTTCCCCACAGCATTCCACCAATTCAGTGGTGTCCTGCAGGATGGGGTAGAGCAATATGGCAAACCTGATTGCAATATAAAACTAAAAAGGTCAGGAGCAGAACTGTGAACTAGGACCACACATTATTGTCTTTTCCTGCAAAAAAAAAAAAAAAAAAAGGACAAATACAAACTACTGCCATCTCATGAACATCTGCACTTGGTTCCAAGATGGGGAAGATCACTGTAGAAACATTCTGATCCCTTCAATATAGTGAATGAAGATATCTCAAGTGGCAAATGTGCTGTGAAGGTCCAGGTGGATTATCTGCATCCTGTAACAGAACTGTGACCTGGAATACTCTTCCCTGTCCCCGCCTTGGCATTTGGGATTTGTCAGGGTGGCTCTGGGTGTCTTCTTTTCCTTTAATGTAGTCTCTTTATGTATTACATGTAAAGGATCAAAACCAGTCTTGTTGCTTCCTCAGGTTCATGGCCCTAAGCTCCTGAATTCACGATTATGATTCCTTCTTTGTGAGATAACAAATTGTTCTGTTTTCCCCTACAGGAACATTAGCATTGAACTTTCTTTCTTAATCAATACAATCCATTAAGAATCTAGCATGCCCTACATGTTATATGAAATATTAATTGTACCCTGTTAGTTAGATAAATGAAGATTCTGCCAAAATGATAACTTGTTTCTTTCCTTATATCATAATATATTAAATGAGAACATTTTGAGTTCTAGGGTACATGATATTTTGGAATTCATGTATCGATCCTTATTTGAGTAATTAACTGCATGGCTTATAGTTCTCAAAAGTTATTTCTAACTGGAACTACTGAATTTTTCCTCTTGCTGATTCCAACCAGAGTTCATTTACTTTTTCAAGACTTCAGATGGAAATAATTTCTATCATTTTTCTTTTGATGCTTTAAAAGATAAGGAAACATTATTTTGCTTTTTGAGTGCCGTTCAGCTACAGATAGAAAGCAGTGAAGTTGCAGGGGGGGCAATTAGAGTTAATTATTGTCTGACTGACCTGCCACATTATTGTCCAGGAAGACTTGTAGAGGTAGATTTTAAATTCTGTCCTTGTGTCAAATTTACAAAGGTAACCAGCTTAAGACTTGAGCGTGGTTAAAAATTGTAGCAAAGAAGTCATCTACCCATAAAAATGGTAGCTCTCAAGATAATCTCTGGGATATTGTGTAGGCTCATCTCTATTGAGTTATGTTATCCCTTCCTTTGGTGAGCCCATTTCAAATGCTATCATTTCTTCCTCATTTTCAACAAGATAATTAACAACAGTACTGTGTGACTGTTTCCATTTATATAGAAATCTGAAAGTGGTTGGTGAGGATAGAGGGGAAATTGATTGGAAAGGGACACAAATAAATTTTTGGAGTCATTAGCAAAGACTAGTCAGTAGTCTTTAGCATTCTGAGTGATAGTTACACAAGTATACGTGACTTTTAATACAATATGAACACCTAAGATCAGGGCATTTTGTTGTATATTAATTATACTCTAAATGCCCTTAATTATTAATTAATTTTAATTAGAGAAAATACTGGGAATTTCTAATTTCCAACAGTATTTTGCCCGAGATCAAATATTTCAGTTTTATCACAATCTTAAACATACGATTTCTAATTCTATCCACAGTCATATTTTTTTCATTAGAATTTGAATCCCTTATCTCAATGTCTGGGCTCTTCATTCAGTGTTTTTCATTACTATAGAAATAGGAATACATCTTGCTTTTATTTGTTAGGAATTAATCTTTTTCCCTTTTACTAAATTCCATTTGCCTATTGTATTCTCCTGCTGTTTAGCCTGGAGCTTTGGAGGTAGGCCTGGTTAAGTTTGGTAAGTTGTTTTTGATAAGGAGATTTTGAAAGCAGTATTTGTAAATAAGTAGCTCTTGGTAGGTTTTTAACATAATAATCTTAGGCAGCAGTTTGTTCATACTATTTATTGAGTCCTGGCAGAATGCTTGAAAACTTGTAAAAGCCTGCATCTTGGCCCTTCCCTACATGTTGAAATGAAAGCACACATGTTCATATGTTAAAGTGTCGCCAAGCAGCCTCAACCATCCCCAACTTGCTCACATGGCTGCCTTAAGTTATTTTATGTGTGTTCTTATTCAGTGGCCAACAGTTAAATTGCCTCATTCCTTTTGTGCATATGTAAGTCTAAATGCTGTAATCAACTGCGTCCCTTGAAAATTGATAGATGTGCTCATTAAGGAAAGTTCTTGCTCTTGGCCCTGTTTCACCAGTCACCTCAGCTAGCATTTCTGGATGAAGCTGGCAGGAAATACTCTGCAGTGATACATCTGCTTTATACTCCTTTTCAAGGACTGACCCCTCCTTATTCAGTATGTTAAACATGCATTGTAGGGATCTCACAAGCACAAAGAAGTCAGCTATTTGCTAATTACAGTATTTATACAAGAAAGACCCAGGTCTACTGTTGTGTGGTGAGATTCTTTGTTTTAAGCATGCCATTTGCTCCTCGTTTTTTTTTCTATTTTTTTTTTCTTTTGTGTTTCTGCAACTACCCAAATGAAAATATCTATTTGTGAGATGGATCCATCTAATGGAGACTCAGATGTCCACCAGCCTGCCACTGGCATAGATCTCAACAAAGCTGTCTGCCTGAGAGATGCATTCAGTGTGGTTTCTGATTGGGATTTCGAAGGTAGCATACACCTGTTTCTGCTTTCAGGATGAAAAATGAATTGCCAATTACTGTCGACATGTTCAGACACGACATTTCATATGGTAGAAGCCTGCTCAGCCTGCTTTCTGCTGGGCCCCCAACTAGGAAGCTATTAGTTCTGGTAAAGGGGGTGTGTTGGCAAGGAGGAAAAGTGAGAAGGGGACCAGTCTCTGATCCTTTCCCATTGTTTGCACTCGTGCAGGCTGTGGGCAGGGGGTCAGTGCCTCTCACCTTGGTTTCCCCAGCAGAGCTCTTGAACAAGATGAAGTGATCAAAGAAGGTGCCAGTGCCTCATCACAGTCTCATTACTTTGCAAGCTGCACGCCCAGATGCTGCTGCTTCCTGCATCAGGCCTTGCTGATTTGCATTCCTAACACCTCCATTACAGCTCATTGGGTGCTACTCATCATGAGCCAGTTCTTTTCTTTTCATGATCGAGTTTCTCCAATATAATAAACATTGAAAGGGTAAATGACACGACTGGGTGTGGAATGTATCTTTCAGACATCTGGGTTAGTGCACGAGAAGCAGGGAAGCAAAGGTTTTGCTGCCTTGCACACCATTCCTGGTTTGGGGTTGATAGTGCGGCATTGGGTTGGAGGGATTTTCTAAAGAATTGAGTTTGAGACGTTTAATTTTTGCCAAGAGACTGATCTCATCACTCCTCTCTCTTGGGAGTTCTTTTCAATCGTTGAATTCGACAACCTGTCCCCATTTGTTTGACTTCTTGGCCCAGTATAAAGCTCAGTGCCATCTATTTATTTTTTAAAAGGTATGACTGTGACAACTTTCCTTAGAAGAACTTAGTCATTGTTCTTCAAATTCTGTCAGAATTGAAAATGCAGAAATACAAGTCCCTACCCTCAGTGATCCTATACTCATTGAGAGCATTAGCTCTCCCTGTCAAAATCAGACACAAGAATTATAACTTTTATTCAGGAGAAAAATTTTGTGCCATACCTCATATACCCCAGATGCTTTTTAATATATTGGGATTTCAAAAAGTGACATTACTGTGGTAAGTGCTAACATGAAGGTACAAATAAAGTACTGTAGGAAGGAAGAGGGGTGCTCTGTGTTGCACGTAGAAGTGACTGGCATAGCTGGTTAAGGAGGAGCATGGGTCTCCATGCAGAGGGATTCAAATGCTAGGAATGGTCAGAAGAAACATAAGAAGAGGTCAAGTGGAAGATGAGACCATGAAGAGAGACTGGACTCAGACTTTGAAGGAGTTTTGAAAGGCAGCATTGATATAGGGTATAAGGATTCAGCCCAAAGTTCTGCCTACTCGGGAATATTTTTTCTTTCCCGTATCCCTCCTGCCTGTAATTCTCACCATTAAAATCATGCTCATCTTTGAGGTGCTCATTGTTTCTAGAAGTCTTTTAACAAATCTACAAGTATAACACAAGGTGCACATATGTTGTCTATATGTTAATTATGATAATTATAATTGTCTGAACATTAATTACATTATATTACATTATTAATATCCATTAAAAAATAAGCACATATTCACTTGCTATATTAACTGTCTCCTGGCAAAGTTTAGGGCTTGGAGAGAATGAGACCCAGGAAACAGTAGTTTTAACTGAACATCTGGGGAGGAGAGAGTTCAGGAAAGATTTGGTTCATTGGATGCTGTCTGGGGAAATCCTGGACTTTAGGAGTCCCATCTTCTTGCACCATTGGAATGGTATATGTGAACCTTTTGAATATTCCCACAGTCTCTTTGAATGGTACCCTAAGTATTCAGATAAAACCAAATTCTACCTCTTGCAAAGAATATGTGTTACGGTTTGGATGTGAGGTGTCCCCCAAAAGCTCATGTGTGAGACAATGCAAGAAGCTTCAGAGAAAAAATGATTGCGTTATGAGAGCCTTAAAACAATCAATGACTTAATCACCTAATGGGATTAATTAAGTGGGAGCCGAAGGCCAGTAGGGTGTGACTGGAGGAGATGGGCACTGGGGTATATATTTATATCTGGCAAGTGGAGATCTCTCTCAGTTTTCTGATCATCATGTGAGCCTCTTCCCTCCGCCACATTCTTCCGCCGTGTTGTTCTGCCTCACTTGGAAGCCTAAGGAATAAAGCCAGCTGTCTATAGATTGAAACTGTGAGCCCTCAAATAAACTTTTCCTCTTCTACAGTTGTTCTTGTTGGGTCCTTTTAGTCATAGAAGTGAAAAAGCTGACTAAAACAATATTTTAGAGGCAAACTTATAGGGCTTTCAGATTGCATTTCTCTGGGTATGTCCAATCTTCTATGACTCTGACTGAACATAGTCACATGTAAACTTAGCTCCTATTCTAGGTAAATTTCTATTCCTAGTCCTCTTGAAGATGCGAATGCATTATTAAACAAGCCTTTTTAAGTATTCTGTCTTTCCCATTGAATTTTATGATCAACTTTTGCCTTTTGATAGCCTTTCTAGAGGCTTCCAGGAAGAGAAAAGACTACAAAATTAGTCAATATTATTGAATTTTTATTTGAATTATTAAGGTAGTATTTTTTTTCTTCCTACAATAAGGGAAATGTAATTTTTCCCCTTTTCTTTTCCAAGTCAACTTCTTAAAAGTAAAGCATATGAAATTGTAGTTTGATATTTATCCTTCCATGTTTATCTCTATGAATAGAAATGTTATTAAACATAGGTTTTATTTTTATACAACCATGAATTTATGCCATATTTATTTTTGCATATGTTTATGATAGAAATATCTCCCCTGGTCAATACTTACAAATCCAACCATTCTTTTAAATAGCTACAAACTGATCCATGTTCTACCATAATTTATTGTATTCTTCCTATCCTGACAGGCACTCAGGTTATTTCAAGTAATTTTTCTTTTCCTGATGTACAAAAAAACCAAACAGGAATAGCTACAGTGACACATACTTGTACATAAGCCCTTAAAAACTGGTATACATTTTATCTCTACAACATGGATAGGTTTGGAATTGCAACCAGTCCCTCTAGCTGTGTAGCGTCGGGCTGCCTAACCTCTTGAGTTGCTTTTTGATGATGTAGAAAAAGCATATGGAACTGCTCATAGGGTTGTTATAAGGGTTGTGAAATAAATAGGTGAAATTTCAGGCATTTAGTTGGTACCCAGCCCTATACATCTCAAATTTTTAAGGATCTAGGAGGGTTAGAGTTGTCAGGGCCCTGGTAATTTAACCTTATAGGTTTTATCATGTTGGGAATCTAAATCCATCCTCCTACGCCTTTATTTATTTATTTATCAAAAAAAAAAAAAAAGGAAAGCCTGTTTTGTGAAAATTTTAGGCTCTTTTGGACTTGTGTAATTTAAAAGTACTGCATTTTGGCACAACCTTTGCAGTTTTTGCTGCTAGTTTGTAATTCCCCAGAGGTGAATTGAAAAGATTAGTGGTAGAAGTTTTTCCATTAACTCTGGGAAAAACTACAGAGCAAAAAATTGTCCTTTGGCAGAAATGTCAATCCATACCTCTTTTGGAACATTTGGAAACTGAAGTGCTGAGGAACTGATTTAATAGGAGAATTGAAAACCAAAATGTATACACATCTTCACCTTTTCCAACTGACGACAAGACAAATGAAAAATGCGTTCTCAGAACTTGATGATGCAGAGAAAATAAGATTGTTGCTCCAGAGAGTGCATTAAGGCTGGATCTTTAAAAGATTTCAGTGCTAAACTTTTAGAGAAAGCCTGATCCATTCTTATTAATGATACATCTATTTGTACTTCATGCCATAAAATTCCCCTTTTGTATGACAGAGGACCTAGGAAGTAGATTTAAGAAAAGGGGAATGTTTAATATGCTACAGGTTCTGCTAGAGCAGCCACCAGAAAATATGCTCATTTGCTCCTGTTTTTGGTTCTTGGTTTTCCAGATTTTTTAAAAACTTAGAACTTCTGTTAATTTCCCATGCCATAAAGTCAATACAACTATAATAAAATGATAAATATCCACATGTGCGAAAATTTTATTGGACATAATGTATATAGGTGTCTTTCTCTGAATACAGTAGACCTACTCTAACAAGTTACTCTTCCTGCCTCACACCCTCCTCTAAGATGGGGTGTTCTACATCTGTAAATTGATGTTACTGATGGAGTACATAAGAATGTAAGAATCAAATGTATAGATCAGTTTTTATTGAGTGAATTTTGTGTTTTTTTTTAAATTGATCCCCATCGTATAATCCAATATATATTTCCCTGACGAATAAATCCCTGGACACGATAAATTTTCAATTGAGAAAATACCATGTCTCTAAAAGCTTGTGTTTAAAGACAAATGTTTCTGTCAAATCACCAACCAACAGTTAGCAACACTGCTCAAAATAATAATTATATTTTACTACACTGAATGAGAAGAACTACCTAATTTGGTTAGAAATGTATATGGAATGATGTGCTCAGATAAATGCCACTATTATTAGTTTCATGATATAGTTCTCATCTAATACCTTGTCATGCCTTTAGAATATATATATTTATTTGTGACTTATGAGCAGTTACATATTGGTCTGTACTGAACAAACAAGAGTCATCCTAAAATCTGTTCTGAAGGCAGTTGCTTGCCACTTAGACCATACCTTTTCACAGAAATAATGACACTTGTGGGTGAGTGTCTAGGTTGGTCTTTAAAAGCCTGCTTAGCTCCTGTTTATTTACAATTAAGAATGAAAGGCTGAAGATTGGAGACAGTGAAAAAGCAAGAAGCAAAAAAAGTACATTTGAGGACATGGGAATGTACATGGCGTTTAAACCACATTCTGAATTTAAAAGGTTTACTCACAGGGAGAGCTGGATTTCTTTGAAAAGGGAATGAAGAAGCCTCAGGGAGAGTAGCTTCATCTCCCCTGCCTCCACCTTGGAAGGAGGAGCTTCCTGCCCGTCTGTCAGTCCCTTTAGAACTTTTTGACATTTTTATTTAGCAGTTAGTGGGATCCTGTTTTCAAATGAAATCTTCTGTGGAGTCCTAATACCTACAACCAACAACAATATACTATTTTTTTTTACTATAGTTTATAAGCTTATTTACAAAGAGAACAATTACTATAAAGAGGACAGTGAATTTTATTTTTGTGAATACAGCATTTAATAATTGGAGGCTATGGGTGAAGGCTACAGTCTTATATCAGCCTCAGAACTCGGATTTCTTTATTTGGTTGCAGTGTTGTGATAATCCCGGTTTGTGGTGATAAGTAGTGGCGAATGATAACAGTTTTGTTTTTTTAAAAAACAGCTTGTCTTGCAGTCACAAGATACTCATCCATCAGTCTGATCTATATGATTAAAAGCAAAATAAGTTTCTGCTTCAAAGCTGAATAATTGACAGTATGTAATAAATCACAATATAGAAGTTGGGACGAACACCCTCAACTTGCAATATTAAGGCACATATGAAAATAACCTTCGCCACCTCCTCGGGCTCATCTTTTGACACCCTCCTTTCTGCACCTCAGAGTTCATTTATGACGCTCCTTCCCCTTCTGACTTCAGCAGCTGCTCCTGTCACCTGCACACACAGCACAGCACACCTTTCTCATTTTCCTCCTGGTGAACTCATCCATTTGTCAGGGCCTGTCTCATATGTTAATTTCTCCATGAAGTCTCCAGCACCTCCTTTCTCACTAAAGCACCCCAATTTAATTACTGCCTGTGTGTTTGTGTAACTCAAGCCCCTCTTGCAGCCTAGCTCACGTCTTGGTTGCCTGTGCTTATCTCCCTTCTCCGGTGCAAGCCCTGTAAGGTGCAGCTGCACCCAAGCTGTCCTTGCAACAGCAGCGGACTCCAAGCTTGTGTTTGAAGGATTGCCGCTTCCTGCACTGGGGTGAACTCATACCCATGCTTTTCAACCTAGGCGCTCAGAACATTTTTAATCTGGAAGGAGCCCTAAAATGGCTGGGAATGTACAGAAGAGGAAGCTTATCAAAAAGCTAAGTAAGGATTACCGACTCTTGGGAGCCTGAAGAGCTTGATGGCAAGGTCTTACATCCAGGTATAGCGTGTACATCTCATTTGTGGTTGAATGGAAACCTTTATGAGAGCAGGGGTTTAATTCTCTTTATAGATTTCCCCCAGAAACTAGTACATATGCTGCATTTGGTAAATGTATGTTGAAATAAATTCATTCAGGAAATTAGGAGCCTGTAGCTATGTTGACCTATCTGTGTCCAGTCGAATAGCTTGCTTTATCTAGCTGTGGATGATCTCCATTATAGGCAGCTAATACAGGTTTGATTTTTGTTGGATGTTAGCTAATTTCTAGGGTTCATCTCCAACACATGCTCAATAGAGGCCAGGCCTTCCTCTTCACAGTATCTATAGAGTAATTAGGACTGAAGCGAAATTCAAACCATGATAGAATATTGCATATTAGATGAAGCTTTGTCACTAATTGTTCAGATTTCTGTTATGTAAGATTTCTTCTCTGAAAAGCCTACCTACCTACTTCCTCATGAGATCTCTCTTGTCTGCCATGTGAGCCTGTATGAAACAGGATCACAGTCATTTCCTGATGGAGATAGTGATAGGACCAAGGTAGAGAGGAGAAAACCCCTGTATACTTTAAGGAAAGGGTAAGAGGGCCAGGCCGTTGCTTTCTCTGGCTCAATTAAAAGTGTACTGACTGTCAAGTCCCATTAACCTGGTGGGTCACTACCTTGCATGCATTAGCAGCAGCCCCACTGTAAGGTGGCACGGTCTTGCCACTTTGTGGACACATTTATGAAGATTGATAACAGCTAAGGTTCAGTGTTAACTTTTATTGTCAGGCAGGCTGTACAAGAAACTGTCTGGTATTGGCTTTTGCTTTGATTTATGAAAAGGTTGCCACATGAAGAAGATATCACATAAAGCAGCCCTGCTGGCAGCAGTGTTATTAGATGTCATTGTAACTATAGCAAATAATAACAAACTCTAATTAAGTCAGTTCTCCTTTCTTTTTACATCCCATGATTTGGATGGGCCAGACCCTCTGAGCAACAAAATATTCTCCTAAAGGAGAAGAGGGGTATTCACTTCCTTTCTCCAAAGGGTTTTTCTGAACAGAAGCCAACAGTGTGCTGCTCATCATCTAAGAGAGAATCATGAAATAGTGGACTTGGCAGTTCAGTAATCCCAGGGTGACAGTGGTTGAGTAATTACTTTTGGTTTTGCCTCTGGGCACATGTGCATGCTCATTCTGCTATGCAAACCCTGAAGGTGGAAGGAGTCTGAAATTCTGGCTCCTGAATATCTGCAGAAGCTCCAAGTAGTAGCAGGTGGCTCTTCTGGAAAATGGCACCTATAGCTTCTTGCTCAATAGGACTTTTGTCCCCAAGGAGAATAGTCACTTTGCCTCCATTTTTTGGTTTCAATGCACTTTGGTATAGTGAAGTGTCTTTCATGCGGTAAAAACTTTCCTTCCCTTTGAAATCTTTGGTCTCCCCAGTTCCTACACTTGCATCTTAATATGAGAGAACGGCAGCTGTGTTTTGCTTTAAGCAAAGGTAATTGTGGGGGAAGACTGTCTGTTTATCCCACGGACACATACATTACGTAAATGCCAAAAAAAATTTTAAAAACCAATGACCCCAGGAAAATTATGTACATCTTTTCAACTCTTTCTGAAGCCGAGGAAAGCTGCCCTTGGAGAGGATGCCTCCTCCGGTGTTTTCTTTAGAGTTAGCAGCTGTGGGGGCTGAGGAGGGGCAGCTAGAGATGAGCACAAATGTGCACAGAAACCAGCTCCCAGGTACAGACAGAGGTGTCCTTTGAGTTTCTGGCTTGTGTGTGTTTGGGGGACAGCCACATTTTAGTCATAAAATGACTAAATCTCCTTCAGAACCTACGTCCATCTTAATATTCCAAAATTTAGGGAAGATTTTATGTGTCATTTATTGAATTAAATTCTGACAGCATCTTTATCTGGGGAGATGCTCTGTGAAGGTTTGAGAGACAGTGGCCTCTCAAGCAGCAGAGGCATGGATCAGAAGCATGGATCAGCTATTGCTAGGAGCAGAATATGGCCCTGACCTGAGCACGTTGCTTCTAACAGCCCCTCGTTGCCTCGTGGAGTGGCTTAGAGTGAGCAGGCAAGCCTCCACCATGAAGGAGGAAGCCCAGCAGCAGCTGGGGAGAGTCGCATTTGGCCCACAACGGCAGGAAGATGGTGCCTGGGAAGCCCTGCTCTCTGATTTGGAGGAGCCAAATTATGAAGGCTGGAAGTGAGATGGTGTCATTAAAGGCTTTCTGGAGAGAGAGTGCAATTAGACATGAAGCCAAATGAGCAAGCGTGTTAATATATGGGGAAGGTGCTCCTAAAATGTTCATGAGGAAAATCTATTAATGTCATGGAACTTTCTTTTAAACACATACTTTTTAAAAAGGTGAATATGCAACCTAACTCTCAAACCAGCTTTAAAACAGGCTTAGACATTAATCAAGGCCCATTCTTTTTCTCCAGAAATCGAACAAATACACTGCTAAGCCCAGATTTTTCACGGCTTTGCTTCCCTTAGAGAGGGATGTGGAATGATTCAGAAAAAGGGGCATTATCTGCTCTCTTTCTTACTTTCAGAAACCTTGGGTTTTGTATGGCAAACTGCTTACTGGAAGAGAGCCAGGCCTTTCATGATCTTCAACATCACAAAATGCTCAGCTTAACTGCAGGACCATAGGAAAGTGCAAAACTAAGAGATTTCAACTCAGTGCCAAAGCTAGAACACTGGGGGAAAGTTGACTGCAAGGGAAGTCAAATAAATTTTATTTCAGGCATGACTTCAATCGATTGTGATGGTTCTTGCATCATTTTGTTGAAGGATTCTGAGAGTTTGATGGGTTCCACCTGAAAGTCTGTCAGGATTGATTAGTGATGTCTGCCACTGGCATCAGATTGAGAGAGTTGGCCTCTTTACTTATATTTGCTATTTGTACTTTAGAAGCCTATGCAAATATCTGTTTACCCTTTAATTAACTGTGCCTAAAACAAAAATAGGAAGGTATGGGAGACGGAGGAATGAAAGAAGGAAGGGAAATAGGAGAATGCTGAAAAGTGCATAATCCAGTATCAATATCTGTTCTTGGTCCTCATGTCACTTTTATTCCGACCATCAGGCTTGGTGAAATGAAATGCCTCAAAACAGAACTCTAGTTTGTTGCTTCTCGTCCCAACACTGCTCCTAGTAGGATCTCCTATCACTTCTCACTCATTTCATGCACCTGAGCATCCAAAACCGACTGGCTGGCATTTATTTGCAGAGACTTCAGAAGTTTTCAGGATAAAAACAACTACTAGTCAAATGTCCCTGAAGTGCAGTCAGATCTATCATTTTCTTTGTAATAAGAGATTACATTAACATTACATTGTGCTTAGCAAATTTGTAATACGTGCAAAGATATTAACCTTCTGTGCATTTCTGAAATAAAGTCTCATAGGCAAAAGTCTTAGGTCACAAGTAAGGAAATAAGACTTCAGTCCAACAACAACAACAAAAAAATTGCATGATCTTACTTAGGTATGGATGTGCTTAAAAAAAAAAAAAGAAGTCTATACAAAGAGATAGAGAACAGAACAGTGGTTACCACAGGTAGAGGGTGGGGTGAGGAAATGGGATGATGTAGATCAGAAGACAGAAGATACTCAAGAGGAACAGTTTGGAAATCTTAATAATGTGAAGACTATAGGTTATAAAATTGTCTCTGTGTTTATAATTCCTGCTAATTGAGCAGATTATAACATCCTTTACCACAAAACAAATAAAAAGGGAGGGTTAACTACAGGAGAAGAGGATAGGAATGCTAATTTGCTTCAGTAGTAACCATCTTATTGTGTATTTGTACTTCATGACATTATACCCAAAATATACACAACATTTTATGTTAAATGTAATTTAGCCACACTTTTAAAATTATACACTTTAAATGGGTAAATTATATGATATGTGAATTGTACTTTAATAGAATTAAATAAATTAATAAAAGGAAAAAAATGACCTCGATTAAATACTGAGAGTAGGAAAAGCTTCATTTGTTAAACAGTTCTTCCTTCAGTCTAAATATTGGTGCTTATAGTTAGTAATAAAAGTGTAGAATTTGATAACATTTGGTAGAAATCATTGTGTGATTGATTTATCATTGTCTTGAAAAGCTTTGCTAAAAGCCCTCGTTGCTTTATTTTATTCTAGGTGGTTATGATAAAAATTATCTCATTAGTCTATTCAATTTAGGAGCCAAACCATTATTCACACCTTAAACTAAAATTACAGTCCTGGGCAACACTTGAGATCTCCTTCAGGGTTCTTCAGCCCAAACCCAAGCTGGAGTCGCTGGCCTTCACCCGCCAGTTTGACAGTTTGTAGTAATCCAATTAGGCAGATAAGTCTGAAATGTCTATTTCATGTTCTGCTATCTAGTCACAGCCATTATATACCTCTTACCGTATGATATGATATAGCAAAGTTCCAAATTTTACAGGCTTTTCACATCATCATTTAGTAATGTACAATTAACTTCTGAATAGGAATCAATCCGCAAATACCGTAGTTTTATGTGTTTGGCTCCAGGTTCTCGTTCATCCTTCACAAAAGCCATTTGTTCAGGCCTACGGAAGCCCATCTTTAACTTTTATTTGGGTTTTCCTGGCATCCAGCCATGGTGTGTGTATTACAGAAAGGAGAATCCTTCAGCCCCTCCTCTCCCCCATCCCTGCCTGTGGACTGGGCAGCAGGGCCAACCATTAGTGCTATTATTATTACCTGGCCATCAGAAGCCCTTGGAAAATGAAATCGTCATTAGTATTTTCCTCTCCCTATTGTTTCTGAATGTCCTTTGGGGTTGCAGCTTCTCAGGATGGAGGAAGGGAAGGAGCAGAACTCGCCGCATGAACAAACCAAAATGGTATCTGACATTTTTAATTAACACTGGCACTTCCAGGCTTCCCGCAGAGAACTGCCAGCTTGACTTTCCAGAATGACATTTATGACCCTAAAGATACAGAAACTTGCTCAAAGAGGCTGAAAACCAGTTTCTGGCCTGTTTGAATACTGGTTTAATGGTAATAGAAATTTAACCATGTGGTCTTTATTATTCTTAAAATGTCCAACTTATTTTACATAGGATTGTGCTAGTGTGAAAGCAAATTAAAGCAGTTTGCCATCAATTCTGTTAAGTTCCCCTCACTGCCTAGTCACAAGTAGCAGCCATGCCACCAGCAGTGGGCAAATCTGTGCCAAGTGTAATTACTTCAAATACAATTCCATTTATTCATAGGGAGGACTGTTGCACCCCATGAGAACTTAGTTCAGGAAAGAAAAGGTATATAGATTTATGTTAATTATATGCCCCATGCTGGAGGTTTGATTTTTAACATGGGTACAGTTTTTTAATCCCTTTATCAAAAACACGTGCAGCAATCATCTTTTGACCCCACTGGAGCACTTGGTGGGCACCTTCAAGTTATGTAAACAGTCACCAATGCTCAGATGCACTGCATTCTAAAACTTGATTTTCAAGTTGGCTGTTTGAAAGTAGAAATAAAGAAAAACTAATAAACAGGATCCCAAAATAACCTGTAGAAGTGCATTCGTTGAAATAATAATGATAGTGGTTAGCATTCATCCAAAGCTTACTCTGTGCTGGGTTTTGGGTTGAGAACTTAGACGTTACTCACTAACGTTCACGACAGTCTTAAGTGGTGGCAATTGATGGAAGAGTTGCACCATAGAGAGATGAAGCAACTTCCTCAGGTTTATTTCTCTTAGTCAGAGGTTGGACATGCAGATTTGGACATGCAGGTTATAGATGCTGGAGCTTATAGTCTAATGGAAGAAATGACCAATCACCTATATAACTTGACAATGTTACCTATGAAAAGTGCTGTCCAGCTGGGTGCAGTGGCAAACGCCTGTAATCCCAGCGGCTCGGGAGGCTGAGGCAGGAGGATCGCGAGTTCAAAGTCAGCCTCAGCAATGGGGAGGTGCTAAGCAACTCAGTGAGACCCTGTCTCTAAATAAAATGCAAAGTAGGGCTGGGGATGTAGCTCAGTGGTGTTGTGCCCCTGAGTTCAATCCCTGGAACCCACCCCCGACCCCCACCCCCGGCTCAAAAAAAAAGTGCTGTCAAGTTCTGTAGATGTGTACCACTAGAATCAACAACCAGAGTGTCTCTTAAGTGACGAATCTGAACTTACGTCTTCCAACCTAACCCTTCAAAGACTTCCCATGTCTCTTGAAACAAAATCCCAAATAGGATTCTGTCCAGAGTCCTCTGAGATGCTGCCCCTGACGGTTTCTCTCTGCTGTGCTTCCCACACTCTACTTCCTTTCAGAACTCAGGAGTTGAGCTCTTTCAACAGACGGTTTCACACACTGGCCCTGCAGCCAGCCCTTCTGTTATGCTTCCCTAAAGCCTCCTATTTGAGCCCTCAGATCCCAGTCTTAAGAGCGTACCTTTGTTCATGAATTGCAGTGAAGATGAAGGGGGGGGACTGAGAATGGAGAGCAAGAGACTGCTTTGGAGACTATTGAAATATTCCAGGAAGGTAATTATGGTGGCTTGGACTAGGCTAATGACAATGGAACTGGAGAGAAATGGGTTGCTTACAGATGTCTGTTTGATGTTTAATTGACAAGACTTGGATATTGGAAATGCCAGAGGAGAAGTGGCAAAGAGGACTCCCTGATTTTGGAGGCCCATTTACTGAAATGAGGAACACGGAACAGAATGTTAGGGGTAGAGGAAGGAACTAAGAGTTCGGTTTTAAGCATGAGGTACCTGTGAAACCTTCAGTATAAATGGCAGGGGGCAGCCCCCCGCATAAGAGGACTGGGCTAGATGTAGAATCTGATAGCTTCCAGCACACAGATTGCATTTAGAGCCATGAGAATGGTCGAGATACCTGTGGGGAGAGTACAAGAGAGAAAAGAGCAAAGACCTGCCGCCCTGAGGACTCCAACATTTAGAGATCAGTTAAAGGTAAGGCAGAGCTAGGAGGAAAAGCAGAAGAGTGGTACATCATGAAGCAAAGAAACTCTTTCAAGAAAGAGGGGTAATTTACTGGAACCCATCTGTGCTCTGATCAGTCTTATGTCTATGAAAAATAACTAAAAGCTAAAGATTTAGCTCAAGTGGTAGAGTACTTGCCTAACGTGTCAAGCCCTGGGTTCTATGCCCAACACTAATCTTCACCACCCCACCACTAGGAGGTGGAAAAAATTATATATAAAATCTCTCTCCAAAATCCCATTCAAGGGTGCTGTTCCATTGAATGCTGGAGTGAACACATTGGTGTGGATGGAAGAGTAGGTAGAAGGTAAGGAAATGGTGGAGGCCGTGACAAGGATAGAGTTGTTAGAGCTTGGCTTTCAACAATATGGTATCTTCCAGCCACAGCTGTCTCTTTGGATTTAAATTCATTAAAGTTAAGTAACATTTAAAATGTATTTCCTTTGCTGCACTAAGAGTATTTTAGGTGCTCAACAGCCACATGGCTGTGGCCACCGTGTTGGACAGCATGGATTCAGGACTTCTCCATCACTGCAGAAAGTTTTTCTGGGTAGCTAGAGAGTGTTGGAGTGCTGGTGAAAATGACTTTCTATAGGAAGAGGTTGAGGATACAACGAGAAAAAAAAATCCCACTAGAAGGCAAAGTAAAGGGCAGGTGAGAATTGGATCCATGGGTAGGAATTACCTTTCTTTTTATTTTTTAAAATATCATTATATTTTATTTTGTTGCAGATCTTAGCCTTTCTTTTTATAAGACAAATTCTTCCCCTAAAAAAGGGGAGGAGGAGAAGATGGGTGCAGATCTAGGTGTTATGATGGAAAGCAGGGAGAGTTATCCTTTGGTTTTTATTTTTCTCCATGAAATAGAGACCAGGTCATTAGCCAAGAGCAAAAGGGGGTAAAAAAGGATGTGATCCCAGAGGAGGTTGACTCTATCGTGAATAACCATAATAATGAAGGGGAGAGTGAGGCTAGCACAGAAGTGTGATGACATTGTAGGCAGGACTTACTGTCTACTTGGAAATTTATACTGATTCCAGTTTCCCTAGTTTTGTGATTTTTCTCAAGAAACACTCAACTGGAAAGCTGTATTAAGGGACATTCATAAGGCAGACATTTGTAGATGGGGGCTGTGTGTAATGGCATAGATTAATACTGCTGAATTGGAACCCTTAGGGAGATGTAAAACTAATGGAGCTCAGCATGGTGAATCCAATCCAGACTTGAATTGAGAAATGTATTATTTGGTCCTGCAGTAATACATCATTATGCCTTTATGCGGGAATCACTGAGATTCCACCTCTGAAATACTGGAGTATGAGGCTGATCATAATCATTTGGAGAATTTGTGTAGCAGATTGTTGTTTTCTGTACTTCATATTTCGTCTTGTTCATTTTAAGTCTCAGCAGCAGCCCAGAATGTTAAGCCAATTTGCTAAATCTTGCCTGTCCTCTGAAAAATACTTAAATCCATTTATGTAACACAAGAGAGGATAAGATTATATGATGTGTTAGGATTTAATGCCTTCTTATGACATCAGTACTGAATACTTCAGTTAATCAGAAGAAAAAAAGATCATTAGATTCTTAAAGTTGCAAAGTTATTGTGTGGATGTTCCATAAAGGGACATGTACTTTAATATGTTTATATGCCTGTATAAATATTTCAATTTTATGCTACAAAGCACCTTGAAGGTATATTTTCTTCTAACTTTTGTATTTACTTTATGATGGAGTATGAAGTAGGGAAAATTTTAGCAACTATTTGAATCCATCGTGTACTCCTCAAGATTAGTAAATAGTGTTACCATACCATGTAAAATTAGTTGTGCCTAATGCTAGAAATGAAACACTAATAATTAGCTATTTATCTTTTAAATTCTCTTCTTAACCAGTTCCCTTAAACATATCCATTTCTCCATTGCAAAGAGACTGTCTTTCATTTCCTAGGACTTGGGGGAGTAAAAGGTTAATATTTCTAATGCTCTGAGCTTCAAGGATATAAGGCACTATATACAAAATTGTTATTATTTGAGCCCTTTTTTAAAGCCTCTATGTCCAACCTTTTGAAATGAATTTAGTTCCTATGGAAACTTATTGCTGCTATAGATAGTGCCCTTATCCACGAGTGAAAAATAAAATCAATTCAGAGAATGATTTTATAATTTTATAACATGGCTTGGGAAATGGACATTAGGAATATGTGTAGTTGTGCTCCTTGGCTGTTATACTGGTTCATATTGGATTGTGTTTCGAAAACAACCTTGCAAATGTCACCATCTGTGCTCCGCTTTGAGGCCAGAATAGGTAAATAGAGATTTAGTAGAAGTTTCAATGGATATTTTTTTCTATCAATGCAACAAGTAGTAGCTTGTGAGAAGGCAAGGTATATGACAGATATTTGGGGAGTAAAATTAGCTTTAGGAGGTGGAAGAGATTGGAGAATTCTGATTGATTCCGAGCCAAGGCTAGCATTTTGCAGGCTCTTCATTGAGAAGAATTTGTGTTGGTAAGAATGAAAAGCTGAGGGCAGAGGGACTGGAGGCTGTAGTAATAGTACATGCATGAAGTGAGAGCCTAGCACAAGATGATGAAGGGGAAACTGAGGAATAGTTGACTGCAAAAAGCATTTCAAAGGAAGAACTAACTGTCTTAATGGCATCTTACATAAAAATATTATAATACCAAAAATAAAATACCCTGAAATTTAATGCAAAATGATGAACTAACAGTATTGCTGTTGGTGAAAAATGGAAGGAAAATCTTGTCTGCATAAGAAAATAGAAAATAACAAAATTGAACATATCCAGCTGATATTTGGCATAGAGTACTCAAAGGTAGAAGGAATCAGATCTAGCCTTGGCTTCAGACAGGTAAGAATACTATCTATCTGTGTATTTTATAGAAGAACTAAAGAACTGAAATCCAATGAAATCTAAACTCGGTGCTGCTGACTGGTGAAGAGTCTAGAATTTCATTCTGACCAGAGCAGTAGGAGAAACCCCAGGAACTGTGGAAGAAGAAGGGATAAAGACCTGAGCTTTGGGAGTCATTGTAATTAATAATTGTAAGAGAATTAATTGTAATTCTCTTGTAATCAAGAGGGAAAGAGGTGGGGCATGAGTGACTACAAAGACAGAGGAGGGACTAACTGGGAAGAATTCCATGGATAGAGAAAGCGTCCAGGCCAGAGTTCCCTGTTACACTTACTCCCAATGCTGTGACCCATGACTTCACTAATTTGGCAGTTTCTCTGTCCTTTTCCTCACAAGGTTACTGAGATATTAAATCAGGACTTGTGCCAAACTTGTGCTGAAGGCTGACAGGTAGGGAGGCATTGAGTTACTTCCCAATTTACATTTTTGCCTTGGTGTAGCGTTGGCATGTGGAGTTTCATATCTGGTGTCTTGGGGTTGAATTTTTCATCATTTTTCTATTTAGTGCCACAAAACCCATGGAAATGACATTACCATTAGAAATTGCAGGGCCTAGGCATCTGGAGGGAAAGCAAACTTTCTCATAGTGATTTTTTCAGGAGCACACATCATATAAATACGGTATACCATTGCATTTTAAAATTATTTCTTGATAAGCAGTATATATACATGATAGAAAATCCAAATGTTATATGCAAAAGTCAATCTCCTTCGCAACTCTGACCACCTATCCAGTTCCCTTCCTTGGAAGCAACTGCTCTTTCCAATTGGGTATTTTTTTTAAGGTATATTTCATGCATCTATTGGCACATAGATGTCCTATGATTTTAAATTGAACTTGCATACATTATGAGCTTATGTAATCATAGTTGACCAACATCCATAAATTCCTATTTTTAAGTATATTTCACGCCAGGCTTTCTCCATTAACCATTAGCCAACCATTCATTTGAGAACACATCTGTCTTCGAGAGCAAGAAAGGGGCTTAAGCTGGAAGAACTAGAGATTTGGTACAGGTATGAGGAGATGGCCATCAGCTAATGCACAAATAACCTCTGTCTTAGAGATGTTTATTTTCTATGTAGACAGGTGTGCCTCAGTGAAAAGTCCAACTTGGGAGATACAGGAGGGAGTCTGACACGCCCCTCATCAGTATTGAGCATCCCTAGGAAGTCCTCTGTCCCTGCTCAGGTACTAGGGCTTTGCAGGTCGGCTGCACTCTGCTGCTCTGTGCCAGCTTCCGTAGGAAAAACCCTCCCTTTCTTATGAGTGGCTTGCTCTCTGGATTCCTGCTGCAGTTGGGTGATTCATCCGACCTTTGAGGTTTCCCACCCAGCAAACCGTTTCCTTCCACTCCTCCGCCACTTCACCACCCTCATTTTAAAATATTCTTCACTGTGGACTTTTTGCTTGAGCCAAGAAATCTGTGTGTTACTCCTCAACTGCATCCTCTCTGCACAAACCACATCCTCCTCTCTTCACATCTTTTAAAAATACTTGAAAACTCATCTTTTTCACACAGTCTGCCTCAGCTGGCCAACTTCCGAACACCTTTACTCCTTGCCCCCACTCTGTGTTATGGGAATGTGCTTGCACAATGTGTCCTTGCTGAAAGTGTTTTCGCTCTTTAATCTCTATGTGAATTTCCATACGAATCTTAAAAGAAAAAAGTCCATTAGTGGCAGCCCTGCCTCCTGCTCCAGCCTTTCCCCATCTTCGTTCACTGCCTTCCCTTCCTTCGCTTCTCTGTCTGGAATATCTGCCTGCCCCACCACTCAGGCCTGAGCCCTTCCCATTCCTTCCTGAAATTCCATTGTCTTATCTCAGGCTTTCCCGTCATCTCCAGCCAGATTTAAGGTAGCTCTCGTGGGGCCAGTGAGTCTCCTGGCTCTCATCTCCCACAGTGCTCAGAGAATGTGAAGGACCCACCTAATCCCACTGCCTCCATTTCTTTGTGTCCATTTTCTTCTTTATCAGTTTCCTGCCGTCTGGCTTCTGCCTTGTGCATTAGGCTGAGTTCCTCCTCCAGATTGCTAGGAATCGCATTCCGTGGCCTCTTACCAGACTTCATTCCTTTAGACCCTCTCCTCTGTGACGAAACTCTGGTCCCCCGGCCCTGTGTACTGCCTTATGTTGCTGCTTCTCTCCAAGCTCACTTGTCCTCCTGTTCCATCTTCCTTTCCTGTCATTTCTCAACACAGGCCCAGCTTTCTTTCCTGCCCTCTCCCCGTGCATCTTGGAGGGGATTTGTACTGTGTGATTATAGTCCTGCCCGCGGGCTGAGCTCCAGCTGCACTTTAGATCCTGGGGCAGTGAGGACTCCTTTCCACCTGGGGTCTTGACAGTGCTTGAGTACTCTCATCTTTACTTCCCTGAGTCACTCTGTGATTCTCCTAGCCCTTCCTCTCCTCTCCTTTCATGTCCTTCACTTACTGTGTCCTTCCATTCTTGCCTGCTAGTCCTCCATCTTGCCTGACCAATCCCCTCATCAGCTTATTTCACTTTAGCCAATCATCACTCCACCGCTGGGCCACCCAGCCAGGGGATCTCCACTTCCATCCATCTGATTCCTTCACATCAGATCAGCTTTCTAAGGTGATAACTTCACTTATGTTCAGAAAGGCTGGTGGCCTGCCATCACCTGTGCAGCAAAACCTGAGCATGCCATCTCTTTTCGGAAGACTGTATGTCCAACTTCTCCCTTCTCAGTGCTACCTCTCCTCACCTACAACCAGTTCCCTGACCCTGCTGGACTTGCCTGAGCCAGGATCTTGGCTCACATTGGCCCTCACAGATTCCTCCCTACCCCTTACAATCCTTCCCTTCACCTGGGGGTCTCCTCTCCTCCAAAACCCCCCCACACTACTCCCAAATAGAAGCAATCACTGCCTCCCTCCTCAGACCTCTCGTACCACCTACTTGCTACCCCATTTCCTGAACACTCAGATTCCCTATGACACCTGTGACCTTGAGGAGGGTACATCTTTCATGATAAGCTTTTGGGGGTGAATTTAGTGTTCTCCCCACTTTGTTCCTACACATCCTTTATTGCCTGGACACAGTGGCCTCAACCCATACGGAATTCTCTCTGCCTGGCAACCCTGCACCCCTCGGGGGTTCCCTCTTTCTGTGGCGTGTATAGCATCCTCCCCTTCCAGACATCGAAAGAGACATGGAGGACAGACAAACGGCTTAACTCTGCCCCCTCCCCAGCAACCGCTTCCTCCTCTCCTCATTTTTGATACTTAAAGGGCCAATCAGTGTGGGTAATTTTTTCCTTCCCTTGTCACTAAATAAATACATTGGCAGTTCTTTCTGTTAAGGGAGCCAGACACATTCCTTCCAGTGTGTATCTGGTATTTAGATCTTGCTTTTTAAATGTAGTGGAAGAAAGAGTACCACCTAAAGGAATGTAAGACACTTTCTCACTACTGACTTAAATTGTGGTCTTAACTTAGTTTTTTAGGATGTGTCACAGACCTCATTGAGATATGTGACAGTTTTTAAATTTTTCAAATTAAGCTCTTCTTGGCTTATCTTGGTATTAAAAGCACACTCTCTTAAATTTGATCCTACAGGAAAGAGGTAGGGGTACTGCAATGTATTTTTATGCCTGGGTGACTCAAATGGAATTTCACCAAACTCACCCCTCAAATCTCCCCTCAGCCAAGAAGCAGCATAAAAAATTCATCCCAAAGGGTAATTCTGTTTGAAAAATTATTAAACACCTAGAAATAGAAGCTCGGCATGACTGTGGGCTCTCAACTGTATATCTGCACAGGGTGCTGCTTCTGTACTGCTCAATTCACAGGAACATTTGGTGATTCTCTGTTATTACGACAGTTAAATTTCATTGATAACAATAACACAGTAAGGCCTTTAGAGGTAAATATTTCTCCAAATATGGGAGGTTATGTTTGATGTTCATTAAATTTTCTCAGAAGCTCTTAGGTTTATTGCAAGCATCCTTTGTCAGAAAACCCTGGTAGATTGCCAGGACTGGCACTCCACCCGTTGGTTCTACCAAGGATACCGTTGCTGGCTTTCCAATTCTCTCTCCTCCGAACTCAAAGACTTTCTTCAGGAAGAACAGGTGATGAGCAGGGCCTTTCGAGAACTTGAAAATTAGAGTTCTCTTGGAGAACAAGTGCCCCAGTTTGCTTTAGTTCCCTGCTCTAGACCTTGCGGTCTCCTCTTTCCCGTGGCCTTCCCAGTGAGTTCCTTGCTATGCTCCATAGGTCAGCCCTCTCTTTTTTTCTCCAACTGAACCAATATGGCGGATGACTCCCATAATTCTGGTAAATTATTCTGCTTCCCAGGTTTCTTCTACTTTCTCCAACTTATCCTCTTCTCTCCCTTCTGCCTCCAAATCTGGGCATTGATCCAGGAACAAATTATCCCGCTTTCTCCTTCTTGGCAACATCACTCACAAGCCATCGAGTGCTGACAAAAGGCACTCTTGCGAAGGAAGCGAAGGAGGCTAAAGAGCAGTAGTGATGCCAACTGGAAGTCACCCGCAGAGCCCTCCCAGCATGACTTAGCCTCAGCACTCTTGTTGTTGGTAAGTAGGAAAGTTGGTTTCTGGCTGCTCCTTCCTTGTGGATTCTCTAGTTGACTCCGAATTTACAAGTTCCTACTGTACACCGCTATTCTCACCTCTCCAAACCACGCCTGTGTTAACATGTGTCATGAGCGCACACACGGAACTTTTATCTGAGGAAAAGCCAAGAGTTTAGAAAGCTTATGATTAGGGGGGATTCATAATTCAAGGTCAACGTCTCTGGCATCTAGATCCACTGGGCACCTGTTCCTACTGGCTGGAAAGTTGGTTCATGAGAATCTTGAGGCCAGTCCTCACTGTGTTCACTAGTGGTAGATTTCTTCTTATCTGGAATATGATGTATTGGGCTTGGGTCATTTCTAAAACTAGACATCTGTGTTTGCCTTGCAATGTGTTGATGTTATTCCCTCTTGATCTCTGATTCTAAGACCCCATGTACACTTCTGTCTCGCCCCGCTGGACTGTCAGCAAGGATCACATCTTATTTATCCCCTGTCACAGTAGATGGCACATAATGAGTGCTTAATAATTGTCTGTGACTTAATCATATTTGTTATGGGAGTGACCAAGTGGTTGAAAGAGTGAATGAACCCACCAGCTCCTGTTTTCTACCCTTGGAACACTTAGGAACATTCCAGAGTAGCAGTGTGGGGGAAGAGAAATAATTCACAAAGCACAGGGGCTAAAATAACTGAGTCCGTGTCAATGTAAGTTCAACATATCATATAGATACACATGTTTAAGGAAAAAGAGGTCTAAAGTTGATGCATTATAAATGATTCTCATGTTCTCAGTTGTCTAAACTATTTACAGTTAGATGAGAGTAAATGCCATGCTTTTCAATAATAATAATAATAATGCTTTTCTTGGCTCTGAAACCACAATATTCTATTACTAAGATAGTCAAATAAGACTAATTTTGTGCATAGGATTACTTGGTCTCATCCACACATGGATACATCCTGTGGGGATTCAAATGTAACTTGCAACCCTGAAATCTAGTTCCCAAGTGTTGCAATTTTGTAACCACTGGTTGATTCTGTGAACTGTGATTTTATCTGCCCCTATTGTGTGCAGGGCAGAAGGTCCTGCTTCTGCCCGAGGGACCATATAGGAGCTGCTGCACTGTCACTTGTAAACTCACTAGTGTCTGTTTTACTGCAGCATTGATGCCTGACGTTCATTAAAAATAACAATATTTCAAGATTGGTAAGAAGGTGGGAGACCTATATGTCTAAATGAAGTCTTCCCCACCAATACCACAGTGCAATATGGTAGCTGTAGAATTTTGTCAGATGGAAAGACCTTGGGAACTTAAGAAAGCAGCATCCCTAGTTTGTCCTAAACGTGTTGTGATCTGGAAGTCAATTTCAGGTCTTTCCAGATTAAGTTAATGTTGACATTGATTCTTTTTGCCCCACAGTCTAGATATATTTTATGTAAAGTAAGAATTATTTTATATCCTATTGAGGTAAAACCTGTAATGTACTTAATATGAGTCTAGAATACCATGATATGGTGGAAAATAAAAATTAGCCAACTAATTGGATTTTTTTTTGCCTCACATCAGATGCCTGACTTCACAGATCTTAATAACTTATTTCTTGTCAAAGGTATTATTACTTGGAAAACTTTTCTGGAAAAAAATTATTTTACTAATATGAAGTCATTTTTAGCCTCTCTGTGTTGTCTGATTTTAAGAGACTATTTGCAAAACAAAATAGTAAGGGCTTTCATTCATTGAAGACTCAGCAGAAAATGGTCCCATTTTTCTAAGTGCAAAATCCTAAAGAGAGGCAGGAGTTCTCCCGCAGTGAACCTTTGCTGGGTGAGCCAAGGTGGCCTGATCCCACTCCATTTGGTGTGGCAGGTGAGATGCCCAGAGAGGTTCTCAGTGAAGGGAAGAGCAAGAGCTGCCTCCTCGGGCAAAGATACTGGGCGTCAGGAGTCCCCCACTGTTAGAGTGCACTATTCTTCACTGGCTGCCACCCACCAGCCAGCGTGCGGTCACATGCTATTAAATCCCCACACTGCCTCATTTTCCCAAGTACCTGGTATGATTGAATAAGAATGAAAATGCATTGCAAAACTTAAAAGCTTACCTCACATTTTGGTGTGTTGGTGAGTGAGGTCAGTTGGCATAAGAACATTGTATCTGTGGGTGGAGACAGTCGCATCCTCAGGAGAGCTGGGATAGGTGAACAGAGATCCTGTATGGGATTTTCTGGATTGAGGACTCTTACTCAGGATCCTAAAATCTGATGGAAGGAACACTGGCTATGTTTTCCCCTCCCTCCTTTCAGGTTACCTTTTGTGGATCCTGATTATGGAGTTGTGATTCTGACATCTTTTTCCTCAACTAGCAGATTGAAATAGTAAGGTATTTTCAGGTAGATACTGCTCTCAAGCCTTGGGGTTTCAGGAGAGAACTCTCTCTATAGGCCTCCCTCTGTATCCACACAGGATTGGTTCCAGGACTCCCAAGAACCTAATATCCACAGATGTTCAAGTCCCTTATGGAAAATGGCTTAGTATTTGCATGTAACCGGCATATGTCCTCCTGTATACTTTAATTCATCTCACGATGATTTAGAATGCTAAATACAATGTAAATGCTGTGTAAGAAGTTGTCATATTGTATCATTTAGGGAGTAATGGCCGGGGGGGAAAAAAAAAAAGAAGACTCTATTCAATTCAAACTCATTTTTTTAAAAATATTTTCTGAGAATGGCAATATGCAGCTGTGGAGGGCTAGCTGGACTCTCTTATAATCTAGCCAGAGCTGATGGTTTCTTTAACAGCACTCAAGTTGAGTCCGTTGGTTGAGTGGACAGTGCTCCTGATGGTCTGCTGTCAGCTTGACTGGTTCATTGAGCACCAGGGGTACTCAAGGCCAGTGTGCCCTTCTCTGATGACCCTTGGTTTTTTTTTTTTTTTTTTGTGTGTGTGTGTGTGTGTGTGTGCTGTGATGATGGACAACATAGTCGTTAACATTCGTTATTATTAGTAATAGTTGTTTGTGAGGGAAAATCTCTTCCATTTTTATTTTATTCTTTAAGAAATCATGTCACAGAACGTATGTGCAAACAAATGGAAACAAAGAAAGCAGGCTCCTCCGGAAGAAATTTGGCCTCAAGCATAATTATGGAAATTTGATTATAGCCCAGATAGAAACACCATTAATGAAATGGTTAGCAGTTATTAGGAATGTCAGAAATGCTTGAAATTGAGTTCTTTCTCAGATCTTACGTTTTTAGAAAAAGACTGTTTACATTTTATTCTGAACATTTTATTAGAACCCTGAAATATAAGGTAAAATAAAAATGAAAAAAATCATAGGAGATAATAAATATATTTTGAATATTTTTCTTCCTTTTTACTACCTTACACTGGCTTTATTATAATAAGCGCAATGAGTGAATTGTTACATCATTTTAAATACTAGCAACATGCTTAGCAGCTTTAGTTTTATGTTTTGAAAGAAAAGCAGAAACCCTAGACACTGGGCTTAATGTATAATGAACAGTTTTGTGCAAAATAAAATAAGAGATTCTGCATTGTGCTGTAGGAATTAGGTTTAAAAGATTTGACTCCAGAGCTGTGCTGTATGCCTGCTTTTAGTGTATTAGATGTGGTTTGATGAGACTGTGTGACCTCATGAAGGATGCATCATTGGACCCTGTTTAAAAATCAGAATTTTCCTTTTAGCACCAGCCATTTTCATTAATTCTCTTTCTTCCCTCCCCCAACCCTTCCCTTTCTCCTAGTGGTTCATTATGATATCTGTAGAACTCTCTCAGGTACTTACTGGTCCAAATACATGCCAAGGATCTTCTTTGCATGCGCCTGCACTCATAATGAACCATGTCTGTGTTCCTGTGAGCTTTAGGAATTGTGGCTTCTAACTGATTGTCATTACATGACTTCTTCACCTTCTGAGTGAAGAATGGTAGGAGAAGAGCTATCTCCATATTTTTTTCTTCTCTGAAGTTACCCTAGTATACTTGCCATTTATATTAGCAGAACTAAAAAGATGGGTAAGTAGTTTCCTTGAAATTTAAAGCTCAGACCCACATCAAAGAAGAGTCTAAGACATGAAAGTAGGAGAGACATCAGTGAAACCAGCGATGGCTGTAAAACAGGTACCCAAGTAGAACCGTATTGGAGGGTCTTAAGAGGAGACTTGTGAATACTGTTTAACTCAGCTTCATTTTTACTGAAAATGTTTTCATTTCTCTTTGATCAATTAAGAAAATCTCCTAAGGAAATAATTAGAAATTGTAGTAATAATTCACATCCATCAGAAGGTTATTTGAAATACTGTAAAATTGGAAGCAGCCTAAATGGATATTCTTTTTCTTTTCTCTCTTTTTCCAAAGTTTCTACAGAGGACCTGTCAAGTATAATGAGAAAAATACTTGGGTATATTTTCTTCAGTGCCTTTTAAGTGAATATTAGCATTGAACATTAGCCAAAGCCAGAGGAAACAGTTTTGTTGGCTATAGAATACCACCAGGAGTAATTCTTTTGATTTGTTTCTTGGACAAACCTTTGGTTCTCCAATTCTGCCTTCATGTGCTGACCTGCTTTGGCCACAGCTGCCACTGTTGGTGGCAGGAAGGTCAAGCTGAAGGCAGGCTTCTTGTTCTTGTGGAAATGAAGAGAAGGAAAGAAACTAAGAATCAAAGGACAGGGAGAAAATAAAAGAGCTATGCGTAAGGTATATTCCATTAAAAGTCCCCAACAATGTCAATAGACCAGAAAACAGGATTTTTTTTCCTTAATTGTTTTTGATGAACACATATTCTCAAAGGTTGACTTTATTCTACCAATTCTTTTTTGCTAAACTTGTTTGTTTTGGTTTTTGATGACTGTGATGTCTTATTGTTCCAAGTTCTCTAAAATTATATTCCATCTTCCTCTTTACAGCCTCACCATTGCTTTGTTGAATCTTCCTTACGAACAATGAGATTGAACTGTTTTAATGTCCTTTGCAACTAAGATTTAATTTTCCTTCTTAGATATCTTGAAATTCTGCCTTTTGTTATTTTTGCTTAATAATGGCTTTTTCCATCAGCAGGAATGAAAGCAGTCAATAAAAGTCTATTGCCGACTCTATGATTACACAGAGGGTTTACCATAATGCATATTGGAAATGTCTTTGAAACCCTTTTCCTGAATGGAGGGTGCCGTGGCTCGTGCTTTATGGCCTTCTAATGCTAGACGGTAATCTCATTTAGCATTTTCCCAAAGTGAAAACAGTGCATTAGGGCAGCCTAACAAGCATGGCAGATCAATACAGAGGCAGAGCTTTACCCTTACAGATTAATCCAAGGAGAATGTACCAGAGTCTACCCCAGGAACTGGGGGACAATTATGCTGATTTCTACCACTTCCCTCCCCCCTCTACCATCTAATCATCAATACAGGTTAAAACATATACAAAAAGGATTTCAGATGATGGCTGCACTCACACTCATCCAAACAGACTACCAGACAGGAAGTCAAGGGCCCTGGAAGCAAGCAGTAGTATTGATTTGTGGTGATAAAAGTATATTTTGACACATTCCAAATCATAAATAACTCATGGACTTCAACTTGCATGAATAATAGCTCAGCTCAGGGTAAATGCTTATATGCAATTTATATTACCTCTTTCTAAGGAGCCCACAGTTTAGATGAATTATCCATTTCAAATAGTCTTTTTTAAGGTAAAAAAATGTATACACACTGTCTTCTTTCTGGTGTGCAGTGCGTCGATGCTCCCTCTTTCGGCCTTTTCCTCTCCATACTGGGCAGGGCCATGTATCTGATGAGGTTTTCCTAGGCTTCCCTCCCCACCCTCTTCCCCTTGACTTTAAATCTAAGATACTTTGGAGACACATCAAGTTGTGAGCACCAGGGTAGAATGAAATTCTGCTGTGAACTGCTAGAGTAAGTTATCATTATTGCTGTATTTACTAGATTCAGCTGACCTGATGCTAATCATATTTTATTCAGTATTCATCCAGATGCAGGTCTTGCTACCAGCAGTCAGTGGTATCTGCACCTGTGCTCTTGGAAATACAGCTGACTCTTTTTTTATGCTGGTGTTCATAGTAGAAGATTAGGGAAGTCTGTGTCCAGAAAAATTCACAAACATCTGAACTTGAAATCTTAAAAAGAATTGAAACTCCTGGGATTGGGTTTAACTTCTGTTCTTGGGTATTTGACCAAGTAGTAAGGTAATGAATGAAAAAGTAAAAGCAAAGTTATGTAAAATTCGCAGGAGTATTTTTTTTCCTGTATGTCTGCCTTCTTTGGAGAGCAGTGGGAAGTAAATTCCCTTAGGGACCAGTAGCATGGTTTGCATTTCTATTTCAGCAAAATATATATTAGCTTAGTGGGTTGGATAAAAGTAATGAGGAGACAAATCGTCACCCAGGGGTTTCCTTATTGATGGGAAATATCCCCTGTGTTCTCTAGGGGTTTTTTTAGAACCCATTAAATTTAAAATAATGTGATTTCAAGATTATATGGAAATAACAAATTTAAATTTCAAAGACAGAACTGATAAGAAAAGACTGGAAGCATTTTTTGTTAAACAAAACTAATTTGAAAAAAAAATGGATTCCTAGATTAAAAGTGATAATTTTATGTATTTTCTCCATGTGCATTTAGTTCTTAAAATCCAAGTACCCCTACCATGTTAATAAGAATATTTTATTTTTGTTTGTATAATTCATTTGGCTTGCTATTTTTCAAGTGTGTATTATGAACTTTTTTGGAAACATTTACATTTGGTAAAGCATATTCACTGAGAATAATTAACTAAAATCTGAGATTTCCGAATACAATTGCAAAATTTTATCCCAGGGAATTTTAAAATGCTTTCCTTCCACTCATTTGTATTCATTCAACAGATTCATTACTTCTAGAAGAGATAGTTAATCTAAAAGGAGAGGACACACACAAAAAAAGACAAGAGTCCCACTTGGAAATTGTGTTCCAGTTAATGTAGGCTAGCAAATGGCACTGGACTATGCTAGTCAGTCACTGTGGGGTGAGGAAGTGAATGGGGATCAATGGGTCACCATAGAAGTGACAGACTCCCAGGGGAGGAGAGCTAGTGAAAGCCGCACCCAGACGGCTGCACTTGAGCAATTGGAGGATCTTCCAGATTTATAAGCATTTGTTGGTGATTTGGGTACAGAATGCTTCCAGATCAAGAGCAGCAGGAGCAAAGACACAAGAAGTGTGTGCACCAAACCTGAATGCGATTTGTGCAGGCTGCAGCTGTGTGCAGGGTGGGGATGGAGATGAAGGAGGAGGCAGGAACATGACCAAGAAGCACTGTGCCCATTGGCCTTGTATTTTATTTAAGAAGTAGTAAGGAAAGACACTGACTCGGATGTATGTATTAGGAAGAACCCTCTGGAAGTCGTGGGGGCAGGAATAGAGGGCAGAACACTGTAACAGAGACCTGTTTGGAGGTCATTGCTTGAATACAGGAAATAAATAATTTGGAACTGCAGTAATGACAGTGGGCATGGAGAAGGAGGACCGACTGCTGCTCCAGCTTCGTGACCTGCTGGACGTGGGGATGGGAGGGAGAGTGAGGCCGACAGGTTTCTGGCTTGGCAGGCTGGCTACAGAGTGCCACACTGTTCACAGGGGTTTGGGTTTGGGTTTAAGAGAGAAGGTCATGGTGTCCAGAGTCACTTGTAATGGTATTAATCCATGAAACTACATTTCCTAAAATTCATGAACTCTATGTGCATTCTTTCATGGGAATAATTTCATTGTGCTTCTTTGGAATTTGAAGATAATTATTCCATTAAATATTTTTCTATATTTACAATGTACCTTCTTTAATGTTTTATGTATTCTTCAACCTCAGTCATCATTCTGAGTAAAGATCATTTGTCTCACTGGTCCCTGTTTTTGTTTGCAGGCGGTATGAGTATCATCCAGTCTGTGCTGACCTGCAGGCCCAAATCCTCCAGTGTTATCGCCAGAACAGCCACCAGACCCTCAGCTGCTCTGCTCTGGCCAACCAGTACATGCACTGTGTCAATCATGCCAAACAGGTGAGTGTTCGAGCGAGGCCAACTGGGACACCAGGAGAATGGAGAGCCCGATGTCATGGGGCAGTATTAAGGATTCAGTGTATAAGAAAACGCATTATAAACTCGAGCCCTCCTCGTCAGGAATTACTGCAAGAATTGTTGCCACCCAGATCTTTTTCCTGTGTTCAACTCATTTACATGCAGAGGGGGAAGTTCTATTAAAATTATACTTCTTTCATTTGCCCCAAACCTTTTGTCTTTTAATAATTCTATGCTCAAGGTCATTGCCTTGCTTTCCTAAGCCACTATTCAAAGCCAGCTAAGAGGAAGGCCATAAATTCAGGGGCCAGAAACTTTGGATCCATAAGCAGCAGATAGCCTTGGAGAGAACCTAATTTAAAAATAACAGCAATGAAAGAAACCTGCTATTCAATTTCTTGTCCATCCTTTTACCAGTTGGTAGAGTCCACCCAGGCAAGGAAAGGGAGACTGGAGATGGGATTTAGGAAAGAATTTCCCTTGCTTTCATATATCATATTCTTCTCTTGACCACTCGTCTCAGAATAACACAATGTGCACAGAACGTGTTTTTGCTCTGATTTATGTACTTTAGAAGGCTAATGATAACCCTAAAGCAAATTAACAATGCCAACAGGTCATGTAATTGCCTCTCATTTAACTGCTTTAATAGTTGGATGTAGGTGGTTCTGAGAGACAGAAATTATTGGAAACTTTGGTTCTTTCTGCTGACGAGTTCCCTAAAGTTGACCTTCTAACCCGACTAAATCTAGTGTTTGAGTTACACAGCATGCCTTTCTGCAGTCCAATTTGCTGTAGTTACAACAATACCACTTAGTGTAAATTTCTCGTACTCTACAAACATCTGAAGGGAGGACTGGTATTGTCTGGATGGCTGGGAAATAACAGTAGCACTAGAGGAAAAAATGTCATCAAGATGAAAAGCCCATGTTGTATTTCAGAGCCTGGGGGCTTGTGGCTTTTGTTTCCTTCCTGCTTCTAGCAGCTTGTGTCTGCCAGGGATTCTTTTCTTTAAGGGTGTTTGGTAGAGGTGACGTTGCCAATGTTAAGTTAGTACATTTTATTTGTCAAAAACAGCTTCTGATTTGCTCTTACTGAGCCCCAACCCAACCTTCAATATTGATAGAACTGGAAGTGATTGGGATGTTCGGTTGACTCCTGGGTTTTCTAACTTGATAATCTTGCCTTATTGAGGAGGAGCTGAGGAATCAAAGGAAGGAATGGCCATGACATAATGCACGTTCATCCTGGTGTCTGACGCACACACCTGTTTCCATGGTGTGCTTTGTAACATTACCGAAGGTGGCGACTATAAGCGCGTTGGAAATGTTGACTCCCTCTGCCTGTCTCGCTTTTGTGGAATCCTCTACTCATAGTTCCAGGGGATCGATGGGGCATCTTTATAGAATAAAACAAAATTAACATGATAAGGTCAAATACACCACAGGATGCAAGAAAGTTAGAATCTGGCAGGTCTGAGTTGGTATCATATCCATGCCCAGCATTTGACAGGGGCTATGACCTTGAGCCTTCGTTTTTCTCATGTGTGATTGAAGTAATTTGATGATTACATTCATGCAAAGTTTTCAACAAATCTCTTCCTCCTCTTTCTCAGTTATAGTCTTTCATGCTGAAATGAAACAGATTAACATTAAATTATTGCTAGTGACTCCCAAAGAGACCCTCCTTCCTCACCCTCACTTCCCAGTCTGACACATCATTTAGTATTGTCGGTGGTCAGATGTTTGAAGTACCTATTGTTTTATGGCTCTTATATTCAGTTATAGTACAAGGTGATATTAAAAGATATGTCAAAAAAACCTTTATCCTAAGTCAGGCACAGGCAACATTGAAATGGGCGAGAATCAAGAAACATACCACTTTGTATTTCTATAGTACTTAGGATTTCAAGGTCATTTCACATTCATCCTGTGACTTGTTTTTTATGACAACCTGAGATGTAAATAGAGATGGTTTTATTGTCACCATTTTACAGTTGAGAGCATTGAAACCCAGGGAAATTGTGATGGTAAATTTAACAACTAGACTGAGAGGTACCTTGCCATAAAAACAAATTTCAAAATAAGTTAAGTAGTGTTTGGTTTTTGAGAAGGTATGTGTATGAGGGGATATCGATCATCCACTAATACAGAAATAAGGCAATAATGGAAAATGCCGGCAGTAATGATAAAGCAAGGGACAGGAGCACTAATCATCTGACAAGGTAGTAATAGAGTCCTGAAGGTCACAAATAGGGAGTGAGATGGTCACAGGGGCAGCTCACACTGTCCCTTGGAAGATGACACAAGATGGCAGGAGGGAGCTGACATCAGAGTTTCCTGAGAAGTTGCTTGTCCTTCTGGTCCCAGGTTGTCCTTTTGCTCACTGTGAAGTTGGTCTCACCTCATGACACCATCCCTGCTTCTTGGTTGGAAGAGACTGTGGCATTGTTTGTGGTCTTCACTGCCTATTGTGACAGTTCCTGATGGCCAACTCCCCTTCTTATGCTTCCTGTTCAATCCAGAGGTCAGGCTGGACATGTGAACATGACAACAGCCCATTAGGTGATATTGTCCATTTCCGACGTAGTGCAAGGGTTTCCCCCGTGGAATAATCCCAACAGCCAAATCCCCTGCACTTCTAAATGACTCATAAGATTGGGCTTTCACAGGTTCCCTGGGGTACCATCTTAGAGACTAATAGATTTTACTGGTAGGAAAATTTCCGGATGTTCCTTAGCCTTACTTTTCTTTTCTTCTTATTCATCCACTTACTCACATCAATCTTCAGCTGTTCTTAAACAATTCCTCATGGGTTGACATGAGACATTTAGACTGTTATTTCCAGTATATTAAGTTACGTGTTCTTCATAAGAGTAAAGAGATTTTAAATTGCTCTAATTATTAACTCTAAGACTTAAAAGCTACCGGTTAGCTAAGATACGCCATTTATGGAGAAGAACTCATCGATTGACATAGACTTCTGTGTCTTTTATTTCTTGTGCCTGCTTAGCCCTGTAACTCTCTTAAGCGCCCCAAGATTGAATTATCTCGTCTTACCTTTAAAACCTGGTTCCTACTCACCCTCTCCATTCCTGCCTTCCATGGGACTATGCTGTGGGGGAGCTAATAGTATCTATCTACTAGCGGACCTAAATATGCTCAAGTTCTATTTTAAAAGGCTGGAAGAGTGTAGAAAAGACTGGTGTCCAGATCTGCATTGCTCTGTCCCCTAAAACACTCCACTACCTGATACTTGCCTGCAGAACGGGCCCACTTTGAGGGGAGGGAGTCTAAGTATTTCAGCTTTTCCCCAACCTTGCTGGCTGGATTCTCTTCAAACATTCTCTGTTTACCAGAGGGTAGAGTTATGAGAGAATGCTATTGCTACTATCCTAAACTAGTTAAGGAGTCTAGAGCTTCAGTTTCTATGTGGTGAATCGAGGGTTTGAAGTAGGTGGTCATTGAGGGTCTTCCAGCTCCATTATTCCAGGACTGGTTCTACTTTCATGAACGATACCGAGAGGCAGGACATAAGCATGCATGTTCACAGACACACTCAAGAGGCAGGGCCTACGTACAAGCAGCACCCCTACTTTTGAGACTTCCTGTTTTTATACCTGGACCTCTTTGACTTTGCTCCCAGCCTTTAACTTTCACCCAGAACCAACAGCAGCTGCGCTGTGGCTGGTCTGCCAGTCGCCTGACCTCCCACAGCCACGTACCCTTCCTTGAGTTCACACTCCCGACAGCCCTTAGGAAGTCTAGGTGGCAGAACAAACTGGGAGTGGGTAGAAATAGTTTCCCAGTTTCTCTGATGTCAGCAAAGTGAAAAACAGCCATTTGCATGCTGTTGGAAGATGCAGCCTGCCATCTGAAAGCTCCATTAGGAAATGCAGGAGTCCTCCAGCCAGCTCAGGCTCAGCTGCACTGTGACGCCTCTTGTCCTGTGAGGTTGGGTCCAGGGGAGGGAAGAGGTTTTGGAAATGGAGCAGGAAGCCAGGATCAGAAGAACCAAGATCACTCTAGGACCAGCAGTAAGGGCCAGCCCCTGGAGATGCCCGAAGATCAGAGAGAAGTATGGGCCCTACTGTCTGAAATGGAGAGTCCAGAAACCACAGCAGAGGTTTAAGTCAGTGAGTAGGAGTGGATCAAGAGCCACGCAGTCAGCTCAGCTCAAGGAATGACCAAACTGAGGACATCTTATAAGTGAGACAAGGCCCTCCCTCTTCGGGGAGATCAGAAAGGAACTAATTTGTGTGAGGAGTGTGGGGTCAATACCCTGACAAATAAGGCTGAATCTCAATGTGACATTGCTCCTTCCCAAGGCTCCTGCACCTAGACCTTCTGTATCTCCAATATAAATGACATCTTCATACATGGTTAGCCTCCAAAACAGAAGAACTCAAGGTCAGTGCATGTGAAGGATTTTGCCCTGGCCATATTTCTTCTGAAGGTTCAGATATTTCTTTTATTATTTAGAGTATGAAGAGGACCTGAAAACAAATAGGAACTATTGCTTAGAAATCAGGATTCTTGAAGGCACCCTGGTGCCAGAGCAGGCTGTATTTTACAATTGTTTTCAGATGGACTCTGTTTTAGTAGACCAGGCTGTGGGAGCTATTAAGGACTTAAGATCAGGTCACCCAGCTTCATCTTTTTACTTGCACAGTTCACACTCAGAGATTATCAGTGATCCGTAGGCGTAGCAGAACCCAGACCCAAAGGCTGCTCTTGGTTCCAAGCCCAGGGACCTTTCTCCCGTCGTATCTGACCACAGTGTGAATGGACCTCACAGTCCCCCTGGAAGTTTGTTTCAGGTGCACATGCCCAGCCTCCTCTGGAGATTCTGATTTGGAAGGTCAGTGATGAGGCCTGGGACCCCAACCTTCTCCAGATCCCCAGGAGATCGTGCACAAGATCTGAGAAGTTACCTCCAGACCCATGGTCCTGGATCTCACTGAAGGTCTTACACCTTCCAGAGATCCTGCTGGGTTGGTGTTTTTCCTCTTTCAGAGATAAGAACTGTCTGTCATCACCTACCCATCCAAGCCACCTGGGGTAGTCCAACCCTAAAACATATCTTTAGCCTCAGGAACAAATGGGAAGAGGGCCTTGAAAAGAAGGTGGGGTCCCCTTCAAAGAAAGCTTTCTTTTCCCCTCTTGCTTTCACTGAAACTGTAGGTGGTCCTGCAGGAGGAGCCACTCCTGGTGTTCCCAGGCAGGAGCAAGGGACGAGCACTGAGCCAAGGTGACACATCACCGTTGTGACCAGACCTCCCTTGTCTGTGCTATTCCCAGGCAACCACTCCACATCGGGGGAGGGGGCCTTTTGATTCACACAACACCCACCTTCAGAGAGCGCAAGGAGAAATCCAGAGGTGAACTTTGTGGGGAGACCCATGGGAACTTGTGTCTCTTGTGTCCAGGGCCTTGTTTATTAACGTCGCCTAATGACATTTATTCGTCTCTGGCTGGGCTACTGTTCACGGGGTGACACACAGGAGTTTCATAATAGATCTGCTACCCTTCTTGGGGGCGGCCAAATCTGGAAACACATCGAAACAAACTAAATTCCAAACTTTAAATTTGTTACCCCAGCCTCTTGCGTCATAGAAATCCTTTTCTAAACCACTTTCTGAAAGTAATGGTTTGCTTTATGACATTTCCTCCTTTTTTTAATCTGAGTTTAATAGAAGAAATATTACCATGGCAATAGATTTTCATTTTTCTTAATAGGTATTTCTTTTCCAGTGCTCATCCTTCAAGAGTTAGGACTGCAGTATGTTTGTGTTTTGTCTGTTATTGCAGCAAGTTGTATAAACAGTTAATTACTTGTGACTTAATTTGAATATTACACATAGCATTTGTCATAGAAGACCTAAAACCAGATAGAGACAGAGGAAAGTTTACTTGTGTTTCTTCCAAAGCAGGAAGAACAAAGAGCAGCCCTGGCTGGGGGTTATGTAGACATTGCAAACAGAGTAAGTGACCTGACCAGTATCCAGGTGGGGTGGAGCAGTGCAGGGCCCACAGGCCAAGCTGGCTCTCTGCTTTGGTAGATCAAAATTATAGATGACTTTCCTTCCCATCTCCCAGTCTTCTCCTATCTTGTCCCTCCTGGAAGCTCCATTCTCTTCCCACCCTGACTTCCTGTCCCTCCTTAATGACAGCTCAGGTGCCAAAGCTGTGTCTAACCTAGGACACATGCCTGTGTCAATTTCCCCTGGACTTATATAAACCTTCCTATGTCTATTCCCAACTTAATTAGGTCTGAAATCTTGGGGAGATGCAGAATAAGCTTGCCCAGAGATAAGCATTCTGAGTGATATCTTTGGGGAAAAAAAAAATGACTATTCTCTTTGTCATGATTACTCCATAATCCAAGGTTGCCATAATTCCTTTCAAATATATTGGGACAGCCAGGAGCCAGCAGGCTGCTGGGATAGTTAACCCCTGCAAGAGAGCTGTAATGCAGAAATCAGTTGACAGGATGAGTGTGTAACCAAAACATTTGAGGAAAGTGGTTAAGATCATTTTAATAAGTGGAAATGACACACAATTTCAGGTCTCCAAGGCGCTGTTCTTGTTTGACAGGGTGAGCTGCCAGTTGTTCCTCTGTGGCTGGAATCAGGCAGAGATTCAGGAAAAGAGCAGTGTTAACGCGTGAACCATTCTCTCCTTTTGGTAATTTACCCAGCTGTTGACAAAAGGAGTTTCTGTGGGTCCAAATATGTGAATGATGAGCAGAAGCAAAGAATTTCTCTCTCCACATTAAGATTAAGTGTTAGCAGTTCCTTAAATGAAGGAAGCAATTTTTTATAACTTGCAAAGCTTCTCCCTCATTCTTCAGGGAATTTCCTATGTTAATTTATGCAGTGTTAAATTTATGCAGTGTTGAAATTCAGCCCAACAGCATCTCCTTACAGAACCGATACAGATATTGCCAGGGAACCTATATGGTAGAGACACATACCCTGCCAGGCCCGAGGATCCCCCAGCTGAAGGCCCTCCCGCATGGGGTTGGGCAGGTTTTATCACACAAAGCTGTGATGTAGTAATAACACAGAATGCTCTATCAGTTTATTCATCTTTTTAAAAATTCAACTTGACATTGTATGAGTTAATGTCTCTGACAGCAGCTAGACAGCTTTGTACCACCTCTGCCACCCTTTGGTGGCAACTAAGTGCAGTTTGACAGCAGGTTTATAGACCAGCCCTGGAGCTTCCTGTGGGCCCTCAAGTTTCTAAGATGTCACTCGTGAATCCACTGAATCACTACGCTATCGTTGAACATGAGGATTTTAATACACACAGCAGAGGGTGTGAGGTTGTGAGTTTTGTATTTGCTCACATGTGGTCTAAGAGCATCTTTATGTTACACTGGCCCACTGATCCCCAACCCAACCAGGGCCTGTCTCTCTCCAGGACAGTCTGACCTTGTTAGCATTATATGATTTGCCTGAAAAATTACCCATCTACGTTTGATCAGTGTTACAGAGGAGGAAAAAAATGATATAAAAAAGTCCTTAGGCTCTCCAAAACCCCTTTAACTGGGGCTTTAATTATGTTGTAGCTGCATATTATTTTGCAGCATATAAAAAGGGGCATATTGCCACACATCTATCCTTATAACCATAAGACCTAAATGGTAGGGAGAGGCACAACCATGTCATCTTGACCAGGCGATGTGTTCAAGAATACAGTGAGTGCAGGACCCAAAATGCACAGTGGTGGGTGGTGTTGCTCATAGATGGATCATCTTCTTTAGGAACTAAATGCCCTTCAGTGGGTCGGGTGGGGGTCTGCTTTATAACAGCTTCACTGGGTGTTTAATGAAGAATGTTGGGGTGAAGTTGTCTGTATATCAGGAAGTTACAGGGCACCCCTGTGTGATGGAGACTTTCACACAGGTCAGGTGACTAGGGGTCAGCATAGATGAGATGCTGGACAGTGTCTGACTCTTGCCTGGTAGCTAGCTGCTCATTGTTCTGTTTTCCCAGCAAGCCCAGAGCTCCTGGGACGACGCCTGGGAGAGAAGCCTCACTTCCAGTGCGTGCTCACAGGACAGCTCTGCCCAGAGCCTTCCCCTTTGTCCTTCTGTTTTCGACGGATGCATCTTGCTTTCTCATTCATTTCCCATTTGACTGGAACATCATCTTGCCTTCCGTTTCCACGTGTGTTCTCTGTAGCTAGTTGTCTGCCTTTACTCTGTTCTTCTTTGGTGCCCTCTGGACATGAACTCCTTAGAAACCTACGATTATGGACACTTTAGGGGGTACTCTGTCCACCTTCGCTTCTGTGACCCAACACTCTTGTTTGTTCTTCCACTCTCTTTTCTGCCCATTTTAAATTCTCTTTTCTTTTTTTATCTTTGACCTTAAATCGTTATCTCTAGTGACCTTTGACCTCCCTTCTCCAACCTGCAACTTACTTCCAGGCATTTCCACCCAGGATGTCTCCTTCAAAAATCATCTAACGCACAAATATAAAATGGAAGTCCTCATTCCCAGACTGGCTCCTCCCACCAACCTCCCTATTCTCTTGGTGACCTTCCCACACACTCACACTGTCCCTGAGGGTCCACCTGTGCCTCGGGCCTCATCTTCTCTCTTTTGCTTCCTGTTGGGGGTATGTGTATGCATTTCCTGTTCCCGTCCTTGTTGATTTCTTAAATGTTCCTCCCAGCTTTCCTCTCTTGGATCCATTCTGCCTGGTTCTTGTTGGATCCCCACATTGTTTCGTTCGCAGCAGGAAGCATCTCAGCCTGACTCCATTCTGGGCCCCTCTTATGCTCTGTCTCTTGGTAGATCTTGAGCACACACCTTGCCTTACAGCAGGCCCCTCTCCCTCCTTCCTGGTCATCCAGGAACTGCTGGCTCCCAACTCTTTGCCTCGGCTTCTCACCCCACCCCTACCCACCCCTCCCCCTGTGCTCTGCTCTATTCCATCCTATGAAAGATCATCTGAGAAGCTGTCCCTGACCACTCCTTCAGTGTGAGGAAGAACAACCCTCTGTCTTTCTCATGCCTTCCCTGGAAGCATCCACAAGAAAACAGGAGGAAGGGAAAAACTACATTTTCCCAGATATACTTTTGTTCCTTTTGAATTTTTTACCATGAACATATTACTTGTTCAATGAAATAAATTTTAGCATATATTTAGCAAATAAATAAAAATTAGCAGATTATGACCCTGAATCTCATGATGTTTTGATCAGCAGGTGTTATTTGATCAGCGTATGAGTTTCTTCATAGCCCTGAACTGAGAGCAGAGAGAACCCTGTAGGAGGCCAGCTAAGAGCTGAGCCAGTGTGGGGTTGCTGGGAAAAGGGTGCAGGAAGCCAGGGAAAGGCGTCCACCCCTGAGGGCCCCACCCACCCTCTTCTGAATAATTTTAGCATTGTGTCACTTGTTTCTTCTTAAAGATCTCTGAGAATGGAAGAGGTAGATCCCTGCATCAGCTAGCTGTAGAGTTTTGGGGTTTTGTGATTGTCAGCGTTTTTATACTAGGAGTTGAACCTTGGGACACTCTACCACTGAGCTACATCCCCAACTCTTTTTATTTTGAGACAGGGTCTTGCTAAGTTACCCAGGTTAGCCTTGAACTTGTGGTCCTCCTGCCTCAGCCTCCTGGGTCACTGGGGTTTCAGACATGCACCACTGGGCCAGGGTCTGACTATAGATTTTTAATCTGGTTGGACCACTTCTGACATTTGGGAGTAGGTACCTGTGTGTATAGCAGTGCCCAGCATGGTAAGCATTCTGCCTGGGGTGAGCTGATGGCACTGTGGGAGAATCTTGCTGAGAGATTCCCTCTCAGAGCCCTTGGGTTCAAGTCCCCAAACCCCTGTCACACTGCACTGGCAATCATTGCCCTCTCTGGTCAATGTGGTCACATCTCCAGATGCCCCTGGTAGTGAGATGGCACATACATGCCCACTGTACCCCACTAGCCAGGCCATGTTTTTAGGGTGTTCTGCTGGGATTCTGGTGGGAAGGGCTCATTCAGAGATCAGGAGTGTTCATTAAAGGTAGTAATACTGTGTGGCCAGGAAGCATATGCCTTGTTTTGTTGTTGAAGTAGATATTTGGAAAACAGTGTAAATCATCTTAAATAGTTCACTGCCTTCTTGTACTTTCATGATGTCTTTCTGGTGGTAAAACTTATACGCTTTCTATTTCTCTTGCAGAGCATGCTGGAGAAGGGAGGGTAAACCACCTTAGAGAACATGCAAACTTCTTCAACATTAATTCCAGAGGTGGAACATTTTTTTTTTTCCCTAGTAAGAAAAAGAACCCAGTTACAGAGAAGACCACTAAAGAGAAGGACCGGAAAATGGACTCAACAGAATCATGTCATGTTTTGATCAGCAACAATTTGAAAGACCAAGGCCTGGCTCAAGGCTCAGTCATCCAAGGACGCTGTCCAGTGTTATCAAACCCCACTGATGGTGAATAAAAGACAAGGGCGGCCCTCTCCACCTTTTTGTACTTTCTATTTTAACTTCCACTAACCACAAAAGGCTTCCCGAGCCACCAAGCTCCACTCTTTGGTGAAACCCCACTCTCACAGAGCCTGGAGGGTATCGGGAGGCCGAGCTTATCATAGTGGAGGGGAGAGACAGCAAAAGAGCCACCCGAGCTCAGAGCCTCGATGGTGCTGGGGGGAGTTGTCTGGACCTGTCTGGGCTGCAGCTAGTTGCTTCCACTCTCTTCCTTTTCTTCTTTGATTTATATGAGAATTTATTTCATTTTAACTTATTATGGTGATCATGCAAATAAGAAGACAGAAAGGAAAAAAAATGTCCCCTTTAACTGGAATAATGTTTATGATTACAAGTGAAATAAGGCATTTTCACCAACATAAAGGCCACCTGGCTTATGCAACCTCTGTCATGAATACTGACAACTTTACTTTGCTCACTATCAATAATAAATATATTTTCTGACAAAGACTGGCATTGTAGCTTGGGGCCTCCTGCATCCTTTGTCTGAGGCGGATGGGTGTGCTATGGGACAAGAGGCGATGTACATTATTACTAATTTGCATTCTTGCTGTACCTTTTCTCTAAAAAAGCACTGAAGCACATCACAGGACCACAGGCAGGCAAGGGATAACTAGCAGCTTCCTCTCTGGTAGGTAGAATCCAGTAAGATTTTTACAAACTGCATGAGCCTTCCTGTTGTGGGATGACTGAAGTCATCGTGCCTGGGGCAAGAAACAGATTAGATGACCTTGGTTAGGACCTTCTGACCCTGTGATGGTATGAAATGTTTTTTAAAAAGTTAACCTTTAGAGTCTCCCTCTTTCCAGTTTCATTGAAACTTGTGGTTATAACTCTCCCTTTTCTATGAGGATTGGTGCTTCAGCCCTGAATTTGAGCAAGTTGGAAGCTGAATGAGACGGGCCTTCCAGGAAAAGGAGAAGGAGAAAATGTTGGGGCTCTGTGATATCTATCCTTGATGTCTTTTGTCATGTAGAATTTTAATTTTATTTTTATTTTGTTAGAGGGAGAATTTAGCAAAATTACTCAGAATACATGCTTTGGAATAAGGCTTATTTGTGTTCAGATTCTGCCTCTGCTACATACCAGCTGTGAGGCCCACCATCCAATTCACCTACTCCATGACACCTCCATTTCTTTTTTGTGGTACTAGGGACTGAACCCAGGTGCTGTACCATTTAGCTACACTCCCTGCCCTTTTATGCTTAATTTTGAGACAGAATCTCATTAAGTTGCTGAGACTGGCCTTGAACTTGCCATTCTCTTGCCTCATCACCAAGTTGCTGGGATTATGGTGTGTGTCACCCCTCCCAGCTTTACCCGCCCCCCCCCCAATTTCTTAAACTGTAAAAAAAAAAAAAAAGCATCAATGAAAGAACCTAGTGTTTAGATTTACTGTGAAGAATCAGAATGTTGACCATATACATTTGGTTCGACCCAGTAAAGGTTGCAGATTTGTGTGATTTTTCTTTAAAGGTATTTGGGGTTGGGGGCATGGAAGGAATGTCTACAACTTATGACCCTACTGACTTTTATTTAAAGGAAGTCAGGTTGAACTTGAGAGGAGATAGTGTCACCCAACCCATGTAAAGGGAACTAGCTTCTTCAGCCAAGTCCCTGGGTTGGTGCCATCTGAATGACATCCTCATGTGCACTTGAGAACACACCTGTAAGTCTGGTGTTGATTCTGAGTAACACTGGAGACCCTCCTTCCACAATTACCAGGCTACTCTGTGTTTACTGTTTAATGAAGGTGTTTTTGTTTTCTTGTTTGGTTTTGTTTTTTTAATGGTGCACACTAAGCTGAGCTCATTTAAGTGTGAATGAAGGAGTCATTGGTGACTGGAGGAGCCTCGCATTTTGGCACTGTCAGGACGGCATGCAGGTAACCACCTGAGAGAAATAATAGGTACACAGAAACAAATGTTTACACGGTGACTTGCTATAGTGTTTGCAAATCAGCTAACTCACAAATTCCCTCCTATACTGTTTTGTTTTGCAATTTGGAGCCAAGAACTTGGCACATCCCAGGCTGCCAGTCCTGTGGCTGGCAGAGAACACAGCACTGCAGAGTCAGGCGTTTAGAGGTGGCTGAATCCAGGGGAAGGAGGGGGCTCATCAGGCCATCTCTCTTCCAGCGCCTGCTATTAATTTATCATTCATATATACATGATGGATGTGGGAGGAAAGAGAGCGCTTTGAGAGGAACAAAAAGATGAAATGACCCCTTTTGCTATACCTGTGCAGATCTCCCTATTGATGGCATCCCAGCTCTGTCCTGGTCACGTTAGCTCTGACGACAACTGCTTGGGAAGAACATTGGGATTTATATGAGGTTCCAGTCAGTTGGGTTTGTCCATTAAGAAGCACACACCTTGAACCACAGTATGAAGCCAAGAAGACTAAAGTCTCCTGAAACCTGCTCAGATGTTCTCCCACTCACTGAGTGTCTGATGAACTTGTAGGAGACGGCTAAGTTGAACCAGCATAAAGTCCTCCTTTTGAAAAGTCAGTTATTACAGAAAACTACTTGTGTACATGAATAATGAAAAAAAAAATTACTGACATCCTTTTTAATCCCAAATGTAGACTACTTAAAGTCAGGTGATTATGGCCTACTGGTCGACCAGCAAGACCCTAACACAAGTGATCCGTAGTATTGCTTAGAACTGAACAAGCTGCCCCAGGTCCTCAGCTTCTCTGGCTTAGCCCTTGGGGACACGTGGCTCTTTGCTCCATCTCTTCTGGCCTACAGATCTAAATGCCTTTGCTGAAAATCCACATTTCCATGAGCCATAGGAGCTGACACTTTCAGTACTTAAGAATTAGAGCAACAGAATTTCGGTTTGATAGAGGTAAGTTCAAGAGACCTATTGTACAACATGGTGTCTATAGTTAATAATATATTGTATCCTTGAAAAGTTAAGAATTAGGGCAGTTGAACCATTGAAAGGGCTGTAGCAGCTTAGTGGGATTCAAACCAACTGCATTGAAAAGTTGGAGTCTGAGTTGAATACTCATTCCAATCCTCCTCTCTTCCTTCCTGCCTCCTTCCTCTATTCCTCCCCCAGTTACCTTCCATAGCTCTGCTTCCTCCTCTCTGTCCCTGCCTCTTCATCTCCTCCTCCAGGCTCTCACCTGGGGCTGCTGCCACAGCTTGGGCCATGTCACTGTCCTTGGTGTACAGTGACCCGCCCTGGTTCCTTTCCATTTATAATATAATGTTTGATCCTTCTCTCTTTTCCTCCCCAGCCTCCCAAATCTTTGGTCATATAGATAGTACTTCTTATCATTTAGTAATTATGTTTATGGTTCTTAATTTCTAAACCAGGCAACTTGTTAATTCTTGGGGGGGGGGCGGAAACCATCCTATATTTGTATTTAATTCCCTGTGCCCTTGACTGTGCTTTCCCTAGAATTTATGATCTGGATTAGATGGGAGAAAAAGCCCATCACTGCCGCAGCGGTTTCGCTCAGTGGCCAGGCTGATTCCAGGCTAGGATGCATTAAAGTCTGTGCAGGAGAGACCCACAGTCCAAGCCACCCCTGGGATAGACCACAGCACGAGTGGAGAATAATTAACTGTGTTCCAAAGTCCACAGTTTATTTCAGCACACTCTATTACAGATATTTATTTTTGCCTCTTCTCCCTCTGGGTCTTGGAAGATTGCGAAATACAGCAGGTTTCGGTGTTTACTCTCTTTTCTTGACCCCCTTATTTCAGAGGTGCCAACAATGAAACAACGATAAAGGAAGTACAGGAGGGGGACCGGGATCCCTTTAGCATCCCCGGAAGGCAGCAGAGGCTCATGATCAAGTCTGTGCATGGAGAATTTGGACATGATTCTCAAAAATGTCTTTACCCTCTCGCCTCTCTCATTTTGAACCTATGATCATAGGAAGAGAAATATCATTTTTTAAAAATTATTCTAATTTGAATGGGTCCACTTACTATACATAACCCCTGCCAGGGTATGACCTGGGGAGACAGTAGTAGTGACTTTGGTGACTCAGGAGTGAGGCGTGAAACTCCGAGGCCTCCCTTGTGTAAGAGAGACTGCTCCAGGCCCATCTCCCTTGGGAGTCCGGCTCAGGCTGCTGTCAGGTTCATGGATTGAATTGATAACACTGGAGACAAAGTAGATTTGTTCCCCAGACCCAGAGTGAGAGGCACTCTACTTGTCCCACAAGGTCCCTCACGTGTTTCGGGGATTTTTCCATTCCATATCTCCCACGGCCGAGTGTCACTGGATACTGGATTTGGGGGCACAACAACCAGCCACCCAACTCAATATCCTACCTCCAGGCTGAGTTCGGATGAAGACGTCCACATCGTGCACCCCACTCTGGGGCCTCCAGTCTCAGTGTCACTGGCAGAGCCCCTGGAGAAGGTGAATTCGTTTGCTGCAGAGGAGGAAGCCAGCGTCGTCCACGGCAAAGGAAGTTGGAAATGGAAACTATTCACCTCAGTCCCTGAAACTCCCACAAACCAAGTGAACTGGGGTGGAAAACGACTGGAGCTCAGTCTAATCCAGTGCTCCAAACCTCCAAATGAGTCTGGGGAGGTGAGTCCTCCTCCGTACCTCATTTCCCATGCCGAAAAGCCTCCCTGCCCTCTCCTCGCTGCCACTCTCCACATGCTCTCCCCTACCTCTCCTGGGAAGACCCATGTTGGACTGTGGTCATGTCCGTTTGCTGAGGGGTAGTGTGCTTTGAATATAACCCTGCCTTCAGAGTAAATTACATTCCATAATGGCTTTTAAATGCAAATGTGGAAGCCAGAGGTCAGTGGTCCCTTGCAGGGAACCACTCTATCCTCAGTGGCCCACATCTGGGGAGTCTCCCGCAGAGTCCTCCGTCCTGCCAGTTGTGCCCTTTGCCCAGGCTACTGCTGGCCCCTGTCAGTGCCCATTGCATGGGTTGAAAGCCTGTGCTCCCTCTCTCTGCCCCACCTGCAGGTATATAAAATCAGGTTCAAGAGCCAGATGACCGGGGCCATCTGCCTATTAGCTGCTGCCTGGGCAGACTAAGAGATGAGGGGAAGCCATATTCATTTCATAGCCGTGGGCCGTGTCCAAACCAGCAGAGCAGGTCCAGCCTCACATTGTGGCCTGGCTCTGCCTCTCCCCAAGGTAACAAACACCCCACCTCGGAAGCACGCCACGAAGACCCAGGGAACATCTCAACACAGACTTGTGGCATGGTTGTTTTTTGTTGAGTGTGGAAAACAGGCCACAGAGCAAGAGTGGGAACTCCACTCGGGAAAGAGGGTGCACAGGACGCTGGCCCACTGCTGTCGCAGGACTATTCCAAGTTACCTCTGCATTCTTAAATTCACTTGGCAGCACCCACATGTTAAATGCAAACCCCAAACAAAAGAGCACCCACCTACACCTCATGCTCTAGTGCTTAACATGGAACTTGGAAATATGGAGTGACCAAGGCAGAGTTCCTTCCACCGGAAATGAGCAGAGCAGTGGGGTGGAGAATGTGACTGTGGAGAAGACAGAGGGTTTTTGCTGGGGTCATGATGCCTCAGGAGCATCTGAAGCCCCTGTCTGGAGTTTTCCTAACCACTGTTCACTCCCGGAGAAGTTACCAGCCCTCAATGGCCATGTGCACACCACTGTCTGCATCATTCCTACATTAACTCACCAGATCAGCATAGCCTGTGTGCACCGGGCACTGTCCAGGGCATCAGGGAGATAGATGAACAAGACCTATAGGGTCCTGACCTGCAGAGCATGTGTGCACACTGGACTCAATGTCAGACAGTGGTGAGTCTACCAGGAAGGAAGAGTCAGGAGTGGGGAGAACAGGTACTTGGGTGGTGCTGTTTATTTAGACCGGGAGGTGAAGACAAAAACCGTAAGGAGGAGAACTCTAAGCAGATTTCTAGATACGTGAGAGCCATCTGTGGGAAGATCTGGAGGAAGTGCATTCCAGATTGGGGAACAGTACACACAAAGGTCCTGAGGCAGGAGCGAGTTTATTGTATTTTGGGAATGGCAAGAAAGTCTTCGTGGCTCCAGCCGAATGAAAAAGGCAGATGAGTTCAAAGAGGTCGTGGGAACAGGAACAGAGAGGACCGTTTTGTCTGTGGTAAAGAATTAAGTTTTATTCTGAGTGTGATGAAACCCCATCGGAGGGTTTTGTAGTGAGGCATCTGTTGGTCTGAGTAGAGTTTATAAAAGGCCCCTCTGGCTGCTGTGTGAAGAGTTACCCACACTGTGGGTGGCTCAGAGAGTACCAGGAGGCCATCGCACTAAGGACCCAAGTGAGAAATCAGCAACAGAGGAGTCAGATGTAGGAGGTCTCCGGGCCTTGGCAGGCGATGTGGTGTGGGGGAGAGGCATCAGTCAGTGGAAGACCACCTCAAATTGGGTGAGCACCTACCAAAACGGGGTGCCATCTACAGTGATGGAGACACCTGACACCATAAGAGTCGGGGGTGGCGTGGGCAGGAAGCGAAGGTCCGGCTTTGACTGGGTGAGGTTGAACCCACGCTGGATTCCTGGCTGAGAGCTGGGGAGGCCGTCAGACAGAGCTGGAGCAGAGGGGAGACCCAGTCCTGCGGGTGCAGTGAGCTGGGTCCTTGGCACGGCGCCCAGCCTGGGGTGAAGGTGGACGGGAGGAGGGTGGAGGGCAGCCTGTGGCTCCTCAGCCTGACAAGCTTGGGGAGAGGAGAGAAGCTGGCCAGGGGCAAGGAGAGCCCATTGAGGGGGGAGGCCCACGGCAGGGAAGAAAGAGGGGAGGCCTGCCGTTTTAAATGCTGCTGTGGGTTGAATGGGGGGTGGGCCCAATGAGCCGGTGACTTCCGCAACATGAAGGTTACTTCTTGAGTGGTTTTGGTGACTGGTGAGAAGGGAAGCCTCGTCGCAATGCAGGTGAGGAAGGAGTGGGTAGGGAAGTGGAGACCAAGGGAGGTTTTAAGAGGGTTTACTAAAAGAAGCTGGATGCAGGGGCCCCAGCCACTCGGGAAGCTGAGGTAGGAGGACCGGACATTCGAGGTCAGCCTGGGCAACTTAGGGAGACTGCAGCTCAGTGGTAGAGTGCCCCAGGTGTAATCCCCAGTACCGGGGGTGGGAGAGAGTTTTACTATAAGGAAAAGGATCAGAGAGAGAAGTCGGTGGAGGACAGGTGGAGCTTCAGATTTATTTTTAAGATACAAGATATCATAGCATTTTGTATGGAGATAACCAGAAAGAGGATAAATTCAGTGGAAAGTCCTTGGGCAGCCAAAAGACTGGGATCCAGCCTCAGACAGAATAGGGAGGTCATCCACTGCAGAGAGGAAGCCGAGTGCGTCCACATGCTCTCGAATGGATTTGGAGGAAAGATCAGGCCGTTCTCTTGTGATGGCTTCTACTTTCTGATCAGCCATGAGCAGTGTCCCAAGTGAAGGCCCCCTTGTAATAACAAAATGTCTGCATACCCTCCTATTTCTCTGCTTTTCTTCCCTCCTAAATAACCCAGTCCAAAATCCACTAGGCAGAGCCAAGCAAGTAGGTCTGTATGCAGAGGTTTGGGGGTGGTGGCGGCCCAGAGTGCGGTGCTTCAGCAGGGTGCCAGCCTGAGTGACCAGAGGATTCCTTGGCGGGGAAAGACGGTGGCAGTAGCAATGGGAAAGTGGTGACGTACAGAGGACACTGTCCCAATAAATGAGCCACAGTGGGCAATGGGAGCCATGTTTCCTACTGTAGGAAGCTACACAGATGGAAAGGGGAAAAATCAAAATGAACTCTGGCGTTTGTTTGGAGTTGGAGGTGTTGATGTGAAACAGTGACTGTGAATACAGAGATATGCTGAAGTGCAGGTACGACTGTGCATGATTATTCACATACATCCTCACGCTCCCACAGAGATGAGCACACCCACGGCACAGTCCTTGGTTTCTAAATACCATTCTCCCTGTGCTAGTCCACGTTTCACCTCTGTGACCAAAATACCCAACACAAACCATGTAGAGGAGGAAAAGTGTATTTTGAGCTCATGGTTTCAGAGGTCTTACTCCATGATCAACTGACTCCATTGCTGTGGAGGTGAGGTGAGGCAGAGGGAAGCTGCTCAGCTCCTGGCACCCAGGAAGGAGAGAGAGAGAGAGAGAGAGAGGAGAGAGAGAGAGAGAGAGAGAGAGAGAGAGAGAGAGAGAGAGAGAGAGAGGAGAGAGGAGCTAGGGAGAAGGTCATGCCCGGTGACCTACTCCCTCCAGCCGCTCCCCACCTGCCTACAGTTACCAACTAGTAATGCATCCAAATGATTAATCCATCAAATGGGTTAATTCACTGAGTAGGTTATAGTTCTCATAATCTATTTCACCTTTGGACATTTCTGCATTTTTTGACACATGAGCTTTTGTGGGGTTATCTTATATTTAACCCATAGCACTCCCTAAAAGGAGCCATGGCCTCCTGAGGAAATGGCTAACCCCAGGGAAAACACACATGAAAACATATCAGAAGAGTAGTGCCAAATCTGAGACCATTTAAGTGTTTAAATTTATGATGATAAAAATCTAGTGAATAACGTAAGCAGATCCCATACTGATACTGTGGGTTCATACTAACAGATAAATAAAGGATTGGAGAAAGTGTTTCATGAGGATAGGTAGAATGCAAACTAATATACATAAAAGGAGTGATGAATTATGAAATCATTAAATGGCCCCCATCTTAGTACTTTGGGCAATGGATGTTAATTCCAGGAGGGATCGTTTTTTTTTTTTTGAGAAACAGGATGTTTCTCAAATCACTTTCTATATCAGTCTATTTTCTGTTGCTACCACAAAATACCTGAGGCTAAGTCATTTATAAAACAAAGAGGCTTATTTAGCTCACAGTCTTGGAGGCAAAAATCCAAACAGCATGTTGCCAGCTCCAATGACGATGATGGTCTTGTGGCAGATGGTATCACAGCGGGAGCACATATGAGAGCCGTCACGTGGCAAGATAGGAAGCCAGAGGGGTCAATCTTGCTTTTTGATAGTAATCCTCTCACAAGAACTAACCAGGGTTCCATGAAAACTGCCTTAATCCCTTCTTAGTACAGAGTCCCCTGTGATCTAATGACCTTCCACTTGGCCCCACCCCTTAAAGGCCCATCACCTCTCAACATTGCCACATTAGGGACCACGTTTCTAACACAAACTTGAGGAACACACACAACCACAGAACCTCCCAATGTAGGATCTACAAAAGCGTGTGACAGATTTTAACGTTACAGTGGAGAACCCTGCCAGGCATCACCTAAGTCCAGTGATTAACATAACGACCTCCACCATGGGTCACATTAAAATCTGATCAGGTCCAGGGAGAAGAATCCAACAGCTTTGCTTCTGTGATACTCTAACCCCGCTCCCCAAAATGTATAGTCTTAATCTAATCACAGCATCAGGCACACGTAAGTGAGGGACTGTCTGCAAAATGGCTGGTCCGGAACCTTCTGGAATGTCAAAATCATGAAAGTTGAGAGAAAAGCACACACACACACACACAGAAAATCCTGAAGAACCGTGCAGGTTGAAGGCAACAAAAGACCTAATAACTACACACAGACTATGGCCCCAGACTGGATCCTTTGCTGTGAAAGACATCTCCGGGCCTGTGGTTGGAGACAGTGTGGCCGGCTGTGTTTCTCATTTTTATGATTCATCGTGGGCACAGAGGAAGCTGTTCTTCTTTGGGGCAGTGGAGGAGATGGGCATCTCACTCAAATGGTTTAGGGGAAAAAAAAAAACATTATTGGAACTCTTCCTGAAACTTTTCTGTAAGTTTGAAAGTGTTCCGAATTTGGGAAGAATTGTATTTGCATGAAAATAAACAAGGGTAAAGGAAATTTAAGAAGTAAATTAAGGAAGAGGGAAGACATTCTCCATGAACAAATAAGTGGGAGGGCTTTTTCTACAAGAATCATTATAAATCCAGTAATGAAAGAGTGTGACATGGAATAGATGAAAGGGACAGATGGTGGAGTCCAGAAACAGACCCCTGCATATGTGGACAGGTAATTCAAGGCCAAGTTCATGGTGCACGGGGAAGAATGATCTTAAAAAATAGATAATAAATAAAATTGATCCTGGGTCAGCCGCACCCTACCTCCCTCCAAACTCAAAAGTCAGTTTCAATTGGAGCCTCATTTAAATGAGTAAGTAAAATGCCAGAGCTTCTAGAAAATACTACGGAAGTATAATTCCTTGACCTCAGTATAAAGAACTATTTCTTTAAAAAGATAAAAGAAACACTAGCCATGAGGGGAAAGTTTCATAAATTGAATTCCTTTAAAAATCTAAGATTGTTGTCCCTTGAGAGACTGTAAAGAGCATGAAAAAGCAATCCTCAGATAAGAGGATGCTTGTGGACCAGCCGACCCAGGGCTCTCTGAGGGTGTGGACATGAGGTGTCCCCAGAAGCTCCGTGTTAATTCAGAATGTTAAGAGTGAAATGACTCCATCACGAGAGCTGTGACCTCATTGGTCCATCCTGCTTTGAATGGACGGATTGGGTGGTAGCCGGGCAGGTGGGGCGGGGCTGGGGCAGGTGAGTCACCCACCGGGGGCCTGCCCTGGAAGGGGGCATCTTTCCTGCTCTGTGGCTGCCAGGAGCTGAGCAGCCTGTCTCCAGCCCGACCTTAGCCATGAGGTTCCACCTCGCTCAGGCCCACAGCAATGGAGTCTGCTGGCCACGGACTGAACCTCTGAAAGTGGGAGCCCAAAATAAGCCATTCCTCCTGTAAGTCATTCTCGTCTGGCATTTTAATCAGCAATAAAAGCTGACTCCCACAGGCTTATGTCCTGAATATATAAGGAGCTCTTAAAGAAAAAGACAATGGAGAAGACAAATGGACAAGAGACTGAAATAGGCACTTTACAAAGTGTAAATAAGTGACCAATAGGCATATGAAATGTATCAACAGTGCTGCTGCTCGTTAGGGAATTGCGAATTAAACTCACAAGCAGTTCCCAGTTATCTCCCAGCGTGGCAAAAATTAAAAAGATAGAAAATATTGAGTGTTGACAAGGATGTGAAGCAGCTAGTCTGTTCCATCCATGGTGAGCATGTAAATTGGTACAACCACTTTGGGAAATGATTCAATCGCATTCTCTATTAAAGTTGAACGCGTACCTACATCGTGACCCAGCAATACCATTCCTAGGCACACACCTAGACAATGTCCAGTAACATTATTCACAGTAGCTACAAGGAGAAAAATCAAACGTGCATCACAGTTAAAAGGCCAAATAGATGGAGGCATTTGGAATATTATATAATAATTCAAATTAATGAATTATGGCTATACATATAAACATGGAGGATTCTTACAATGTTGAGTAAAATATGCTAAATACTAAAGACTGCACATTGTGTACTTCTATTCATATAGATTTATTAAAATGGTGTTCCAGAATGGATATATTTGTAGCAAAACTATTAAGAAAAGGTAGGAAGTGTTATCATAAATGGACATCAGTTTCTGTGCTGGGGGGGGACACGACACAAGTGGGACTAGGGTCCTGCTAATGGTCTGTTCTTTGCTTGAGTGCTTAGTGGGTGTATTTAATTTTTTGTTTGTTTATTCTAAGACAGGGTCTCACTATGGTTCCCAGACTAGCCTCAAAGTCATGGGCTCAATGAGCCTCTTGCCTCAGCCTCCGGAGTAGCTGGGACTACAGGCGTGTGCTACCACAGTCAGATGGTGTGTTGAATTTTTGATAATTCATTGAGCTACACATTTGTGTGCACTTCACTGTGTATCTTATTCTTCATAATAAAAAGGGTTAGCAGTGTATGCAAACAGGTTCCATCTTCCCTATGACAAAGTCATTTCCCCTCCCTTGATGATAGCTTCCAGTAAGTGACATTAATTGAGGGGTGTTCTGAGCCAGGCAATGTATGGAACATTTTGTACACATTACCTTCTATTGCAATGATCCTATAAATTAGGTTCCTTTATTATCTCAACTTTGTAGATAAGAAAATGGAGGCTGAGAGGTTAAGTAACTCACCAAGAGTCCAACAACTAGAGAGCAGCAACTCTGTCCTGCCCTCCCCAGGAATCTAGCCCTCACCTGCTGCATGGGCTCCTCTCTGCACAAGCCCCATCCTGGTACTGGATTTGTAGGGCACTCCCTGGCTAACCTCCAAACCATTCCCCTAGTGCTGACCACAGTGCATTTGTACAGTATAAGCCTTCAATAAATGTTGAGCTGAATAAACAATGGATAAAATCCCCCATTTTTCACTGATTTCCCCTCATGGATTGCATGCAGTCACACAAAATATCTTTTCTTTGCAAAGTTACAGAAGTTTCAAGCAGAGGAAAAGTAACTGGAGAGCCTTCTGCCTGTGGCTGATGCTAATTTTGCTCACTGGGGTCTGTCAGACAAGTTCCCTACTTCCTTTTTTTACTTTCCCTGAGCTCCAAGACATCTGCCTAACGATGTCGCTTTCCTTCCCTCAGCCTGCCTCCCAGGAAGCGGGAAATGGAGGGACCCAGCCAGGCTAAATGTGTGCCCACTGCTTCTGCCTCCTGAGGGGGCCCCAGGTGCAACCGCTCAGGCGGCCCCAGGTGGGCCATCAGGGTGCAGCCATTCTGAGTAGAACCCCCAGGTGCACGTGGCTGCTGGGTACCCAAGTTCATCTGAGGCACAAAGATTGGGAGGAAAGTGACAGTTGGTCTGGAACTTTCTGGCCCTTCTCCGTAGGCTTGGAAGCAGGGGCTGCTACACAATGCAGATCCAGAGCCGCTGAGTGGGGCTCCGTGAACCAGCACCAGCATGGCCCTTGCCACCTGCCTTCACCATGTGCCCTTTTCTTTTGGAAGATTAGATATAAGCAGCAACCACACACACACAAAAAAAAAAAGAAAGAAAGAAAAAGAAAAAGAAAAGAAAGAAAGAAAGAAAAAAATAGGAAATTAAGGTTTCAAAACTTGACACATTTTCCTAGATAATTTGGACCACAATCTCCAACTGTCCAAAGTCAATAATGATCTACAATTCTCCCACCTGTCCCTCACTTCTCTCAAACCGAGTCCTCATCCTTTTGACTTCATGACACTCCACCCACCATTCTGTGTCTCCATCACTTGGGCCTGAGGTGTAGGAGCTTCGGACTCCTCCCTCACCCACCTAATCCTCCCAGGCTTCAAGTACTATCCACTTGGTCCCGGTAGCCTTTTAGAGCCGGAGAACTTGAGTCAATCCTCTGTTTTATAGACAGTTGAAGCCACATAAATAATGTCCTTAGAATGAGGATTACTAGGCCCTAAAAAGGTTACGGATGGTCTATAATAGTCTTCAGGAAATCTCCATAAACCTGCAGAGGGTGGCGGAAAAGGGTCAAGTCTCTTCCACTTCTCTTTTCCATAATTTCTCAGTCCAGAGTGTAATAAACAGTGCTCACTGTGCCTGCCCAGAGTTAACGCCTCCCTTCCTGACACAACTTGAGTTCGTTCAATCAGAGGGCAGACAAGTCTTTCTGGGTAAACAACCCCCATGCCCCACTCAGGGGTGGAGGGTGGTTTGTCTAAGCCAATCATAGTAATCCCACGTCCCTTGCCAGTGATTGGTTTAGGAATGTGCATGTGACATGATCCTGGCCAATGAGATGTCTGCAGGGTGCTTCTGCAAAACTTTAAAAGGGGCACTAGTAAGGCTGGATCCTAGGTCCTCTGATGGCCTTTGGTGTTGTGTGAGTGATCGAGACCTGGAACTTGGCTGACCCCCTTGTCATCATGGAGTGATGGGCCTGAAGACAGACACGAAGGCACGGAAGACAGCAGAGGTAAAAGATGGGGAAAACCCATTGTTTGATAATATTGTACCACTGAATTAATCATCTAAAGCATGTACCCTTGGACTTCTTATTGCAAGAGGCAGTTGAATTTGCTTTATGGGGTTGGATTGGGTTTGCTGTGACTGTGAGCTGAAAACCCTGTGACCTGCCTTTGACAAAGATGGAGTCTCCTCTTCTGGTTCCCTTTCCACTATCAGGACACCAACTTCAGGCTTTGTCCTTAGCACAGGTTGGGGTTTTTACTGATTGCACCATGATCTCCCACCTGATTCTCCTTCTCATTAAATGCTTGGTCAAGATTGGATTTTTCATCTCTAGTCGAGAACAGTGTTAAATGAAACCCCCCAATCAGGCACATCAGAACCACATGGAAAACCGATAAAGGCATGCAAATTAAACCACAGCACACCACCCTTCACCAAGAGGACAAGAACAGGTGAGAGTGTAGAGCAACCAGAGCTCTCATAGATTGCTGATGGGAAAGTAAAATGGTGTGGCCACTTTGGAAAACAGACTGGAAATTCCTCAACTGGTTAAATGTGGAGTTACCATATGACCCCGCAATCCTACCCCCAGGGATATACACAGGAGAATGGAAAACATAGGTTCATATAAAAACGTGTACACAGTTGTTCCTAGAAATTTTATTAATAGCCATGGGCTGGGATGTAGCTCAGTGAGACATCCCTTGCCTAGTAGGTACAAGGCCTTGGGTTCAATCCCCAGCACAACAACAACAAAACCAAATCCATGATAGCCAAAAAGTCGAAACCCCCCAAATCCCTACCTGCTGATGAATGAATAAAACGTGGTACTTCCACACAATGGAATCTTATTTAATAAAAGGGAAAGCAGTTCCGATGCGAGGGATTACGTGGATGAGCCCTGACAACAATATGCTAAAGAAGCCAGTCACCCAAGGTCACATGCAGAATTGTGTGATTCCTTTTATATGAAATGTCAAAATAGACAAATCCACAAACAAAGTGGCTCAGTGGTTGCCAGGGGAAATGGGGAGCGACTGCTGAAGGGTACAGAGTTGATTTATCATCACAGCAGAGTTAGGGCTTTGATTGATAGGTGAATTTCGAGGGCATGCAGATGAGTCCACAGCACCTGGCCTGTGTCCTCCAGCTCCAGCTCCACCTGCTTCTCTCTCTCCTGCCCTCCTAAGCACTTTCGAGTGTCTCCACTCCAGCCCTGGGCCGCCTTTCTTCATCTTACCAGGTCTGTTGATGCTGGTCGTCCGTGCCGTGCCCTACTCGCCACAGGGTTACCTAGGGCCACCTGCAGTGCACAACATGTGTGCAGCCTCAGGTCCCAGCTCATCTTTATGTTCTCAGGAGTTCTGTAAATGCCGCCCAGGAGACTGCCAGCAGCAGACATTGAAATAGCTTGGAAAAACCAGGGCTTGGCTCCTACCACGGCCACACCAACGCCTTTGCTAGAACAGCGTCCTGGCTGTACTTGACTGGCTGAGCCAACAGCTCCAAGTGTGTGGCCCTTCCTAACAGTACCTCCGTATCCAATTTGCTGAGGGTTATTGTCATGACCTAAGTCAGCACTGGTGCCTCCCAGGCCCAAGGGACCTGGCTTCTGCTCCTTTCTGCGGCCTGCAGTGTTGATGGATGTGCACTGAGCCCCAAGCTGCCTTGCTCCTTAGGGTTGCTAACCCTCCCTCCGAGAAAGGGTTTGCTTTCCCTCTTAGAGCTGGTGCTTCCCGCACCTCCCAAATTGGTATCATCTGTGAATTTCATCGCTGGCTGTTTACCGCACTTCCCCTGTCTCATTAACAGGGATGGAAGTGGAAGACGCTCTCTCTCCATCGTGGCAAGGGAGAGAGCCAGGCTGCCATGAGCTCCAAGGGGAGCTTCACCCAGTGCCAAGAGCTGTAGGCATTGGCTGAGAAGGAGGTGGTGCCGGCTCAGGAAGAAGAAAACCTCAGAGCTCTTTAGAAGCTGGTTGGGAGACACAGAATCACCAGCAGGAACGAGGGTCTCCTTGTCCCTCCAGGCCTCACGTGGGGGCCAAGAGGCATCATAACTTCCCCCCAACTCCCGTCAATGAAGTGAGAGGCCACGTGTCCCGCTGGCCTAGAGGGTCCTACCAGATAAAAGCTGTTCCACCCTGATGGCTTCATAATGGCCCTGGGGTTTTTTATTTTTGATGTTGTCTGACAACCCCTTTGGCATCTGAGTGGATTCCTTTATCACTTCAATTGACTGATGTTCACACAAAGTTTGGCAGAATGTAAAAATAAGAATACTCAAATGTTTGGAAAGCATCCAGCCCTACTGATCAAAATGGGGTCAACAGGAGACCCTCAGTAGTTCAGAACTGAGGGATTCTAGATAAAAGCAAAATTTGAATTGAAGTGGGCCTATTCAGTTTTATGATGGGGTTATGTCAGTTTCATTCATTTCTTTAGACAACTTTATTGAAATATAATTCGCCTACCACATAGTTTGGATTGTCTACTTGGTACAATTTGTACCATTCAAGTGGACATTTCAGTATCTTTGAGTATAATCAGGATTGTGCAGCCACCACCATAATCTAGCTTTGGAATATTTTCGTCACCTGGGAAGAAGCCCTATGGTCAATATTAATCAGATCCTTTCCCCCCAAGTCCTCATGCCCTGGCAACCGTGAGTTTACTTTCTGACTCTATAAATTTGCCTGTCCTGAATATTTCATAGAAATGGATTGTGCAGTATGTGCTCTTTCAGAGACTGATTTCTTTTGCTTAGCATGATATTTTCAAGGTTCATCTATGTTGTCGCATTTGTCAGAACTTCATTTTATTGTCAGATATGCTACTGTGTGGATACACCCTGTTTTGTGGTGGGATATGCACTTTTTTACACAGCAAGCAAAAAAACGACAAATCAAAAAGGTTTTCACTTTTTGGTTATTAGGAATAATACTCCAGTAAACATGTGCAAGTTTGGTTTTCATTTCTCTTGGGTACCTACTTGGGAATGGGATTTCTGGATTGTATGGTACTTGTGTTTAAGGTTCTGAGGCACCTCCAAGCATGTTCCAAAGTGGTGGTACCATTTCAACTTCTCATCTGCAGTGTTTGGGAGTTTCACTCTCTTCACAGCCTCAGTACTTGTTGGCCTTCGTCTGATCCATAGCCACCTTGGTTGGTATGGAGTGGTCTTACATTGTGATTTACATCAGCCGGGTGACTAATGATGCTGAACTTTTTTATGGGTGTATTAGCCATTTGTATATCTTTGTTGGTTTCTGTCCTCCTTCCTGTGTCCCCAGTCCCCACAAGGACATGGTCAGATCTGGGATCTGAGCACTTAACCAGCCCACTTTTTCTAAAACCAAAACTTCCAGACCTACAAAATCACGCTGTAGTTTATGGTTTTACAAACTTAGTCTTGTACCAAGTTACACACGAGAGATGACATGAGCCTCTTCTATGGCCTGTCTTCTGCATTTCCTCCATCCCCCAATCACTTTTAAAGTCTTGACTGTGGGCTGGCAGGTGATTTCAAATTACTTTTTTATGTAAGTAAATGATAGCTATTTGGAAACTTGGAAAATACACAAGAGATACAAGTAATCGATGTTTTGTTTACTAATTACAAGCAAAAGAACATATACATTTTCACATGAACAACAAAGTACTTTAGAGAGACTTATTTAATAGAACATTTTTAGTGACACATTTTTGAAAAGGAGTTAAATGTGGTTATTTGACGATGATTGTGGTTTTAATTCCTTGCACCGCAATGATCCTTTCCTTCTGGCATGGCAAACAGGTGTCTGCTGTGCTCTTAGCCACTGACATATCTACATCTGCATCACCTTCTCCCTGGACCAAAATGTTGTTAGAAACTTAGTGGAATTAAATTTACAGAAACTTCTTAATTGCTAACATAGCTGACCTAAGAAGAAAAGACTATAGTATGGTCCAAGCTTTACTGTAGAACAACTCCTTACTTAAGAAGAAAAGAAAAAAGTATATTTTAGTATCTTGCTAGGAGTTTAGGGTTCCCTGGGACCCCCATTTGGGGAACACTGCTCTACATTGAGCCATGGGCTTCTGAGGCATCCAGCTGAGTGGAGGAGCAGCTTGTAGCTATGACTGATTTCTGATGGAAATGCAGGATGAAGTAGGATGTTGAATGGGGGATGGAACCCAGAGTTAGTCTTGCTGCCCATTAATGGGGTGAATTTGGTCACTCACCACTGAGGATGTTCCCTCTCCTACCAACGGGCAATCAGATCTGCTTCCTAGGGTGCTTGTGAAGGGATCAGTATCACTTAGGGAAATACTTCCTTCAATCTAAATGCTGGGGACAAGTAATTTGAAGGTGTTTATTAGTACAGGAGCAGACTCCAACTCTGTAACCTTGTTGACACTGTGTTTTCATGACATGGCTCAGCCCTGGAGTTCCGGAATCCACACGCCTTTCTAACCTGGCCAGTCCCATCTGCACTCTGTAGGAGCACTCTGGGGAGGAGCATGGACGTACCTGCTCCACAGTGCCCAGCCCCTCCCTATCCCACCATGGGACATACTCTCCATCATGTTGGGGGTGCTACTGCACAAGGACGCCCAACCACCAGCCATGGGAGCTGCCACCTCACCTGCATGGGTCCCAGAAGATGAGAAGCAGCCAGAGGCTCCTTGCTTCCTTCCCCACTGACCCTGATCAAGAGGTCTTCCTTGAGTGCTGTCAGAGCCTAGGCCCCGAAGGAAGCAGCAAACGCGCAGAGCTGGGAACCCCAGCACTCTTCTCACGGGGTCCCCTCTCCATGCTGTGGGGCTGGGCATGAGCTGCCAACTTCAGAGTCTCCATTCTCTCATTCCCAGCTGTGTGGCTGCCCCCGCTCACCATGGCTGAGGAATCTAACTGGTTATAGTGTGACGACTCAGATCACCATAGCAAAGTCCCATAGCCTGGGTGCCTTGAACTATAGAGGTGGTGTTTCCCAGCTGTACCTGGAAGACCCGGATGTAGGTGCCAGCATGGTTGGGTTCTGGTGGGTCTCCTTCCCAGGTTATGTCCTCACATGGCCTTTCCTGGGCATGTTGAGGAACAGTATCTCTCTTTTTTCTCTGTCTCTCCCTCCCCTTTTGCCCTTCCAATTCCCTTCCTTCCTCCCTCTGTAAAGGCCCTATCTCCAGGTATGTCACATTGGGGTTGGGACTTCAACGTGTGAATTTGGGGAACACGATTCACTCCACAGCAGATGGGAGCAAGACCAAGGCTGTGCAGCATTGTGTTCCCGAGGTTCGGCTTCCTACCCTGGCTCAAGGCACAGAGAACTGTACCCAGGTCTGCTGGCAGGTCATGGGGTGTGGATACATGCAGACCAATGAGTGGCTGACTGTTAGACTCCTAAGCAGGGTCTCCATTACTTCTTCCATTCAAGAATGAGAAAATCATGACTCACAGAAATAATGTGATCTCTAGATGCCACAGTCCTGGTCCTTGACTCCCTCAGGGGTTAACATTTAAGAATGTGAGATTTAGAATAACCAGACCCACGGATGCCACCTTCAACTAGTTCAGGGCTGTGTATATGCCCCATTCCAGGCACTAAGGTGAACCCATCGGGAGCATTGATTGTAAACAAATTCTTAGCAGCCCTTGTGACTGCTGGAGCCAGGGAGCCAGAGCCCAACCTAATGTCTTCAAACCATTCTCCCTTTAGAAATTTCTGGAGCCTTCTAGGAAAACCCAAGGGGGACTCCTAGGACACAAGTGAGAATTGGCTGATTCTAGTCTTCAGAGACAGGCCTGGAGGAAAGTGCTTTGCCTAGAATCACACGGGAAACACAGGAAGTTAACGGAAAAGCCTGGAACCCAACCAAGCTTCCCATTGAAAATCTCCAGTCCCTTCCAGTCCAGAATATCCCAAACTCAATGAAGCGTCAGACCACTTGCTCTCCCATTGTTTAAGATAGATTTTTTTTTCATGCACCACCCGAAGTTCTCAGATCAAGGGGTTTTATGTCGCCCTGGTGTGAGGATTCTTAATGGTGCCTGGTGGGGCTTCTGTGGCCGTGAGCGAGCACTCAAGGTGCATTTAATCAGGTGCACAGTGATGCAATCGACCGCAAGACTGTAAGAGGCAGGGAAAGGAGTCCTCTGCCTTTGCAGGTCCCTCTAGCACCAAGAGCTGTATTCTTGACTCCAAGGGAGTACCAAAGGGTGCATCCTCAAAGCTATAGGCTGTACCTGATCCCATGTCTGCACTTGGTAGACTCTTCCAGAAAGTTCCTTACACATTCCTATAGGTGGAATGCATGCATAAACAATAACAGGTGCAGACAGGCGATTCCACTAATTATCACCATCTGGATGAATAGTCTGAAGGGAAAAAAACCCTATGTGATGGAATTTTCCCCTCTTTGTTTTCTTATTTCTGGTGGCTTAAATATTGTGTTTGGTTTAAATACAGACATGATCTGTCCACAAACATTATGGGCGGAAGAGCCAACTCGGCCCACTCGTGGAGAGACTGTTGCTTCCAGGTATGAAATAAAAATAGTGCTTGCTGCGTCTCCAGGTGTTCCCGGCTCTTCTTGGCACGTGTTACATCGCTCCTCCACAGGACTTCCCCGGGAATTAGTTTATTCCCATTTTAGAGAGGAATTAATTGGAGGAGGAGAGTTTAGATGGCCTGAGGGCACAGAAAATTGGTGACAGAGTTGAAACGAAACCCAGATGGCATGTCCTCGCCATGACCAGGTCTAGCCCTGGGTCCTGGATCCCAGAGACAGGGCCAACGAGGAGAACTGAGTTCATGGCCCTGGAATAAAGTTCCTTGGCTGAAAGGAACTCCAGGTCACTGGGCTTGTCTTTGTTCTGATGATGGATAAGGGGCACTTGAAAGAAGTCAGCTACGTCAAGAGCATGCCAAGCCTGTGCTAGGTCTCCCTGGCCCCTGGATGTTAGGTGTCTCTGCCTTCATGGCAAACAGGTGGGAGAGACAGCTGATCTCAGCTGCCAGGATGCCCCTGGTGACAGGTGTCCCAGGCCCATTGGACCCCTTCGGCATTTGGGAAGTGGGGATTTCATCCTGAAGCCCAGGCCTTGGTGGACTGGCATGGTGTAGGCTTTATTTCCGAGGCTCTGCATCTGACCCTTCCCCAGGTCACTTAACAAGTTCTCCTTGCTCCGCAAAAGTGTGGAGGAGGCCTGATCAGATATGGGGAAGGGAGTGAGAGCCAGGCTGCCTTGTCCCTCTTTCCTGAAGCCTGGTAAGCAGAACCCTGGGTGCTGGCAATTCCATTTTAACTCACTGTGGGACTCAGAAACAAAAATACGAGGTTCCTGCTTCCCCAACAAAGTTCACACAGTGCTAGCAGGCAAGCAGACATGTGGACGGGACCTGTTTAAGCAGACTTCTGTGAACAGGGGAGGGACCCGTTTTCTGCAAAGGGGTATAGATGAGGTCAGGCAGGGGTAAATGGATCTCTCCAGAATCTATAACTCCTGGAACATGACATACCTCAGGTTGTTTACAGAATCATTGAAGCTTATTTTACATCTCTATGAGTCTTGCAGGTTTGTTAGAGGGCTTTGTGATACTGAGCTGGCCAATTTGTTTGAGTCTCTTTCTGAGGGCAGGACGGGGACAAGTAACTACCTACGAATGCAGAAACATCTGCAGCTGGTCTTTTTCCAGTTAGGGCACCTGAGTCTTGTTAAAGGGAGAATGTTACCTGGCGATGTCATTAGTTGTAACACCTTGGTTCCATTGAGCAAAGCAGATTCCCAGCTTCCCTGACAGGGCCCTGGGAGGGCAGACCTTGGGACAGGTGCTGTTTTCATTAGGTATGAGATGCAGGGAGGGGAGCCAGGAAGGTGACCTGACCAGATGCCCCATTCTATCTGTAGAAAGGATATTTGCATGAGGACCTCGGCTGAGGCTTTTCTGTGGTTGGGAGAATCCACACACTGTGGATGGTAATGCCCACAATCCACCAGCCTGCTGTGCCCATGCCTGTCCATTCTCCCTGCACCTGAGCCTGCGGGACACAGACACATATTTTTACCCCTGCCTCCACTGCGTCCTTCAGGGCCACCTGTGTCTCAGATCTGTCCTGGCTTTCCTCATGTGACTGAGGACATTCTCTCCTGCCTCTGTCCTCTTACTCTGAACTCTCCTCCTCACATGATGGGAAAGGAGAACCGCAGGCGGTCTGAGCTGCCGAGGGCTCTGAGGTCTTCATTGGTACGGCTCAGGCGGTTTCACCCTCTGTGGCTGCTGGCAGTGTGGCTACAAACGCTCCCTGATTCCTCTCTGCCCCTCCCCTCCAGAGGTGCAAGCCTGAGGCCCCAGCTCCATGGGAGGCTGAGATGGGGGGGTCACTTGAGCCCTGGAGTTCAAGACTGGTCTGGAAAATATAGCAAGACCCCATCTCATTAAGTAAAAAAAAAAAAAATCAGACAGCTTGTGGAAATAGAACTCATTTCACGTCCTGTGGGGCACAGAGGGATTGACCCCTTGAATGGCCACACAGACCCCATGGAGCTTTTCTCTCAGCCCATGTCTTTGGCCCTTGCTGTGATATGAGAGTTAGAGAGGAATCTGAATGTTAGAAATCTGTCGATTTTGCTAATCTTGTTGATTGCCCCTCCTGACTTGATAAGTGTGGTCACTGGGCAGTTGGAAGAAGAGAGAGTTTTTGATTCAGTTTGGCAGCGCTGTGGAAGGAGCACAAGGCATCGCCATGACCAGGCGAGGGCTCTCCACTGAGGTCCATCCTCGGCCCAGAAGGGGCGTTTTACAGAAGTGAAGATGCTTCCGTCTGTTGAGCTGGGGTTGTACTAGGCGGAAAGGGCTGGCTGGCTGGTTCCTTGGAGCATGAGGAACTCTGAGTAACCCCAGTGCAGGGTCTTAAACGTGCATGAGTGTGTGCTGAAGAGCTAGGAGGGATCCACCACAGCACCCCCAGTGGGACTGCCATCTCATTAAATGCCAGCAGAGGGATGATAGGTAACCAGTCCCTCCCCTGGTTCCTGCCACTTTCAAATGGAAAAATCTGGAAAGTTATAAATGTGGAAGGTGGATGCTGATACACCATGGGGGAGGTGTAGTTCAAGTCCCCAGAAGAATTCTGTGTTCTGTCCTCAGCTATGCGAGGTAGCTTCTAGATCTCAAGGATCCTACCTGTCGGGGTATCTTTGTTTACTTAGAGATCTTGGACCACAGGACCACATGATCTATGATAGGCCTTGGGGCCAGTGGTATTCACTCCATGTCTGGAGGGATCGGAGCTAAAAGGTCAGCCATGTGAGAGGTAAACCATGGAACCCCAGTAAAATCTGAACACCAAGGCGCAGGCAGACTTCTCTGGTTTATAATACCCCGTGGATATTGCTGGGCGCAGTTAGCACCGTTCCCAACTCCAAAAGCCAAGGACCATGGGATGTTCCATGCATGGAATTTCCCTGGATTCAGTCTTTGGGCCTCTTTATGGTTTGAATATGAGGTGTCCCCCAAAAGCTCATGAGACAACACGGCAATGTTCTGGGGTGAGATGATTAGATCATGAGAGTCGTGACCTAATCAAGGATCCATTTGGTGAACTGATGGTTTGAATGGACCACTGGGCGGTAACTGTAGGCAGGTGGGATGGGGCTAGAGAGCGAGGTCACTGGGAACGCACCCTTGGGAATTACATCTTGTCCCTGTTTCTTCACACTCATTCTCTGCATCTTAGCCATCGTGAGCTGAGCAGCTTGTCCCCAACATGCTGCCTCTGTGATGTTCTGCCTTACTTGGGCCCAGAACAATGGAGTCAGTAGACCGTGGACTGAACCTCTCAAACGGTGAGCCCCAATGATCTTTTTCTCCTGTAAAATACCTTGTCAGGTATTTTGGTCATGGTCACAGTTGACTAACAGGCCTCTCTCCTCGTCTGATTATAATCTGTATCCTGTAGCAGGAACAAACAATAATTCTAAGTATAATGGCTTCCAGTGAGTTCTGTGGGTCCCTCTAGCAAATTGCCAACCTGAGAGTCATCTTGGGAACCCCTCTGACCTTGGTCAGTGTAGGGTGTCCTGTGGGCTGCTCTCAGAGCATGATCAGAAGGATGCAGGTGGGTGGACTCTTTACCAGCTGAATGTCTTAGAAATCAAGAAACCAGGGCTGGGTTGTGGCTCAGTGGTAGAGTGCTTGCCTAGCACACACGAGGCACTGGGTTAGATCCCCAGCACCACATCAAAAACAAAACTAAATAAACAAAATAAAGGTATTGTGTCCATCTACAACTAAAAGATCAAGAAACCAGCACTAGGGACACAGGGTCTCAGTGGCAGACGTCATAGCAGTTCCCCACAGGATAGGCCACATCAGCTTCAAGCACGGAGACTGAGCAAGTGGGATTCAGGGAGGACAGTGGAAAAGAAAGAACATTTGGGTACTAGCTCCATCTAAGGCCATGCTAGGGGTTTAACTTTCTGTAATAATCTAGGTTTTCCAGAGAAGCAAATCTACTTTTGTTGAGAAAAAAAATTATTTCTCTATGAAAAAAAAAATATTTCTTCTTCAGGAAACCTCAAACTTGGCTCTAAAGCTTTTCAACTGATTGAATGAGGCCCACCCACATTGTGGAGGGTAATCCATTTTATTCCAAGTCTAGTGGGTTAAATGTCAATCAATCTTAAAATAAATAAGGCAATAAAAATTCAGCAACCTCTAGATGGGTGTTTGACCACATAACTGGGCACCATAGCCTGAGCAAGTTGCCACATGGTAACCATCCCAGTTTCTCAGGTAATGCTCACAGCCACAACACAAATTAGGCATCGTTAGGGGAGCTCAGCATGGAAGCTGGCTCTGAGACTTCCTAACTCCACCTCTCGTGACGCCAGGCTGTACCTTGTGTATGATCCCAAAGATCTTCCAACTGGGGCATTGAAATTCTTTGTGAACCCAGCACAAAGAACTCTTAGAGTTGCCCTCTTCCCTTTTTTAAAAGACTTAATGATCTGCCAGGAGCCTGGAAAGCTCATTAGTAGACTTGTTTTCAGACTAAAGCCTTGGCCTTGTTCCATACTCTGACACTTACCAGCTACTCCAAGTTGGAGTCCCCGCTGAATGGTCCAAGGAGAGCACCCGTCCCTTTAACCAAGTCTGATAGATACCTGTGAGGTGCCAAGCCATAGCATAGGGCTGCGAGGTTACGTGGCAAAGACACAGACCTGTTTGTGTGGCTCAGCGTAGCCAGACTTTGAGAAGATTATGAAAAATATTGTGCCAATGTTTGGAAAGTGCATTTATGAGGCAAAACGCTAGCTGAGTCTACATGCTCACTGAATATTCTCCCTTCCAGTGATGCTGCAAAAATGACACAGGTGACTTCATTGTCAACATGGAAGGGACTAAGCACTGCATACATTTTGAGCATTTATTTGCTTAAATTTTTAAGAAGTATATTAATTTCTTCGACTCTTGTGAGAGCTGGGGCAACTTGGAAGAAATGCCTATGAAAGATCTGAAGTGAAACTCAACAATGAGTTTCTCCAAAGGAAGAAAGAATGATGAGTGTCACCAGGCAGCACTGGTTCTGTACAGTGCCAGATGCTGGTAATCAGACCTGTACCAGAGGGGAAGAAGGCAGCACAGGAAGAGTGACGTCACTGAACTCCATGACTTCTCACACCTCCATGGCTTGCTCTCTTCTAAGGAAGATGGTTCACTAGTTAAATCGCCCCATGATTGGAGAGATGAATTTTGTCATCCATTCACCTAGGATGTCATGAATGACGTGTTCTTAAGACAACGATTTTTGACCTCAAAGGTTGGAACTGCAAGACTAGTATTTTTATAATAAATGAAATATATATTTTACCAATGCAAAGCACCATCATTCCTTGGTTTTAAAGATATGTTGATGGAAAGAAAAATAAGTTTTAAAAATAGTTGTAGGCACTAAAATAACATGGGCGCCCAGAACCCTAAAGGTGGCATACAGGTATCCAGGACAGTTTCTGTTTAGGTTTTTTTTTTTGGGGGGGGGGTTGCATATTGGGGATTGAACCCAGGGGCACTTAACCACTGAGCCACATCCCCAGCCCTTTTTTATATTTTATTTAGAGACAGGGTCTCACTGATTTGCTTAGGGCCTTGCTAAGTTGCTGAAGCTGGCTTTGAAGTCATGATCCTCCTGCCTCAGCCTCCTGAGCCACTGGGATTACAGGTGTGGGCCACCATGCCCTGATGTTTAGGTGGTTTTTAGCAATCGCTTTAGTGTTCCCAGCCCTGGTACTAGCCAAAAAGCTGGTTGAGTCTACTACTTTCTAGTTACTGAATGTCTGTAATCAAGTTTCTTTTCTTTTTTAACAAAAGATTCCAAATAAGCGGTGGATACTAGGTATTTCATTCATGTTATGCGCCTGCCCCACCCCATTTTTTGAGCCTGTTTTTTAAGTCATAGTAATGAACTAACTTCTCTGGTTCACAGAGCCCCATGGATATTGCCAGGGGCAGTTAGCACCATTCACAACTCCAAAGGGAAGGACCACTGAATGTTCCAGGGTCACAGTAATGAAAGTTTGGGTTTGAAAGTGTGCAGGTTTAATGTCTCCCTATCCCCCCGTCTTCTGAAGTCACAGACCCCTCACGCTATATATCCTCAACACCATTCAGATGGCTTGGGCGTGAGGTGCTCAGGAAGTCATTCATTTTATTTCAAGCTTGAGTGAAATGGAAGCTTTGGACCCTCCTCATGTTGACGGTCTTGCTGTGCCTGGAATGAGGTGGGCAGGGAGGGACGGTGGCTTCTAGGGCCAGATAAGGTCTGAGGGTTCACTGCCATCTCTCAGAAGTGTCTCTGAGACCAACATTTGGTGAAGAGGCAGGGGGTGTGCTCAAGGGGGTTGTCATGGCAACCCCTGGACTGTGTGCTGCAGACCTCCTGACTGCTGGGCTCTGGCCTGCCCTTGCTCCTGGAGGAGAACAAACATGGGAGTTGCGTGGGGATATGAGGGTGTTCCCACAAGTCATCCTGCAGCCCCAGGGGCCCAGGGCCAAGACGTCACACTGCATCCCGGAAAGACCTTTGCTCTCTTTGTGGGTGAGTGAGACTCCACTCACCCCACCTGGCCCTTCCTCTGAGTCCCCTCAGCCCACACGTTGGTATTGACGTGTGGTAAGCAAGCATTTGTAAGATTTCTCAGCTGTTGAAGCCTGCGATCAACAGAAGAGTTTGCTTAGGTAGAAACTGTTTATATGAGAAATCACGCTTGCGACTCTGCAGCCTTGGCACGGGCAGGCACTGCTGCAGCTGGCAGAGATCTGGGCTCAGGGAGAGGCTAGGACTGAATAGGAAAAGGGGAGGACGAAGGGGAGTCACCCAGAGGAGCCAGGAAGCTGCAGGGGAGAGGAGGGAAGGGTGGGAAGTCTAGGGGAGAGGTGGAATCTGGAAGCCAGGGAGGAAGAGTAGAGGAAAAGTCAGGAAGAGCTTAATTAGGGAAGAGCCCGGGGTATGGAGCACTTCCTACTTCCAGGAAGGAAGTGGTTTTGATTTTGGTCCCTGAACCTCAGATCTGTGGAGTGGGCCTCCTGCCCTGTGTGAGGACAACCCTTCTTAGACTTGAAGACCTGGAGCTGCCCCTACCAAGCCTATTGGCTGTCCCTGATGGCTGGAGGGACTGGTGACAGGGTGCCAGAGCCTTTGCTCCAACTGCTACTTTTTTTTCAACTTCGAGGAAGTTCATGAACAAGATGCTAAGCATGGCCTCAAGGACCCCCTTATTTCTCCGTCCCCAGCCTGCCCAGGCTGAGAAGGCCCAAGTGTCACTGCAGGCAGCTGTGGCGATGGCTGTGTGTACACATGTGAGCTCATCAGAGTTTGGTCTGCGAGGCGGAGCTGATGCCAGATTGGCTTCACCCTCTTCCGTACTGTTCCCTCCTGCTTTTTTTTTTTTTTTCTCAGACTCCCTGGCTTGGAAGAAAGTTCTGGCAAGAGCCTCTACGTATGCTATGAAAACAAGATTCTGTGCACGCTATATATAGTCGCGCACAGGTGTTACGTAAGAAGTGCATGTGCTATGAGTGTAAGATGGAGTCAGGAGACCCAGATGCAGAAATCTATTTATTCACAGTCGTGCGTATCTGTTTCCAAATGACCTGGTGGTCTCAGCCCTGGTCCAGAGAACTGCTTAGGACCATTCGAAATGAAGCATGCTTGTCAACATGTTCTAAAAGCCAGTTAATAAAAAAAGAAAATGTCAAGTTGCTTTCAAGTCAATCTAAGTAGGATTTAAAAACAAAAATGTACCCAGCGAAAGTTATTTATGAGACAGTTTCTATCATTTTACACAAAAATATCTTTAATGATATACTCTGCCTGTGGTGGAAAGAATCCAGATTCCTCTGGTCATTCAAGGTGTTTCACAGCCTGGATCTAAGGTTATCCATCTTTACAGCTGTGTCTTTGGTTGCTCATAACCCAGAACTTATTTTTGGTTGTATCTTTTTTTGCCCACATGGAAAAAATCAATTTATTGGACAAATATAATTGACATGCACAACTGGTTTGTAGATGGTCCAAAGCTGAGAGTGTTGATGAATTTATTTATTCAACTACTATTGAACAGTTAGGATGAGCTGGCCTTGGCTCCAGCCCTGAGGATAGAGCAGGAAAGAAAACAGAGCCCCTACTCACATGGGAGGCGTGCATCCTTGTGGGGGAGACAGCGGATGTGCCACACGGGTGAGCGCTTGGGAGAGATGCTGAGCTGCTCATGGGATGGCTGGAAGGTGGCCTTTGAGACTGAATGCAGTGAAGGGGACACCCACCAAGACTCTGGAGAAGGGTGTTTTTAGGCAGTGAAACAGCAAATGCAAAGCTTCTGAGGCAAGAGTACGTTGGAGAGTGTGTGCAAGAGCAGGAAGGCCATCGTGGCTGGGGTAGAGTGAGGGCGAGAGGAGTAGGAGGTGGGGTGAGGAAGGACCAAAGGCCGGATCATGCAGAGCACGCTGGTTGTGGTGAGGACTTTGGATGGTACTCCAGTGACATGAGAAGCCAGGAAGGTTTCAAGCAGCTGAGAGGTGTGATGACTTGTGTCTTGAATGATTACTGTTGCTGCCATGTGCAGAACAGGCTACCGTGAGGGTCAAGGAAAGAAGCTGAAGACCAATCAGACGGCTGTTCTAATAGGGCAGGTGGGACAATGGTGGGAGTGACAGAGGTGGCGAACAGGGTGTGGCTCTGTAGATGTGTTGTAATTGGACTTGTAAGAGCTGCTGGTAGATGGGATGTGGTATGTGAGAGGGGAGTCTGTGACTTTGCATTGTGCATTTAGGAAAACAGAGCATACAATTGGTGTTTACAGAGACGGGGAGAAGTTTGGGGGTGGGGTAGGCATGGAAAACCAAGGTTTCCTTTTGGATTGGTTAAATTTAAGATCCTTGTTGTACTGTGAAGCGATTTAGTAAGCAATTGGATATATAAGTGTGAAATTCAGGGGAGAAATTAGAACTTGGAAGTTATTCAGATGGCATTAGAGCGTGAGGGTGGGTAAAGAAGAAGAGGGAGTTCAGGGGCCTAGCAAAGATTGAGATGGGGCTACTAAGGGGATACGTTATAGTTTGGATCTAGAATGTTGCCCAAGGTCTCATGCATTGGACCAATCCCCAGTGCAGCAGTGTTCAGAGGTGGGAAAGTGATTGGATCATGGTGGCCCTGATCTCATTGGTGGATTAATCCCATGATGGCTTCTTAATTTGGTGACATTATTGGGAGGTGGTGGAAACTGTAGGAATGGGGCCCTGTTGGGGGAAGTGCCGTGGAAAGGCATGTCATGTTTCTGTCCCCTTCTCTCTCTGCATCCTGGCTGCCACGAGGGGAGCAGCTTAGCTCCACCCCAAAGTCCCTCCCCCAGGATGTTCTGCCTCCCACAGGCCCAGAAACCATGAAGTCAGTGGCCACAGGCTGAGACTTCTGAAGCCATGAGCCAAAATAAACTTGTCCCCCTATAAATTTTCTTAGTTTTCTGTGAAAACTAACAGGGTTGGAGGAGGACTGAAAGGAGGGGTGTCTTCTGAGGCCAGAGAAATAAAGTATCCCCAGGAAGAGGAGTGATTGAGTGTGTCAGATGTTGCTGATACATCAGGATGGACGTTGGGAACTGACCACTGGACTGAACAATACAGAGCCTGCTGGTGGCATCAGTAAGAGCAGTTTCCATGGAGTGTAATAGTCAAAAGCCTGATTAGATTGGATATTGTGAACTAAAAATTGTCATTTTCTGAATTCATACGTTGAAGCCCTGACGCCCAGTGTGACATCTGGAGATGAGCCTTGCTCACCTCTCTCAACCACATGCACAGAGGAAAGGCTGTGTGAAGCCACCGAGAGAGGGTGGCCGTCTGCATGCCAGGAAGAGGAGTCTCCGCAGAGGTGGAGTATGCCAACCTTGACCTGGGACTTCCAGCCCCCACAACGGTGAGAAAATCCATTTACATGGTTGAAGACCCCAGTCTCGGGTGTTTCGTTACGGCAGCCTGAGCAAAGAAATAGCAATGGGCTAAAAGAGAGGGGGTGGACAGGGGCAGCAGCTAGAATGGACGTGTTTTGCTAGAAGGAGGCACAGGGAGAATAGGAAAAAACATTGTCACGTAGAATTTAGGTTTAGAAAGTCTCCATCTGGCCCAAACTGTTATGATTCATTTAGTAGGGAGCCACGTCGATGGTCAAATGGTCATTTTCACGTAAGGACTAGAAGATTTGGTTTCACAGTAGTTCATGGGGAAAGGCCTAGGGCTCATGACTGTGGGTGCCACGTGAACCACCACCTGATGGGAATATTGGCCCCCAAATAGGCAAGAAGACAAAGGAGACAGAATAGAAGACCCAGAGACAAACCCATGTAAATACAGTTACCTCACACCCTAGACAAAGGCACCAACACACACTGGAGAAAATATAGCTTCATCAACAAATGATGCTGGGAAAACTGGAAGTCCATGTGTAATAGATAGGTAACCCCTAACTATCACCCTGCACGAAAATCAACTCTAAGTGGGTGAAAGACCTGGGAATTAGACCAGAAACCCTGTATTTACCAGAAGAAAATGTAGGCCCAACCCTTCAACATATCGGCACAGGAACTGACTTCCTGAACAAGATTCCTAAAGCTCAAGAAATAAAATAAAAAAATCAATAAATGGGATGGCATCAAACTAAAAAGCTTCTTCACAGTAAAAGAAATAATCAAGAGCAGGAAGAGAGAACCTACACAATGGGAGAAAATCTTTGCCACCTACACCTCCGAAAGTGTGTTAATTTCTAGGATATACAAAGAACTCAAAATAACCCGTTCAATAAATGGACATAGGAACAGAAAGACCCTTCTCAAAAGAAGAAATATGAAAGACCAACAAATACATGAAAAAATATTCAGTATCTCTAGCAATTAGAGCAATGAAAATTAAAATTACAATGAGATTCATTTCACTCCAGTCAGAATGGCAATGATCAAGAATACAAATGTTGGCAAGAATGTGGGGAAAAAGGAATGCTCATACATTGTTGGTGGAACTGAAAATTGGTGCAGTCCTTCTGGAAAGCAGTATGGAGATTCCTCAGATAATTAGGAATGGAACCACCCTTTGACCCAGTTATCCCACTCCTTAGCATTTATCCAAAGAATTTAAAATCAGCATACTACAGTGACACAGCCACATCAATATTTATGGCAGCACAATTCACAATAGCTAAGCTATGGAACCAATCTAGATGCTCATCAACAAATGAATGGATAAAGAAAGTGTGGTATAGATACACAATGAAATATTACTCAGCCATAAAGAAGAATGACTTTATGACATTTGCCAGTAAATGGATGCATCTGAAGACTATCAGGCTAAGTAAAATAAACCAGTCCCCCCAAACCAAAGGGTCAATGTTTTTGCTGATATGTGGAAACTAAAGCACAATAAAGGTGGGGAGGGGAAGAAGAGAAGTTCAGTAGATTAGACAAAGGGGAACAAAAGGAAAGGAGTGGGGACAGGAATAGGAAAGACAATAGAATAAATCTAACAATTCCCCCAGGTACACATAAGAAATACCTAAGTGAGTCCCACCATCATGCTCACCCACAAGAATGGCATCCTAATTAGAACAAGATTTATACCATTCCTGTATAATTTTATTAGAATGGATTCTACTATCATGTATAACTAAGAAGAACCAAAAGAAAAGAAATGAAAAAAAAAAAAAAGCCACATGCACAACAGCTTTGCAGAAGCAGAGCTTCTGGACTAAGGTATTAGAGTCCCCTGGGGGAGCCTACTGCAATAGGTGAATATAGGTCTTTCCTGAGCCTCATACCTGTGAAAAGGAGGTACTTTGGAGACATTTTTAAATAATAAAAATTTGTTGCAGAATGGACCCAAACCTTCCTGGTTTAATAAGGGTGACTTATTCTTTCTCACCGTTTTGTGGCATGACTAGGCGGTCCTTCTCCTGGTTTCACCTGGGCTGGTGTGACTATGCTCTAAGGGGATTGGCAGGGCCCTGGGCTCAACTGAGCCCCTTGGACCTTGAGATCTTTTATCTAAAAGGAGGCAAACTTGGGCTCCCTGTCGTGCTGATGGAAGTGGTACTTGACTCTTGCTCTGGCTGGTCCAAAGTCTGTGTCCTTCATAGGAAGCTAAGCAGTCTGCATAAAATTATCATGTGTGTCACAGTTCAAAAGATTTTAAAGGACTTTACATACAAAAGCTCATTCAAGCTGACAAACATGAGAAAATATCATCCTCATTAAACAGATGAGGGACCTGAGGCTCAGAGAGGTCGAGTCAGACAGGCTTTTGCATTAGCTCTTCTCTTTGCCTGTCATGTTTGCATGACATCACATGACTGGTTCCCTCTTGTCATTCAGATGCCTGGAATGTGACTTGCTCAGAAAAGTGTTCCCTAATCATCAAGTCTAAAGTGGACCTAAGTCTTTACCTCTTTTTTTCTGTAGCACTTGGCACTGTTTGCATGAACTGTTTGTTGTCATGATGTGGTGTTATTTTGTATTTTCTTAGTTGTTGATTGTTAATTTCCTCTACTAAACTCCATGAATACAAGATATCTTTTTTTTTCCATTTTTCAGTTGCTCAAGTTGATTTTATCTAAATCCCACAAATCAGACACATATATTATGCTTTACATAGTCATACTTATTTTATTTACATATAGATTTGCTTAAGTATTTTTACTGCTTAAGAGTCCTTCTTGCATTTTATTATTATTACTTTTGGGTATCATTTTTCTTCTTCCTAAGGGGTATCCTTTAATTCAGACAACAGTGAAGGTCTGTGAAGCTAAGCTCTGCTTTGCATGTCTAAAAATGGCTTTATTTTTCCTTGTTCTTGAAATATAGGATCCATGCATATATGTAATAAAAATCTGAGCTGACAGTGGTTTTCTTTCAGGATTTGGAAGTTATTCTCCTACTACCTCTGGCTTTCATTTTCTCTGTGAGAGCAGCTATCAGGCTCATCATTGTGATCCCTGTTCTGTGAAGAGTGCTTTAAAAAAATTTTTTTTTAAATCTCTGGCTGCTTCTAAGATCTTCTTTTTGACTTTGGTTTCATTAAGATGTGTGTTGCTTGGAATTGGTTGCATTCCCTGAAACCAAGAAGTGGTGTCAATCTGGAAAATTCTAATTTATTTTCTGTTCAAATAGTTCTTCTTCCTCTTTGTCTCTATTTGAATCTTCTGGGATCTCAATTATACTTATGTTGCATCTTCTCATCTTTTTCCTATATTTTAACCTCTTATTTGCATTTTTTAACCCTTTTCTCCCTGATGCATTCTGGGAAACTTTTCAGCTCTCCCCTCCAGTTTACTTGGTACATTTCTGCTGTGTATAACATGTTCTGTGACCCATCCATTAAGTTTTACATTTAGCTTATTATAATAATTTTCATTTCAAGAAGGTTTACTCAACATTGGTCATATCTTGCTGCCAAAGGCCAATGTCTCGGCTTGGCACCAGATTCAGGAGGCACCTCACAGCTTTTTAGGTTCAAACAGCAATTCTTTATTCCCGCTCTCACACCGCCTCCACACAGGTCCAGGGGCAAACACGTTCTCCCGTCTACCCGCACAATTCACCTACTCCACGAGGCTATCTCCAAATCCCATTTTAATCTCACGAGAACTCAACGGGAACAAGCAGCAGGAACACCCTAATCCCAGCAATAATCTTCAACTTCCAACTTCCCTAAAACCCATTATCTTAAACTGGCAACGCCTTAAACTCAAGGAGCCGGTTACTTCCTCAAACCTGATCAGCTCTAAACCCGGATCTGCCTAGGTCCTTGAGCAAGGTCACCTCATTAAAGCATGCATGCAATGTCCCATCAAATGTCCTCTAAGCAGCATGGGGTACGCTTGGCAAGGAAATTTCGATGCGTCATTCCTACTTGGTAATGGCCCTCAGCATCTTGCTCCTTTGTAATACTTAAAATACCCTTTTATTTCTTTAACTATATTAAACCTATTTATTTAACATTTTTACCTGATAATTCAATCTCTGCAGGCTTTCTGGGTCTGCTGTTGTTTCTGCCGACTCGTGCTCATGTTGGCTTCTATTTCCAAATGTGCAGTGATGTTGCTGTTCATATTAACAGTACAACAGCCTGGGTTGAGGGTTGGTTTCTTCAGAGAGAATTTGTGTAGATTCTGCCAGGTGTTTGGAGCACTACCAACCAGGGACCACTTGAAACTAAATTTGGAATTTTTGTTTATTTTTTCCCTCTGGCCTCACATGTGGTGTGAATGCTGTTATCAGGGAATGATAGGAAAAAATTTTTCTCTCACTCAACTTCCTACTCCAAAGGCCAAACCTAAGCCAAACCTACCTCCTCCTGTGAAGCCACTGAAGCATCACATTGAAGGATTCCAGCTCATTTTGCTTGGGCCCTAGGATTTTTTTTTCTCTGCAGTCTTGTGTGTGTGTGTGTGTGGCTTTAAGGTACCTGGAAATCCATGAATTTCCTAAGGAAAAATGCCTGTATGGCTTATTATCCCCATGAATTTTACTTTCTTATTTTTATTTCCTCTGCTTGTTTTTTCTTATTCTCTTTCTAGCTCAGCCATGATCTAAAAATAGGTCTTATGTTTTCTCCAGAACTTCTAGATGTTCTGGGAAGATGTTCTCTACTCCTTTAGTCCAACATATTTCCAGAAGCAAAAACACCTATTTTCCCACACTCTACCACTTTGCCTTGAAGCTTGATGAACCCTTGGCAGAGACTTAGCAAAAAGTCATTTCTGTTTTTCAGCAATGTTACTCAGACTCTGTTCCCCTGATGTTAAAAATTTTCCTTTTTCCTTCAGTCCCTTTAGCTGTAAAGAAAAGCAAGTGCCTTGCTATAAAATGAAGGTCGAATGTGGCTGAAACACAATAAGAAACGGGGAGAAATATAGGGAGGGAGTAAGTTTGAGATGTGGGTTGGAATCGACTATTCTGAGCAGCTAGTTCCCATTCTAAGTCAAATGGGAAGCCATATGAGGTATTAAACAGGGAAGGATGGGAACTTATTTTATTTTTAAAATATCCATGTGGATCACTGGAGAGAAGTGGGGAAAAAGACCAGCTAAGAGGCTTATCTGTAGTACAGATAAGAAATACAGGTAGTTTGGAGTTGTGTGGTAGCTCTGGGCAACAAAAATGTGGTTGGGTAGGTTATCTGTTGTCTGTAACGATTTGCCTCAACGTTTAGCAGCTTAAAACGACAAACACTCATATCACACAGCTTCTGATGAGTCCACAGCTATTTAACTGGGTGTTTCTAGATCAAGGTCTCTCATAAGATTATATTCAACCTTTTGGCTGGAGCTGTAAGCATCTAAGGTAAATGGGACTGAAGAATCTCCTTCCCAGCTCCTTCATATGATTATTCCAAGGTCAGTTCCTGAAGTTGTTGGCCAAAGGTCTCTGTTCCCTAACACAGGGGCCTTTCCAGGGGCTATTCTTATTATTGATTGCTTCCTTCAGAGTGAAAGGAATATGTCTATATTTATCTCTATGTTTACTGGGAAAGAGGAGAGATAAAGCACACAAGGAGAAGTTAGTCTTTTTATGACCTGATGTCTAAAGTGACACACCATCGATTCTGGTGTTGGTCATACAAACCAACCTGGTACTATGTTGGAAGAGACTCCACGAAAGTTTAAATGCCCAAAGTGGGATTATTGGTGGTCATCTGGGGAGCTGCCACCCACAATGGGCATGAGATCTACTTTGGTTGTTAATGAATATGATTTGATATGGGAGGAAAAGGGAGGAAGCAAGAATGGCTTCTAGGTTTTTGGTTTTCTCCACAATGGGAGCCATTGGAAGAGAAACATTTGAAGGTGGGAAGAAGTCAAGAGTAATATTTTCATCTTCTGAAGTTTGCAAAACTGTTTAGATGTCCAAGTGGGACAGGTCAAGTAAGCAGTTAGATTGAATGGTTCTGAAACTCAAGAGAGAGCTCAGTCAGGAGACTATAATTTGGGAATCATAGCCCATGTATAGAATTGGGAACAGGAACCAAATAAGATCACTTAGTTGTTGTCACTCAACCTTAGCTGCCTAGTGGAATCACACGAGAAGCTTTAAAGAATTCAGACATAGGCAATTCTCCATACTGATTACGTGAGTATCTCTGGGGATGGTATCTTGCCATTGGGATTTTTTTAAAGCTCCCCAGTTCCAATGTGCAACCAAATTGAGAACTAGCAATAGAGAAGATGCCCAGGAACCCATGGTGTGTATGAGGTAGAGAAGAGCACAGTGTTTCAGAGAGAAACAGTGACAGAATCAGTTTCTTTGCAGAGCCCAAGAATCAGTTGGTCTCATGGTGTGTGTGTAACTGAGCCGTGGACCAGCTGGAGAGAACATTTTGTGCATTCCAAATGCAGAGGCTATCATCTGTGGCCATGGAGAGTAGAGAATCACTTTGGAATTTCAAAATGTAAGAAGTCGAATACACTGATTCTATTTCATAATGCAATCAGACTTAATTAGACCCAAAGTATTTACCAAGTATTCCTCTGGCCTTTTTAATTAGGGATAAAAGTTAAGCAAATTTGAATCTGACACTCTTTAAGATTAGATGATTTTGTGCAGAGATGTGGCTGGGTTCCAGCCAGAAGCCCCTAAAATAAGGCTGCAAGAGAAGCGTCCAGCCCAGTTTAACTTCAAGTGAACAACAAAATGCTGTCCTTTCTATGCAAAAAAGATCTCAGGCAATCCAATATTAAGTGGGTATTTGGAGATATTTTTTTCTTATGTGAGGACTTGTGAATTGAGAGATATGTTTTCTAATATCAATGTCTCTATTATTCGCCTTACCCCAAACTTTTGCAGACTGATGTACCTGATAAGCTAAGAAATCAGTGGTTTGCACCATAATATCAACTCTGTTTCCTGAGTCATTGAAACTCTGGTGCTATTAATTTTCCATGACTTAACCAACAAATCAAAAGAGCAAAATCATAAACATGGAAGTATATAACGTTCCCTTACCCCATATCTGCACTGTCTGAATTATTTTAAAAGCTCTCACTTTGTCTGTGTTTCTATTAAGATTATTAAAGGGGCCAAAAACATTCTCTCTATTTGGAGTCCAAAGACCTGGATTCAAGATTTAGTACTGCAGCCTGTTGCCTATGAACTAACTGTAGGGTGAGCTACTAGGTCTTGCTAAGGCTGACTCTGGGTAAACTGGGGATGATTGCTGCCTTTTCCCTGAATTCATCAACTACCTTGGATGGGATCATTTGCTTTGAAGAGTTTGGAACAATATGTGACTATAGGCAGTTTGATCTTGCTGTTGTAAACTTGCTGCCATCATCATATGCCCTGGGCATATACAAAACTAATCGCGTGCCTTGGCCATCTGCTTCTTCCTCTTTCCACCATCATCTCCTGGCACAAGCCTCTGGGCCTTCAGTAGGTCCTGCTTGATTAACCCCATCTCACCTGAATCACCTTTTTTGTTTTTCTCTAGTGCCAGGAGAATATGTTATTGTTTTAAAGTAAAATACCATTTTCCTGCCTATTTGTCCACAGATAAAAGCTAGGCAAATTTGAATCCAACACTCTTTAAGGATGGATGATTCTGTGCAGAAATGTCCCAAATCCTCATTTTGGATCTGCATGAGATTCTGAGCTTTTGGTGGGGGGTATGCACTGGAGTTTTTCTTCCAGTGATTTGCAGCATGTTTAAATATGAAAGTTCTGTCCTTCAATGTGGACCACCCACTTCTTTTCGTATCTTTTATATATTTCTCACCGATCTGCACAAATCAGCTTCACCCAGAAAGCAATCAAGCTTGGGATGTTCATAGATATTTCCTACATGGACAGCTCCGTCCTTCTCTTATTAAAACAATTCCTGGCTTCCAGAGTTTTATTGATCATTGGCTATCAGCCAGTGAGGAGGGAATGGAAGCATTCATTTTTGCTTTTCATTAGCTGGAAGATGTCTCCTTTGGAACGCTCGGCTGAGATTTCAACATTCCTATCCTTTCTTCCTTCTCTTTCACATTGTTCCTAGCCTGGTGACATTCAAAAGGATGAGTCACTGTCTAAATGTGGAAGCTGTCATTCTCTAGGCACCACTGTGCGTGCTTGGGTGCCATCCCAGTCTGTGATGGTAAGCGTGGCTCTGACCTCGCAGGGGAGGGGATCCTGAGAATGAGTCCCCATGAGCTGGAAAGTGGCATAAATCATGTTCTGATATTTTTGGAAACCCCACAGGGACTAGAGGACTCCAGCTGATGCTTTGGGGTTTTGCATAATGTAGATGCATCATAGACTTCTCTGGCAAGGTAGAAATAGCTCTGTTCTTAGAGACAGGAGGCCTGAATTGGAGTCTTGCTCTTCAGCTAAATAGTAGTGTGACCTTGGGCAAGCCACACTATCACTCTGAGCTTCAGAAAGGAAGCAGGTGAAACTGGATCATCTTAAAGATAATTTGCAGAGCTCCAAGGTTCTTTGGAAAGCTATTAATACTGACCTGATCAACAGGACTTTGCAATTTGGTCTTGGTCTTCTATTTTGGCTTCTCTGAAGAGGTGGTAGAGAGAAAGAATTCTGGGGTAACTCTATGAAGGTTCAGTAGATACACAGGTCACAGGTGGTAAGACGATAACAGAAGCCAGACCAGGAATGGGAAAAGACAGGAAAGACGGGAAGAAAAGAGGATTTTCATGGCTTTCCATCCACATTATCAGTTTCCAAGATACAGGAGTCCCTGCCAGGACAGGGTAGGGCTGGGAACTCCCAGCAGCAGCTTCTCACTGACTTCCTCTTCCAGGCCCACTGGTGGCCCTCCTGGGCCTGCATCTCTCTAAGCAGCATGCAGGCTCGCAGGAGAGAGCATGAATATGCTGGGATCCTGGCTTCATGTCTGGGGTCTGTTGGAAAAAGGAGAGAATCAACATTTGAAAAGTGCTTTTCCAGTGTTGGGCAGATACAACTGTCATATAAATGTTTGTTAAGTAATAAAATGTGAAACAAATAATTTTGTTCAACATTCTGTGTCTTATCCCTACCCCCTCTCCCCCCTTTTAAGTGAAATGATGGTAAAAGCAGACGGTAGTAGGTTTTTTCCCTAAGTATCCTAGCTTAGCAAAATAGAGTTGGTGCTTTTGATTTTACAATTTTACATCTATGAATTTCAAAAATCTGGGGGAAATTAATGTCAAGCTAGATATAAAAATCTATCGTTCTTCCTTCCCTCAATCCGCAGAAATGACAAAAGATTTTTTTTTAATTATAAAGGATAGAAAGATCAGGAGATGTTACTACTAAAGATCAGAAGAGTCAAGAATTTCTGAAACATACTGGGTTCATCAATGAATAGGTAAGTAACCTAAAAAGAAATTCAGGAAAAACATGAAGATACACCCAACTTTCTTAACAATGCAATGCAAATTAAAACAACAGTGCAATACCATTTCTTTCTTTTTTTTGGACATCTGATAAAAATGCAATATTCCACATGATGAGGAAATGGAGAAATTGTCCTTTTCATAGATTGATGTTTTGTAGATAATTTTTACAAACTTTTAAAGAAAATTAACAATATCTGTCAAACCGATATAATACACTTTTTGATATAGTAGTTATGTTCTCTTAATTGACCTTCTATTAACCACATTGTTACCAATACTTGTTTTTTCAATAACACACACTGAATGCCAACAGGGTGCAAGGAAGCATCCCTATGTCATGACTTACCTGCTTTCTAAGAGGTCACTCAATTGTTTTTTTCCAAATCTGTATGTTATGGTTTGAATATGTGGTGTCCCCCAAAAGGTTCTGTATTAATGCAGGAATGTTCAGAAGTGAAATGATTAGATTACTGATTAGAGCTATAGATTAATCATGGATTAGTCCATTTGATGAATTAATTATTTCAATGGATTAACTGGGTAGTAACTGTAGGCAGGGGGGACATAACGGGAGGAAGTAGGTAATTGGGGGGCACACCCTTTGAATCTATACTTTGTCCTGGGTTCCTTGATCTCTCTTACTATTCTTCCTGGCTGTCATGAGGTGAGCATCTTCCCTCTGCCACACACTTCTACAACCGTGTCCTACCTCACCTGAGGCCCAGAGCAATGGAATCAGCAGATCATGAATCTGTCTCTCTGAAACTGTGAGCCAAAATGCATTTTTTCTCCATGGAGTTGTTCTTGTCAGGTATTTTAATGGCATTGATGAAAAGCTGACCAACAGAAATTGTTGACCAACAGTGTGGGTCATTTCTGGGTCTAACCTGATCATGTAGTTCAGAACCTTTTGGAATTATTTTGAAGGAGGAGTTTAGAAAAATTTGGAGATGCAGGGTAGAGAAGCCTTAGAATATTGTAAGCAGAGTGTAATGAACAGTTCAGGTGGGAGCTCCTACCAGAACGCCAATAGGAATGCAAAAAGTAAAGACTCTGCTCATGAGGTTGCTGAAGGAAAAAGCCCTCACCTGCCTGTCATGTAACATTCTGGCAGAAAAAAAAAATGTTGTCTGTATTTTGCCCATGTCCTGAGACTTTCTCTGAGGCTGAATTTAAAGGTGCTGAAAGAATTAATCGGGTGAAGGAAATTTCAAGGCAGTGTTGCATTTAGACAGAGGCATGAATGTTGCTAGAAACTTGTAGCCAGATTTATTGTGAGAATCAGGAGCAGGAAACAGGAAAGATTTGAAACTTGCAGATTTGACCACAGAAGAACACAATATTGGGGCCAAGGAAGTTGTGGTCATTGAAAAGATCACCACCACGAAAGAGAAGCTTGGTGCAGAGACGGTAGGAAAAGTGCCTCAAGAATCAGCCAGGCACCAACCCTAGGCTCAAGGGTGTAGAGAAGAAAATGCATGTAAGAGAATTTGGGGGACAACTTACTTGTACAAGGGCATCTAAAAGCTGTCTCCCTAAGATTGGCTTCACTGTGGTCAGTCACCCAGGCACTCACAGGCTGCTGCTGCCCTGGTCCCAGGAGGCCCAGCCACTGCTGGAGCTGGCTCCAGGCCTTGGCGTCATCTGCAGGAATGCAGGTTGCTAGAGTTAGGGGGTTATGGAGGCTTCCACCAAGATTTCGAAAGGACTGGGAGGCCAGGCAAAGTGCATCAGGGTCAGAATCTCTGTGGGCAGCCCGTGAGAAGGTGACCATGTGAGAGCAAGTCAGAGTTGCACTGGAGAATCCCCAGATTAAGACGTGCGGATAATGTGGGAAATCTGCGGAGGAGAGCTGCAGGCTGGGCTGGGGACAGTGGTGCACGCCTGTGACCCTAGCAGCTCGGGAGGCTGAGGCAGGAGGATTGTGAGTTCAAAACCAGCCTCAGCAAAAACACAAGGCGCTAGGCAACTCAGTGAGACCCTGTCTCTAAATAAAATACAACAACCAAAAAAAAATAAGGCTAAGGGTGTGGTTCAGTGGTCGAGTACCTCTGAGTTCAATCCCTGGTACCAAAAACCAACAAAAACAAAAAATTGCAGGCTGTGGACAGAACCAGCTGGAGACAGAGGGCTGCGACCAGCCAGGCCCTAGGGGGCAGGGCTGTCCAAGCCCTCTGGAGATGACATCTCACTGTCACATTCCCCAAGGTCAGACATGGAGTTACGTGACCTAACATTGGCCAAGCTGGATGTTGGTCTTGTGTGGGTCCAGCTCCTTCTTTGTAGGCCCCTATGTCTCCCTTTGGAATGGGAGTGTTCACTCTGTGCCACTTTGTGTTGGAGATATGCATTTACTCTTGATCTTTATAAGGACTCACATTCCAGGAATTTTCTTGGAGGCTCAGAGGAGACTTTGGACTTGAACTTTTGGGCCATGATGAAAGGTTAAGACCACGGGGACTCTTGCAGTTGGACTAAATAAATTCCACCCTGTGAGACGGACATAAGCTTTGGGGGACTATGGGAAGAATGTTATGATTTGGATTTGAGGTGTCCTCCCAAAGCTCCCAGGTTAACGAGGAATGTCCAGAGGTGGAGAGATTGGATTATTAGAACCATGACCTCATCGATGGATCAGGATTGGATTTCATTTGATGGATTAATAATGTAAATGGATTAATTGCATGGTAACTCTAGGCAGATGGGCATAATGGAGGAAGTAGGTCACTGGGCATTTGTCTTGGTATTTATATTTTGTCCTTGGTGCTTCAAACCCTCGGTTTCCTGGGTGCCATGAGGGGAGCATCCTTCCTCTGTCACATCCTTCTGCCATGACGTCCTACCTCATCTGAGGCCCAGGACAATGGACTCAGCAGACCATGAACTGCTACCTCTAAAACCAGGAGCCTGAATGAACTTTTCCTCCTCTGAATTGTTCTCGTTAAATATTTTAGTGACAAAAACAGACTAATACACTGTAATGTGTTGGTTGTACTTGATGATCTTGTAATCTTAAGGATAATTATGTGAATCTTTGAAACACTTTTGTTTGAAACACATGTATTCGACATGGTGTTCATAGTAAAAAATAAAATATACCTTTGCTATCTAAAAATATGGAAATGATTGATGAATACTGGTGTATCCATGAGATGAAATATTAGGCTGCGAATAAAATCATGTTGTCAAAGAAACCTTACCATGTGAAAACAATGAAATTACACAATTATGTCTCACTGGGTTTATAATATACATATACATGGTATTAATGCCTTTGGATGCTGGTAACAGAGGTGGTTTTGATATTCTTAACACTTATTCTTAAAATTCTATATAATAATTGCATTACTTTAGTCATCATAAAAATACCTCTTAAAAACTTATTTTCTGAATACACATTGAGAAAATAATAGTGACTAGATAGCTGGTGAATAGCAAGCCCATGTAAGTACCATAAAGAACATCCATGAACTTGTTTGTCTCCCGGAGGACCCTGGCCTCCTACTCTCAAGACCAGGGTTGGTGGACTGTCAGCTTCATGATGTACTAATAGGGAGGGGGCACATCACCTGCAGCACCCGTGGGCAGAGGGGGCCATGGCATAAATGGTGCCTGAACATATTAGTTTAGAGGGGCCAAAACCAAGATGTGTCTTGGTCCTCGACTCCTCTTTGTTCTAAATTATGAAATATTTCAGATATTTACAAAATTTCAAGAAATTAATACATACTATGTATCAAGTGCTCGGTTTAAGAAACAAAATATTGTATGTGTAATTGAAACCCACTATAGTTACCTCCTCCCAGGATGTAACCAATGTTCCAAATTTGGTGTTTTTTTCCCCATGCGCTTGTCCTTCACATGTTTCTTGCATGCATTTAACTTTGTATCAAGGTACTAGAATGCCTGTATCTCTCTAAATCTTGCTTCCCCTACTCCCCATAGATTCACATTGATACATGTAATTCTGGTTCATTAATTCTGATTCCCTAGCACTTTTCTTCTGTAAGAACACATCAGTATTTATGTATTCTTCTGTTGACGGACATGTATGTTGTTTCTAATCCTCTTTTTAGTAAAAGCAAAGCTACAATACATATTCTTATGCATCTGGGATTGTTGCTAAAACAGATTTTAGGTGCTCTTTATCACACCCACAAATTTGTAACTATGTGGGATGATGGATATGTTAATTTACTTGACTACAGTAAATATTTAGCTACTTACATGCACATCAAAGCATGTCTTATGTTTCTAATATGTACAAGAAAATTTAACAATAGAAAAAGGAAAGAGGGGAAAATCCTACAGGTAACTAGAAACAAATAGCTCTTGCATGTGAGAAAGTTATCGAAAGTAGAAGGTAAATAAAAGATGAGGTTCAACTTTATAGCAGATAAGAAGGCAATATTTTTATAAACCTCAAAAAATTTCTGTTCTGCATATTTGGAAGCGATCATCTAGCATTTTTAATAATCTTCTTAATGATACCAGAGCTGGGCTAGTTTGATGGAAAAGGATGAGAGGAAGTAAAAGTTCTTAATAAGACCAATTCCTTGATGTCACCCTGGTACGCTCAGAGCCTCTTAAAGTCACTTCCCTCAGTCCGAGGGCTGGAGAGGAGTGCAGGTATTGTCATGTACTGCAAATACTTCATCATGTGGTGAATGGGGATGTGCTAGGGACTATTACCTCGAAGGACGAAGAACAGCATGCTTCACACTGGGTTATTTGAACAATATATGATTATTATGGGCCCACGCCTGGGGCTTGGATATATTTTTGTTAAGGTGGAAATTTCTTCGTAATGGGATTGGTTATAATGGGATTAGGTCTCCATTCATCTCACTTACCCACTCTCCCTCTGGCGGCTCTGGGAGCCCTTGCCCTCCTTGCAGCAGTCAACCCAGCCGTGTCTGAGGACCCAAACATGCCTCTAATTTGTGGCCAAAAGCTCTCCAACAAGGCTCTCCTCGTCAGCCCCAGATCTTGTTGATTTACTAAACACTCATCCATCATTGATGGCCTTACTCAATCTGTGAGTTTCCTAAGACGTTTATTGTGTTACTTAGCTGATCTCCCTTGGAACTTTCCCAGTCTGTTGAGACACGACGACTTAGTTTGTCACACATTAAAGATGATGAACGGTCCTGTTCTGATGGGTCTGAGTTTGGCCCCTGCTCAGTGAGGGGGTCATGTCTGTCTGGGCGGGATAGGAGTCCATCAGAGGGGGGATGCTAACAAGCCTCGCATCACAGGTTTCTGAATGGGACATCTGTTAGCTACCCCACAACAGTGTTTGCAGTTTAATAAAGTTTGGCCTCAGAGGAGGGTGGGCACGATTCAACTCAGTAAATCACCACAACACTGCAGCCTACACAATTGGTTTTGTCAGACAATCTGTGTGCAAATAAGTAATTTCTTTTCTCCTGCATGCTTTGTGAAGTATGTTGAAGCTTGGTTGTATTCACCTAATTGTTCTCTCCCCTTTCTTGTTCTGTACATAGGCTGATTCCGTATGAAGGCACAATATTGGCAGCTGTTTACAGCATTTCATTTGATGGGGGCTAAGGCCCCACCCCCACTAGCCTAAAAAACCTAAGAACCCACCATGCATGGCATCTGGGAAAATGTGACTTTAATATGTTGGAGAATATAAATCATCATCATTCTCAGACTATGGTTAATTCATTAGGTTAGCAGAGATCCAGGGCTCCCAGAAAGTACAGCACAATGCTCATTCAGAAAACCTTTGTTTGAACTAAGTTTGGCCTAAAGCTGCCTCCATACACATTTAGCTTAAATGTTCCTCTGTATCAAACAGTAACCTCACTTGATGTGTAAACAGCCTTCAACTTACACTGATTACAAGTAGCTGAGTCTCAGCCAATCACAGCATCTGAGCTGTAGTCAACTACAGGCAGCCAACTATTCGAACCAGGTTCAAATAAGGCAAATGCTAAGCTTTATCCAGTTGAGCTCTCTGTACCTCAATTCTATTTTCTGCATGTCACTTACTTTTCTCTGGCTACAGATAAACATGCCCGTGTAGTGGGGCAGAGCACCTGAGCTGTTCTAGGTCCATATTGCTATCTGATTCTAGAATCACATATAAAGCCGATTTTCTCTCAATAGTGTCAAATGCCAGGGGCTCTGTTAGGGACTACGGATTCAAAGTCATCGCCTGTGCCCTACCTGAGAGGGGCACACGGTGTGGTGGTATCTCTCCAAGAGAGCACTGAGCTGGGGGCTGAGGGCCTTGGATTCTGGTGGCAATCCTGTACCGGATCTGAGAACTGGCTGACCAGGAACCTCTGTGGGTCACCTTTTCCACATCTTTAAAGTGGGGGGAGGGTGGAGTGGGCTCTCCAAAGTTCCCTCCAGCCATGACTGCTGAGGGGACACAGGTTTTTCTTTTTTCTCTATTATGTAGACATTGATGTGGTGGGTAGGTACGTGGCACCCAAAGGGCACAGAAGCTCTGTGTCACCACCCCTGCCACCCCTATATCCCTTGCCCATCCCATTTGACTCTTCCTGCAGGGTCAGATCCCTTACCATAAAACTACAGTGCTTTCCTGTGAACCATTCTGAAAAATCTTCCAACCTGGGGCTGGGGTTTCTTTTTTGAATAATAACCTAGTCTCCCTTCAGTCAAGAAATGCCAAAGACTTTAGGAGCTCTCTCAGGAACTGGGGACAAAGACAGACACAGCCATAATATCCTAATACATCGATGATGTACTCTTCCACTCTTACCGTTAGTGAACCTGTTTCCCCACAGCGTTGCCGGCCCCATGGGTGATGGAACTCTTGGCCTTTTGCTAACTCGATGGTGCTAAATGGAATCTCAGAGCAGCTTTAGTCTGTATTTCTTTTGTTCTGAATAGTGTCAAGCATCTTTTTTGTGTGTGTACTGGAAAACTGTATTTTGAAGCAGCAGGTCTTGAAGGGAGGAGAATGGAAAGATCCAGAACTTGGGATTCCTTAGGGAACATAGGAGGAGGGGATGTTCACTTCTGCAAAAACAGGGGCTTGTGGACAGGAGGCCACTGTTGTTGTTGTTGTTGTTACATATTTTATTAGAGTCATCCCATTGACCTCCTCTGTTGCCCACCCCCAAGTTCCCCAGTGACCCCTTGGGAGAGTGAGTCACAGTCCCCTTAGTAGGGGTCTCAGGCTGAAGGAAGATCCTTCATGACTGGGTTTCTTGGGTGAGCTGAGGTGAACCTGCTGAAGGCCCAGCTGACAGCCCAGTGGCTACATGTGGCTGGTCACTGCTTTCTGATGTCCTTTGAAGGATCAAAATCCCAGGTGAGCCTGGGCCTCTGGTGGCACCTACCTCTACCTGTGCAGTGCCTGCCGCCTCCTGGGTCATGGCACTGTCCTAGAGTGAAGTGTTGTGTGTATCCGAGACGGGAGAGGAAGCAGCCGGACCTGCCTGTCCTCATGACAGCGGAAGATGAGGTGGCGCTGGCTCCTGGGGAGTGATCTCTGTTGGTCTCCACTGTGTGGATGGATTTATGTCTGGGGGCCACTCAATCCAGGACATGTGTGCTGCCAGCTGTCCCAGGGGAAGCACGAGGGGTGGGTATGGAAGTTCTGTCTCTTCTGGGCAAAATGTAGGAAGCGGTTCCAATAGCCAAGCTAAGAGGGTCAGCTGTCCCTGGGAGGGGACCCCACTTACTTACCCAAGGTGCCACAGATCTGCTCCTGGAGAACAAGGAACATGCCCTATCTGCGCATGGATGAGGGGCAGCCTGCTGCTCCCCCATAATTATATCTGAGTGTATCTTTGTTATGGTTTAGATATATGGACCCCCCAAAGCTCATGTATAAGACAACGCAAGAAGGTTCAGAGGTGAAATGATTGAGTTATGAGAGCCTTGACCCAATCTATGTGTTAATCCCCTCGTACGGATTAGCTGAGAGGTAAGCACAGGCAGGTGGGCAGTGCTGGGGCAGGGGGGTCGCTGGGGTGTGCCTCCGGGGTATACATTTTGTCTTGTCGAGCAGAGCTCTCTCTCTTCCTGGTAATGTCCTGAGCTGCTTTTGTCCACCACACTCTCCCGCCACCATGTTCTGCCTCATCTTGAGCCCTGAGGAATGGAACCAGCCTTCTGTGGACGGAGAACCCTGAAACTGGGAGCCCCCCCAATACACTTCTTCTCCTTCCCTTGTTTTTGTCAGGTCTTTTGGTCACAGTAGTGAGAACACTGACTCAAACAGTCTTAGTGCTCAATCGTCAGCTTTTATTCAGTGTCCACTGTGTGCCGAAGTTCTCCTGGGTCCTGAGCTCAGAGGGACAGGAATGTCATTGATACCACAGAAATAGGGGCAGGGGACTCTGTCCAACAACTGGGCACCTCAGGTATCAGATCTGGAGGGGGCTTGTTTAGATAGAGAAAATGGGGCCCAGAGATGTGCAGTGACAGCCTGAGATCACCCCAAGATAGTATCACCATGAGGACGGGAACTCCTAGGGGTGTTTCCCCACCACATCGCCTCAAGGACCGAGTGGGTCCTGCTGTGAGATGCCGATGCAGAAGTGCAGGCAGCCATCTCTGCCTCCTCCAACCACAGAACATCCCAGCACCATAAGGAGAGCGTGTACCGTGCAGTGACATCAGTACCACAGAGATGCGGGCTCCCTTTGCTGATGATCTTGCAATGGCTTCCCACCACGGCAGCCCTTCTTGGTGTTGTGCATCCTCTTTCTTCTCCTTAATTTCAGATTCCGCAGACCCTGACTCTCCTAGAGAAACTGTGGGGAGATAGATGTCTGAGAAGGGAGATGGCCAGGGAATTCAGGCATTTCAACCAGATCTTATTTTGCATTGACTAGGATATTACCCTCTATTTCCTCTTCTTTCTTTTTTATTTTGTTTGTGTATGAATTGGAGGTTAAGGTTCTAGCTGCCGACCACCTCTCCCTGGAGGAATTGCCAGGGCAAGCCAGTGCTGATTTGGTTAAGAAAGGTACTTTATTGAAAGTGGGCGTTTTGCATGGGGAGTGACTGTACTCTTTCACTCAGGTGTAAATGTTCTTTGTTTATACTCCATTCCTGGGTCCTGGTCCAGGAGGGGTGAGCTGAGGAACATCTATCACCTCCTGGGCGGGGGCAGGAGGGGGCTGCTCTCATGTCTGAATTAGTGTGTGTCCTGGAGACAGCATCTGGATGGGGAACCGGGTGGCCTGGGTTCCAGCCTCAGTGCCTACTTCTTAAAACAGTCGAAGCCACTTCACTTCTCGGATCCTCAGATTCCTCACCGGGAGAGGGCAGAGGCAGACCTGTGGCAGAGTCAGCTGACTGGTCACCAGGACTCGCCCTCCTCCGTTTGTGGTATAGAGGTGCAGCCCAAGCTGCCCACCAGGGACAGTGTCCAACCCAGCAGCACCCGGCCCCTGGGCGGGAAAGCCCGAGTAGCATGTGGGGTGGGTGGACTGTGAACCCAAGGGTCCATGTCACTTCCAGCTCATGGCAGGGAAGAGGTGAAAGTCCTTTCTGCACTCTCTGATTTTTTGCTGGTGGCAGGCAGGGGACTAGGCCCTGGGGCAGCCATGTCCTCTACCACTTTCTGGGATAAAGGAAATGTCTGTTAAATATAGTAGCATGTTAGCTTTTCTCTTCCCCCACGGTGACAAAACACCTGAGGTAAACAACCCAGAGGAGGGAAGATCCATTTTGGTCTCAGTCCAGGATCGGCTGGCTCCATTGCTTTGGGTCTCAGGTGAGGCCAAATATCGTGGCAGTGGGCCTGTGTGACAGAGGGGGATCACCTTGTGGAGTTAGGAGGAAGAGAGGAAGGAGAGAAGGGGCAGGGAGAAGACATGCTCTCCTGGTGATGGGTTTCCCCCAGGTAGACCCTGACATCCTCTCATTCCCACTGCCTCCCAGTGATGCCGTCGGATAATGAATCCCTCAGCAGAGGAACCCGTGGAGGAGGGCAGAGCCCTGATCCAGTCACCTCCTTCCTGGGCCCCACTCTGAACACTGCTGCATGGAGGGGAGCCTTCAACACGTGAGCCTTTTGGGGGCGTTCCAGATCCGAACCATAACCTGTGGCTCCTGAGCACTTGGCATGCCATGAGTGCCACCAGGAAACTGAACTTTAAATTCCATGTGCTTTGATTCATTCCCGTGGAAGTGCAAGGAGCCCTGTTGGATCATGCAGCCACTGAGAACTGGAGGCCGCAGACTGAAGGATCTGGATCCCCATGAGGAGAGTCACCCACTTTTCACCTGTAAATGTCCCAGGAACTTTCCGTCTGAATCTCATGACACTAGTAGTGTGTGTGTCTGGGCCCCTTTGCGTGTCACCTGAGAGCTGGCTTGATGCCAGTTCCGGGTCTGAGCTAAGCCCCAACACGTCAGCGTTCATTCTCAGGGTAACTGATGCCTCCCTAACTGACGCCCTTTCGGGAGGATGAATGATCTGATCTGTTGGTGAAGCTGGGCGAACCCAGAAGTGCAGCCTGACTGTGTGGCACATGCTATGAGCGTTGGCTGTTCCTGCTGCCTGAAGGGTGTCCCAAGTGTTTCCTGTGAAGCTGGGAGGCAGAAATATGACCTTGACAGTCTGAGAAAACTCTTCTCCTGGCACACGCACAGCCTCACTTCTCCTGGCTCCTGCTGCTTTTGACTCAGAGGGTCCACCACCTGAGTGGTCTCTCTGTAGCTCTCTTGCTCTTGCCTCCAAAGGTGGCCCTGCCTCCTGTCTTCATTCCTTCTGCACATACCTTGTGGAAGTTGACTTAGAACATTCTTTGTTCTCGTATGAACCCAAGGGGTGCAAATGAAGGGAGGCCTGGAGGACGGTTGCTTTGCAGAGTGGGGTGAAGAGACCATTGAGAAATGCTAAGACTGGGGAAGCCTCCCTCTTGGTAACTGTTTTAGTTTTTGTTATTGTTGTTTGTTTTTATTGTTGTTGTTATAACAAAATATCTAAAGCTGGATAACTGGTAAAGAAAAGAGGTTTATTGAGCACACAGTTTTGGAGGCTGGAAGTTCAAACAGCATGGTGCCAGCTCTGACAAAGGTCCCCATAGCTGCAATATATCAGAGCAGATAACATCATGGTGGGAATGTGTGCATGTGGAGGAGGGGAGAAAACACAGCAAGACAGGAAGCCAGGGAATGGGGGGGGGGTCAGGCTTGCGCTTTGATAGAAACCCCTCTCTTGGGAACCCTTGGGAACTATATTAATCCCTTCCAAAGGAAGTGCCCTCTACCACTGAGGATCTTGCGCTGACCCCATCTCATAAAGGTCCCGCTGTCTCTTGATATTGCCACACTGTGGACCAAACTTCCAGCGCATCGACCCTGGGGGGACGGTCCATGTCCAAAGTGTAGCAGAAACGTGGGGAGTTTCCCTGGGCCCTTGGCACGTTGTCTGCACAGGTGACAGCATCCCTTTCCCCTGGGTGAAGGGCTGGGACAGGATGGGGAGGTGGGGCTGGGGAACGGGGTGCTTCTTTTGACCTCATGATCCCATGTCCCTTCTTCCAGGCTGCCCCTGGTCACAGCCCTCAGCCTGGATGCCTGGGAAACAGGGCAAGTGTCTGGTTCTCAGTGTCCCCATCTGTCTGTTCCACAGCACTGTCTCCACAGTGCAGCTGTGCCTCCTCTCTGTTCCTGTTTTGTCCTGCTTGACTCAGTTTCCACATCTGTAGAATGGTGGTGAGAGTTTCCATAAATTTCTCATCTCTGGGAAGAATCCCAAAGACCAGTGCTCAGATCTTCTCCAAGGAGCAATGAGGGTGAGTGTAGAGAGTCGCTCCCTCCACCTGGATTTTATTAGCCCCTAGACAGAGTGCTCCCCAAGCCGTGATGGATGGAGGTCCCCTGCTGCAAGATTTTGGCAGCAAGCAGCCTGCCCGGAGTCTGATGAGCAGCCAACTCGGAATGAAGACAAAGCACCGTTGAGCTTTGATGGACGATGGGCAAAGCTTCTCTTGAAATTGGTCTCTCAAAACAATATACAAACTAATACACAAATCAATGCAAAGTGTTTCAACTGCCAACAGAACTCAGCCCATCTATCACACTTAAGGGAAAGTGGGGGCCATGGGGTTGGTGATTGCTTGAGTCCCCAAGGCCCTGGGGACAGAATGTGCTTCTCTGGGAACTGCTTTATTCGGCACCTCCCTCTTGAGCTCAGATCCCAGCGTGACTTGAAGTGGGAAAAGGGGGAAGGATTCCTGGCCTTAGCCGTCTCTCATGCTGCATATGAAGAGCTAAAGGTGCTTTCTTTCTGTGTTCTCCAAGTGGTCACTCATGGGTGGGCCTGACCTTTGGGGATGGCCTTTGTACCGGGTCCTGAAATGGGCAACATCTTCCAGGTCTTGAGTTAGTGATGAGGCAAGAGCTGGTCTCAGTTCAGGGTGACTAAGAGCCTGGCAGTTGAGAACCTGTGATCAACTGATATTGTTGCATCTTCAAATTATTTTTCTCCAAGATGGCTGCTCCTCAGCTGTCATTCCAGCCTCCTTCTCTACCCCGTCCGGGGGAGAGTCACTTCTTTCTGATAGAAATTAGCATTGCACAGTTGTCCCTTGATATCCAAAATACCGAGTACCCCGACAGCTACCCCAATCCGTAATGCTTCAGTCCCTCAAATGGTGCAGCATCTGCACATGCCTCTTCCATCTTATTGTGTACTTTAGATCATCTCTAGATTACTCACAGAGTTGAATGCAATAGAAATGCTCTGTAAACAGTTGTAATGTTGCATTATTTAGAGAATATTGATAAGCGTCTATACGTGTTCAGTACATATGCATTTTCCCCTGAATGTCATCCATCTGTGGCAGGGGGAACCCGTGGAAATGAAGGGCCAACTGGAGTCCTGTTGCAATTCCAAATGTTTGTTGACAGAAGCTGGCTTCTGGCAAGGCCTCTCCTCGTCGCAGCTTCCAGGGACTCCGGGGAGGGTTAGAAACCCCACCCTTCCCTTCTGTTGTAATGGCTTCTGACCTCCTCTGGGGGCACTAGCCAGTGGCAGTGTGGTGGACAGGCTGGGCATCAGTGCCTGTACTCCAGGAGGCTGCAGATTTGTGTTGAATAAGAGTGGCTTTTAAAAGCTTTCCTCCTAGGGCTAAAAAATGGAGGAAGAGCCTATCCCCAACCCCGACAATAGAGAGAGAGAACTGGTGGTCTTGGTGAAGGGGCCATGTAGCTCACAGGGCAGAAGATCTCCAAGACCACGTCTTGCCTCTTGGCCCTTTAGGCTGCACCTGTCCCAGCCACATACGCTTCTGGCTTGCCCTTGAGTGGTTTTTTGGAGGTAAAGAGATGGTCCTGTTTGGCAGTTCATTTTAAATCCCTCCTTCCATCATGTTGATCCGTGGTCTCTGGTCTTTGTCCTGTGGTGATGGCCCAGACCTGAGAAGTCATCCCCTGAACCCTGGGATTGTGTTCTGCGCTACAGGAGTCACCCTGAAGTGTGTGGTCAGCTCTGGTGTCGGGGAAGTGAGCAGGATCTAGAAGGGATGGGCCACCCGCTACGTCGAGAACAGTCCTACAATCTGTGTTCTGTGGAAGGGGCACTCGACTAATTGATTGGGATTCAAAATGGTACATTTGGAAAAATGCAGGAGCAGATGGGGGTCGGGGACACAGAGGTGCAGAGCTGCTGGGAGTGTGTGGCTGGAGAGACGGGAGGGACCGGCTCACATGGCTTCTGGGGTTTGTTCCTGAGAGAAGGTCAGTGATGGGAGGTCAGTAGATGGTTCTTTGGAGAAAGGCTCAGAGGGGACAAGATTAAGTCAAGGATGGCCTCAGGGGGCTGGGCCAGCGCCTGCCTGTACCCAAGGGAACACTGTAGTCTTCTGTGGGAGTAGAGTCTCTGGGGGTTGTCTGGGGTCCTCCTCTCCATCGGTGCCCCTGATCTTGGAGAAGGGCAGGATGGGGGTGGAAGAGGGGCTTTAGGCAGAGGCCCATCGGGTCAGGGGTCCCAGCTGCTGCCACAGATTGCCTGGGTTGTGGGAACAGCAGTCCATAGAAGCCTGCCTGGCCCTTCTTGCTGTTTTCTGGTCATTCCACATATTTCAGCATCTGGCTCCAGGGGCTCCCGGGAAGTCCAGCTGCCCAGGGTGAGAATTCCAGGCGCACTGCTGGGGAGAAGCCCCCAGGAGGGTCGCAGGAAGAGCACGGAGCAGTGCATTTCCAAACACCTGCTCCCTGGTTCTGTGGACAGAAAGAAAAAAAAACATTTTTATTTTCATAGACAAATAGATGTCATCCAGGAAAGCCTTTGGGGAGAGTGGCTGTGGTCTGAGTCCCATTTCACTTCGCCCCGCAGGAAGCCATATCTAGGCACTACCATCACCAGGCAGGGTTCATGGAGGCTGAGGCCAGTCCCACCACAGACTTGTAAAGAAAAAATGTTGGCATTGCCACCATTTTTTTTTACATCAAATTTGTCATCTTGACCATTTTTCAGTGTGCAGTTCAATAGTGTTAAGTGCATCCAGGTTACTGTGCATCTGTCACCATCATCTACCTTCTCATCATACAAAACTGAAACTTCACGCCCATTAAACTAAACAACTCCTCATATCCCACTGTCCCTGCACCTGGCAACCACCATGTGACTCTCCATTTCTCTGAGCCTGTGGAATCATACAGTATTTATCCTTTTGTCTGGCTTATGTCAATGAGCATAATGTCCCCAAGGTTCATCCATATTGTGGCATGTGTCAAAACTTCCTTCCTTTTTAAAGGCTGAATAATATTCCATTGTATGTATAAACCATATTTTGTATATTTGTTTAAAAAAGGACACTTGGATTGCTTCCATATTTTGACTCATGAACATGGATGGAGGACTATCTGTTTGAGACCCTGCTTTCAAATTTTTGAAATTACTGGATTATATGCTAATTCTATTTTTCACTTTTTGAGGAAACACTGTACTATTTTCCATGAAGCTGAATCATTTTAGAACCGCCACCACAAACTTTTCATGACATGCCTAAAGCCGCAGGGCTACCACGGGTGGCAAAGACACAGAGAGAGTTATGGCCACACTGGGCACGTAATTCAATGCTCAACCATACAACTGCATGCTCGTGAGCCCTGGTGGGTAGTGGAGTCTCTTAGCCAACTACAGCTCAAAATTACTTTTGTTCAATTTCAGAGCCTTGGGTTTAAATGTAAAAAATCTCACCTAAATGTCCACTTAGGAAACTAAACATTTTAAACCAACTGCCTGAGCTCTAGGTTGTGTATGTGGCTATTTATCTCATACATTTTGTTCCTTTTTTTTTTAATAATGGAATATTCCAAGATGTCTCATTTTGAGGATGTCAAGATGCCGCCAGGAGTGTGGGCCGCCTGCTCTGTAAGATTACCTTGGCGTCAGAAGAACTCATCTTACTCTATGTGGCTTCCATGTGAGGTGTTGATACAAGAGATTCTTACGGAGGTCTCGTCTCGGACCTTTCTGGAGCCTGATTGTCCCATGTCAGCCTTTGGTAACCAGCGGCCACTTTTTGGCTGTTTCTCTCTTATGCACACTCTCTTTTCCTGACTGAGGGGTTCATCAACCATTGTCCTGTACTGAACAAATTCTTCTAGAGATTTGGAGTTGTGTCTAAGGCAGGGTTTACCTGAGTAGCCAAATAGCCCAAAATGCTCTGCTGCCTGCCTGTTTCTTTCTTTCTTTCCTTTTTGTGGTGTTGGGGATTGAACCCAGGGCCTTGTGCATGTGAGGCAAGCACTCTACCAACTGAGCTATCTCCCCAGCCCTGATCTGCTTGTTTTTGTAAATAAAATTTTATTGGAGCACAGCCACAGGCCCAGCACTAACATATTGACCATGGCTACTTTCGGGAGACAACGGTAGCATTGAGGAGTTGCACCGGGAACTATGTGGCCTACACAGCTGAAAACATTTTATATCTGGCCCTTAGTGAAGTTGCCAGCCCTTGGTCTAAGGGAAAGTCAGCCTCTCTGGCCAGAATCGAGTAGGTGAACCCCTAATCTGAGGGGTAGCCACCTTCTGCCATGTAGCCTGCAGAGATAGCCAGTCTGCAGGAAGGGAAAAACAAGAATCCGAGGACTGGAGATGGGAGGTGAGGGCCTGAGGACAATCCCCAGAGCCCTTGACACCTCAGTTCTATACCCTTCCTGGGACTTCTGGGTTTCATTAGTTACTACCAGGTCCTTGGGACAAAATCACCTTTCGTCTAGTACAAATCACTGTCTGTTTTTGGCAACTGGAGGCCCAGGTAATTCTGCATCTCCCTGTCTCCCAGAGCCGGGGTGGATCAGCACATCCAAGCTTAGCTGGGAATTCAGCCTTGCCTCTTTTCTTCTGAGCCCGTGTCTCCTGGCACCACCAACAGAAGCAGGTGTGTGTGCGAAGGTGGCAGCTGAGCTGACGCAGAGGAAAAAGTCGTTGGCGAGGAGCCCAGGATAAGAGCCCAGGGGCATGTCCTCTGGCTCGTGACTGACAGCTACCGCATCCTCCCGGCAGGAGCTGAGTGGCCTCCAACCCTGGTGTGCTCCAGCAGCTGCGGTCAGGGGAGATGCCAGGCAGGGGCTGCCCACCCTGGCCTTTCAGCCCTGGGACCTTTTGAAACAGTTCTCTCAAGTCCACCTTGAATTTCCTTTAGTAACTTTTTAATAAAAACAGACTCAGTCTAATCTTTAGTCTAACATTGATCCCAGCAACCTATTAAAGTCAAACATCATGTTGGGCACATCGTGGAATCGCATTAGTCGTCTGAACTCAGTGGAATTCAAACAAAATTTCAATGAGCACTTCTGGTTCAAGATGGTGGAGGGACCCATGCTGTTACCCCAGTCGGTTCTGAGACGTCTGCCATGGCGAAGAGTCTGGGGAGGAAGAAGGCAGGAAAGCGCAACACCTTCCTGGATGATGGAACGAAGGGGATTTTGATGTGTGCAGGAGTTAGAAAAAAAGCAAAACCTGGAATAAAAATGGAGCCGCAGTGGCCAGGGGAACCAGTAGCCCTGTTTGAAAGTAAAAAGGATTCTGGACCCAGAGTTGGCAGGTACGAAGGCAGGAGTGGAAAATGGGCAGAAGGAATGGTTAAGAGTTGGTACAGCCCCCGTGGCCACTTAGGTACAGATAATCTAGTCTCTGCATTGAGACAAACTATAAAAAGTACATCTCTAAATTTAAACCAGGTCTCTGGGGAAGGCTAAGGCGTCTAGTGCATGTTTTGGTGGAGAAGAACGGAGCCCTTCTCAGCCTGGTATTTGGAGTGTTCTTCACTTGACTATCAAGACTCGTTGTGGTTTAGATGTGTGGTGTCTCCAAAAAACTCATGAGTGAGACAATGCAGAAATTTTCAGAGGTGATAAGGTTAGATTTTGAGGGTTGTGAACTATCAGTGGATTAATCCACTGATATGGATTAACTGGGAGGTAACTGTAGGCAGATAAGGTGTGGCTGGAAGAGATATGTCACTGGGGGCCTGCCTTGTGTCCCTTGTGAGCAGAGCTCCCCCCTTCCCCTCCCTGCTTCCTGAGTGCCCTGTCCCCAGCTGTTTTCCTTTGCCATGCCCATGTGTCCTGATGTCCTGCCTCACCTTGGGCTGACAGCAATGGAGTCAGCTATGGACTGAGACTTCTGAAACTGTAAGTCCAAGTAAACTTTCCCTCCTCTAAGTTCTTCTTGTCGGGTGGTTTGGTCATAGCAGTGCAAAGCTAGCTAAAACCCGTCAGCTCCTTACACATGCTCTTGAAGGCCGACACTGCCATCAGGTAAACAGGCAAATGGCACATCGCAGAGAGCTAGGGGAGAGACCTGGAGAAAAAATAAATCTCCTGGGTTCCACTGTAATGCAGAAAACCCCACATCACTGCCTCCACGACCTTTCTAAGTAGGAAAAGACAACCCAGGGATCTCAAGAATTAAAGATAAACCAGAAGCATGAAAGAGTCAGACGAAGACAGTCTGACCCTGCTGGACACTAACTCAATTAAAAAAACCCATAAATCTCATGCAATTTATACCCTCAACTTCAAAAGTATATTGATATTCATAAAAAATAAGTTATAATGAAAAAGTAACAAAGAATAGAGAGTTTTTAGAGGTTAATAAATAATTTTGATTTACCAAAGTAGAAAAATCAAAGAGCAACTTGAAATATACAGTCAGGGGAAATTTTCTCAATGGAGAAAAGAAATATAAAGAGAAGAAAATATTGGAGACAGGTAAGAGACATGAGAACTCAACCTTAAGGTCAAACATGAAATGAAAAAAGAATCCTAGAAAAGAAAAATGGGGAAAACAGAAATTAGGGAAAAAACAGTAGAAGAAAAAATTTTTTTCAGTGCTCAAGAAGGACCTTAATTCCCAAGGGTCCAGAGTATTCAATACAGTAAATAAAAACAAAACAAAACAAATCAGTCCACACTAGAGACTTTTCTGAAAAACCCCAAGGCACCAAGGATAATTGGAGAATCCTAAGATCTAGAAAGATGAGACAGACCACCTGAAAGGAACTAAACTCAAACGGGCGATTGAGTTTTCATTTGCTACCCTCCGTTCTCAACGTCCTTAAAGATCTGAGAGGTGGGCTCTAGCTGTGATTCCCATATTCCCTTTCTTAGGGAGACTCCCCAGGAGCCTGGGGAAATAGGGGGAAAGAGATGACAGAATCCAGGAGACAGGAGAACAGTGAAGATCTCAGGTGGGCAGCAGACCTGGGGAAGACAAGCCTGGAGGGCAGCCAGCCCAGACTGCAGGGGAATGAGGCAAGGGAAATGTCTGGGAAAAGGGAACTCACTTGAGAGGATGGGAAATCCTAGGGATGTAAACATTTATGAGTCAAGGAAACATATAGAAACTCCTCGTAAAACAAAATGCTTACCAGGAAGTCATCCACACAGCAGGTAGAATGTCTCACGATTTTGAGCAGTTGCTAGAATATCTGAAAGAAAATTCGCTGAACTTCATGTTGGGGCCATGCTTCTTGGAGTGGCCTGGGAATTGTGTTCTCAGATTTGTAGAAAAGAAATTGGTCCTCTAGCCCTGCTGGTTTGGTCAACAAGAAATATGCATATAATGCAATAATGTAAACACTTTTAAAAAATCCCAAAATATTTAGAGTGATCCTATGAAGTCGACCTTAGAGGACGGGGTGTGGTAGTTGCAAAATGTAAATGTTGACTCTGTCCATTGAATGTGAACATTTATCTGAGAGTAGGTTGAAGATAGACGGAGAAGGAAGGTAGGGCATAATTACTCTCATCTTAAGTGAAGGAGAATCAAAACACTGATTAAAGTTGATGGAATAGTAAATGGAGATACTATACATATATAATTTAATGTTATAATGTAACCAAATATATCTGTAAAAGATACTATGAAACCACAAACATTGAGCTAGACTTGAAGGAGGGCAGTTTAAGTGAGTTTAAAATCCTCATATTTTACAGAGGTGAGTCAATGGATGCTTTTTACCATTTTAAACAAGAAGTGGGATTGTAAAAGCCATTTGGGTTAAGCCAATGACCGTCAACAGAGCGCTGTCTGGATCCTCTCTGATTGTTGTAGGGCAGTTGGGACCAGGAGTGACCAAAGCTCCAGGCTGGTCTCAGGCTGCAATTAGCCCTTTCTATTTCCTCCAGTGAATTTTCTATTTGTCCATGGAGCAGAGCAAAGTTTGGGGACAGTATTTTATAAAGCCAGCTGGCCTAGCTGCCCTAGGTGCCAGGCCCTTGTTCCTGTTGGAGGCAGAACACTTCACAGGGTCTTGTGTGGTCAGCAGTGACCTCCCGGACACTGGAAATCAGAGGCAGAGCTGGGGAGTCCTTCAGACCCACGGAAGGCCTGCAGCCCGCGGCCAAAACATCTTTCCGACTGGTTGGGGAGCAGCTGTACGGCATGCTCTGCTCCTGACATCTGAACGTTTGAGACAAGTCTGAGGTCTCTGATTTCCCCAGGAGATTCTGGTCTGTATGCACTGCTACAGTGGTTTTAGAGAAAACAGCCAACATACTTTAAGGATGAAGAAGAGCATCCCGGGTGTTCTGGCTGGCTGAAGTGTGCCCTCAGTGGGAAGCCTGGGCTGGTGGCACAGGTCTGTGCTGTCCTCCAGTCACTGTGGTGGAGGCCAGTCCTTTGCAGCCACACATTCTGTGTTTGGCAGCACTGGACAAAAGTCAGGACAGGCCTCCACTTGAGGATGCAGTAGACTTTTTACAAGAAGACAGAAGAGCCAGCCCCCTGGACTTTTCCTTCACGAACTTCAAGGACAGACATGGTCTTTGAAGATGCATCAAAATCCCTTCAGTTCCAAGGGACGATGAAAAACCACCTTAAAGTCATCTTAGAATGATGGGGAACAATGTCAGAAGAGAACAACGGATGGTTTGAATGGAAACACTCATCTTCAGAAAAGTCTAGAACTGCTTGCCCCAAAGCTTGCGTCATGGAGACAAAGAAAGTGGGCGCTGATCCCAGAAAAGCAGGCTTGAGGATGCACATGTGTGTGAATGAAATGGGTTCTGAGTGGTAAAGAGAGGCAGCTGGATTGTCGGTTGTAGGTTTGCCTGCTCTCTTTAGAGATGGCGGGGAGGATGGCGACTGGGAATTGGAGAAAATGAGGGAAGCCCGAACAAATGGAGACATCCAGTCCAGAAGCCAGAGCTGACCTGAAGAGACTCGTGGATGCCTAATGTCACTTCAGTGTATGTGTGAAGACTGGAAGAAGAATCTAAACAACACCCCCCAAATTATGAGGAAAGTCAAATGAATTAAGAGTGTCCAGGAACACATAACAAGTTTCCAAACTGAGCAAGCATCTTTGCCATCTGAAATTCACAGCTTGCACACAGTGATATTAAGATGTTTCTGCTGAAACTTGAAATGCATCAAGAACATGGAATGCAACATCAGGGGAAAATCTATTGAGGAGGAAATACCTTGCCTAGCAATAGAGAGAAAATGTCCCCCAGTGAGCAGAAACATGAGTGATATATGCCCGAAGTGCAAGTTCTACAGGAAGATGGCAGGAGATGTGGACAAAGAATTGGAGAGAAATACCTCCTTTCATCAAAAAGAGACTGTCTTCTATGAGAGATGTGTTCAAGAAAGTCATGTGGCAGCTCTGTCAACCAGAAAGCTCAACAAGCTAAGAAGAGAAAATGATCCACAAATACTGGCGAAGGTGCAGGTTAAGTCCCAGCCTCTCCTGGGTGGCCCTTTGCTCCTGCTCTGCCCACAGAGCCTCAGAAGGCTCAGGGCTCCCTGGCTCCAACCTCTACTACTTCTCCATCTGTAAGTGTCCCCTCAGTCATCCCTGTTAGGAAGTTATACCACCTGGCACTAGCCATTGATGTCTCCACGCCCCTTGGCACGAAAGAGCACTTGTTTAAGATTTGATTTGCTACTGTATTCATGTCATTTCAGAGAATTGCAACTGTACAGAACCATTTCTCGAATCTGTCCTGTGTGGCAGGCTTGGTTCTGAGTGCTGAGGATGGGACTTTAAATAATAGGAGCTAAGGTGCTTTTGGAAGGAAGATCTAAGAGCTGTGTTTCAAGCCTCGGTGACATTTACAAAAGACTGTGAATTTCACTTAAGCCACTGCCCATCGTCCCCACCAAGTGCCCTTGGCCTTCCTGAGGAAAGAATTCTTTGTTTATGGTCCCAGAGTCGGGGGCTTCTGGCATGACCAGACTTTCTGCTTGTCAACATCTTTGACCAGCATTGAGAAGATCCTGAAGGTGGCTGGAGAGTTTTACTAAATGGAGCAGAGTTTACAGAGGATGACATATTCCTGGGTTTGGAGTTAGTGTCGGAGGAGCCACGTGCAAGTTGATGAGAAGACAGGATTGGGATTTGCCTTTTGTCCCTGAGGGGCTTCCTGCCCTTCTAAGTTTCAATTCTCTTTTCAAAGATAAAAACCAGCAAATAAAAAACTAACCATTTTCTTTCTGCCATAGTTGACTCCGTTGGGGGCAGTGAGGTCAAAGTGATGGATTCCACCCCTGGGTTGGTCTTGGCTGTTAGTCACGACCCCGGGGCAATAAGGACTTGACCTTGCTTATCCTTGAACCCCATGTGCTCAGGAGACTGCTGGGCACATGGTAAGTGCTCAGAAAATTGTTAAATAAAAAGCAAGTTGTACTCTATACTAAAATCACAGGTGCCAAACTCCCCCGCCCCCCGCAAAATTAACTAATGAGCTTGTTTCTAAATTATAAGCTTTAGTCTGAATACATAAACCATGTGGTTAATCCCTCTCCTCCCCCAGAAAGCTGAGAGAATGAATGGACAGATAAATAGATGCTCTTGTTAAAAAATGAAAACCTGCTGTGAAGGTGCCTCAGCTTAGATACCACATAAAATACGCTTTTGGGGTTTTTTTTTATATGGTATAAAATATACTTTATGTTCTTATAAATATAAAAGGACAGCCTCTATTTTATTGTCAATAACACTTCAACAAAATTAATTTCTTTGGGGTTTTTGTTTCTGTATTTGAACGTTCTAATGGAGTGCCCGACACACACTAGATAACAGTTTCCTTCCTCCTCTCGTTTTTCTCTTTCTCGAAAGCTCGTGATTGAGCGAACGATCCACTGCATATTGACCTTCATTTTGGCCCCTCCCCCTCCCTCCCAGTGTTCTATTTATTGTGCAGGAACCTGGCCTGCACCAAAGCAGAGAGGCACACTAACCCAGAATCAAGGAATATGACACCTGCTTAGGAGTCACCCAGCGCCAAAGAATCTGCCGCTGATGGGATCTGGTCCCCTGTTGTCATGGAGAAGAGGGCTAGAGGCAGGGAAAGCCATAGGTCAGGAGGAGACTACAGGATTGGTGAGGAATCTAGGGAGGGAGAAAGTGCCGCTCTGTACCCCTGGGTGGGAGGCTGTTGTCACCTACAGTGTCACACGCTTCGTTGTCCCCTTTTTCCTGCTTGGTGCCCGCTGGTGACTGTACAGAGGCACAGAGACGATTTAATTGCAGTTGGAATTCAGGACTTGGTGGGTGTGATTGTGGGTGGTGGTGGTGTTTTGGCCTTAAGGGCTGCAGGAAAAAGGTCTACTTTTGGGCCTTCATTTTCTGTATCTGTAAAATGGAGCTTCTGAAGACGACATGAGATGTCATCTGAAACCCAGCCTAAGAACAGCTTCATCTTCCATTGCGCCAAGAAAATGACCAGTCCCAGCCGGGGCAGCGCCCCTTTTGACAGATCTAAACCCGTGGGGGAAGGAGCTGCTTTCTGTTCAAAGCAGAGTCCTTCAGAAGGATGTTTTATGGGTACCTCGAAGACACAGGGGGTACAGTAAAACACAGGGACACGAGGGAATTGAGGCAGAGGTCCCATCCATTCTACTTGACAGACATAAGTTACTGACCAGACGCAGGCATTTCCCCTTAGTCACCACCTGATGAAGGGGAGAGCTTTAATTTTCTAAATGATATATTGATCCAATCAAATTATTATTACATCATCTCTAGTGCCCATCACCACTCACAGTGGGAGAGCATCACAGGGAAGAGGAGCACTCCCTGTGGAAGGGGGTGTGGAGACGTGCGTGTTTTCGGTGTCCACGTGTGTAAAGATTCCGGACAGAGAAGGCTAAGGAGCTTCGTTAATGACAGTGACCGAGCTCCAGCACTCACGCACAGACAGGCACGTCTCCGGGGACTCTCCCCAGAGGGTGGCAGTTGAACTTAGATGCTCTCAGGGAGCAATGTGGAAAGGAGGGAGACTAAAGGGCTTTTGTGAGGGCGGAGTATCCGTACTGTGGGATTTCAGAAGTCTGGTACCTGTAGAGGCAGGGAGAGAGCTGGGAGCGGGTGGTTGAGTGCAGGGTTCTCGGGCTCGCTCAAAGCGTGCTTTATAGCAATTTGGGGGCAGGTCCAAAGTCATGGCACTGTCTTCTCCTGAGTCAAGTTACTGGTGTGATCAGGTCCTTGAGTCACGCTCTGTATGTGGGACTAGGCCCCTCTTTGGTGACAGAGGGCTAGGATAGTGTGGATGGTGCAGGTGTGAGTGTGACCCCAAAGCTGAACGAGCTTTAACCACCTCGCCCCTAAAGATAACTCTGTCTGAGTCCTCAGTTCCTTCCCTTGTTCCTGGAGAGCTAAGGATAGGAATTGAGGACTGCTTTAGTTGGCTTTTCATCACTGTGACAAAAATACCCGAAAAGAACAACTCAGAGGAGGCAAAGTTTATTTTGACTCCTGATTTCAGAGGTTCAGTCCATGGTAAGACAACTCCACAGCTCTGGGCCCAAGTGAGGTCCTAGAAGAATGGCAGCCAGGAAGCAGGGAGCTCTGCTCACCAGGGACAAAATACAAACCCCAAAGGCATGCCCCCCCACCCCCAGTGACCTGCTTCTTCCTGCCATGCAACCCTACCTGCCTACAGTTACCACCCAGTTAATCCTTATCAGTGGATTAATCCACCGCTTAGGTTACAACTCCTCGTCTCAAATCATTTCACCTCTGAATATTTTTGCATTGTCTCACACATGAGCTTTTGGGGAACACCACATACTCCAACCATAACAAGGATCCCGCTGACTTCAGTGAATTTGAGAAACAGCTGCACCCTGGGGAGTTCTTCTCTCATGACCAAATGGATCGTTTCCCAAAGCATCACAGTAGCAGTCTGCAATGAAAGCTTGGCACACCTACGAGCTTTAGGGTGGAGAACACAAACGTGCAACCAAGCTTTGAACAGTCTTTAGAGCTGGTGACCCCAAAAGAAGACTAAGTAGGTGCATGCCCACGAACATCTCTTTTATAAGGGGTTTAGATGATTGACAGAATCTTGTGAAGATCAACAGTATTATGTGATCATCTGGTTAAAAAAAAAAAAGTCTGAACCAGGTGGGACTTTCACTCTTATGGTTTAGTGCCATTTTTATTTTGAACGCCACATAAGGGCTCATGATATTTTTAGTGTTTTGGACTTTGGTCCCTTTGGGTGCTTCATACCCAAAGATCCTCAAGTGGAGGGAGCTGTGAGAACTGGGTATTCTCTTAGAGAACCTGGGGCTCACTGAATGTGGGTGCAGCCCAAGGAGACATCGCCAGCCCTTTTGGAGACGTTTGGGGTCCCTCCTCCCCTGGAGTCTTTCTAACTCTTCTTGTATTCAGATTTGTACTTAGGGGATAAAGTTTAGTGGGGGAGGAACCCTACCAATACAAGCTTAGGTAAAGCATCACCATCCTAGGCAGGTTCAACCTTGTACAGCTTGTATTGCTTCCAGGTGCACATGGAGCTGTTCCTTCAGGACCCTGCCTCAGAGGAAAGCCAGGAGGAGGGGCAGATGGCCCTCCAACACTCCAAAATAAGACAGAACTGCCTTCTACCCCAGCTCCACCACCTGCCAACGGTTCCCTATCCTCTCTCGGGCTCAGTTCCATTTTCTGTAAGGTGGAGATAATAATTCCTTCCTTGGATTCACGACCGGTTTAGGAAGTATGATTTAATTAGGCCTTTGGGGTTAGAGGTTAAGCCCTCGACAACATCAGCTGCTATGGTCCATACGTACGTGAACAGGTCACCCTCATGATCATCATTGGTGATATCAGTTGGCTGAAGAGTTCGGTGTTGAAGGACAAGTCTGAGGAGTGCGGCCATGATTCTGGAAAGGGTGTCAATCATTGCATAATGCCGTGAGAAAGGAAACCTCTTGGAACACACAGACGAAAACACCTGAAGGTTGAGGGTGCAATCGCACCCCGAGGTGTTGTGTGGTGTAAACAGGCTCCGTGACATTGCTAGCACTGTACATGCTGGCTGTCTACTTCATGTTGAACCTAATCCATCTTATTTTCACAAACCCGAGAATGTTTAAAAAATGGTCTTTGCAGCCATCGTGGAAAAAAGCAACGAGGTTAGGTTATCTGACAAACCAACTGTGCAATGGCCCGTACTGACATGGCTTTGAGTTTGGAATTACTTTCAAAAGTTTCTGGGCATGGTAGGGAAGGATGGAACCATGACAGAAGACAAGGAACTCAAGGGGCACTGAGAGATACCAAAAGAAGGGCTCTAGAGGTTTCTTATACACAAACTTACCTTGAAAGATATTTGATGATATGTGTTTCCAGATATGTGTTGATGATATGTGTTCTTTCTCTAAAATGGATAATTACAATGCAGCTAATTTGTGTGGTTATGAGTTTATTTGAAAAGGCAACATAAAAGACGTTATTATCATACCTCTAGTAATTGTATGCTTCTGGAAGAATTCCTGCTTGCGACCCTCTTTGCACCTCGTCCGTTTCCATGAGAGGGAGCACACACTCCCACTCAGCGTCTGAGCCACCTCCATCCCACCCTCATGCAGAAGGCCGCTGCCAGGGTCAGTCTCCGCAAAGTCTAGAAAGCTCTGTCCTTCCTGCGGCCAGATGCCGGGTGATGTGTTCTTTCTGCTTCCCTCCTGAAGCGGTGGTGAGGCTCGTTTTAAAGACTCCACTAAATCCACTCCCACCGGGGAGCAAGTGGGTATGAGTGCGGTGACTCTTCTCCTGGGGGTGCTCTTTAAATTGGGCCCATGCCTTGGCCCCAAGGAATGGCTCCACAATGTCAGAATTTCAGACCTCGGGTGCACGTGGTGGCAGGAAGAATGTGCTGAGGAGTGGGTGACTGAGTGCAAGGTTCTTCTTAGAATCTCTCCAAACGGCACCACACAAGTGGCCTTTTATTCTGCTGGCGGTTTAATAATACAGCAGCAATTAGAATCTCGTACCAAAAGGCCAGAGAAGGTTCAGAAAATACAGTGAAATCCTGTTGCTCTACAGCAGACCCTTGACATTCATAAAGGATGTGGCCTCAGACCTGGGTGAATTATCACATTTGAGAAATGACATTAGTCATACCATTTCTACCTCCGCAAGGTGACAAAGTATAATTGAAAAACCGAGTGCCTCTTTCCGAGTCATAATGGATCTTTAAATACGGGACTCGGGTAATTCCTAAAGCTGCTTCGTGGCCTACGCCTCCCCACAATGAGCCCTCTTCCCTCTCCTCCCTCGCCAGCAGCTGCCTTTCTTTGCAGACCCAGTTTCCTCCAGAGAACTTGAGCTTTAATACTTGCTGTGCATTCCGTGACAGCTGGAGAGGAGCAAAGCCACCAGCAGGTGCCCTGTCCATGCACCAGGCTCAGAGTGCATGAATCCAGTTTGTGCCCTAGCAAAATGACAATGACAGCACGTCCTGTGCCATAAGTTATGGGGTCATTCATGAATAGTTAAAACCAGGAATGCTTCAGCAGAATGCTTCAGCCTTAGACGCCAAGAGCTCCTGGGCCCAGACCAGGACAATGACTTCCACACTGAACCTGAGGCTGAGAAGCACGTGGCCTGTCCTGGTCCTCACCAGAGACAACGTTCCTGTCCTTCACATTGCTCACAGTCACTTTTGTTGATTGACAGCTTTATTTGTTCCTTAAGGCTTCCGTAACCAAGTGCCACAATCTAGGTGGCTCAGAATAACAGAAATGTATCGGCTCATAGTTCTTAAAGCTGTGAGTCCAACATCGAGGGTCAGCAAGTCTGTGCTTCTCCAAAAAGAACAGGGGAAGGGTCTGTTGCAGCTCAGGCCTCTGGCAGTCTCCGGTGCTCCTTGGCTTGCGGATGGTTGTTTTCTTCCCGTGTCTTGCACGTTACCTCCCTCTGTGTGTCTGTCTCCTCACCTATTGGGTTAAGTCCACCTACTCCAGTATGACCTCATCTCAACTATTTGCCCCTGCAGTGACCCCGTCTCCAAATAAGGTCACTTTCTGAGGTACTGGCGATGGGGACTTCATATAAACCTGGGAGGGGCGTAATTCAACCCATAACAACCTCATCAACGTCTTTTAAGCTTCTGCTAATATTTGTGAGGAGGTCACTTTCAGAAACCAAAGGAGTGATCAATACCTAGCCTGACTTTTTCTTACCCCTTTCTCCACAGGCATGATGTGTGTGCTCACGTGTGCACACATACACACACATGCTCATTTATCTGACTGCTTTTAAAGAAAAGCATACCCTTAGGAGCACTGCTATCAAGCAACAACAAAAACAATAACAAAACAGAAAATAAATGCTGGCAAGGATGTGGAGAAATTGGAATCCTTGTGCACTGTTGGTGTTAATGAAAAATGGCCCAGCAGCTAGGGAAAACAGTATGGTGTGTCCATGAAAAATTAAAAATAGAATTACTCTGTGACCTAGGGTTCTACTTCTGAGTATTCACCTGAAATAATTCAAAGCAGAGTCCCAAACAAATGCTTGTACATCCATGCTCATAGCAGCATTCTTCACAGAAGCCAAAAGGTAGAAATAATCTAAGGGTCCATCACAGATGAATGAACAAACTGTGGTATATCCATACAAAGGAATAATATTAAGTCTTAAAAAGGAAGGTGATTTTGACAGATGCTACACATGGATGAATCCAAGGTCATTATCTCAGTGAAATAATACAGTGACAAACAGACACGTTCCATTTGATCCCACTTAAATGAGCTATCTAGAACAGTTGATTCATGGAGACAGAAAGCAGAATGGTGGTTGTCAGAGGCTGGTGGGAAGGGGTCTGGAGGGCTTCTGTTTAATGGATACAGAGTTTCAGTTCTGAAAGGTGGAAAAGGTTCTGGAGGTGGTTGGTGGTGATGGTTGCACAGAAACGTGAATGTGCTTCAGGCCACCCAACTGTACGCCCAACATGGTTAAGCTGATAAAATTTATGTATGCTTAAACATGATTTCATTTATTTATCCTTGAAAATTCAGTTTGATTTATTTTTCTGCTCTATCCATAAACAATGATATTACAAACTGTGATGTTAAGGTAATATACAATTGGAGGAAAAGAAATAGTATATGGTTATGTTAATGACAGGTGTATTGACAAAACCAGCATTTCTTGTAAAAGATTGTTATTGGTGAGTTACGATCTTACTTACCAGTAGGCTTCGCTGTGATCTATGCATACCTACACATAAAACCCCGTGATGTATTCATACCATATTTTCTTTATTTATTCATCCATTCATGGGCACCTAGGCTGGCTCCACAGTTCGGTTCTTGTGCATTGTGCTGCTATGAACATTGGTGTTTATCTGTATCGTTAGAGTATGCGGACTTATTTTTTTTAAAGAATTTTCCCCACAATACCTTTATTTTATTTATTTATTTTTATTTGCTACTGAGGCTCGAACCCGGTGCCTCACATGTGCTCTGCAAGTGCTCTGCCCCTGAGCCCTAGGCTCTGCCCTGACTTTAACTCTTTAGGATAAATGCCAGGGAGGGGTACAGCTGGGCCATGTGGGGGTTCCATTCCTAGTCTTTTGAGGAAACTCTGTGCTGATTTCCATAATGGCTGTACTAATCCATAATCCCATCGACAGTGTGTAAGTTCCTGTTTCCCCACATTCTTTACTAATTTTCACTGGTTCTTCTTAGTCATATATAACATTAGGATTCACTTTGACATAATTATGAAAGCATGGAAGATAATTTGCTCCCCTTCAGTCCCTAGTCCTTCCTCTTTCTCTCTCTTCTCCCTTCCATCTACTGATCTTTCTGCTATTTACTTACGGTTTTGTTTTTTTTTAAAATTAGCGTCTTGGGGCTATACCTGATGCTGGGATTCGCTGTGGTATATTTAGATTTGTCCAGAGGAAAGTCGGGCCACTCTTCTTCCCATCCCCCCACCCCCGTCCCCCTCAGTCCCCTTCCTCGCCTCCTCCACTCATTTTTCTTCTATTTGGATTGTTCCCCACATTCTTGCCCACACTTATTATTATTTCTGTCCTTGAAAATCACATTCTACCAGAAGCGAGATTAGAATCTAGGTGTAGTTTTAATTTTCACTTCCCTAATTGCTAAAGATACTGGACATCTCTTCTTATATCTCTTGCCCACTGGTAGGTTGGTTGGTTTTTCTGGTGTTTGGGTCATTTGAGTTCTTTATATAATATTCTGGCTATTAAGCCCTTGTCAGAGGAGAAGCTGGCCAAGGTCTTCTCCATTCGGTGGCTCTTTCTTCATGCTCTTGGTCTCCTTTGCTGTGTAGAAGCTTTTTAATTTGATGCCATTTATTCATTCTTGGTACCATCTCCTGAGCTTGAGGGGTCCAATTCAGGAAGTGGTTACCTGTGCTTTTATGTGAGAGTCTTGAGGCCATGTTTTCCTCTAGCAGCTGCAAAGTTTCTGGTCTAACTTCTAGGTCTTTGGTCCCACCTTGGGTTAACTTTTGTGCAGGGCGAGAGACAAGGCTCTAGTTTTATTCATCTGCATGCGGACAACCAGTTTTCCCAGCATCATTTGTTAAAACGACTGTCTTTTTTCTCTAACATGTTTTTGGTTCCTTTGTCAAGAATCAGATGACTGTATCTGGGTGGGTTTTTCTCTGTGTCTTCTATTCTATTCCATTGGTCTTCATGTCTACTTACGCAGTACCACACAGTCTGCTTCTGTAGCTCTGTAGTATTTTGAAGTCAGATATTGTGATGCCTGAAGCCTTGTAATTGCTCAGGATTGCCTTGGTTATATTGGATCTTTAATTCTTTCATTTGAATTTTAGGGCTGTTTCTTTTAGTTCTGTGAAGAATGTCGTTAATATTTGAATGGAGATTGCATTGAATCTACAGATCACATTTTGTAATATGTCCTCTTGACAATATAAATTCTGCCGATCCAAGAACATGGGAGGTATCTTTCCATCTTCTAGGGTTTTTCTCAACTTCTTTCTTCAGTATAAATGCACTTTTTTAAAGCAGACATTTTGGAGGTCCTCTTATAGCTCTGTCAACTTGGGCCTGGCCCTCGGATGTCACTTGGGTTGCTTTTTCTCAGATCAATTTTCTCCTTTTCGAATGGGAATGGTATAGCCACGTTGTCTTCCAGGTTGAGAGCTGGGGCCTGCTGAGAAACTAACCTAAGGGCAGAAACCTGTGCCGTGGAGGCACCGTGGGGACTCGAGGGTGTCTCCTGGAGACAGGACAGGGCCTAATGATAGCAGTGGAAGCAAGGTCCCCAGGCAGCAGGGCACACGACCCAGGCAGAAAGAGAGCCCGTCTGGGCACTGAGGAGTTAAATGCCTGGGAAGCTGGAAACTCCCTTCAAAGCCAGTACTCACAGCCAGAGGTCTTTGGGGAGAGTGGAAACAAGTCGTTTTGCCCCGTGTACCTCTGCCCTGGCTTGTGGCCAGGCTGGCTCCTCTGAGCGAAGGAGTGTGATCACTCCAGGTCTGACCATCTCTCCAGAGACCACAGGGAAATGGGCACTGGGCAGCGTGGCCATGCACCGAGCTCAGCCCACACTCCTGCCAGAATGAACAAGCACGAAACCAAAGCTGTCCACATTTCAAGTCTCACTGATCTTTTCTTGTCTGGTGCCGAGAGGACACAAACCCTGCTTAGGGATCCCTTCTAGATTCCAGTCTAGAGCTGCTTTTCAGAGCCACTGAGCTGGGCCAGAGAGTCCGCTCCACGGAGCCAAGGTACTGCAGGGGCTGAGCCAGGCGGTGAGAGGTTTCCAACGGGAGCGTGAACATCCAGGAAATGCTTTGTGGTCAAAGCTCTTCCTCAGCCTCACGACTCTGCCTGCCCAGAGGAAGTGTTAGATTTCTTGGTTTCCCTCCTCCACTCCTTTGTTTGCATTTTCATTTCTCTCCATTCATGAATTTTCTGTCAATAAGTTAGACCGAGAGCGGAGCTTTGTCAAAGAGAGTCATGGCCCACGAAGTCGTTTCTGTCCCTTTTGGAGGAAACCTGTCCAGGTAGGAGCTCCAGGGCCAGGTAACCCACCCTCCCTCCTGTGGTTTGGAGTTTTGTCCCTCAGGGTCTTGTGCATCAGCAGCTTGGCCCCTGTGTGGCGTGACGGTGGTGGTGGAGCCTAGTGGAAGGCCTTGGGGTTATTGTCCTTGGGAAACATTGGCTTCTGTGGACCCCAGTTAGTTCTTCTGAGAGGTTTTATAAGAGACAACCTGACTCTTGGGTCGGCCTTTGACTTCTTGTGTTACCACAAGTTCTCTCCCTCTCACGTGTACTTCCACCTTTGTGGGGCCATCTGCCATGAGATCCTCAACCGAATGCCATTGCCCTGCCTGTGAACCGACAGAACTGTGAACTAAGTGCACCTCTTTTCTTTGAAAGTACCTAGCCTCCGGTATTTCATCATAGTAATGGAAAACTAATATGTTCCCGAGAGCCATTGGCTAAAGCAGCCAAATTCCCTGTACAAAGCCGATATTCTATCCCTAGGCCATCTGCACTCATTGAGCTATTTTTCTTGTGAAGAAGCTGGTGGGGCTGATTCCTCCGCTCTCAGCCCCATTCCCCTCATGGCTGGATGGCGGAGGACTATGAGCAGGAGTCAATCTTAAGTGTTCACGGGGGTATTGAGCATGGAGTCTTGAAGAGTTACCCCAGTTATGTAGTTTCAGGCTACCCAGCAGGAAGGGACACCCCACAGATTGAGTCCCTGCTGTGTGCCAGGGTCACATTAGGTATTATCACAGAGTAGCCTCATGTGCGAGAATCCTTCAGGTAGATCTGGTCACTGTCATTTTTACAGAGGCCTCATCTGAGGCCCCAGAGGCTAACCAAGCCACTGTCTGCAGAGGCCAGACCTCCATTGAAACCAAGGAGCACCACTATCTGGGGAGTCACCTCGAGGGAAGCAAGTCCAAGTGCAAGGAGAAGAGGAAGCCCCTCCAGCCAGGGAAACCTTCCCCAGCTTTTCTGATGTTGACGGGTGGAACTTTCTAGAAATCTTCAGGGGGAAGGTCTGTCTTTGCCCTCAAGGTGGTTCCAGGCAGCAGCAGCGTTTGTAGACAAATGTGCCTTCCGTGGAGGGGTAATGACAAGGCCGGAGGGAAGCCCAGGTGCTTTTTGTGCGGGGGATGAAGGCCATGCTGGGCCAGGAGGGGCTGTGCCTGGGAGGGCCAGGGAAGGCAGCAGAGACGCCCCCTCTTCTCCTGGCTCCCTCTGCACGGCCTTAAGCACCCAGTGAAAGCAGGATCTGATACCACTCAGACCCCTGAGAGAGCCACCTGGGCTTTTGCTCTTGTTGTTCTCCCTCCCTGACGGCGTGTGGGGCGCCTGCTGTGAAGGGCAGAAAACTACCACCCAGAAGCCTCTCCGCTGTGGCTGCTCTGAGGCTCAGAGGTGAGTGCTGCGCCTGGTGGCCGGGTTCCTGGCTGTGTCAACCCTCTCCCAGCCCTGGTGATAGCTGCCCTTGTATAGAGCCGGGCCCAGGTGGGCCGCGTGGGCCGCGGTGGCCCCTGTCCTGAGGTCCTGAGGCAGGCACGTGGGAACAGGAGCTGAGGACAGGAACGTGGGAGGTCCGAGCCCAAAGCTGGCACTTGTGGCAAGCGGAGGGTGGGGAGGGGTGGATGTCATGACCCACACCTGCCTCTTCAGCAACGTGTACAGCAGGGGCCGGCAGCCGTGGCCCACAGGCTGAATCCAAATGGGGACCTGTTTTTCTGTGGCCTTTGAGCTCAGCATGATCTTTTACGTTTTTAAATAGTTGAGGGGAAAAAAAAAAGAATCCAAAGAAGAAGAATATTCTGTGACAGATGAAAATGACGTGAAATTCAGATTTTAGTGTTCACAAATGCAGTTTTATGGGAACTCAACTCACGGGTCCGTGCTGGCTCGGGCTGCTTTGCTCGACGTGGCAGAGTAGAGGTGACGGAGACCACGGCTCAGATGACCTTCAGTGTTTATTATCTGGCCCTCCCAGAAAGAGAGTGTTGGCCCAGAGGGACTTCAATCCCGCTCTGGACAGGTGCTCGAGCTCTCGTTAGGTTGTACCTGTCCCATCTGTAGACTGGAGGCACGGAGTGGCTTCATTATGGTGTTGTGAGGACTCCCCCAGATGGCAGACGCCCAGAGGGCAGCCAGCGAGGGCTGGGTGCAGAATAAGTGCTCGGTGGAGGTCTGAGGCTGTTACTCTGCTTGCCCCACTTCCCCAGGAAAAGGCCCTGTGAGCAGTGCTGGTCCCCAGCCCTAGGATCTCCACAGGGTGCTGCACCAGAGGCTGGAAAAGCTTGATATTTGTTTTCCAGTCTCCCTTGCATCCAGAAATGATCATGATCCAGTCAGGCTGATCAGGCGTCAGTGGAAGTCAGCTCTGAAACTTTGGCTTTTCTCATAAAAAGGAAGGCAGGGCTGAGCTCCACCAACCCTCTTCTTCCTACCTTGCCTATAATTGTGATGTCTGGTGCAGGGGCAGACATTTTGGGTCCTCGAAAGTCAATATGTTACAGGGCAACTCCGTCTGAAGCCATTAAGCTGCTCAACACTGTCTTCAGCCACCTACCTTCAGACTTATTATTCGAGAAAAACAAAAACCTGGTTTGTTTAAACTGTTGTAGCTCAGGTTTCTATTATTTATTAAGTGTATTTCCATTCTCTGAATGTATTTCAATCTAAAACATCACTTCGGAAGTTGAGTGGAATGCAGGACAGACATGTGGCAGAGGGGAGCCCTTCTGACTAAGGAAATTAAAAGTGACCAACAGGTACAGGGACATAAGGATGTACCTTTGGAAAGGGTGAGTTCAGAGACCCAGGTCCACAGCAAGAGCTAGGAGCTCAGGGCTGTGGTCAAGCTCAGTGCTGGTGAAGAGGATGATGGCTGCCCTTCTTGGCCAAGCTCTTCTGGAAGAGGCTGGGCTGAGGGGGAAGAAGGGAATGGAAATATACACCGTCATCCTAAGGAAAATTCACACACTTCTGGGAAACAGACATATCACATTCCTCCTTTGTGTAACTGAGCAGCCCAAAGAGAGTCTACCCATTGGATCTGAGCCTCTGTAGACAAGGTCAGCCCCAGGAGACACCTGAAGAAGAGGCGTAGGCTGGTGGGGGTGGGTGACTCTCCCAAGCTGCCTGGACCCCATTAAGTTTCCCCGAGTATAAAATACCTTGGCTTGGGAGAGAGGAGCATTGGGGAGTAGCCTCGGTGGGATGGGAAATAACCATTTCCTGGCAACCTTTGCAAGTTGTTGGTTTTCTCTGGGACAATCTCAGAAGGTTTGGTCAAGGAGGGAGAGTCTGAATTTAAATGTAGAGCTTTTTGTGTATTTTCTGTTCAGAAAGTTAATCCATGCTCATTATAGAACATCCAAATGATGGAGAAGTTATAAAAAAGAGGAAAATCATTCTGAAATCCCTCATAACATAACACACGGCAGGCAACCAGTTTCCCAGACTTCCTTCTGGGCATATACACATGTAATTAGAAATTTTACACAAATGGAATTCCATCCAGCAGAACATGCTTCTCTCTCCCCTCTCTCCTCCCTCTCATCCTATTTTCTATTTGTAGCATTTTTTCTTCTTGGTGAACGTAGCTGTGCATCATCTTTATGTTGTGGCTCTGTTAAGGACAGAATTGGGGGACTATTTGAATGGTGGGAAGCAGTGGTTTGGTGGGCACATCTTCTCAGACTGGAGTTGAAATCTGGGAATAATGTAGAGAAAGCTCTTGCAGGAGTTTTGAGTGAAGGTGTAAGTGAGGTTGGAGACGGGGAGACAGGTTACTATGGTTTGAATATGTCTCCTCTCAATTCAGATGTTGCCAGAGTGATAAACTTCAGAGGTATGACTGGGCCAGGAAGACTCCTTTTGTGAATGGGAGTAGGTGCCCTTAGAGGAGGCTTTGATGGAGGGAGTTAGTCTCCTTTGCCCTTCTGCCTTCTGCCATGTAGGACATGGCCCTCTTCCCTTCTGGAGGAAGTAGCATCAAGGCGCCATCTTGGAAGCAGAGAGTAGCCCTCCCCAGACACTCAACCTGCTGGGGCTTTGATCTTGGACTTCCTGTTCTCCAAAATTGTGGGAAATAAATTTTGGTTCTTTATAAACCACCTAGTCTCAAGTATTCTGTTATAGCAGCACAAACAGACTGAATCCTGTGAAAGACAGAAAAACTGCCACCTCCTGCTGACCCTCCGTCCCAAGCACAGTGAGAACTCACCTGCTGTCCTCTCCATGAGCGGTTAGGGGCTCCACTGACTGGAGGGATGTCCACCTGCACCTTGAGATCAGCCCTGGCCCATGTTTTGTTGGGCAGTTGCCCTGATAGTTACCTGGCCCTGGCTGAGGTGGACAGAAGTGGTCACACCACTTCACTCACCCTGAGGCCACAAGATTCTATATTACCAACCAGGAAACAATGTGGACGGTGGCCCAGCAACCTGCCAAGTTCTTTTTTCCAGGCATCTCCTCCGTGATTAGGCCCTTTCAGAAAATAAATGACAGCTTAGATGTGTGTTTCATGGACACAAAACCAGAGCAAAAGGTATTAAAAAATAATTTCATAGATTCCATGCCGAGGGGGTTACAGATTTGACCCGTCAGTGTTCCCTCTCTTTGGATGGATTTTAATAGCATTTTCCTACGTGTCTTTCCCTCACCCTGCCTCCTTCCTGCAGTGGTCACTGGTCAGAGAGAATATAGCATTTTAAAGGCGCATGCACTAGGAGTTCGCCTCGCTTTACATCTTGGCTTCATGACTACTGGCTGGGTGAATTTGGAAAAGTTACTTGAGCATCAGATTCTTGGTGTGTAAAATGGGAATTTTACAAGTGCTTTGGGAATGCTGCATGTTCATGACCTGGCTTCCTACCCAAAGGAGGTCCCTATCCACCCAGTTCCCCACCATCCTCCCGATCAACGTTGTTGTTCGGATTCAGACGATGTGCAAAGGGTGGTCCGGCCTTCCCCTTGCTAACCGTGCTGTTGGTTGTACTTTGGGTTTGAAGCATTTGTCCAAGTGCTTTGGTTAAAGGCTTGCGCAGGCACCCTAAGGAGCAGAAGTGAACACAGTGTAGTGGTTCAGGTCGCCTCAGGACTTCATCCCTAACTTTGCTTACATATGTTAATAGGAGCCAGAAATAAAACTTCAACTCCAAGTAGGAGGCGGCAAGCAGGAGGTAGGGCCAATGAGATAATGGACTCAAACAGCTGTGAGTGGGAGAGGAGATGGAGACCTCTCCCAAACACCCGAGCTGGTGGGAGGGGAAGGCACCGTCCTCCATCTGTCTCCACAGAGGGGCACATGTCCCGGCTCCACGCCAAGCATCAGCCCAGGCTGAGTCCCCGGCAGGGCTGGGCGGTGAGCAAACTTGCTCCCTTCAAGATGTGAAGCTGCAGAGAAGGGGCCCAGAGTGCTCCTGGGCAGGCCCTGGGATCCTGGGGCGGGCGGAGGCCTTGGCTCTGATCCTTTTCTTGCACCTGACCAGAAAGCCAAAGGGATGGTGCACGGACATCAAGAAAGTGGACAGGGAATCTAGGCTGCCTGCTGGCTGGCCCTGCATCTGTCAGCACCAGATTTTAACTAAAGTGGGCCTTCCCGGTGTCCCTTGCTGCCTTCTTCACCAGCCTCTCTTCTTTTGAGGGGAAAAATTCCCTTAGATTGGGGGTCGGGGGAGTCCTAGAGAAGGACAGACTGAGGGGAATTCATTGGTCCCTGTGTACCTCAAGAAGGAAGCGCTTTACCAAATTCAGAGGTAAGACTAGGGTGCCCCTAGATGAGCCTGGTGTGCATGCCTATAAACCCTGCGACTCAGGAGGCTGAGGCTCGAGGACCACAAGTTCAAGGCCATCCTGGGCAACTTCGTAAGACCCTGTCTACAAGTAAGAAAGGAATTTCAGGGCCCTAAGCACTGCTGGCTGGAGTCCAACCCAAAGGGCCAACTGCCTCTGTTCTGTTTTGGGAGAAAAAAAAAACAAAACGAATGCATTTCACTCTATAATAGAAAACAAGCGTTCCACACAACACTTTATTCCCCTCTAAATTCTCACCCATTATTTGTCAATAATTATACACCTTTTTATATCACTGTAATCACTGTGTACACAGTATTTTATGTTGCTTTCCCACTTAACATGATTTAGGAGGCGTGTTTCCCATGTATTGACATATTTGAGTCTCGCCATGTGAGTAGCTGTGTGCATCACCCATTAAATTTATACCCTTTAATGGGTTTAGCCCAGCTATTGCTGGACATTTGGGTCATTTCCAGTTTCTCGCCCTTATAAATAGAACTGGCAGCGACGTCTTAAGATGCCACAATCACCATCAAGAGCTGAGATGTTGCTGACTTTATTTTCACGGGCAACCAAATTTAGAGAGTCTCCGTGTTGCTCCTCCCCAATGCAGAGTAATTAAACAGCTGCCTGGCAGGACGGCAGGATGATTTATAGGCAAGGAGATGCCTTCAGTGGGCTTGTCAGTATCCTGCGGCATTAAGGATACGCTTGTTAATTATCGGCGGTTAATATGATAATTTAGGAAAAACAACACCGATTAAGAGTTCTTCATTAGGCAAAAGGCTTCTCGGTTTTGAGTGAACAAAAGCCTCCAAAATTAATGATATTCACCTTTGATCTGTCACTGGGCCGGGAGAACAAAGCGTGAGCCCCGAGTACTTATAACTTTTCCACGACACGCTGGGTAAAAAGAGTCTCCCTCTTGGAAAACCCTCCCAGGCCTCGCCCCTGCCTCTAGAGCTGTCTCTTTACAGAAACACCAAATTAACCATTGTGGGATCAATTAGGTTTTTTTTTTTTTTTCCAGGTGTCTCAATCAACTTTTGCTTCAGTAGATGAATGAAGAAACTTTTACCTGCTCACCTCTGGGATTTACCTGGAGCAAGCAGTAGTCTGTTTATTTTTCAGATGAAGAAACTGAGATCCAGTGACGTTGAGTGGCCTCCTCCAGGTCCCATGGCCAGGTACAGGAGGGACAAGGGGACTCAGGTCTCCCCACCCCCCAAGAACTCCTCTAGCCTTCCCTCAAAGGCCCCCTATCCTCAGGCAGAGCCCAAACTAGAACCGGGAGGTTGTTATTCCTGGGGAAGCATCTGAACCTATTTCAGTCCCTGCGAGGGAGGGAGTGCCAGAGGAAAGGGGAATGGCCTAATGTGACACTGGAGAGGATATCTGGAAGACCCAAGCAGAATAGCCCGACGGCACATCAGCTCATCTTTATACTTCCATAAGTATTGAATGTAACTCACGGGCTGCATTCCATCACGGCTCCCAGGTGTCACCGAGTCGTCCTCCACGGCCCCGCCTTCATATTTCATTTTGGCCTGGACAGTGCAGACTCCATCGGAGCCATCAAGAATGATCTTTATGTATGGAGCTTCTGCTGAGCCAGCATCCTGCTGCTCAGATCCCAATTATCCTGTTTGGTGGTGGGCAGGAGGCTCGGGGTAAATGGGGAGAAAGCTTTCCTAAGCAGGAGGCCGATCTGTGCAACAGCACGGTCCTGCAGAGCCGCTCCGGCCTCTGTCCTTTAGGGCAACACCGGTCCTGATTTTAGGGAAGTACTGAGACATCTCACATGGTGTCCCTTCATGAGAGTGAGGAGGATAGAAGGGACAACACGGATTTCTATGCACGGAGGCCTTCCTTCACTCTGACATTTATTCTTCATAATAAACCTGTGTGGCCTGAGCCAGGTCCCCATCCACTGTGAGTTAGTGAGACCCTAAAAGGTGAAATCCTTGTTCAAGGTCACACTGGATTAAGTTGCAGAGTGGGGGATTTTTACTTGCCGGGCTTGTACCCCTCCACCTACCCCTTGGTGGCTCTGGCATTGAGTTGGCCCTCTTTGGGAGTGGGTAGGCAGGACAGCATGGTGTCACAGCGGAAGCTACAGGGCAGAAGCCACGTTGGGTGCCTGTCGGGACAGCTGCACCCCACTAGCCCTCAGGTGCACGCGTGTGTGAGGTGTCACAATGACACTGGAAGTGGCCCCTGGGGACAAAAGCCTCGGAGGACAATCCCTTTCCATTAATTCACCTCCATCTGGGTCTGAGTGCCAATCTGACTGTTGTTTTTCTGGGGGAGGGAAGACATGGGTGAAATCAGAAGAGAGCTACATCCGTCCTAATTTCAAGTCCCCACTGATGTATAGCTAAATCTGTGGTCCCAGGCAACCATCTATCCATGTTCAGAGCCCGTTTCTTCTTTGTGCAACAGAGATGATGGACATGTGCTTGGGCTGCATCCTGGAGTCTGGGAGACCAACTCAATGAGTAGGAAAGCGACCATGCACGTGCTTAGATGAACAATTCAATTTTAACCTCGTAATTCCTATTTCCTTCCTGACAACCTCACCTTCTGGTCGTTTCTTAGACAATACACTCACCAGGGCTTTTCAAAGTGTGGTCCAGGGACCAGCTGCATTAGAGACCTTCTGAAACAGGCGCTGGGGGACCCCGGAGCCCAGGAATCCGCATATCAACCTGCTCCATGGATGATTCTTGAAGCCTGTTCTTGGGGTCCTTCTTCTAACTCATTTGCAGAGCACCCACCTTCTCTGTTTTGGGCCTTGGGGAAGGGAGGCTAAAGGGAGCAAGTGGATGTTTGTGTCCATTTGTTTGGTTTCTGCAGGTGCCTGGCAGACTTTGGAAACCTTGGCACAGCCTGTCTCCCCCTTCAGGGGAGTGCTCTGGCTCCTCTGTGTCCCTCCTCACACTGTCGGAGGCAGCCTGGGTCCTTTGAGGTTCCGCTGGTGACCACAGCCCCCTGCACCCTCCACTTTGGCCTTTCAGCTGACTGTCACTCTAGTTTTTAAGTCTATCTTTGTCCCCGGGGGAAGACTTGTGCAGGTGTGTGTCTTGCCCCACCCAGGGATGAAAGAGATTTTCACTCTTGGAATGGAGTCTGCCTGCAGGACAGCAGGGCTCCCGCTCTGCCTCCCTGAGCTCACACCCGGGCAGTGAGGGGCTGCGGAGGACAGGGCCTGTGAGGGAGGCAGGCAGCCGCCCTGAAGAGTCACCCGGAGCTCCCGATCTGGGCCGGGGTGTAAGCTCTGTGCGGGAAGGGGCAGGGTTTGCCCTGGGCTCTTGATCTGACTCTCAAACCCAGCTCTCAGGCTGCCAAAAACCAGCCAGAGAAGAAATGGGTGGCTGCCGGAAGGGGTTCAGCAGGGACTGAAGGGCAGACACCGTGCCCTCCTGGTCGGTAGAGAAGACGTGCCTCATCTGTCCTGATGACTTATGCCCTTGTCTCCAGGAGTCCCATCATTTCCGTCAAGTTCTTCCCCACAGGCCCTCAGCTGTGTCCTGACCAGACACGCCCTACCTCACTGCCACCCTGGCCTCCGTGCCCAGCGACAGGCAGCGAGGGGCATCTCTGGAGGCTGCCCTGTACGGTGTGGCTGAAGGAGGGCTGATTTCACACCTCACTGATTCGTCTCCCTCGGTGGCTCCGCACCCGTTCATCTTCCATTCACAGTTCTCTTTGTTCACCCTTGACTGATCTGGCCCTTGCCTCGTTCTAAAATCTAATTTTTTCTCCTCCCTGCCCCCCAATTGGCCATTGAATTGTGTCGCGTTACTGTCCACTTCTATACTCCTTTCCTTTTCTTCAGCCTTTTCTTCCCCTGTCATATCCCTGCAGGCACAGCTCGTGGGCTTGTGAATGCTCAAGATTGCTCCAGCGGAGTCCTCATGTCCTCAAGGTCCACATTTACGGAGCCATGTGACCCAACCTGGCACTTTCCTTCTTGACTCTTGTTTTTTCATTTGTAAAATTGGATCATCTGAGCTGATCGTCTCTAAGTTCCCCTTTAGCTCTATTATTGGTTGGTTCTGTGGTTCAGGGGATTTGCCTGATGGCAGATAATCACACTGTTTTCATACTCAGGAAAGCAGTGGTGTCGGTCAGTTTTGTGTTACTATAATAAAATGCCTGAGATATTTAACTTGTAAGAGAAAAGGTTTCTTTAGGTCAGTTTTGGAGGTTCCACCGAAGACTGGGCAGGCCCCTAGCTTTGGGCCTCCAGGGAGGATGGCAGATGGCAATGGTGAGGAGCACATGGGAGAAAGAACGGCTTAGCTCATGGTCAGGAAGAAAAAGAAAGGAAGAAGAAGGGGTTAGTTTCTCACAATCTTCTTCAAGGGAATGCCCCCAGTGATCTAAGGGCTTCCCACCAGGACCCACCTCCTAAAGTTTCTACCACCTCCTATTAGTGCCACCAAAGCCATGAAGCCTTTAACACACGTGGACCAATGGGGACACTTGAGATCCAAACTATAGAAGTGGTCCACTGCTAACTACCTACACAGAGAGTCCCTGCATCTGATTTTGTATTTCTTGATAATTTTCCCAGGCGTCCTTACACCAGCGGGTCAGTGGGTTTGGGGAATATAAAATATTGACCTAAAGCTAAGGTGAGTCCAAGATAGCAATGACGAGAGATCCAAGTGCTAAGCGTTTATCAATTATTTGATTTGTTATCCAGATGTATGTTCCCCTCACTTTTAGGGGATCCTTGAATATTAGCGGTAACATTTGTTCATCCTAGAGTGGAGACTAGGACCCACCCTTGAGATCTGATTGGACATTGGTGAGGCAGCCTGGGTCTGTGGCGTGGCGAGTTGGGGCTCCTGATGGCCTGTTGGTTGCTTTTGAGCAACTTAGATAAGGTGCCCCTTCGAGTTGGATACACCCATTATTCATGGCTTGGTAAGTCTGCCCGATGACCCTGTAAGAGAACTGTCCAACATCTGCCATTTTGTCACTGCCTGAGACAACCAAGTTCCCTTTCTTTCCAGAGGCCCCGTAGAATTGAGGTCAACTCACTGTGGGCCACCTGATGGCCTTAGGCATCACCATAGCTCTCCCCACCAAGTGGACTTCCACCTGGGACCTGTACTGGCCTTGGTCTTTCCGGATGTCATCCACTTTTTCTCTGTTTTAGAAATTGATGGGGGCATGGAAAATTCACGGAACACACTCTGAATGTCCAGTCACCCTCATATTTAGGCTGCACCCAACTATCATGCTGGTTCCCCCCCGCCCCCGACTCCTCGTTCCTAAACTCATTTCCTCCCTGAGTCTTGACTCTGTTCCTGTGAGTTGTTAAGTACCACCCAGGCAGTGGTCTCCATTTAAAAAACCAGATCGTCAAGGTGGTCGACACCGAGCTGGATCTCAGTGTGCTTGGACAAGTGCTGTGAGGAGAAAGGTGGCCCGAGGTGGGACCCCGCGAGCCCAGCCTTGCCAGGAGAGGCAGCGGTGCCCCTTCTTCCTGGGCGCCCCTCCCTGGCTCCAACTCAGGCTCTGAGTGTCTTCTGGGGAAACAGTTCTTGATCTTGCTGCCGGCGAAAGTGGATAATGTGCTAAAAATTGACCTCTCGTGTATCTGGCCGACCGCTTTCAGTAGTGAAGAGGTTTTCCGGATGAATAAGAAAGGAGATGAACAGATAAGAGGCCGTTTCCTGGAGGGACCGTGACAGCCTCTGGCAGTCGCTTGGACTTTCTTTCCTTTCCTCCCTTCATCTCCACGTCCCATCCACAGCCTGGTTTTGCCAGGGTGATGGGGTAGGTGGCAGAGAGGCAGAGGAAGTGCCCAGAGACAGCATGGGAGGCATGTGATTTATTGGGGAAAGCTTACGAGAGATCAGCGACTGCTCCAGGAAGAATTCGGTGGTGACAGTCGGTGCTTTCAGGTGGCACCTCTTCTCCCTCATGGTGTTTTGTCCAGGGGCAGCCAGCTGGACCATGGACATGCATTCTTCCACAGGGTCTCAGCTCCGCACCCATCCCCACTCAGAGAAGCTGCAGAAGCAGTGACGTCATCAGCGTTAGCTTGCTTCGTTTGCATATGTGACCGGCATCCCCAGGCCCAAATGTCCTGACATTCATGCAAGAAAGTGATTTCCTATGGAACATGAACTTGCTCTTAACATCCCAGCCTATGTATGAGAGAGCCAGGGTCCTTTAAGATAATAGGTATCTGGACGTGTTATCCATGTTCCCTCGACTTGGCTAGATTTTTGGGAATAGGGAGGAGCCATTCAGGAGAAGATGTCTTCTTTTGCTTTAAGGATGATACACTTCATAAACCACCGTGGGGTGCCAATGGGGAGGGGAATGGGTGAGAAGAAGGTCTCCCTTGCTCTGGGAAAGCAGGGAGTCTAGGTAAGGCATGTATACCCAGAACAATTAAATGAGATTCTTTGTGCATGGGGGCTAAGACATGGTCGTTTTTAATTTATTTGCAGTGATGAGGATTGAACCCAGGGCCGTTCACATGATAGGCAAGAGCTCTTACCATTTAGCTACACCCCTATCCTGGGCATGGACAGTTTTTGAGGCTTCCTAGGTGATTCCCACGCCCAGCCAAAGTTGGAATCACTTTTCCAATCTAACCCTCCCATTTTACATACGAGGAATTGGAATCAGAGGAGTAAAGTGACCCCTCCCAATGCCAACATCTTCTAGGGGGTAGGAGCAATTCCTGGACTTTGGAAAAAGTGTACCTTCCTCCAGAGAGAAAAAGGACCTGCAGATGGTAGACCCACCTCCAGTCCACTTTGTCCTGTCTTCACCCACATTTTCCTTTATAGACCATCCCTTTCTGCCAGGCACTGACACCTAATACGTGGTCCTTGTCCTCCAAGTAAGGTCTCTTTTGGGGAATTAGGTCACTCAAAAACAAAACAAAACAAAACACCAGAACCAGAAGTGGTAGGGACAGTGTGTGGTTGTGTCCCTAGTGAGCGGTGCAGGAGGTCCCTCTGAGCAGTGTGGCCCAGAGCTGAGCAGCGCTGTCACCACACAGGGTCCATGTTTTCTGCAGAGAGTTGAAATGCTGTTCACGTTCTGCGTGGTCAGAAAGACCATTGGCCTGGGATCCCTCAAGGTTAGGCCGGGGCCCTCCCCTCAAAAACTTCCTGGTCCTTGTGCCCCACTGCAGCCCCTCACCTCTGGGTGAGGGGGGGCCCTGCCCCCAGGAGGGAATGAGTAATAGAAATAGTTCACAGAGTGCTTTCAAGGCATGATCTCATTGGCGTTGATGACCCAGGGGCTCTTGGATGGAGAAGGAAGTGGGGGGCTTGGGAATTCAAATTGCATCTCCATTGTCTTGGGAAACCCTTTCCGGCAAATAGGAGTCAGCAGATCCCCACCTTGCCTTCCCTGCTTCTCAGGCCAGGAGCATTTAGAACTAATTGAATCACTAGATTAGCTAATGCAGCCTCCATTAAGACCCTAAGGTCCCAGGGGAGAGACCACTGAAGAGAAGCACAGAGATCCACACCCACCCAAGCAGTGTCCCAGCCCCGCGTTGGTCTTTATAGTCTCATTGCTCATGGACCCCCCTGGCTGACCCCTTTAGACGTCCTGTGGCTCTAGGAGTTGAGACAGAATTGACTCATGCTCACTGTTTACGCCAGCTCTTTATCCCAAGGAAGAGTAGACAGCATGTTAGAGGTAGTAGAGGTACACATAATGGACGACGCGTATTTCTTCTCTGCATTTTCTTCTAGGATAAACTCTTTTGGGGACACTGGATCACTAAGTAAATAGCTGACCTTTGCCAAAAGTCACGAGGTGGGTCACTGGAAAGTAGGAAGAAAAAAGACTTGGTCTTCTGCTCAGTTTTCTTTCTACCCAGATCAACCGCCTCTTCCGTCTACAGGGGAGTTCCCCTTGGATTGGCTCATAATTTGTGTTTATTGGATGTCCACCAGTGAGCGTGCTGACAGGTGGTGGGGGGACACAGTAAGTAAGGCCATCACAGTGCGGGGACTTGCTGAGCTGAGGGGCAGTGTCTAGAGCAGGAGTGCTCCATCCAAACTGATGGAGTGAATGAGCAAAGGGGAGCTGGTGCCCCCGGCCCTGCTGGGATGGTGATGAGTGTCACCCAGCGCATTTACGGTAGCCTGACGAAGGCTGAGGTCCTGCCCCTTCCCTCCGGAGCTCTTTCTTGGCATCTTACCCAGACTGAGGCCTTTCCATCCTCAAATCACCGTCACTATTGCACAGTCTGAGCTCCCTTGTCCCTGCCATGGACCTGGGGTCCCCATGTCTCTTCTCCCGGCTCCCTTCCTCACCCCAACCCACCAGTGTGCCCTGGGGGAGGGCACCATGTCTGACTTTTAAGTCTTCCTTTCCCCCACCTTCCCCTGTTCTCTCCTCTCCCTGCCTTCTCCACGTCGGTTGTCCTAGGAGGTGACAGAACCCACTGTCAGGGCACAGCTTCTGTGTGCCGAGCACCCTGCTGACCTTCCCAGTGTCCTAGGGTAATGACGAGTTCCCTCAAAGGTCTGATCTTCCTTTTTCTAAAAAACAACACTTTTCCATCTTATCATGACAATATCTCATTGTGGAAAAAAACTTAAAAGATAAAAAGTGCACAAAAAATTATCTGCTACTATCCAGTATTGTTAACATTTTTGTTGAGTTTCTTTCCACCCTTTTAACTACACTCACACACACACACACACACACACTATATATATATATAGTGTGTGTGTGTGTGTGTGTGTATAAATGTATATGAGCAAAATATATATGATATATAAGAGCAATATATACATATATAATATATTTATACAGATACACAGGTTAGTTATCTCTTATCCAAAATGCTTGGAGCCAAGAGTACTTCAGATTTCAGGTTTTTTGGAATTGAGAAGATGATGCTCACTATTTGCATAATGATGTCTTGGTCAACTACAGGCCACCTGTATCATGGTGTTCCCCTAAGATTATAACTGAGCTGAAACTTCTTATCCCTTAGTGATGGGAAGCTCTTTCCATTTTGTAAGTGCCCTCCGTGAAGTCTGCACAATGTTGAAATCACCTAATAACACATTTCTCAGAATGCATCCCGTCTTCATTAAGCGACCTATTACATTTTCAGGTATATGAGGCTCAATTGCAGTTGAGCTTCCCCTAATTTCAAAACCTGAAATCCAAGATTCCAAAATCTAAAACATTTTGAGCATCGTGTCAGCACTCAAAAAGTTTCAGATTTTTGGATGAAGGATGCATGGCTTGTCTACACCTCTTTATATGTTGTGTGTTTGTGTGTATACACCTATTTAAAAAGGCAAAACCAAAATGAGGTCAAGCCTTAAAAGGATTTCTTTTCAAAGAGATTTGGTCAAGAACTAATAGAAAAATCCACCTGCTACTCATAGGGTGCTCATTATGGCCAAGACCTGTGTGCCCAACCTGCAGGGATGGGGTGGCCCTGTCCCAGCCAGTGAATGTGGGCTGTGGCTGCAACCCCAAGAACCAACATCTTCATGGGCAGTCGGGGAGGGTAGGCTATCATTCCTGGGCCTGTTTCACTGAAGTCCAGCAGATACACAGCCTCGATTTCTTCGTCTGTAAAATGAGAATATGAATGGTGCAACCTTGAGGGCTTACATTATATCTGCAAGCAAAGCCAGAGACAAGGACTTGGGTGCAGGTGGTTTATTTGGGCATGACCAGGAGGCAGGAGAAGGCAGCAGAAGGAAGGAAGGTTCTGGAATCTCTGTGCTGCTAGGGTTTCTTGAGCAGCTTAGTGAAGACCCCCAGAAGGATCTGCCTGAGGATGATGGCGCATTTTCCCACCAGCTCGTGCCCTTGTTGGTTGACAACTGCCCCTGGAGGGGTGACTTCCTCTGTGCTTCGGCTGCTGCTGTGTGCAGGTTAAAGCCACAGTGACAGAGAAGGTGCTGGGGGGCCAAAGAAGGCGAGCTGGCCTGTGTATCCCTGAAGCAGGACACTGTGTCTGTGGGGTGACTTGGTACTACAGCTGGGACTAAAATTAGAAGTGGGCCCAGGGATGTGACACAGGACCCTGGGCTTCTGCTGCATTCCATAAAAGGCCTCTCAGGTGAAAGGCTAGTACACAGAGAAGAGAAGGAGGCAGAGACTGTGACACACACACACACACACACACGATTTCAAGTCTAGTCTCTGGCTAGACAGAGGAAAGAGCCAGGTGACATGGCAAAGAGAGAGTGACTTCAGAGCCACTCAGCCTCCTGAAGTGAAATAGAGCTGCACAGGTGAGAAGAGCTGCCTTCTAGTAGCGGGTGGCCCTGCCCCCACCCGACGCCCGTGCCTCCCTTGCTACCCCAGAAGGACAAGCACATTCTGACGAGGAGTGTGGACGAGGTGGGGGAAAGCACAGGGCTACCTGTCTGCCATGTCACACTCTGGCCCAGGCTGGATTCTACTGGACCTCAGGCAACGCGTCTGTCCACTTGAAGGAGCTGTAGCATCCTGGCATCCGTGGCCCCTAGTTTGGGGAAGGGCATTAGCATTTAGCTCATGACTAAGTCAGAACTACTTTGGGCCTCAGTTTGTTCGGTTGTAAAATGGGCTCAAATTCAGCATATCACATAGCCTTGTAACACTGGTGAGGAGAAGCTCACTCAAATCCATACAACCGGCCAAGGACACCTCTTCCCAAGTTTACATTCGGCGACATCTCATTGGTGGCTTAAAGTTGACAGTGAGAATATTTACACCAGGTTAATGGGCAAATGCTACAACTCAGGGCTTTTTAACTTATGGATCCAGGGGTTAGACATAAACCAGCACATCACTGCCCTCTACAAATGTCATCCATTCTGCAAGCAACGGACAGATAATGTAGAGAAGGGTTTTGGGAATAGTGATGTGCCCTGTGCAGGTACTTTGACTTGGTGTGGGGGTACTGCTGGGCCCACCAGAAAGAGGCACCATGTTCTCATTGTGTGGAGCCCCCTGGCCCCCCATCCTGATACCCTGGGGGTGTCTGTTCTCTTTCCACTTTAATGTATGATTCTCAGACTCTTAGCTGCCTTTTATAGATAGGGGCTAAAATGTCCCCGTGGTCTCTTGCTCTTTCTCCCGTTCCTCCAGCCCCACCCTTCAGGAGCCTGCCTGCCACCAAATTGCCATGCCAGCAATTTTCTCAGCCGCTTAAAAGGCCATCAAGACGGCATCAAACTGCCTGTACATGCTAAACCCAAATGCTTATGGAGCAGAGCCCAGAGTGGGATGCTAAATTGGATTCTATCAAATCAACATCAGCTGCGTGCAAGCCGCTGATAATGAAAGCCTTCTAACGATGGCGTTCATCGCTCTGAAGAGATGGCTAGGAGCTGAGAATGCGTGGCTGCTGGCTGTTGCCGGGGTGGGAAGGAGGCACCAGGGAGGGTGATGGCCTGCCCCTTGGTGGATGCCTGCTGGAGAATGGAGGTGGGGGTGGGGAGATGAGGAGGCAGGGGACCGTCCTCCATTCTTAGAATGGGGCTGGGTGTAGGAAGGGCATTGACGTCTTCCTGCCTATTTCATATACATACAAACCCCAGAAACCCATGGAGATCTTGTGAAGGAAGGCCATCCAGGTGTGGCTATGGCTCACTTCAAATCCATCATGCCCCACCCCGGCCGGCCCTTCCTCAGGCCTGAACAGAAATTGCTTCAGAGGAGGAAAGACGGGAGAGTTGGTCTGGGACTTGTCTGGGGTCCCTCATTTTATGTCCACGTCTCCATCTTTGGAGTTTTCTGTGGCTGCTGTAATAAATCGCCACACATTTAGTGGCTGAAAATAGCCCTGATTTATGATCTCACCATTCTGGAGCCTGAGATCTCCCAGGGGGCTCACCGGGGGAGGATCGAGATGGGGACAGGGTTGCCTTCCTTTCTGGAGGCGGAAAGGAGAATGGCTTCTTTGCCTTCTCAGCTTCTGCAGGTCACCTTCAGTGCTTGGGTCTTGGCTCCTTCCTCCATCTCTGTGGCCAGCCTGGCCCCATCTCTCTGACCCTCCTGTAGTCATGCTTCCCCCTGACTGTGTCTGGGAAAGCTTCCCATGTTTAAGGACTCCAATGGTTAGATGAGGTCTACCTGGGTGATCCAGTGTTCTCTCCCAATCCAAAGGCTTTACCTCTAATCACACCTGGGAAGTCCCTTTTGCTACATAAAAGGGTGACATATTCACGGGTACACCTGGGAAGTCCTTTTTGCTACATAAAAGGGTGACATATTCACGGGTTCTGGGGCTTAGTGAGAGGAGATCTTCTGGGAACGCCATCATTTTGCCTACACAGAATGCATAACCTGAAGCCTCACTGCTCCAGTTCCTTTCATTTGGCTGAAATGCCTGGGGATCGGGATGGAGCCAGATGCGATCGGCTTTCACAGGCTGAGATGCCATGGCCATGGCCGTGGGCAGAGTCGCTGAGGAACTGGTGTCTGTGTGCCTCCCTGCCAAAGTCTGCACCAGCTGGAACGGGGAGAGAGAGCCCTATTGGATGGGAGCTGCCTCCAGTCTCGTTCCTGAAAACAGTAATGCCAATGGTGATGCCCATGGATGATGCCTTGTGGTTTCCAAAGCCACACTGAAACAGCCTCGCCTGCAGCTGTTCGGACTTGTGGAGATTAGACTCACGTCGCAGAGGGAAAACCTGAGGCTCAACATGGGTCAGAATGTCCTCCGAGCCATCGATGGCTTTATGACCATATGTGAGGCTTTTAATGTCTAGACCAGGGCTCTGTTCAACTGAAGGAAGTATCTAGAGATGGTGCTAATGGCTCAGCTTGGATGAGGTCACCACAGGCCAGCCAGGGGCTTCGTGGAGCAGCAGAGGGCAGGAAACAGCATCTGACTCAGACTCCCATCACAGGAAGTTCTCTGCTGTCTGTGCTTCTGGTCGGTTTCAGTTACTCCCTGGCAGGGAGTCACGCTTCTTGCTGGGTCCTGCAGTCGATGATGACTCACAGGTGTCTGTGGGTCCCAGTTAGCCTAGTTTTCCAGGTTTCTGTTGTCATCAGCCTGGGAACTGCATTCAGGGTCTCAGGCTCACCTTTGCCATCCTCTGACCAGATGACTCTTGACCAATGTTCATGCAGCAGAGAGAAACTTTGTGAGCAGGCTGTCTTACCACCATGAATACTTTGGACCAACTCACTCTAACTTAGACTAATGATGTAAACACGGGGGCATAAAAGATCACAGTAAAGCGTTGAGAGCCACAGCCGAAGGGGCCCCAGCAAACTTCCAGCTGCCAGCAAACTTCCAGCTGCCAGCTGATGATTGGCTCACAGCAGCCCCAGCAACTTCTAGCTGCCAACTGATTGGCTCCTCTGCGGTGATGCTCATTGGGTTGTTTCCCCGCCCTTTCAGACCATGGAGCTGCTCATTGGGGGACTTTTTTTTGGCTATGCCCAGGCGACCCAGCCAATCGGCCTCAAGAGCAGGAGGAGGTAGAGAGGTGGAGAGGCTTGTGGGAAGCCGGTGGTGGCAGTTGGGCTCTGAGGGTTTTTTCCCTGAGGAGCTGTTTTGTTTGGCGTTTGTAGTTCTAAAAATAAAGTTCGTTTCTTTTGACAAGTGGCTCCTGAATTGTGCCCAGCCAGACTGGGGCAAGAAAGAAAACCCAATACCTGGGCATCTGTTCTGGGGAGGAGCCACTTCTATCTCTGGTATAACATCTGTTACTTTATAGGTGCACTGATGTTTTAGTTGGCAAGTATTTCAGAGTTCCCATGACATACTCAATGGTGGGCACTCTGCCTGCACAAAGCCTGCCATCTGACTAGTTTATACCACAGGCTTATCCTCTGTCCTACTCTCTGCCCACAGGCCAGCGTTTCTCACAACTAATGGGCCTCGAAGAGCCCTGGGAAGGAGTCGAGAGGAACTGGCACTAAAGTCTGGCAGTTGTGGTTTTAGGCAAGTTACTTTAATTGTTTCAGTGCTAATTTCTTCATCTGTAAAATGGAATAATAATAATTGCAAGTATTTACTGAGTGTTATGTATCAGGAACTTGTTTTCAGGCATTGTATACTTAATTTTGTGTGTCAACTTGGTGAGGTCATGGTGCTCCCTTGTTTGGGCAAACAATCATTTAGATGTTGCTGTAAAAGTATGTTTTAAAGATGTGACTAACTTTTTTTCAGAAAGAGTACAAAAATCCTCACAATATCAAATTATATTACAATGTATCTGCATGTGGAAATTCTTAGCGAGTATAATTCAGTTTGTTGCAAATATCTTTATGTTTACATAGAATAACTAATTTTCAATAATATCTCTAGTTTTTCTTTTACGATTCCCTATGATATCAAGTCTATTTTATAGTAATTATAAAAATTAAAACTCTTTGAAAACACTTCTCCAGTGAAAATATTTCCTTACCAATTAAAATGCATAGTTTACTTATTATCCCAAATTTCTAAAAGCACGTCTCATGTTTTCCTAGAAATTAACCCAATTTAATGGAAAAATTTTGAGTTATTATTATATAGGCTTTATATTTTCATAAAGAACTCAATGTAATAAAAAAATTGAAATTATTTGGCATAATAAAAATTCTCAAGCCATTTACCCAGTCTAATCTAAAAAAAAAAAGTGTCAGTATCACCATTTTCTAAACTCTTTTTTTAAAATTTATGCATTATAATTATACATAATAGTGGGATTCTTTATGCCATACTCATACATGCAATAATTTGATCGGTTTCATTCTCTAATACCTTCCCTTTCTTTCCTTTCCTCCTCCCTCTACTCTATTGATCTCCCTTCATTGCTATTAATTTTATTTTAATTAGCGTATTATAATTACATATATAAGTGGGACTCATTTTAATATACTTTGAGGAAAGCAGATTACCCTACGTGATGTGGGTTGGCCTCATTCAACCAGTTGAAGGTATTAAGAGAAAGGACCGAGGTCTCCCAATGGGAAGGGATTCTGCCCCAAACTGCCCTTGAACACAAATCTGCATCATGAATTCCTGCTGTAATTTCCAGTCTGCCCTGCACATTTCCAACATCTAGACACCACAGTCATGTGAGCCAATCCCTTAAGGAAAATCTCTTTTTCTCTCTCTTCCTTTCTCTGTCCTGTTGGTTCTCTTTGGAGACCTCCGACTAAGGCAGACATGTGGAGCAGGGACCATGATCATGTCCATGGCTTACGTGCGTAAGAGGGGCAGGCTCTTGCACCTGAAACCGAGACGACAGCCCTCCTCAATCCACAGGCTCCACATTTCCCAGGCTCCAGTGCTTCGAGATTGCTCCTGTGAATAATTCTGACTACTGGATAGTGGACACAGGGACATATCAGAACTATACTTGTCTTGGAATTTCCTACCCGCTTTGTACTTTGGCTAAACAGAATAGACCCAGTGGAGGCTCTGAGAAGAAGCCATTAGACATAAGGAAGCTTAGACCCCAAACCCTCCTGTGGAAGGGCCACTCTCATGGGATTGGGCTTGACACACACAAGAAATAAACTTTCATAGTATTCTGTCACTTAAATTTTGAAGTAATTTGTTGCAGCAAATGGCCCACTCTGACAATTTATTGTCTGAAGTTACCCAACCAGCAGGGGACAGAGTCAGAGCTAAAACTCAGGCAGTCTGTCTTACCTATTACCTACTGCATTTCTCCATGCCACCTCTGCCTTGTGGTGGTGGTAGGGTAGTTAAATGAGATAGTGCATAGGAAGTACACTAGTCAGGGTTCTCTAAAGGAACAGAGCCAATAGGAGGTATGATTATAAGAAAGGGATTCATTAGATTGGCTTACACAGCCAAAAGTTGGATTGTCCACAATGGCCGTCTGCAGGCTGGAGAGTTGGAGGCACCAGTAGCTGCACAGTCCAACAGGCTAAAGCCTCAGAACAAGAGGGATCAATGATGTCCTACACCAGTCCTACACCAAAGGCTTCTGGAAACTCCCTGGAGAATCACTGGCAGAGTCTGTTTTGGAAGATCAAAGGAGGGAGAGTCTGATGTCCTCAGGCAACTGCAGCAGCAATCAAGAACCCATTCAAGAAGAATGGAGCTTGCATCTGCTGCTGCTTCCTTGTTCTTCCAACTTTATTCCATCCAAGCCACCATCCTATTGGACAGTGCTGCCCATGCTTAGGGAGGGTCTCCACTTCAGTTTGCTATCCCGCATGCCAATCATTCTAGGCACACCCTCATTGACACATCCAGAGATGCTTAATCTTAGGCATCTCTTAATCCAATCAAGTTAACAATTCAAACTGACCATTACAGTAGGCCTAACACTTGGTAGCCACTATCCTATACATGATAGTTAGGATTTGTATATATATTTCTGTGTGTTGAATGGTGGCTTCCTCACTGATTGAACAATTGTTCCCAAGGAGTGTTGATGAATGAACTCGTGTTGATCAGAAAGTCCATTGCTAGGTCATGGGAGGCTTGTCAATTTCCCTCAAGAACCATACAGTGTGTCTGTCTTTTTTGACATTTTATCCTCTGATACATGGAGACATAGGAGGCCTGCTTAGCAAATTGATAGATGAAGCAAAGTGAGATGGGAGAGCTAATGTGTTGGATGACAGAGTGAAGATTCAAAAAAGGTCTGGGCAGGGCAGAACAATGAACTGAAACTAACAAGATAAAATGTAGAAGGTATAAATCAAAGTCCTGCTTTAGTTTAAAAACCAACTGAATGTGGATAGGATGAGAAAGGCTTCATACAATAGCTGCTCATAGATGAAAGTCCTGGGGTTCTCGTCTGTTAGACTGATAGGAGTCAAGACAATGACAGATGGTTTATAAATGGAGAACACCATGGGTTGCATTAATAAAAGCAACATGTCCAGACTGTGTTCATTCACTCACCTAGTGTATGTCGATTGCTTGCTATGTGCCGGGCATTGTGCTGGGTATTAGAGGTAAGGCATTTGAACCCTGCCTTCATGCAGCTGACATTTAGGGATGGAATTATCCTGGGATCTGCAACCACTAGGTAAAGAACTTGGAAATCATGTGATATGGGGAAGAGTCCAAGGAACTAGGAATAATGAGATGCAGTGAAGCTTCATAAAGATGAAGTGTCATATTCTCTGACAAGGAGAAAGAGGACCAATGGCTAAGAAAAGGTGAGATTTGGGCTAGATACTGTATTCTTATCCTTTCAGTTAGCCCTCCCAACTGAGGGAGACATTATTTCTCCATATCAGATGAGGAAACAAAGGCTCAGAGAGGATAGTATAATGTGGACAATTCATAGATCTGGCAAGCAGCTGACCTAGGATCTGAATCCCACCTGCCTGAATTCAAAGCTTCATATTCTTTCCTATTCACCACCCTGACCAATTTCACCAGCATTTAAGGATGGTGTTTCTAGAAACTGCAGCTCCGCATAAGAGGACATAGTGTGCTTTTACAAGGAGTGTTTTGTCAGAAGCTGGAGAGCCCTGGGGTCTCCCCTAAGGGGTTTCTCCATTGGTGCCTGTGAGGTAGGAAGGCAAGCTTGATGTCGCAGACTCTGTGCCTTCGTTTTTGGCTTCATCTGCCACATTTCAACCACATGGCCCTGGCATTCTGCAGGTAGGCCATCTTCTAGCCCATGCTAGGGCGATTTCACACTTCACCCCAATGCTCATGTTCCCAGAGTGAACTACTGCCCATCTTTCTGGCTTTAACCAAGTGTTACTTTATGCAGGAAGTGATTTCTGACACTTGACACTGGATTATGGGTCCCTTTTGTAGAGTTTCCCAGCACGGTTATTCTGGCCAGCTCAGAATTTATCTGAGGTTTCCTGAGAACAGGGCCTGGGTCTGTCTTATATTCTGCCCTTCCCTCATTGACTAGCACACAGAAGGCCCTAAAGAAAGGCTTTGCAATAGCTAACATCTAGGGATGATCTTGATGCTGTGCAAATAGCCCAAACAATCAGCCTGTAGTCTTCTCCACTGAGCTAGAAACTAGGCAAGGGATGGCTGCTGGAGCCAGGACCAGCCAAGGCAGGGCTGTGAGCTGCCCCCAGTGACCTCAGTGATTATCCGGGTCTCTTTGTAGCTTCTGGGCTGCCCAGTATATCTCTTCCTTTTCCCAGTGTCTCCAAGGCCCTGGCCTTTCCAGACATGGGGGCTGCAACTCATTATACTGTTCCTTTGTGTGTCCCTGGGCTTGACTTCCTGACAGGAGGCAGCAGGGAGAAAAGGGGGTTAACGATGAGCCCTGCACATGGGAGAATGGAGGATGATGTCAGCCAGGCCGCCAGGCAGAGACAAAAGCCCCTAATTGCTCTTTTCCTTCTTGTTGGAAAGTGCAGTGACTGATTCCACAGTGACTGTAATAAAGGCCTGTGGACAGGGAAGGTGGCCGACTAATGAGAGGGCCATTGTTCAGTGAAGAGGGGAAGTGAGAGAGGAGACAGGCCCGTGGTCCTGGAGCTGAGCTCCCTGGAGGGAAGAGAGGACAGTCCATTGGGTCACTTGGCTGGGGCTGGTGGGAGGGCCTGCAGGGGTAGTATTTAACTTTCATTTTTAATGCCTTGAGCATGGAGACTGCTGTGATGTGACAGAGCTCCAGGATTTCCCTGGGAGTGTGACCTGTCAGAAAGAAGTCGGTCCTGGGTGGCTGGGGGACTTTGTTAACCGGCAGGGTGACTTCTTGCAGGGGCAGGTCTCATAGAAGACAGTTCATTTGCAGGGGATCGTCCTGGATACCAGGTCACTCTATCTTCTCTTAGAATATGTTGTGATTCCTCTCAATGGAGCAATTCCCCTTCTAGAACCTACCTTACAATAGGGATGGGTGTCCTTGCCAGGCCACAGTCCCATAGTCAGGAAGCCACGGGAAGCTCCTTAGTCACCACAGTCCAGGTTCCTGAGCACAAGCCGCACCCTCCACCAGCTCTTTGCCAGAGCCCGACATGGAGTCTGCATGGAGACATCAGGCTTCCCCAGTCTCGCTCGGGTGATTGGGGTAAACTAAACTTTGATAAAACTGGATGAATTAGGGGTCCTGGAGCCCCAGAACTCAGAGCCATCATGTAGGAGGCAAACATGGTGTCATTTCAGGAGAAGCGGCCATCTGGAGACAGGACGAAGGGCCAGGAAGTTGTTTCCAACTGTGTCTCACCAGGTGAGGCTGAGCAGGGGGCTTCTGTGGTTGGGTAGCTTTGGGAAATGTTATAACTTAAACTATTTCTTTTAATGGCAGGATTCCTAAGATCCTTTAAAACACAAGTGTGCATGTGGGTCTTGATGTATGTTGCTTCCACGTGACTCACTCTGCAATCCCTTGTGGGGGAATCATCTCCCAGGAGCTGGGTTTCATGGCTTAGTCTTGGGGAACCTCCTATGTGGGTGGGCTTCACGTAGAAGACTGAGAGGTTCATACACACCCTTACGTGGGGTCCAGGCCTTGGAGGAGGACGGAGGGTCTTGGGCATACCTGGTTTCTTACCTACCTGGGTGGGTGCTTCTGGCTCTCCTGTCCTGTCCTGAGCTGGGGCTGTCACTGTGAGCTCTGCCCATTCCCAGATCAGCCTCATCTTCTCATTTCCATCCTTCCCATCTGAAGGCTCATTTATCTTTTGCGCTTCTCCGGTTCCCTTTTGCACCCCACTCTGGCTCAAGTGCCGTAATTTATTCACAGTTCCACATCTCCACCCTGCTGCTCTCAGTCAGTGATCCCATCCATATTCAGTCTTGCATTATTTAACTCTAGAAATGTTCTGGCCCTGAAATGAGGAGAGAGAGACTCATTAGTCTGGGCCATATATATATTTATATATATTTAATTCTTTGGAACTTCAGAGGGCTTTGCAGCCATTATTCCAGAGAACTCTTTCTTCAGGCAGAAGAACAGAGGCACACAGGAGGCCACCTAGGCTGGGATGGGAGTGCCTTGGCTATGGCACTGCGGTTGATACCTACCCTGCCAGGTGGGGAGGACTAGAGTAAAGGTCGGAGGGTCTGCATGCAGGACCTGCTTGGCCACTAGCGACCCATGCTCTTCCAGTGCATTCTTTTCTCTGTCTGGACATGGTGTCCTCATTTGTAAAGTGAGGACATTACTCCAAGAGGTCTCCCAGCTCCAGGTACATATATATTCTGTTCCATATGCATCCGTATTCTTCCACCACACCAAAGGGTGAACGAGTCAAAGTCAAGCAAATGGCACTTTTGAACTTGTATATCTTTCAAACACACATTAAAACTCATGAAAAGCAGAACAATCACAAAATGAGTTCAGCATCTTAAATTATTTTGTAGCAATAGGAAACCAGGGAATGCTCAGCACAGAGACTTTAAATCCATTGTATTTATATAGCAACTTTATTTCTAAAGTGCTTGAAATACATTTTCATATTTGGTTTCCACAGTCTATTTGCAGAAGGTGAGTCGAGGAGAGTGAGTATTCCAGTTTACATATAGGGAAGCTGAAGCAGCCAGGCGCCGAATGCCTTTGTTAAGCCACTGAGCTGCACTGCGACGGGGATCTAGGTTTTAAAATTTCTGTAGAATTTCTCCAATAGGACAGCTCCAGGCCCTGGGGCTTCCTCTGTCAAATGGAACCAGCCCCAAGCCTCTTCCAAACCTTGTCTTCCTCTTGGTCAGATCCAGCCAGGCTCATCCAGGCCAGGAGTCTGATGGCCATCCTTACTCTTGTGAATTCATCATGACCCATATCCAGTCAAGCACCCACTCACTGTCCTGAGGATCCCCCACATCCTTCCCCTTCTCTCCATCGTGAAGTCAGACCCAGGGCAGACCTCATCATGCCTCCTCAGGACTGGACTTTTGCCACAGCTTCCTAACTGGTCTCCTTGCCCCAAGACTTCCTCAAATCCATGGTCTAAAAATTGAAATCTGGTCACACCTCACCTCTTCCCCTACCCCTCACCCACCAGTTTGAAACCCTTCAATGGCTCTTCATCTTTACTGAAAAATCCTGCTGCGGATCCCATGTTGCCTGCCGATCTGCACCAGTTCTATGTTTGCTTAGTGCTGGGCCAGCAGTTCTTCCCCCACATGAACCTTGCAATTTCCCGCCTCTTGCTTTTGCTGGTGCTGTTTTCTCTGCCAGAGCCACCAGCACAGTCTGGTCTCCTCTTTTTGACTCACTGCTCCTCCTTGCCTTTGAGAAACACTCACGTCAAGCCTGTGGCTGGATTCGGTGCATTCTTCTGTGTTCCTGTAACACCGTGTACCCACTTCCAACACGGGATTTTCTGGGGTATTGATGGAAATGATATGTTTACTTATCTGTCTCCATTAAAAGCCTTTAGTTTCTTGAGATCAGGAAACTAAACCTTATTCATTTTTATGGCCTCAGTGCAGCTGCTACAAAGCAGAACAAAGTAGGTATGTGGTGGGAGTTTTAGAGAAAACACTATCTTTGATTTTATTCTCAGAATAGTGGAGGGGAACAAAATGCCTCAGGGTATATAGGGTGTCCTGATAAAGATTGCATTTCTTCTTTTTGTACGGATCCCAAGGGCCTCTTTCTGATATGTTCCACTGATGTTTAGGTGCTCAGTCAAGGTCAACCATAACTGTGCAACACTTTCCTCTAGTTCTGAGTTCAAGACTGTGGATTCCACCTCTCAAACATTCCCAGAATCCTGGACAGCCATCTTGGAAATCGGTATCCTTGGCCACAAGAACGAGCTGGTGACACATCATAGAAAGAGCGCTGTAAACCTGTCCCTTCTCTCTGTCCTGGGGAAGAGAGAACATGTACGACTCCAAAGAGGCGCTCAGGGTCACTTTCCAGCAGTGGGAGTGGAGGGGAAGGGGAACAGAGAGCAAGCGACATTTCAAGGAAATGTGTGTGTGCCTCTGTGTGTGTGTGTGTGTGTGTGTGTGTGTGTGCGCCTGTGCCTGTGAGTCACACTTATCTCCCCTGCTGCTTAGGGAGAGTGAATCAGTGTTGGGCCAGCGTCCGTCCAGCAGCAGCCAGGGTTGACCAGAAGTACCAATTGTCTTTCCCTCCCACGGGGACTCTTCGCTCCTGTCTGTCCATGGGCCTAACAAAGCAATCGCTGCCTCCCACTGTTTCAATCTTTTACTCAATCACTCAATGATTTCTCAGGTCCAGGTAGCAAAGCCACCGTCCGGGTATTAACACAGACTATAATTATCCATCTTATTCCTCACCAACGCACCTCCTGTTTAGAGCTCCTAAGTGGACCAGCTTTCACCCGTCTTCTTGCTGTGGGCATAAAAAGGACCGAGGGCCTCTAATCGCTGCCTGGGGTCTTGGAGCAGCCAGCCATAAACTGCAATATCGGCTCGTTTATTCCTGTTCATTCAATTGGCTTCAAATTGCTCTGAACGAATTCTTGGGCTGAAGAAGAAGCTGTGCAGGCTTATTTTCATTAACATGGATGCTGAAAAGGGAGAGGGGGAGAGAAAAGAACAAAAGGGAGCCCTTGGTTGCTGGAACATTCTCTGACCCTCCCCACTACCTTATCCCCCAGTTCTGCTGCACAGACTGACCCCTGTAGGCAGCCAGCAGACCACTCGAGGGGGCCTGGATTTCCGTGGAGAACCTGGGTCTTATTGTTAAGGACGGCTCACTCCCAGGAAATTCATAATTCAACTCCATGGTGGAAGAAGGTTCTCAGCTGCACTGCCCTCCCGGGTTGAAAGAAGCTCCAAGGTCAAGACGTTGGATTTCTCTGCCTTGTATTCTTCCTTGATTTCCTGCCTCATGCTTCTCACAGTTTAGGGGTTCTCAGGGATGTCTGATCTGGATCTTCCTTATGTAACGGGAGCCTATTTCTTTTACCTTCATCTTTTTCTGGTCTCGTCTGTCTATAACCCTTTGAAAAGTCCCATTACGAAAGTCTTGCTTCCTCAGCCTTCTGTTCTCCAGGCCAAATCCTGTCCATTCTAAGAGTCCTAGAATCAGGGAACTTGAGAGCCGGAAGGATTTCTGTCACCACGCCTCCCCAGCTTGACTTTGTTGTCCTCTATTTATACAGATGAGCGACTTCTTTTAGATCCTGCCTGATTTCTCTGCAAGCTTTTTAGAATGTGGGAGATCAGCTGCTATTTCTAATGGCTCATGTGGCCCTGGGGGTTGAACTGCCTACTTTAGAGAGAGGTTTTTGTTCTCTGAGACTTCCTTCCAGAGAAGTAGGTGGATGGACATTAACTTCACTTCGCTTTTCTCTTCCCTTAAAGATGAGGCATAGGCTTGGGGGAAGCATGGCCCCTTTTCAGCCCTCTGCGGGAGGCCTTCCCAGGGGGCTGGCTAGGAAGAACACTGCGTTTCTCTGTACTCAGGACAGCGGCCTCCTTGGTCCAGTTCTCCAACCCTAGGTGGGTAAGCTTGGGCAAGTCCTGTGTCTCTCTGGGTCTCCACATCCCTGTCTATAAGATGAAGAAAATAGAGCGGATTTTTTTCTAAAAGTCCTCTCTAGCTCTGACTTTTATGAGTCAAGAGCCCCTTAGAGGAATGACAGACAGCCCAGTTTGGAGGGCTGGGATGAGGGATACTGGTGACTCAGGACAATGCTGTTGGAGGACCAGATGGGACGAGTGGGACTTGAATGGAACCGCCAAGATGAAGTGATGGGGGGGCGCACACGAGAGAGAGGATGTTTTAGGGGGCTGGGGGCTGGTGTATAATGAATGTATGGGGGTGGTCAGGCCCAAACGTGCTGCAGTAGCATAATCTCTTTCTGTTCTGAAAGATGCACTTCCGTGGTGCTGTTCATGGCATTTGACCTCTGATGGGTATCTTTCTCCTGTGCTAAAAGCTCATATTTGAAGTAGATTGCTTCAAGTCTTTCAGGTCACCTGGGTCTGCAGTGTTTTGCAGGGTTCCTCTCCATCTGGTCATCCAGTAGGTGAAGGAACCTGTCTAAGGCCTGAGCTCATCTTGCAGACAAATAACAAGTCCCTGTCAGCTTTAAGCAAAAAAACAAAAACAAAAACAAACAAACAAACTTTTCAACAAAGGATCCAACAGCTAATATTTTCCACTGCTTTTTTTTCTATAAATGCCATGGAAATGGTGCATTAGATGACCTGGGTGGTTTGAAGAAGGATCAAGACTCTATTTTCTGTGTCTGTAAACATTCTCCCCCAGGCTTCTTTGAGATGGTTGGATGCCTTGAGCCCAGGTGAGCAGAGTGTCCACTGAAGGAGGCTAGTCCACCTGCCTCGTGTCTCTCCTGGGCTCAGCTGATTGCCCCAACCAATAGAAAATGGGGCTTTCTTCTGGTGATGGAGGCTGGAGCTGGTTTGGGGCCCTGTCGCTTGCCAGACTGTGCTGGGCACTGCTGCCATGTGAAAGGGATCCCAGAGGCAGAGGCAGAGGCAGGGGAGAGACCAGGTTGACTCACGGCCGCTTCCCAGAGCCATATCATTTCCTGGCAGCTAAGCCAGCTCTGGTAAGTCAGGGGCCAGGGCTTCCCAGACAACTGAGGGCGGTATTCCCATTTCTGTTCTCAGCAAATGCTCTGGACATTGTGGCTAGGACACTTAGGGCAAGCCTCATTATCAGAGTCACCAATCTTATTTATCTTCCCTCTCTTTTACCCCTGGGACCTCTTACCTTCTACCAACTCCTCACTTCATGACTGATAATACTAGTTTTAATTTATTTGATGTTCTATATATTTCATTGCATTTCTTCATGATATCCCTGTGACATGGTCTCTATTATCATCCCATCTTACAGAAGAGGGGACCAAAGACTGGAATGATTAAGTCATTTGTCCCAACGCTCATGGAGAGTAAATATCAGAGCTGGGACTCATATTCTAGTTGGTCTGCCAAAGCCTGAGGCCCAACCACCACCGTGAAGCCAGAGGGAACCTGTTTTGTGAGAGACCAAGGACAGATGAATCCTTCTGTAAGTGCTGAGTCCAGACTCTGGGGAGTCAGTCAGGTGCTCAGCCTCTCAGTGAAGATTTTCTTCTCAAATGCCAATTGTGGGAGCAGCTTGTAGCTAAATGGTAGCAGCAACCTTGTGGCCTCAAGCAATACATCTCACCCCTATAAGCTTCAATTTCTTCATCTGTAAGATGGGTTTGCTAATATTTGCCCTGCCTGTGAAGTGCCATTTGTATCAAAGGAGATAACAGTACTCTGAAAAAGGAAAAGATTTGTACAAAATTAAAATAGTGCTAATAGAGTAGACGTGTGTAGGAGGTCTCATGTGGCATTCTTTGAATCCTCATCAGAAAGGATGTATGTAAAGTGGCCGTTGAAAGTCCTGTGATTAGCAAGGAAGTGGGCATTTAAGACCTTCTGTGGCTCTCAGAGCGCCAGGCTGTCATTATTATTCTCTGAGTCATCTGCTGGCACCTGGGAAATTATGCATCATTGGAGCTGCCCAATCACTTATCGAGATAGTACTAAAGTCATCCCTGGGAGGATATTTTGGGGAGGACAGAGAGAGAAGATAGGAGGGATGGTAAAGTTTCTGGGTCCCTGGTGATTTGCACTTCTGCTCCGCACTCTGGTCATCTTCTGAATCTATCATCAGACTATCATCTGTCGTCATTCTGCCTGAATCTATCAGGCAGACTCAAAGCTACAGTGGGAGGACTCACCTCTTGAGAATGCCTTATCCAGGAGGTTCACTGGGTCATGGGAATCATGAGATCTTGCACTTGCATTGATCAACTTTAAGCCAACACATTGAAGAAAGCCTTAAGTGTTATGGATATTTCATATGAAAAAAAGGATCAAGCTAAGGTCCTTTGCGTGGAGACAGTTTTTTTTTAAAGACATTGTATATTAAAAAAGCCATACTAGTATTTGCCTTTGCCTTTACATTCAGATGTATCTAGGCCTGGCCTGAATCACATGTATAGGTATCTGTATTATTCTTTAAAATCTAGGATAAGAGATTCCACAATTGCTCTTGACAAGCCATAGTAGTATTAGCAAATTTAACATTCTAGAAGACTGGATCCACATTTCTTCCTAGAGTGTAAGACAATATCATGAGTTCTCATGAAGGGAGGAATAAAGTTTGTTGACTTCTCTTTGAAGATGTACAATTCTTTTTTTTTAAATTGAAATTTGTTTTCAAATCTATTAATGCCAACGGCTTGAAGAGTCTACTTTTACTCTACTAAAGCCGAAGTGTTATTGTTGTAAGTTGGCAGAAAACATGATATTCCTGTATCAGAGATGATAAATTTTATCACTTCTAGCAAATGGAATAACAAGATGGCCAATTTACGTGTATAAGCCCCAATTCCCACACGATGAGAGTGAAGATAGCCAGATGACACTTGTACACACAGTGAATTCTGTTTTAGAAGAGAAATCCTAAGCTTAGGGAACCCAAGTCTTTTATAATGGGCAGTAGACATTCCTAGTGTGTTCTGGAGTGGACCCTGTCTCTATCTTCCGGGCTGTTTGCTATATAAACATTCTAGTAAAGTCAATCTGGAACAGAAGTCCATTAGCATCTTGCTTGTAAGATGTGTTAAAAAACCCCTGAGCATCCTATGGAGGAGGTCTCCCAGGACTTACTGGTTTTATTAGGTTTAGGTGAGCAAATCCCAGTTTCCTTAATCTTTTCCCCTAGATTTGTTTCCCAGCCCCTTCACTTGTTAGTTTTCTCCACCAGGGACCTAGCTCTCTTCGAGTCCTGTACTTTTCTGCCCTCTGGCCACACCGTTCAGACAGATCATCTATTCTTCTGTAGGAGACTTCTTCAGGCATTGATGAAAGAAGTTCATCTTCTTGTTCAGGCGTCCCAAAGGAAGCTGCACCTGGAAGGCGCATTGTCTCCTCTCTTCAGTTCTAGAAAGATGAAGACAAATTACAGGCGGTTTGGAGACAAGTAACTTAGGTGATTAGGGATGATGTCGGGGGAAGATGAAAAGAACCGCACATGCAAGCGTCTGCTCAGAGTACGGTAAAGCAGCTGGGGCAGGGGATGCTGGGAAGCCCCCAGAGCCCGAGTGGGTCAGGCTCATAGGCCTTTCCCGTTCAGCTCTGACTCTGTTGCTCCCTGGATTGACCTCACTGTGCATCATTTCTTTCTTTTTCTTTCTTTTTTTTTTAAATAAAACTAGCATGAAACTGGTCTTTTGTCGCTGAGGATTAAAAGGCACACGGTGTATAATCACAGTAGTCCCATCAGAAAGTGATCAAGCAATGCAAGCTATTTTTTGAAATGCAGAAAATGAGAGCTAGAAAGAACTTTAGAGAGCCACAGATTTCAGATTCTCAGTCGACAAAGGAGGAAACTGAAACTCAGAAGGAGCGCGAACTCATCCCCACACACAATACTAGTTATAGGAAGAACGCGACTGACTAGAAGTTAGTTAGAAACTGCACGTCTTGATAGCTAAGTTGGTGCAAGATTGAGATCAGTTTCCTTTCTGCTGTTTATCAAACAACGGTGTAACTTTCTAGGTCAAAATCCATTCAGAACATTTAAGACAGAAAAATATATATGTTTCTGTGTCGTTTTAACATGTTTTAATCGTTAGGGTCCACAGTAAAAGAAAAAAATAACACAAGCTTATTAGATTTCAAGTTCTCCTTTTGAGTTCCTTAAGAGAGAGCAAAATGCATCCATAACAGCTTTTTTTTTTTTGAAGGAAACATTAACATTTTTCTTTCAAAGGCTTTCTGCTAAAATTCTTCTCACTCACTTTGGATGTTGACCTCAATGGTTAAATGCATATGGGCTTCTTATTCCAGGGGTTGAGTAGTAGTAGCTGCAAATTCCTCATTTCCATAATTCTCTTGTAAGTCTGTAGGTATGGGTGAAACAATGTCTTACAACTTCCCACAAATAAATTAAGCTTCTTTTTACAACACAGATTAAGGGTGCCCATGCCTTTCACTTCCAAGGAATCTCACAAGACATTTCTTTTAATCAAGCTACATTGATTAAATAATGATTGTTTTCCCATCTTCTGTCAATCAAAATTAACTGCCAGTCAGAGCTTCTGATGAGTATATGACCACTGTTATTCCCCTGGGTCAAAATAACTCCAGGCCTTAAATCAAAGCATGATGTGTTGGTGTGTTTAGAGAGCAAACGTACTGCCAACCAACTATTTCTGTCACATTTTTTTGGAAATACTGAAAATTGTCTAAAGATTCTCATTACTACTTTCAAGAAGTGCCAGAAACCCTTAGCCACAGGATCCGGAAGCGGGAAGAGATCTGAGGAATGTTCTAGTCCAACTTCTGGTTTTTCACAGAAAGAATTGAAAAGTTCCTGGCCGAGCCTCTGGGAGGGACTCTGCAGCCTTCTTGACCTTGCTCTGTGCTGAGAATGGCTGTGGTTTGGGGGAGGCCCCCAGGGCTCTGACTGAGCCCTTGTCCTCTGCTGGTGGGCTGCTTCTCCGTGAGGCCTGGAGACTGCCAGCTCTGTCTTCTGGTCTCGAGTTTGAGGTTGTCAGTCTCCCAAGGGTTTGACATTCAGAACAGAGCACTGGAGTTAGGTCCATGAGGGGAAGGACCAGTGGAAGAACTTCCCCAATCTCCTGATGCCAAGCGCCCAAAGCTACTGTCAGGCTTCCTGGTAGTCTTTTATATCCATCTCCTTCTTCAGTTTCACAAGATGCTCCCATGACCTTCCAATGAATTCTTCCTAAAAAAAAAAAAAGTGTAATGACCATTTAGAGTTGGTTTCCAGTGCCGACTTGCAAAAGAACCTTAACTTTAAAAGACACAGAGTTCATCGACAGTCATATTCTGTCAGAACTTTGAGTCGAATCCTCATTCTAGCATGACATGCTGCCACTCAAAAACACCTATAAATCCTTGGTACAACTCATGCTTTATGTGACATAATAACTATTAGACAATGTAAGTTCTAGAGGAAAAAGCAGTCTTGTTTTTTTCAATCTTTATTAAAAAAACTCTTTTTCAAAGTATGAGCCAGAGAAAACTAAAATCACATATATACCTAAATACTCTCACATTAAATTAGAAGAATGAATTAATTTACTTTAATGTGAGATATTATTATAAGAAATCTCTAGATTCAGCAAAGCATTGGGATACAAAATAGACATTCTCTGAATTTGAATCTTTCAGTGGTACGTTTAATAATAGTACTTGGTTTCCTAGAGTTCCTAGAAGAATGCAAATGAATATGCTTCTATAGATGAAAGAATAGACTCTTTTCTTCAAGGTTGTGAGTGAAAAAAAAGAATAAGAATTTTTTATTTCATGACTGTTCCTATTTTATCAGCGGAGACACTGCACATAATTTAATTGATTGAGGGTAAATGAGGAGGAGCCAAGAAATAAATATTTTAGCCAGACCAGACTCCGTTACTGTAACAAAAATACTTGAGATAACAAGCTTAAAAAGAGGAAAGATTGATTCTGGCTGACAGATCTGGAGGTTTCTGGCTGTGGTCAGGTGGCCCTGTGCTTAGGGGTCTGTGGTAGTAGCACATCACAGTGGGGAGCACATGGCACAGAAAGCTGCCCACCTCATAGCAGCTGAGGAGCAGAGAAAGGGGAGAGACCAGCCTTCCAATATTCCTCTCTAGGGCACACCCCATGTGACCAGGAGACTTCCAGATCTTAAAGTGCCACCACCTCCCATTAGCGTGATGTTGGGGACCAAGCCTTTAACACCTGGATGGCTTTGTAATGACAGAGTTTCCATGACCAGCCAGGGACTGGCCGAGTTTGGCTCCATCTCATCGAGTGACTGGTCTCTTCCTGCTTCATTCCCAAATGTTCTTCCTCATTCCACTTTCTGACTCATCCTCCCCAATACACCTGGGCATGACTTGCCGTCCATCTGTTTGGCTTCCTCCACTTACTACTTGACTGGTAAACTAAGCATGAAGAAATTCTCGTCTCACACACACACACAGAGAAGGAATTGTTCTCTCCATTCAAAAGGAGGTGTGTACTCTTCATGCAGAATGTGAGGGTTTCCTCCTGCCAGGGTCCACGGGGCCGCTCTTGGGTAGTGAAGTGGGCTGGGGCCCAGGGTGGCATGTCCTCCCTCCTGGTGCTTCATGCTTATCAACCACAGAGGCCAACCGGAGATATGAGAGGGAAGCTGAAGGGCCAGAGAGGGGAAATATGGGGCTAGATGGAGGCAGGTGGGATCAGAAGAAAAAAAATGAATGGGGTGAGTACATCTGACCACCGCGGTTAGATGCCCCTGGCGGATGCCTGCCAATGGCAGTGTTGCCTGCAGGATCCACCCCGTGATGGTCTGGGATCATTCTACCATGTGAGTAATTTGAATTCTACAGAATACTACTGTGGAATAGAGAGTGCCAAGGCAAGACTTGTCGTTGAAAGGCATGAATGAACTATGATGTGCCCTCAGGTGCGTTGGAAATGGGTGAGGGGCAAGAAACTATGACATTGAAAAATGAAAAAGAAAAATAAAGATCAACATCTGTTCTAACTATGGCTGATGCTCCTCCTGGGGTGTGGATGGGGTTCCCGCACTGGAAACTGGGTGCCTAGTGAGGCCGTGTGGAGCTGATGGGCTCTTGACAAGGTGGAGGGAGTCTAGGGGGAGGGAACTGGATCGTGGGTTGTCCTCTGGAGGTCTAGCTCTTGTGGGCTAGGTTAGGACTGCAAGAGTGAGTTGTTGTACAGACGACTCCAGGTTCTTGGCCCTGACAGATGTGGCTGGTTCCTTTGTGTTTCTCCACCATGTATTTTTTAAGTTTATTTATTTATTTTAATTAGGTCTCTATGACAGCAGAATGCGTTTTGATTCATTGTACACAACTGCAGCACAACTTTTCATTTCTCTGGTCGTATACCACGTAGCGTCACACCATGTGTGCAGTCACACATGTACCTAGGGTAATGATGTCCATCTCATTCCACCACTTTTCCTGCCCCCATGTCCCCTCCCCACCCCACCCTCCCTTTTGCCAATCACATTTCCTCCGTTCCCTGCCCCTCCCCCCTACTATGGATCAGCATCCACTTATCAGAGAGAACATTCAGCCTTTGTTTTTTGGGGGATTGGCTAACTTCGCTTAGCATTGTCTTCTCTAATTCCATCCATTTACCTGCAAATGCCATGACTTCCTTCTCTTTTAATGCTGAGTAACATTCCATTGTGTATGTACACCACAGTTTCTTTATCCATTCATCTATTAGAGGGCATCTAGGTTGGTTCCACAATTTAGCTATTGTGAGTTGAGCTCTGTAAACATTGATGTGACTGAATTACTATAGTGTGCTGATTTTAAGTCCTTTGGGTATAGACCAAGGATTGGGATAGCTGGGTCAATTGGTGGTTCCATTCCAAGATTTCTAAGGAATCTCCATTCTGTTTCCAGATTGGTTGCACCAATTTGCAGTCCCACCAGCAACGTATGAATGTGCCTTTTCCCTCACATCCTCGCCAACACTTATTGCTGTTTATATTTTTGATAACTGGCATTCTGATTGGAGTGAGATGAAATCTTAAGAGTAGTTTTGATTTGCACCTCTCTCTCTCTCTCTCTCTCTCTCTCTCTCTCTCTCTCTCTCTCGTCATTTTTTTCTTTTTTTAGTTGTTGATAGGTCTTTATTTTATTTATTTACATGGAGTGCTGAGAATCGAACCTAGGGCCTCACACATGCCAGGCAAGTATGTTACCACTGAGCTACATCCCCAGTTCTGATTTGCATTTCTCTAATTACCATGCTCTTGGATAGGCAAAATTAATATTGTCAAAATGGCCATACTACCCAAAGCGCTCTACAGAGTCAATGCAATTCCAGTTAAAATCCCAAAGTCATTCTTTATAGAAATAGAAAAAGCAATCATGAAATTCATTTGGAAAAATAAGAGAACTAGAATTGTCAAAGCAATCCTTAGCAGGAAGAGTGAAAAGGGAGGCATCACAATACTAGACCTTAAACTATACTACAGAGCCATAGTAACAAAAACAGCATGGTATTGGCACCAAAATAAGCATGTAGACCCGTGGTACAGAATAGAAGACACAGAGACAAGCCCATATAAATACAGTTTCTTATAGTAGACAAAGGTGCCAAAAACATACATTGGAGAAAAGAAAGCCTCTTCAACAAATGGTGCTGGGAAAACTGGAAATCCATATGCAACAAAATGAGATTAAACCCCTATGTCTCACCATGCACAAAACTCAATTCCTACTGGATCAAGGACCTGGGAATTAGACCAGAGACCATGTGCCTAATAGTGGAGAAAGTAGGCCCAAATCTCTATCACTTTGGATTAGGCCCTCACTTTCTTAACAAGATCCCTAAAGCACAAGAAATAAAATCAAGAATCAATAAATGGAATGGATTCAAACTATTTTGCTTCTTCTCAGCAAAAGAAACAATCAATGAGGTGAAGAGAGAGCCTACATTTGGGGACCAAATTTTTGCCACATGCATGTCAGATAAAGCACTAATCTCCAGGATATAGAAAGAACTCAAAAAAACTTAACACCAAAGAAAACGCCACAAACAAACAACCCAATCAATAAATGGACTAAGGATCTGAACAGACACTTCTCAGAAGAAGATATACAATAGACCAACAAGTATATGAAAAAATGTTCCACTATGTTTTAATGCAGCCAGAGAGCCTTCACCAGAGTTAGCAAATGAGGCCACTTGATCTTGGGATTCCTGACTCTAAAACTGAGCTCACTAAACCTCTTTTCTTACAAAATACCCAGTCTCAGGCATTTTGTTATAGCAATACAAAACAGATTAAGACAGCTTCTCTACACATCTGGACCAGACTCTTTAAGGGCACATTAACGGCACATACTTCAACTCTTGGTCCTTCAGTTTCCCTTCTAAATGAGCATTACATAATTTACCACTGTGATTTTGTTTGGCCTTGTCTACCATGCAGCACAGACAATTCAAATCTATGCCTTCATAAAATTGAAAATTACTTTGAGTAATAGCCCTCCTGAGTCAAAAAAGCAAATATTAAACCTGTAAATGCTAAGGCTCTGCCTTGTAGGGAAGTAAAATCCAGAGGGAGGTGGTCTGGTGGGGGTTCCCACACAATTCTGGTCCCATTAATGCTCTGAGCTGTTGTGTTTTGAGATAAAGGGACCAGGGCTCCAGAGTGAAATGCGAGTCTATTTGAGCATCCTCCTTTCTTAAGCTGAGGCTGTGAGGTGCACCATGGAGACTGTTGAACCAGCTGCTGTGGTCTCTTCTCCCAGGACAGGGAGAGGCAGCTGCAGCCTGCGCCTCAGCTGGCTCTGGGTGAGAAGCTTGGGTCGGGATTTTTGCAGGAGAAGAAGTAGGCGAGAGGAACCCAGCACAGATGCTTGTGAGCCAGGAGAGGTTCTCACCTCTGCCAGGTTGATGGAGAGCCCTGGATTGCTGCATGTTGCAGGGGGAGAGGGCGGCCCAGGCCCCACCAGGAAAGCGGCTGCACTTCCTCTCTGGTTGGATTCCCGTTAGCAGGTCAGAGAAAGAAGAGGGTGGAGGGGAGAAGAAGATCAATTGTTTTTCACATTTATTGATCGCCTGCCTTCCATGAATCACAGTGGTAATGGAATGGGAGGGAGAGGAGGAGAGGGCTCAACCTCAAAGGGCAGGTGAGAAGCCATGGGTGGGGGGCAGTGGGAGTGCCCTGAGGCCACGGAGGTCGGAGCCTGCCCCTGCGGCCCTGCGAGGGTGTGGAGGGGACCAGGCTCAAGGCTCCCCAGCTCGGTGGGGAGGGGCCAGAGAGCTGAGTCGCACAGAGAGGCATCAGAACTTTTCTCCTCCCAGTTTTCACCTATTTTAGAAAATCGTGCATGTCTAATCACTCATGGTGGAAATGAGTAATGTATTAGAAAAATAGAGTCTCACTAGAGTTTCGCCACCATTCCAATCATTGATTTCCAAATCTGGTTTTGTGGGTGATATAATATCTGGCTTCTTTTCCTTATCAACAAAGCACATTTTCCCTATTAGTATAAGTTCTTCCGAGCACCTTTTAAGCAAGATTTTTTTTTTTTGGTATAAAATAACAAATCATCGTTATTAAAAAATTGGAGAAATATAACCAATGAATATAAAAAAGGAAGTAAAAACATCCAGAATTTTACCCCCCAGCAATGACTCCTGTTGATATTTCAGCGCACGTCACTGTTAGGGCTTGGCTGTGAGGCGTCCCCTGAAAGCTCACCTGGGACACAGAGCGAGAAGGTCTGGAGGGTTACAGTCTTAGCCTGATCACTGCGTGGGTCCCTGATGGGGCTAACTGACATGGTGGGGTGTGGCGGGAGGGGGTGGGAATTGGGGCGTGGCTTTGGGTATATATTTGTGTCTGGAGAGTGCAGTTTCTCTCTGCTTCCTGGTGTGAGCTGCCACACTCTGCCACACTCTGCCACACTCTGCCACACTCTGCCACATTCTGCTACACTCCCCCGCCATGATGTTCAGCCTCACCTGGAGCCGTGAGGAATGGCCTTCTATGGACTAAGACCTCTGGAAGTGTGAGCCCTCAAACAACCGTTTCCTCCTTACATCTGTGCTGTTCAGATCCTTCAGTCACACAGTGAGAAAGCTGACCAAAACAGTCACTCTGGCTTTTTTCCTAAGCAAAGTGTATGTGCATGTACACAGAGCATGGATTATTGCTCCATGAAATTTCAATAATGAAATATCTATCATGTGGGGCTCTGCTCTTTCATTTATGTGGTGAAATAGTTTTTAAAAACATTATTTTTCATGCTGTCTAAGAGATCCCACTGGTCTGTGTTGACCGATTGGCTATCAACCACACACTCCTCCTCCATGAGATCTTGCTCACCTTGGGCCCAGAGCAGTGGAGCTGGCCATCTATGGACCATGACCTCTGGAATCATAAGCCAAAAAGCTTTTCCTCCTCAAAAATGGTTCTTGTCTTGGTGAAAAGCTGACTGAATGATGAGGACTCAGGCCGTCTCCTCTAGCTGCCCCTTGAGCCTCAGAGGAGGGAACCTCTCCAGCTGAAAGGAGTAGACGTCGTTCCTGTCCCCGCAGTCACTGGTCCAGGAGAGCTGGTCCTCCCCCTCAGCACAGGGGAGGGTAGGATTCCTCTCAGTGTGTCCCAGCAGGTTCGACAGCACCATTGACCCAGCTCTCCCACTCCTAGGTTTATACCCAAAGGTCTTAAAATCAGCACACTGCAGTGACGTAGCCACATCGGTGTATATAACAGCTCAACTCACCATAGCTAAACTATGGAGACAACCTAGGTGTCCTTCAACAGATGAATGGATAAAGAACATGTGGCATATATATGCAATGGAATATTACTCAGCCTTAAAGAAGAATGAAATATAATATCTAGTGCTGTCTGGCGAGTGAGACCATCAGACGTCACTTCCCTTCATGGAGAACTTGCTCAGTGTCAACAGACTCTGACCGTGAGTGGCAGGCAGGTCAGGATGGGGAGAACTGGGCACATCAAGGGAGACCAGGTGTTATGGGGTAAGTGACTCAAATATACCAGGGCATTGAGAAGGACGGGGTCTGGGACACGCTACACATCACACTAGTGAAAACCACAGCTGGAAACCGTTGATTCACATTTCGACCACAGTGTCAGCGTCCAGAATCAAACTGCTGTGTTCCAAACAAATGATAGCAGCCAGCTACACAGAAAGGCCTCAGGGCTTCAGTGATGTCGGGAGATAGTCTGGTGGCCAAAGAAGTCCTCCCTCCAGGCTGGTCTTTGTCTGGGAGGAATATTCTAGACCCCCTTCCAAGACCCCTCATTCTTTTCTACTCTTCCTAGGAGACATTAGCCCAGAGGAGGGAGAGAATGGAGTTCTTTCACCCAGGAAGGAGGACTGGGGTGGGCACCTCGGCTCTAGACCTCTGGTCAGCAGTGGACCCCTAGTTCTGTAAGAGCAAAAGCCAAGGCCAAGTTGGTTCTGCTTAGTGACCAGTCCCCGGGGGCACAGGGCAGGTGCTCCCTAAGTTTTGTGGAATGAATAATCGGCAATGATTCTACAACTCTGATTCATCTGGCCTTACCCGGCCCAAACATGCCCTCAAATGCCAAATGCCTTTTAGGGAAGATGACATTTGGAGCCAGACAGAGCTTTGCTTCATATTCTTTCTCAATATTTTAATTTTTATTAAATGATATTTAACATATACAAAACACACGTAGTGTCTGTACAGTGGAAATGCACCACTGGAATTAAGAACTAAAGTTTTACCAATCTGCTACCTGTATTCTCCCTATAAGTCTTTATGGATCAGCAAGGCCCACTGTTTTGATGGTTTGAATTCTGAGGTTTGTGGTTATCATGTCATGGATTTTTCTTTGTTCTGATTAGTTATACCTGACAGTAGAATGCACTTTGACACACCGTGTGTAAACGGAGTGTAATTTCTCATTCTTCTGGTTGCACATGATGTAGAATCACACCAGTTGTGTGATCATGTATGCACACAGGGTCATAATGTCAGATTCATTCTCCTACCTACTACCCCCATATCCACTCTCCTCCCTTCACTCCCCTCTATCTAATCAAAAGTAACTCTATTCTTCCCGAGCCACCCCCAACCCCATTGTGAGTTAGCATCCACATGTCAGAGAAAACATTCAGCCTTTGGTTTGGGGGGATTGGCTTGTTTCACTTAGCATGATGTTCTCCAGCTCCATCCATTTACCTGCAAACGCCATGATTTCATTCTTCTTTAAGGCTGGGTAATATTCCAACAGGTATATGTGCCATATTTTCTTTATCCATTTATCTGTTGAAGGACACCTAGATTGTTTCCATAATTTAGCTATTGACAGTTGAGCTGTTACAAACATCGATGTGGCTATGTCACTGTAATGTGCTGATTTTAAGACCTTTGGGTGTAAACCTAGGAGTGGGAGAGCTAGGTCAAATGGTGGTTCCATTTCAAGTTTTCTGAGGAATCTCCATACTGCCTTCCATAACCATTGCACCAATTTGCAATCCCATCAGCATTTCATGGATTTTTAGAAGATGGTTTTACTTCCTCATTTCTGTGAATCAAACAATATGTTGATTGATTTATTCTGTTTGCTTTTGAGTTTATAAAAGATATATTAATGATTGTTCTTTGAGACTCATTTTTTATTCAACATTACATTTCTAAGATAATCCTTGTAATTGTGTGTAGTGATATTACATTCATTTTCATTGCTGTCTAATATTCCAGTGTGTGAATATACCAGAATTTGTATATTGTATATTTGCTTTTTCTATTGGTGGACATTGGGGTTGTTTCATAGTTTTGAGAACATTATAGCTGGAAATGTGTGTATTTTTCCTGGTACACACAGGTATGAATTTCTCTATTGTGTATACCTAGAGTGACATCACATGGCCTGTGGTAGGTACAGTTTTAGCTTTCAAGATGTTTTAATTCTATTTTCTGAAATAACTGAATTAGCTTACTCCCCTGAAAACAGAGCTCCTGCTGCTGCACCCCCCAACTCCCTCTTGTTATTCTCAGATTTCTTCTTCTCTGTTAGGCTGGTGAGTGCATCTTGTGTCTCTCTCGGCTTGTAACATACATTCTAATTACTGAGACCCTTTTTCCCATATTTCCTCTTCAGTGACATCCCTTTTCATGTCTTTGCTCTGTGTTTTAGACACCAATCCTTTGCTGATTATGCATCCTTTCAATGTTTTCTCCCAGTTTCTACTTACTTATTTTACTTATTTAATGATCTCTTTTGAGAACTCAAATTTCTTTTTTAAATTTTTGGACAGAAATTCTTGATTTTAGAGTGGTCCACATTTGTCAGTCGTGTGTGTGTGTGTGTGTGTGTGTGTGTGTGTGTGTGTGTGTGAATCTCTTTCTTATCTTGATCTTATAAAATGCTCCCCGATTCCATCTTACCAACGTTTTCGTGTTTGCATTTCCTATTAAGCCTTCAGTGCACGTGGAATTGATTTTATGCGAGACCAGATTTAGGAACTCACACATTCCCCTCCTTCTCCCCATCCTTTCGTGGCCAGCCAATAGTCTTGGGACCGTTTACTGTAAACTCGTCTCTTCCTCAGTGATCTGAAAGGCCCCTTCGGCTTCAAGGACGTGGCTCTACATAGTGAATCTTGAGATCTGGCGGGGCAGACGCCCTCCTTCCTTCTTCTTCTTAAGGAAGATCTTTCTTCCGATCCTGAGAATCCACAGTAAAAATGGTGCTGCTGGCGCCCTAAATCATGAATCCCTGGGACGTACGTAGAGCTCTGACAATTTGTGTGTGAAGCTTGCTTATGAAGCCTGCATCGGGCACACGATGCCAAAACCATCTGTCGGGGATGGTGAAGTTCCCTTTTCAGTGTAGGAAACTCTGAATGTCTTTTAGCCTTGGGCTCTGCTTTCGATATCTTTCAAAGTCCTGAATTCCTAAGACACAGGAACCATCTGACACAAATGTTAGAGTTTACCCCAGGACGCGAAAAACACCAGCGTTTGGCTTGTAAACCAGATGCAGTGGACGTGACAGTCCCCGGGAGAGACTCAGCCTGGTCTCAGGATGACTTGCAGACCGTGGTGCTGTGCTGTCACACATGAGGAGGAGAAAATGAGGCAGAAAAATAGCCACTGCCGGAGACAGTCTCAGCAAAGTGCTTTTCCATCAAAGCTTCCGCCTCTTGACAAACCGTCTCTGAAATGCATCTAGGGAATGTCTCTGATGTAGAAAATCTAAAATCCAAGGATCATCAGATATGGGGAGAATCTATTGATCCATCCATATGCTAGCTATTTACTGAGCACCTACTATGTGCCAGGCATTATTCTGGGACACGGGGAATACATCCCTGAGCAAGACAGACAGCTGCTGACGTTCTAGGGGTGGCAGGGTGGGGAGGGGAACACAGGTCCTCACAACTGATGATCTTAGATATGAATCACGCTTATCTAGAAAGAAACCTGTGTTGCTCAGGAGAGGTTTCCATGAGGAAGGATGAATGACAGGGAGAGTCAAGCCTGGGGAGTGTTGGAATACTAATGCTCTAGTTGGGGACAACAAGGGCACAACTTGAGGTGCTTTGGGGGACAGGGAGGACCTCTCTGAGGCTGGGGTATAAGGACCAGGCAGTGCCCTGTGACACTGAGAAGGCAGGCAGCAGCCGGGTCCCAGGTGGCGCCCGTGCCGTGGTCAGGAGCTCGGGTTTTCCTTGGATGGGATGGGAAGGAACTGGAGGGTTCATCAGGGAAGTACGGTGCTCTGGCTGAGATTCAGAAAGGGATCGTCTTGTTCAAAAGGTGAGGAGCAAGTTCTGTAAGACAAGGAAGCAGTTCTGTGGGGACTGTGCTAGGGATGGGATGTGAGGTGTCCCCACAAAAGCTCAGGTTTGGGACAATGCAAGAAGATTCAGGGGTGGAACGATCGGGTTAGACCCCATCAGTGAACTCGTCCCCTGGCGGGATTAGCCGCGTGGCCACTGAGGGCAGGCGGGGTGTGGCGGGACAGGAGGGTCCTGGCGACGTGCCGTGGGCGTGTGTTTGCAGGATGGGGTCCCTCTGCTGCCTGATCTCCTGGGACTGGTTCACTCGGCCACACTCTTCCCCATGTCATTCTGCCTTGAGGAACGGAGCCGGCTGTCCATGAACTCAGACCTCTGACACCCTGAGCACCTACTATGTGCTTTTCCTCCTGAGAATTGCTCCTGTCAGGTCTCTTGGTCACACAGTGAAGGACCAGACCGAGGCCACTCAGCAGAGCAGCAGCAGCAGCAGCACACGTGGGCCCCAGCCCAGGGCTCAGCCTGTGTTTCAGGATCCTTCTCTTGGCTGTCAGTCTGTCCTTCTCCTGGGTGTTGGTCAGCTGTCTGTCCCTGTGGCAAAATCCCTGACAAAGTGAACTTACAAGGAGGGTTGTTTGGGCTCACGGCTTCGGGGGTTTCAGTCCGCAGTCACTGGGCCCAGTTCCTGGGGCCTGTGGCGGTCCGTTACATCATGGCGGCAGGGGAGCACGGTACAGGAAGACGTCACCTCAGGGCAGCCAGGAAGCAGAGGGAGGGGAGGGGTCTGTTGGGGGTGTCCCAATGGGTCCTTCAAGGGCACTCACTCCTCAGTGACCCATCTTCTTCCACTAGGTCCTAAAAATTCCACCATCTCCTAATAACCCCCCCGGCTGGTGACAGAGCCTGTACCACGTGAGACTTCCCGGGGTCGTTTCTGGTCCAGACTCTGACAGCCTGGCTCAGGGCTGACGCTCTGAGTGGTGCTGTCTGTCTGTCAGCGAGGGTTTGGGGCCACGGCCTTGAGCACTTCAGGTGCAAGTGGACCTGGGTCTGGCTGCACACCTTCATACCTAGCTTTCGCCGATGGTGTTGGAATCAGCTGGGAAATGTATCAGAGAAGGGTTCAGTTTTGTAGAGAACCTGGGGTGTGGTTTCCTGCAGGGCTGCTCGTCCCTGACTATCCTCCTCCAACATCAGGGCCTTCCCCCAGGGCCTCGGATTTTCCCAGCCATTGAGGTTCCTGCCTTTCTCCTGGATGCAATCATACAGCAGCTGATAACCCAGTCCATCAACACGGGCCGGTCAAAGGAGCAGCTGGGCCCAGCTGGGAGCCCCTCTGTGCGCTGGTCCTGGGGAGGCCTGGCATTTCTTCTACTCTCTTGCAGGTGGTCTTCCACTCTCTAGCTGCCTCATACCTTGTCCCCCCTTCCAACACCCTCCTCTGGACTTGATGGCTTCCTTAGAGAGCTCTACTCCGCTTTGGAGCTACCCACTGTGATCTTCTAGAAGCAGCCCTTTGGCATGAGCCACAGGGTCTCATGCTCTTTGCGACCCCAGCCAACCTGGCCTTCCCTGTTTGGCCACCGTGCACCAGGCCCTCTCCAGTCCTGGGCCTGCCCCTGACCCATCTGTGATGCAAAGAGCCTGGGACTGGAAATCCAGAGTCCTGTGTCCTTGCTGCAACTTGCCATGTGATCCTGGTGAAGATCACCCAGATGTGCACCCACAAGAGCCAACGATTGCACCAGGGAGCCTCATACTGTGCTGTGGGACCCAGGTCTTCCCTCTCTTCCAGTGATTTGGACTCTATTCAAAAACTTTTTTATCGATGTAGCAGAAAAGCAGAGCTCCGATGAGTTATGTGCCAAATATCAACATATTAAAACCCAACAAGCCAATTATTTTTTTGTTTGCTAAGGGAACTCATTTTTTATCCAGATCTTAGAACAAAGCTCTACCTACCATCTGTGTAGATATGTGTATGTGTATGTTTCTTTCTGTGTGTGTATGTATAAACTATTTATTAACATGCCATTGATTTGGAAGGATGTAGCCCTGCACTTATTTAGCAGGTCTCCATTCCAAGAAATAGTACCAGCAAGTGCATTAGTGTAAAACACACACCCTCTCTGAGCAATTAACCACCAGGCGAGGCTCAGATGTATGTGTTCCTGGCATGCTCCTGGCATCCATAATCATCAGTTTCACAAGGCCTAGGGAACATGTAATATGCTGCTTTGTGTTCCTGCAGTCTGGGCCTGCCTGTTTTTAGATAAACACTTTATTTGGAAATAATTTTGGATTTACAGAAAAGCTGCCAAGATAGTACAGAAAATTCCCGTCTACCCTCCCTCCAGCATCCCTAATCCTCCTACATACCCAACATGCTATTGTCAGAACAGGGAAATTAACACGAGTGCAATCACATTACCCAGAGTAGAGACTTTATTCAGATTTTCCGGCTTTTCTACTGGCATCCTTTTCTGTCCTAGGACCCACTCTAGGGTCCCGTGTGACATTGAGTTGTCAAGTTTTCTGAGTTGTCCCTTGTTTTTCACGATGCTGACCCTTTAGAACAGTACTGGTCACGTCATTGGCGGGATTGGCTCCACTTGGGAGCGTCTGATGTTCTCTTCTGATTAGGCTGGGGTGATGGGATTTGGGGATGCAGACCATGCGGACCCCCTGCGTTTGTGCTCAGGGATCTTGTCCACTAGTAGCCATGGCCTGGTCAGTGTTTGGGGACACAACCCATCCGGTTAGTGTTTCTTCCTCTTGAACAAGATCAAGGGGGGATGGAATTAGGCACCCAAACCTTGATGTTATGCTTTCATTTCCCAAAATATAGAAAAAGGATGGGGTGGAGGAACATTCTAGTAAGAATCACTGGGGTACTGAGCATGGTTGCTGTTGAAAGCGTGGTGATAGAGGAAGGCAGGAGTAACAGCTTAATGATGTCTCTTGGCCGAGTCCCCAGGGAAATGGCCAAATCCTATATTTTGATTCACTGAAAAAAATTGGCAAGAGTTGCATAAGAAGTTACTCATCTTAATAATTTGATACTAATGGAAATGGAAATAAATCTGTTAGAAGGAGAGTCTTGATGTATATGTGAGTGTGCACAGGAGTATATGTGTGAGTGTCTGCATGACTGTGTGCATGTGTCACATGAGTGTATTAGTGGGTGAGTGGGTATATGCGTGTGAGTGTATTTGTGTGAGAGTGTGTATATGGGTGTACAACTGTGTGAGTGTGGGAGTGTGACTACAGGGCAGATAGTGGGTTGGAACTGTGTCCTAAGCTTGGTTTATTCGGTGATTCTGCTTCTCAATTTCTCAGTCCATAACCCGAGCGGCTTCAGTCCCACATGGTCACTGCAGGAGGAAATAAATATGAACGTACTTTGGGAAAATGTAAAGTGGTGTGCGCACGCAGCGTGGAGTCATCTTCAAGGCCAGTAGGGGAGTAGGAGCTGGAGTTACTGGCCAGAGAGGGGACAGAACCGGACCTGAGAAGAGAGTGGGGATCTAGAGTCACAGTCGGGCCTAGAAACTCAAGACTCAATTCTGTGCGTGGGTGAGGACTTTGAATCCCAAGGTCAGGCTCGCCTTCTGCGTCGATCTGAGGAGCTGTGGACTCGGTGTTCTTGCTGCCCGCCTTCCCTCTGCTGGCCTATTTCCATTTCTAACTGTGGCTCTTGCGGCGGAGGTACAGTATATTATAGACTAATTAAGGCTGTTAATGATAATGGCAATCCAGTAAGTAATCTGCAATATTATCCTGATCCATCTCTGTCACTTCCTTTCATCAGGCCATTAAGGTGACAAGCTTCATAGAGCACAGTATGTCCTCTCTGCCAGCTCGCTTAGTGCTTTTCTCCCAGGAAAAGTAAGAAGTCTCTTGGGCTGAGTCATGTGAGGAGGTAGCCAAGGGATCGGACTGACCCAGCTCCTTTTTCCACACTCACAGATCCCAGGAGTGGATCTAGTGGTCCCCCAGATCCTCAGGCACAAGGGAAGTTTTCTACGTCTTCCCTGTTAAGGGTTAAATTAAATGTCTGTGTGCCCCTCAGAATTCACCTATCAAAGCCTTCACCTCCAATGAGGTGGAATCTGGAGGTGGGGCCTCTAGGAGTTACTTTAGTCTAGATGAAGTCACGACAGTGAGGTCCCCTGATGAGATTAATGATCCTGCAAGGACAGGAAAAGACACCCACACTCTCAATCCACGGTGGGAGGATGCAGCATGAAGGGAGCCATCTGCAGCCCAGGAAGTGGACCCTCACTAGGAACTGAGTCTATGGACACTTGGATCTTAGACTTCTCACCCTCTGGCACTGTGTCATTGAAGCCATCCAGTTTATGGGATTCTGTGATGGCATCCCAAGCCACCTAAGATACTCTGCCAGAATTTATACAGAGTGGGACATGAAACAACAGGAAAGGAAGCAACCGCATTGAGATTGGGTGCCTGGTCCTGATGTGGGTCCCTCATGAGCTTCCTTAGCTCATAGCTCATGAGCTTCCCCGCTCAGTTCTGCAAGCCACACGTGGCTGAGAGAATGTTGCATAGACCACAGTGGTTTAATATGGAAGGCATTCAGTGTGGCCAACAAGGAGGAGCTAGTGGTCCTGCAGATCCACAGGCTCTTGGCTGCTACGCCCACCTCTCCTTCCCTGTGTCCTGGGTGGGCATTGCAGGGTTGGCAGCCGGTCTGGGAAGTGTGAGAGGGAGGGAAGTGAGTTTGGGGATTTTTATCAGGTGAAGAGACTCGGAATCGACCCTCACCCTTGTTCAAAGACTGAAACTGGGAGGCAGGGGGAGAAGAGTCACACGGCCCAAAGTCCCAGTAGGCAGCAGACCTGCCCCTGAGACGTTGATTCGTCATCTTTAATTTGGGGTGGGACATGCATAGCATATATTCTTTCAAGCCACAGATGCACTGCCACCTTCTTCTTCATCATCTTCCTCTTTCAGTCTGTCATGAAGGAATTAGAGTGATGGGGGACCACCTATGTCCCTGGCACTGATGCTGAAAGGGACCTAGGATAACAAATGTCCTTTTAGAGAAAAGCGATGTTCTCTGCTGAGTTGAGATGTGCCTCTGTGGCCACACAGCCCCGTCGGTGGAGTAGGGGCAGGAAGCCGTGGAGCCCATTGCTGCCCGGGCAGCCGGTGGTGGGAGGCCAAGGAGCAGCAGCTAGTCAGGGGACAGCAGAGGCAACCGGGATGGTGGCCCTTGCTCAGAACACAAGCCACTGGGTGCTCTGTGGTCTGCACGGGGGTCAAGGAGCTTGAGTGAGCTCAAGGGAGTGTTCTGTGGTTGAGACAGTGTTCGTGCCCATTTCTCAAGTTTTGGGTCAAGCGTCTAACATCCACCCACGGGATACACACGGCCACCGTCTCTGTTGTGCCAAGCTGGGAGGTTAAGTGACTCACCAGGGAGGACAAATCAGAGAGGTAGCATTTGAACCCAACTGGCTTGACTCCAGGGTCTTTTCCTTCTTTCTCTGGACCACCGGTTTCCCAACGCTTCTGGCTGCAACCCACAGTGAGAAATTATATTTCATCCTTATTAATGTGATGCACTCTGATTTTAATAAAAGTCCATTCTCTTTTAAAAAGGCTACTTGGACCCACTAAATTGATCTCACGACTCACTAATGGATTGTGAGTTCTCAGTTTGTGGATCCTTCTCTGGATGCCTCTGAGAGTTGTTTTACCCATAAAAACCCAATTCTGAGAAGGGCGTGTGTCTCTGGCTCTGAGACTGGGCTGGTATGACTGGAGCTATCCCTGAGCTCCCCCAGGCTGCGTTTGTCTTTGGGGTGGACTCCAGAGGCTGACTTGTGGTAGGGAGATGAGCCAGCAAGTCTGGCAGCTGGGATTAAGACGCCCCGTTGCTATTTGCTTAGTCTAGCATGTGCTGGGTGCTGTGGGGATTCTGAACTTGCACAGGAAGGTTCCTGCCCTTGAGGAGTTTATGATCTTTCTCAACAGCATCCCCAGGTGAAATACCAGAAGGACAGTATTCGGCATGCACAGACCTGAGGGAACGTGGAGGACCTCCAGTGCTATTTGTCCCCAAAGATCTGCAGCCCCAGATGAAGTGCCCTTACTCCTAGCCCTGTCCCCCAGCTCTGCTACCTCCTGGTCCCCTCTTTTCCCTCTTCCTTTTGTTCTCTTCCTTTTTTCTTCCTCCTTCTAATAGGCAGTAACTTGGCAAGATTTCAGACTTAGATGACTCCAAAGGGCTGACCACTGAAATTGTCCCTCCTGCCCCCCGTCCCTAGCCACCTGATGTCCCTCTCTGGAGGTAACCCAGTTTTCTAGTTTCTTGTGTATCCTCCCAGAAATAGTCAAGTAAATATAAGCACATATAAATCTTTTTTCTTTCCTTTTGGAAAAAAAAACATAAATCACATTTAAAAACTCCTCTTGCATCTAGCACTGGAGATCATCGTATAACCCCAGGGAGAGGGCTCAAAGTTCCTTTTTCGGCAACTTTCTAGGAATTCTCTTTTGGCTGGATCCAAAGTTTATTTAGCCAGTCTCTTGTTGACAAAAGAGTTAGGCAATTCGTGAATCTTTTGCTATTACAGTGAATGAAGCAATGAATGACTTCCCCACACTCTGTGATGTGTCCCGTCATGGCCCGAGGGACCAAGCAGACCTCCTCCTGCATCCCACACTGCATCCCGACCTGTCCTTCTGATCCCACCCTCAGCATCAAGTTTTCAGTCTCCTCCTCCTCCTTGGCCTCTGTGCATGCTGTTCCTTCTAGAATGTTCTCCCTGGCCGCCTCCTAGCTCACTTTCCTGGTCTCAGCTTCAGAGTCCTTTCTCAGACGGATTCCCTTCCCCTTCACAGCACTTTGTAGGCTTGGAACCACTCAGCACTGCACAGGGAGGCCCTAAGCAGCTTGGGATTTTGGTAACTTCACTCCTATACATTATACCAACAATCTGCAAGACGAAAACAGAATTTAATCATAATGTACTCTATTTAATGATAGAAATGTTGGCTTTTGACATATCCAGCATCGTTTGAGATACACTGGGATATAAGCATTCTATATAGCAAAAGGTTTATTACCTAGAAAATTAAAGAAAGAAATTACAGTCAATGAATCATTAAAATTTTCCTCGAAATCTTGATTAAATTCCTTCTCTGTTGCGTTCTGCAAAGTGTGTATTTATTATATAGAAATGAATTTATTAAAAACTCAAACTGCACAGTAACTACATGGATATCCTAATCAAATTTATTTTACCATATTGTATATAACACTTGCCACTCTTCCCCATATTTAGAAGCATTTCTGACCTTACACCATGGGCTGGGTGGCAGTCCCAGCTGCTGCTACTGCTACTGTCTAAGCAACCACAGTCTCAGTCATCGTCATCCACACTGTCATCCTTTCAATAGGTCAGGTACCTGGTTGACATTATATGTGTGAGGTGTAATTTGTATCTCAAATACCTTCAAAATGGTGTCAGTCTGGACACGGAAACAAAAAATCCACACATACAGGAAGGAATAGCTGAGCATGAATTTTTCTGTTTTTTTGGCGGCGGGCAGGGGAGTACCAGGGATTGAACTTCTGAGGGCACTTGACCACTGAGCCACATTCCCAGCCTCATTTTGTATTTTATTTAGAGATAGGGTCTTACTGAGTTGCTTGGAGCTTTGCTTTTGTTGAGGCTGGCTTTGAACTCAGGATCCTCTTGCCTCAGTCTCCCGAGCCGTGAACCGCTATGCCCGGCGCTGAGTGTCCATTTGACGTTAGCAAGCAAAGCAAATTTTCATGTTAAAGTCAACATTACTTCAATATTTTCTTGTAAAGTAGCAATAAAATGTTTTACAGGACTGCTGTGAAAAGAATTCTGTCCCAGGATGAATGTCCTTATAAGAAGACAAATAGACAGAAAGGATGTGCATCTCAGAGGAAAGGCCACCTAAGGACACAGCAGGACACTGGTGGTCTAGAAGCCAGGAGGCAGTCCTCGCCTGTCCTTGAACTTTCAGCCTCCAGGACCGTGAGAACATAAGGAGCTGTTGTTGATGCCACTCCGGCTGTGACATTTTATTAGGGAGCCTTAGCTGCCAGTCAGTTCTGTGAGGACCACGCCTTTTTTGGTCACACTATAGTCTGGGTCTTGAATGTCCCCCAAAGACTTGTATGTTAAAGTCTTGGTCCTGGATCTGTGCTATTGGGAAGTGATGGGACTTTTAAAAGTGAGGCCTAGTGAGAGGCCTTTAGGTCATTGGGGGAAGGTTCTTGAAGAGGATTGTAGGACCACAGCCTCTTCCTTTCTCTTTGTTCTCTCACTTGTGATATAAGTGATTTTGATCTACCACGCACTCCTGCATGATGTGCACCTCAACACGGGCCTAAAAGCAATGGGTCTACCCAATCATGAGCTGAAATCTCTGGAACTGTAAGTTCAAATGAACCTTTTCTCTTTATAAGTTAATTATTTCAGGTATTTTATTATAGTGATAGAAAACTAAAATAAAGTCACCATTGCGCCCCAGCACCTAGTGTATGGTCTGGCATGCAGTAGATGCTCCATGAATGTTTGTTGTCTCACTGGCATCTTTTAGTGATCTTCTCCAAGAACTGTGCACAGTTTCCGCTTTGGGAAAGAATGCCAGAGATCTCCCATATGTGCTTCAGACACTGGTGTCAGGACCCAATCCTGTCTCAGTCATAATTTACTAATTGTGAATGACAGTACAATGCAAGAATGTCAGAGCTGGGTGATCCTTACAAATCTAGCCAGATACTCTCAACTCACAGATGAGAAAGCTGGGCAAAGTCCTTACTCAGCTAGTCAGAGGCAGAACTAGATCTTGGTCTTGGGTCTCCTCTATAATGCCCCAAAGCCATAACTCCGATCCCTAGCCTGGAAACTCCCAAGTGTCATGTGGAACTGAATGCCCTGGCTCTGAGACTTTTGCTATTTGATGTGTAGAAGCCAGAAAATTGTCATTGGAAAATTGCATGCATTTTTTTCCTAGCTAGAGATGAAAACTTTAATATTATATTTGGGAAGATTAGCCTTTGTTTTCAAGGCCTCCTGAACGGGCACTTTGTTATGTAGAGCAGCATCCCCCTGTGCTGCGGAACCTGGGAGGGCAGGCTTGGCTTAATGCAGAGATAAAGCCTGAAAGGATAAACTTTCATCTTAGGAGCATTTTATGTCAGTCATGGAGCAGGGAGTGGAACTTGGGGAGCTTTATGGGGCATGGGAGAGGCTGAATGTAAACATTTTATTTTGCTTTTCCTGAATTCTTGCTTTGCTTTATACACGTACTGTGTATAAAGTGTCTATCTAAACATGTTGATAGGCAGGTAGGAGAGGTTGGGAGTTGTTTTCAAGAAAATGGAAGCAGAAACATGAGATTTGATGGAAATGGAAACTGAGGCACGGACTACTGTGCCATAGAAAATGAGCCTGAATGTCCCGGGGCTCAGAACCATCCCAGCCCATTCAGCAGGGGAAGCCCTGGCGTGGGCTCCAGGATTTGGAGGATGGATAGAAGTGGGTCTCGGCACCAACGTGCTACTCTGGCTTACCCCTCCTTGGGTAACATCGAGGGTGCCCAGATGTGGCACCATGTGGGTATAACAGTCCGTTTACCCTCCATGGTGAGCCTTGACAAAGACCCAAGGTGTAGCAAGGTTGCTACTTTGGACATCAACCCCCTAGACCAAGGTATGAGGGCTGCCCCTGGAGATGGGAAGTAATGGACACAATAGAAGCAATTTCTAAGGACTTTAGGGATATTTGGGGACCTGGAAAAGAGATATTCTGTAGTTAACAGACTGGGACTCTGAGGCCTTGCTATCTGTGCACTGAATGTCCATGCACATCTATCCCCCGGGCTGAGGCATTCCCATCACACACACACACCAGAGCATCTCTTGATTCCTCTTAAGATCATCACTTTTTCTCCTTTCATATTATGGGGGTAAAAAAAGCAAAAAGGTTAAAGACAGTGGAGCGACCGTAGCCCAGTAACCTTGGGTACTGCTATTCTCCTTTACAGTTTTACACATGCCTTCTCATTTAGTCAACAGCTGTGCTAGGCCTACACTTGACATGACAACTGTTGATATCATGGTGCCATTGGGCAGTCAGGGAGGGGGACAGGATCATGCCTGGCACGAGAGCTACTCTTGTTCAGGGTAAGAAACGTGAAAACTAAGCTGCAGTCTCCCTTCAGGGCACAGCTCTGCAGGGAAAAGACTCTGGAACAGAGGCTGCCTGTGGGGGATGGGCCTCAGGCTGGGCCCTGGTCAACTGGAGTCAGGAAGCTGCTGTGGATAACCACAGACACTAGCTGGCCGGCGAGGGCTGGGGCTCCAGGCGGGTCTCCAGGAATGAAAGGAACCAGGCAGACCCCTGCTTGGTTTCCATCATTTCGGATTTAGAAGCTGGGACTAAAGTAGAAAACTTTCCATTTGAAAATAGAGACTGAGCCATTTTATAAGCTTCCTACTCTCTGAGGATTGGTTGGCCCTGAACTCATGGTACATGGAGATCCATTTCTCATTTCTCGTTTATTTATTTGCTGCCCCATTAACTGCAACACAGGTTAGAAAACTGAGGTACGGGTCAGGCCAATGCTAAGGTTTCTTTTAGACTGAAAGGCAATCCTGATCTATGATTGGCAGCCTTCCAGAATCTTCTTAGGCAGGAGCAGAGGCAAAGGGAAACTGGAAGAAAGTCTAAGGGCATCTTTGTTAATTTTTTTTTACTCTAGATGAAGGGCACCCCCAGTGTCTGAGAACACTGTGTGGCTGTCCCCTTGTGCAAGGTGTGGAAAATTGCCTTCTCCTGTGCTCCCGGCAGCCGGAGAGAGCCTGGCATGCACGGGAGCTTCTCGTCTCTTTGTCAATTCCTCTGTGACAGCTGCAGACTCAGAGACCACACTTCAATTATGTACCCAGCAGGTGAGGGGTGCTTGGACAGGGGCCATCACGTGGAGATCAAGGAGGCAATTCATCCTTTTTACACGCAGGGCTGCAGAAGGATTGTGCATACAGATTGTGGCCCTGGCCAGAGAGGGAGAGAGGAGCTAAGAGCCAAGCAAATGATCAAACAGCTCTTTGGAAATAGACTGGTGGGACCATCTATGTCTGCGCTCTCTCACTCGTCCCTGCTTTGCAGACGTTCCTACAGAGGACTAATTTCCTGCATCAAACAGGACCAAGAAGGCTTGAGGGGACAGGTTCTCGGGAGGGAGGAGGTACTTGTTGCACATGCTGGATGGAGCAGAGCTCTTTCCATTCTCACCTCCTGCGTCCTTTGGGTTCAGTGAGTTGTGGCTTCTGTAACCGTATTCAAATGCCAAAGGCCATGGGCTGGCTTGGGTGTCTCCAAAGGGGACTGAATGATTTAGTGCCTGAGGCCAGTTGCATTTCTGAAAGAGGATGAATCACAGGGATCTGGTAGGCTGAGAACACCTTTCTCTGCTCCAAGAGGGTGCCCATTTTGGGGTGCAGTAAAAAAAAAAACATGTGTGGTGACACCCCATCAAATCAGATGCCAGTTAAAGCTTGAAGCAAATCCAGGAGAGCAACAGCCAGAGCAGGATTTGTAGGCAACTTCCCTGCTCCCTGAGCCACATCTGGCGCTGCCATGAAGCCCCGTTGCATCAGGACGTTTATGGGATGGAGGTGAGCCTGTGGGACAGCAGCTGCCCATCACCACTGGGGGCTGAGTCCTAGTTATGGGTCTCTGAAGCTCACCAATCCTGGAAAACCCATTCCCCAAAGTGCCACACCTAGCGCATCAGTCTGGAGGGGAATCTCCCAGGTTGCTGGCACCTCAGCTCCCTCCCTGACCCTGTGCATCCCCTGTCACTTCTGTGCTGCCTAGTTTCTCTGGTTCCTCAGACTCCCAGAAGCCTGACAGCTCTTAGTGACCACTGCCAAAGAGCTCCCCTGCTTTCTGGCCACAAAGGTGTCAGTGTTCTTGGAGTTTCTGTGCAGGGACAGAGGCTTATTGCTCCATTTCCTATCTTTATTAGTTCATTTTCTGACTGGGTGCATTATAAAAAATGAGGTTCATTTTGGCTCATGATTCTGGCCCAAGGTTGGAAATTCTCATCCAATGATGGCTTTCTTGCCGGCAGACTTCCACAGTGGAGCAGGGTACCCCATAGCAGGAGACAGGGAGGGAGGAAGGAGGAGGAGACACAGTGTGTGCGTGTGTGTGTGTGGTGGTGGGGGGTCTGTCTTCTTATAAAGCCACCAGGATGTGATCATGGGACCACCATAATGACCTTATCTAATCCTCATCAATTCCAAAGCCCCACCTGTAAACACGATAGTTGAAATAAGTTTTCACCCTTGAAATTCCTCACAACAGGGACCAGATCAAAACACATGAAGACTTGGGGGACACCCTCAAACCACATCCAAACCACAACACCATTCTTACGGCAAGACATGGCGGATGCTCCTCCTCCACTCTGCAACCCCTTTAGAGGGGATGTGAGCTTCCGAAGCTCCTGATCCTCAGAGTTCAGTCCACAGGGCTTCTTTTTCCAAGACCTTGGGGCCCCACTTCATCCCCAGCCTGCCTGGAGCAGAGTCACATCCCCTCATTGCTGCCTGCCGATAAGCACATATTGTACCTCTCTTTAAAAGTTGCCCAAGAGAGTGATGGAAAGAATTTACCCTTGCCTAACCCAGTCCCCAGAAAATACTTGTGCTATTAAATGTACAAAAAAGGCTTCCCAATGCTGTCCCCGTTGGGTTTTGCCTCTTCCAGACCTGATTGAACATTTGAGACTAGCTTGGCAAAGGCCTGGGGCAAGGTATAGACCCGTGGAGGAAGAAAGCCAGTCCTCAGGTGAGGGAAGGTATCTGTGTTCCTCCTTCTCAGTTCTCCACAAAACCGTTTTGAGCAATGTTAACTCATATTATTTTTAAAATATTTTTTTAGTTGTAGACGAACACCATACCTTTATTTATTTTTATGTTGTTCTGAGGATTAAGCCCAGGGCCTCACACATGCAAGGTGCATTCTACCACTGAGCCACAACCCCAGCCCCAACTCATATTATTTTTTCCCCAGTTGCTGGGATTGTACTTTACCATGCATTCCAGCTCTAGGTGGTCTTATGCCTGTGAGTACCATCTCTCCAGCTAACTTACAAGCTCTTAAGAACAGAGACCACTTTTCATCTGGCTCCCTACAAGAACACAGGTAAGAGAACCTATTTAAGTTCTGCTCTGTGCCCAGTATATTGCCAGCAAACAGAATGCAAACATAAACATGATAAGACTTGTTTCCAAGAGGGAAGCATGAGTTCATTGCAGCACAGTGACCATTACCATGGCGTATGCACACACCCTCATGTGACCAAGCCAGGTGAGAGGCAGGGGCTGGGCCAAGATCTCACAGTGCTTTCTGGAGAAGCAGGGACCTCAGGGAGGTTGGAAAGAGCAGAGAGGAATTAGGTGGAAAGAGACAAGGGCAGTCTACATAGAGGACAGTTTCGGGCAACAGCTCAGAGGCACTTTACAGAGATGGAGAGGGAGGTTCATGTCCCTGAGGAACGGAATGCCAGGCAGGGAGTGGCATAGAATGTTGTGGCTGAGTGTGTGTGTGTGTGTGTGTGTGTGTGTGTGTGTGTGTGTGAGAGAGAGAGAGAGATATGGAGCTACCAGGAATGCTGTGCTGGAGGGCTCTGACTTGTTCACTTGGTGACAGGTGAGGAGACATGAAAGGAGAAATTAAATCACAGGGGATGCTATGGTCAGATTCGCATTTTAGAAAGCTCCGTCCAGGAGAGGATGGACAGGCCGTGGGGACACTGGGCAAAACTATTTCAATAGTCAACCCAAAAAACTGATGAGGGGCAGAGTCAGGGAAGCTGTGGGGGAAAATGTGAAAAAGATTTAGGAAGCAAAACAGTCAGGACCAGAGCCTCACCTTTAGCTATTCAGTGACTGAATAAACGCTGATTGATGGCAGTAGAAACAAAGAAGGAATAATCCCCAAGATTGAGAACATCAAGCCCCAGTTTTCTCAATCACTTTGAGCAAATTTTGTTGGTTCTCCCCTGTCTTGGGCAATTAACTCTCCCATTTCATGTTTAGACCTTTGGTCTCTGCTGCCCACTCAGCACACTGGCTTCATTGATTTGGTTTCTCCCTCTCTGTCGCCTCTCCCACCTCCCCCACCACGCTGCTTGCTCTTGGCCTGGGAAGATGTTGAGTTGATGGGAGTGTGGGAAGTCTGGTTGCATGGAGGATGCCTTGGTGAGGGACAGATACAAGCTTTCCCTCCTGGGAATGGTCCTAGGATTGAAGCCCAGGGTCTGTATCCCCCGACCCCTGGTTCCAAGTGGGCCTAGAAAAGATTCGGCTCTGTGTCTTGAGAAAACAGAGACCCAGCAAGCGGATCTGTGGCTCCGGAGGCTGCAAAAAGATCGCAGCAGGTCTTGGATAGTTCCTGCAGGTCTTCAGCAAAATAGGGTAGAGAACGGGAAAGTACTGATTTTCATAAGTCTAAATTTATTCTGCCGAAGTTTCTGCTTTTATCCTGAGATTATTTTCTTCCTATTTGGTGGTGTTAACAAGTCATTAAAAAAAATGAAACGATAGTGATAATAGGATTTATTTTTAATGTGCTTATTTGGCAATATAAACTTGGCAATCCTGTGTTGATCTACCTTCCCCCAAATTATCTTGAAATGTTCTTGGCATGTGAAATGTTCGAGCCTGGGAGCTGTTGAGGTAGATGCTACATTTCTGCTTCAGAAGGTAGAGAGTGAGGAGAAGGCCACTCTGGAGCGAGGCACAGTCTGGGTTCATGCTCAGACTGCAGCCACGAGCTGGGTAACTTCTGGGCTTCAGGTGCCCCCTCTATAAAGTGGGACTAATGTAGAACCTACCTATAGGGTTGGGAGGGTTGAATGAGTTCCTGTTCTCTATTATTGTTGCTTCTAAAGAGTTCCATTAAAGATATCCTTTCCTTTTCTATCATAAGTTGTAATCTACAAATTCTACACAGGAAACTTGGAACATTTCCCCCCAGCCGATTAATCTGACCTCTCTCATATTTCTCTGGCATTCAGGGTTTTGGTGAAAGGAAAGGATGGAGGGGGACTGAAAGAAGAAAAAGCTAAGACAGTGCTGTAGAGCCACTACCTGTCTGGTTATCCTTTGGTATCAGGCTGCCCCACAGATAGCATAATCTGTGGATTTGCAAGTCCCTCCAAAAATGGTATAATATTTGTGTATGGCCTGGGTACATGGTATGCTTTAAATTATCACTTACAATACCTAATCCAAAGTAAAAGCTCTGTAAATAGTTGTTATGCTGAACTGTTAAGGGATAAAGAAGTCTGCATATTTAGTACTCATACTTTTTTTTCTAAATATTTTTGATCCATGGTTGGTTGTATATGAGGATCAATCATACTCTACGGAGGGATGACTGTGTCACTGTTATGGGCCAACATAAAAGACTCAGGGGAAAGGGACTCTCCAATAGCTGCCTCCACTCCCTAGAACCCAGGAGCTGTTTTATTTTCTCCTCTCCTCCTCCTCCTCCTCCTCTTCCTCTTCTTCCTCTTCTTCCTCATCTTCCTCCTCCTTCTCCTCCTTCTCCTCCTCCTCCTCCTTCTCCTCCTCCTCCTCCTCCTTTTCCTCCTTATCTTCCTCCTCCTCCTTTTCCTCCTTTTCTTCCTCCTCCTTTTCCTCCTCTTCTTCTTCCCTTCCCTTTTCCTCTTCTTCCTCTTGTTATTCCTCCTCTTCCTCCTCCTCCTTTTTACCTTTCTTCTTTTCCTCCTCCTCCTCCTCCTCTTTTTTCTCCTCCTCCTACTTCCCCTTCTTCTCTTCCTCCCCACTAGACCTGGCTCTTAGCTACGGGAAAAGCTGAAGAACCCCAGTAGGAATCCCTCCCCTCCATGGCCTCTAATCTCTCTCTTGTTCCTGGAAGACAGGTAGCTTACCTTTCTATTTCTTCACCCTGGATGTGAAGGACTTCCCGAGGCATCCCTCCCAGGACATTTGTAGAGGGAAGGTGTAGTGATTCGGAGGAAGAATTTCTGACTTCAGCAGGAGATTGCTTTAGGTTAGGGGACTACCTCTGCAGTACTGCATCTGTCTATTCCCTCAGTGTAAGACCAGCCCTGCTTCCGAGAACACCGCTTCACATGGGCCTGGACATGTAGCATAGGTTTCATCTTCCCAAGGGTAATGAGGAGGGGCAAGTGAGGAGCAGGGAAGAGTGCAGTGGGGGAGGTTCTCAGGTTAGGAGATAGGGTAAGACCCTTCAGTTATGAGGCTCAGCCAGAGATACAGCTACCCTGGGATCTCAGGACAAAAGTTTGGATGTAAGAAAATTTGGAAAAGCTTCCAGCCCAGGGAACTATCCAGAGCTCATGCTAGATCGTGTATTCATTCCTCCCTTTTGAATGTGGCATAGTTAAAATCTACCAGATGTGCCATATCTCGCCATTCCCCATCCAAATGTTCATTTCATTCAGTTTATGAATAAAATACCTGTTAAGTATTTCCTGAGGGCCATAGACTCTGGTTGGTGTTGGGAACACAATAAAAATAAGGCACTTTAAGATTAAGGGTTGAGACTCAAGTCAAGGTATGTGTCTCATGGATACACAAAGCAGTGAGATAAACACAATCAGTCTTCCAAAGCATCAATTTTACTTGAAGATTGGGGAAGGCAAGGAAAGCAAAGCAAGTTGAGTGCCAAGTAATTTAAAATAATATTCTTATATTAAAATAAACAGTTCTATTATGGAATAGGGGCAAAATTTGCATATACTTAAAAAAATAAAACTTGAGATTTCAAAGAAATTTCATGCAAGTGGTTGACTTTTTTGGACTGCATCCCAGAAACTTGGGAATACACATGTTAATTCTCTTCTGCCACTATGGGTGAATTGGTTAAAAAGTTTGAAAGTTCTTTCTGTATGTCACAGGGAGATATTGAAAGGTTTTAGTTAGGAATGAGTCATAATAAAGATTTAGGTTTAGAAATGTCATTTTTAAGAAATACTAGGTAAATTTACAGATTGAACACTTGCATTTATTTCTACTCTTTCCCCAAACTTCACTGAAATGACTATAAAGAATGTTTTAAAAGGGCAAGCAATGCATACAAAATTGTTAAGGGGAAAAGTAATGGGCACAAATGACTTATCAGTGCAGAGAAAGCTTAAACTATGTTAGGGAGAAGTTCAAGAAGAAGCAAATTGATTTGCAGAAAGAACCAGGGATCAAAGGTAATGATTTCCTCTGAAGTCGTCTTTTTATAGACTGTGTGCTATTGAATGAATTGTGTCCCCCTATTCATATGGTGAAGCCCTATCCCAAAAGTGACTGTATTTGAAGATAGGACCTTTAGGAGATAATTAAGATGAATTGAGATCATGAAGGTGGACTCCTAACCTGATATGCTTAATTTCCTTATAAAAAGAGACACTAGACAACTCTGTCCATGCCTGCACAGAAGAAAGGCCACATACGGCCATCTGCAAGCCAGGAAGAGAACTTTTACCAGAAATCAAATTAGCTAGAATCTTAATCTTGGACTTCTAGCCTTCAGAACTGTGAGAAAATAACCTTTCATTGTTTACACCACCCATTCTATTTTATTTGATTATATCAGCTAAGATATTGTGGCCAGTCCCAGTGGCTCAGGAGGCTGAGACAGAATGATTGTGAGTTCAAAGCCAGCCTCAGCAATGGTGAGGTCCTAAGCAACTCAGTGAGACCCTGTCTCTAAATACATAAAATATACAATAGGACTGGGTATGTGGCTCAGTGGTCAAATGCCCCTGAGCACTGCACCCTACCCCCTACCAATATATATATATATATATATATATATATGCCAGTAATGGAAAAAATAGTTGAACATATTTATAAAGAGCAGTAGTTAGAGCCAGAGTTTGCAGTCCTCAGAATGCATGGTTTTCCTGGGGGAGATATATATATATATATCTCTGAGAATTGAACCCAGTGCCTCACACATGCTGGGCAAACACTCTACCACTGAGCTAAATCCCAGCCCAGGAGGTACTCAAATTTAATTGGTTCAGGAGAGGGTCCAGAGTTAGCAGTTTTAAAAATGTTCCCCAGGTGATCCTAATGTACACTCGGCATTAGGTTTATGGAATAATTCCAATCAGATTCTCTTTCCAACTCTGCACATCAGGTAGCTGCTACATTCCCAGCACAGGAATATAGCTTTAGTCTCTGGAGAGTCTGTGGTCTCAAAGCCATAGGGGGAGTTAAAGACAACCTCATCCCCCTGCTCCCATTTAGCTTTCCATAAAACCAGTATTTAGGCTTATCTGTCCCAAAGAGGAGTTCCAAGGATTCTTCTCTGAGTAAGCAATCCATCCAAGATACAGGATCTAAAGGTATCTACATTTGGGTTCTCCAAACCAAAAGGCCTATTCCCCAAATAATCACCCTATGCTAAAGACAATGGGAAATACAATAATGGAACTTCCAGTTAGCATCTGATTACCTCACTTTTGAATGTAAATAAATAGGCAAGGACATCAGACATTGGAAGAAAGATTTTAACAGACAAAATTTGAACTCGGCAAACTAGAAAGAATTCAGAAAAAACAAATTCAAGGCTTAGTATAGAAGGAAAAAGTATTCCTATTATTAAAATACTTTGAGATGTAAGACAAGACACTGTATTCAAGGGAAAAAAAGAACAGAAAATAGTAAAACAAGACATTGCAGAGAATAAGCTCTCAGAAATTAAAAATAAGAGAACAGAAATAAATCTAACCAAAAAATCACAAGATAAACTTGAGGAAACCCTTCAAGAAATTCGGTCCAAACAAGAAGTGAAAGATAAAAAGAAATTTCAGGACATCCTGAATCTGGATAAAATATATTTGGAAAAGTAGGAGAGGAAATGAGAGAGATGAAGAGAGGACACACACACACACACACACACACACACACACACAGAGAGAGAGAGAGAGAGAAAGAGAGAGAGAGAGAGAGAAACATAAAAGTATAGAAGTCAACATGCATGGTTTTCTCATCAACAATATTAAAAGTTAATATGACATGAGCCATATTTTCAGCATTGTGAAGCAATATGGTCTAGACCCTAGAATTCTAAATCCAGCCAAACTACCTAAAGTATGAAATGACCTCCTAGGTACCCCTTATCAGGTAACCGCCAGAAAATGTGTTCTACAAGAATGAGGACTATTGAGCAGCATCAGAGGGCTTTAGTCCATATTGAAAAAAAAAAGAGGGAAGATCTCCAGGAAGGATGTTTCCAAGAAGAAGAATATTTTCCCCCAGGACTGCAGCTTGTGCCTGCTAGGCAAGCAGTCTACCACTGAGCCACATCCCCAGCCCTCCAAAAAGAAAGACATCCAGTAGACTGATTAGCAGGTGTGTTTGGGCATATTGAGAAGTATTCTGGCGGAGAGTTTAGAGAGGAATTAGTAAAGGCATCTTACTCCATTCTTGCTGGTAAAACAAAATACCTTAGCTGGATAATTTATAAAGAATAGAAATTTATTTTCTCCCAGTTCTGAAGTCAGGAAAATCCAAGATCAAGGCACCAGCAGATTTGTTGTGTGGTGAGTGCTGTTCTCTGTTCAAAGGTGGCACCTCCTTGCTGAATCCTCACCGAGTGGAAGGGATGAACACTGGGTCTTATATGGTAGAACTGACTAAGGGCAGTTTCCTCAAACCCTTGACAAGGGCACTAATCCCACTCATGAATGCCGAGTCCTTGTTGCTAATCAACTCTCGAAGGCCCCACCTCTTAACACTCGCCCTCTGGGTCTTAATTCCAATATACGAATTTCGCGAGGACACATACATTCAGCCTCTAATACTGAAAGGTACACAATACCTAAGCAAATAAAGCAACCCAGGAAAACAAACCAGCAAAAATGTACAGGAAAAGAAGTAAATCACAGTATAAAACATGGATCAGCTGTGAAAAGGCAGAGTCAAAACAAGAAAAAAACAATTAAAACTGCGATTTAACAATTTCAGGAGAATGAAGAGAGGAAAAAAAAATGTGTGTGTGTGTTTAAATGATCTAAACTCTCATCTTCCAGAGTAGGAAGTCAACAGATATCTAAAACTAAAAAGTGTCAACAAGTAAAAGCATAAGCGGTATTCAGAAATGTGAAAACGAATGGCAAAAGGTGAAGGTGTGGGTCAGGGAAGGGAGCACTTCTGTCTAATCCTTAAGTCATATTTGATTTCATAATCTCTGTAGTACTTCGATTAAAGTAAAAGTTAAATCTTAAAAGTTAGAAATATCATGTTTTGTAGGTAATCAGAGATGAGATTGGTGAAGCGTTGAGCAGAGGCATAAAAGTCAGGAGGCGGCTCTGCAATTTTCTTGGAATCGCAGGTTGGATTCCACCAGGCAGGGTGCTCATTTCAGGAGGACCCTTGAGATCAGCACCTGTAGAAGGGAGGAGGCAGAAGAACGTGCCCTGCTGTGATGAAGGACCCACGGCAGCCTCAGCTAGCCCCACAGGAAGCTCTGGAACTAGAATAGCGGCTCTTGGGAGTCGTCCTGGGTTGAAGGCACCAACCTTGGATCAAATAGTTCTCTGCATGAAAACGGAAATGCACGAATCTTGGAGGAGCTAGCTTTCTGCAGCAGCAGCAAAACCCAAAGGGTCTGACAGCTGGAGGCTGGGTGCCAACAGCACTCCCAGAGCCGAGGCAGCAAATCTTTCATTAAAGAGGGACCTAGACTGTGTGTGACAGAATCCACCATAGTAGGCATGAAATGATGATGGCTCGAACTGGGTTGTGGCTTCATGGGTGGAGGACATAGTGATGAATTCAGTTTGAGATGGGCTTAAAAAAAAAAAAAAGGCTGAGGGAAGAAGATCTGTTTGAAAACTTTGACCTCAGCCATCTGGATCTCTTCTCTACACTATTGATGATTTTTTTTTATTTCTGAACTCAACAATCAAACCCTGAAATATATATCCTGCTTCACGAGGGAGGAGATTTTTATCTGTCTGGGGCTTCGCTGTGTCCCAGTACCTGGAGCAGATCCTATATTCAGTATGTAGCCTATATGAACACGTTTTGTTGATCTAGGATTCTGACCTCAGTATGGTCTCTCTGTTTGTCTGGCCTCTTCAATAAGAGGCCAGGCCTTTTGTGGCTGTTGTTGTAAATTATTTTACTTCTGTGCATCCCACAGCGTCCAGCACAGTGTTGGGCACAGAATACAACATGCCATGTGCACGTGAGCCAAGCAATTGATGACTGGCCAGGGCAATTTCAGGCCCTTCGTCACCTAGAACTCCACACAGCCCATTCTGCCTCTCTGACCTGTTCCCATATTCTGTGAGGTTCTCTCTGGTGCTGGATATGCCAAGTGATCTGCAGGATCTGTGTCAATTGTGTGAGAATTGGGTTCCCAGAAAGAGAGGGAATTTAAAACATTTAACTTATTGTGTAGTCAGTTTTGTAAGAGATGAGCTCAGATCGTATACCTTAGCAGGATAGGGAGATAGTTGCATTTTAGGGCCGCACAATTCAGAAAGAAAAAGCTAGTGACCCCCTGATCATCCTAACTGTGTTCCTTCAAGCTCCAGAATTGTTCTGGGCTCTGGAGGTGTCTGTGTGTGTGTGTGTGTTGGGGGGTGTCCTTCATTATGTGATTGTACAACTCTCAACCCAGAGAGGGTGGATTCAGCATCCTCTAATCCTTCCAAGTTTAAGTCATTGGTCTGTGCCCCATCATGAGGGATTTAGTTTCTTGGAAATTGGCTCTCACTTTTGAGATGAAAAAAAGCAAATAGAGGAGAAATTTGAAGAATAGAAGAAAGAAGGACCTTGAGGGTCAAATATATTTTTGTATTATTGGGGCTCAGTTTTCTGTTGGCAAAAATGCATTCATAGCATTGGTCGTTCATGGAGAAGGAGTCATCGTCTCTACTTTAGATGAGGAGAAGACCCTGGGCAATCTAAAAACATGAGACTTTAATGAAAGTCCCATGACTTGAGCTTTTATTGTCTTGTGCACAAGACCCCTCTGTAGTCACACCTCCTGCTCATGCTTGAGGACTGACTTAGATGTAGGGTTTGTGGTGAATTTGATTCTACACTCTTAGCAGGTAGGCTATGGGGAGTCTAGATAGGTCAGCCTTTGCAAAATTTGCTGATGGGGCTGTTGTTTAAACCTTAGACACTACACACTAAATTAGCAACTTGTGAGTTTTATGGACCAAGTTCATGACTTACATCAGGACCCAGGAATTGTAGCTTTCAAGCTTGATGCTTCCTTTTCCAAGATTGAGTAATGCCCACATGTGACTTTCCATGTGCAGTTTGACTTGGGTTTTGTGTTGGTTTCTATGTCAGGAAGATGAGGCAGTTCTGATCTGCTCCTATTCTATACTCATAGTGACCTCTAGCATGAGCATTTAGACTCTGTTGTGGGGTCTGTAATCTATGCTTGTGGAGCTGGGGTCACTTTTCTCAGTGTAAAGAGACAGAACCTGCAGCTTATGAGATAACCAGCCAGGCATATCCTTATTGGCCAAAGATTGGAGTCCGTCTGAGCTTTGCCTGTTGCTGAGATCTTAATAAATCAGAGGCTACTAGCACGCCTACCTTATGATTTGTTACCATCAAAGAAGCTCAGTGGTGAAGGTGGTAGAAAGATCATTGGTACTCAGAGCCTGAAGATGTGACCCCACACCTGCCACTGCGCCTGACTGTGTGGTCTTGAGTAGGTCCTCTCTTTCTCTCTGAAATTCAGTTTCTGCTAACAAGATGATGATCTCTGTCTTTCCTCCCTCACAATGGGGTCTGGGGACTGAATGAGACAATACAGTGAGAAATGTCCTATCAACTGTGAAGTGCTAGGTAGCCAATTTCCTGTGACTGTTTCCAATTGCAATATAAAAGCAAAGCTTCTTTTATTCTTTCATTCCCTGGATATGAAGTACCAGCCCTGTGTGGGATGCTCAGCAGATGCTGGAAATCCAAGAGGCAGAAAGCAGATAAGCAGAATGTCTTTGTAGACCAGTAAGATTTCCACATTCAGATTTGCTTGGCTGCCACTTCTGGGGACAGAGCTGTGTACACTAGAGATTGCTTCTTGCTAGAACTTTGGATGGGCCACATGGAAGGGTCTTCGGATGGGCCGTTTAAAAACTATACTCTGCAGGATCCAGGAGTGCCAATTTGAAGCTCACAAGGGAGTAAGTGATCCTGGGTCTTCCTCACTGCCTCCAGATGGGTTTGCTTCTCTTTGCTTTATTTGATTGTCTGAAAACTGCTGCTTTGGTGGAAGGAGTGAGATCACTTGGCTACTTGATCTTTTTCTAAATTTTGCAGTTGACTTTTGGGTGAGACTCTCTAAAGGTTCACCCTTCCCAGTGGCAACCAGAGGCATAGACAGCTTGTTGCTGTTATTGGAATGCAACCAGGGTATGGTGACCTTAATTCCAGTTCTTACACATAATAGGAAAGGAGCTGGGTGGGTGGCAGGTCATCTGGAGGGGAGGGCTGGTTTCCTTTGATAGCCACAGGACAGCAGCCTACACAAATAGCTTTTGATAGCTACCCAGCTAGGCAGCTGTGCCTCTTCAGAAATGCTGGCCATGACTCTACCTAAGGCGCTTTCTCTGCTCCACAGAAAGTCAATCTCAGCAGATAACCATGTGGTAGCTTCAGCTCTGGCCCCAAGCTCGTGGGCGGCATTCTAATAGCAAATGCCATTCTGTGAATCTTTGACCTCAGATGAAACAATTTTGTAGCATCCAGACTTTCTGCAGTAATTGACCCTGATGGCTCACAGGACATTTCCAAGGGACAGTCCCCAAGCCTGAAGCACTGATCCACAACCAGTCTTCCATTTAATGGTCCTTTTCAGGTTACAGTAGAGACTGGAAAACGGATGAAATTCCCTTTTTAGCCAAACTATGAAAAAAAAAAATCCAAGGGTCTCTGACTTCAGATAGCTCATAAATATTTAGATGGTTCCTAAGGTGGAATGTTCTGTCCTGGGAGATATACCTAAAATGTTAGAGAACTGGGCCTTGATGGTTTTTTTGCAAACTTTTTATGAAGAAATTTCCACTATATATGATGACTAGGAAGATGAATAGGCCCTCAAATGCTCCAACATGATAGTAGTTTGTCTCTTGCTCACATTAAATCTAAACAGGTGTTTTGGATTGTGAGTCTCTCTCTTCCAAGTTGTTTTTCCAGCACTCAGGCATCTTTCCTCTGTGTTTTTGCCATCTTCAATGTATGGCTTCCAGGTTTAGCTCACCTATTTGTATCAGAGCCGTGGAGGGGAAAAGAACGTAGAAGATGGTGTGTGGAAGGTTTTCATGTGTGAAGTGCACACCTCCCTCCACTGACATTCTAATGGCTGGACCCCCAAATCAGGGCTCCACCTAACTGCTCAGCGGTAAGACCACTTATCCAAGGTCACTTCAAAAGTCACAGGAGTAGTTGGGGTTAGAAAATCATGCCTATTGGGAGAGTCCTTTCGTCTTAGGGGATAATGTGGACTTATAGTTTTGAACTTACTAACCATAAGGAAGAGCTCATCCGGAAAACCGTCAAGGACTGCTGCTATTGTGCAGGAGTTCTCAAATGCTTCAGCACTTGGAATGAGGTTCTATAGCTAAAGTAAAGTAGTTGGTCACACATATTTGTTTAGTATCTAGAATATTGTGGACACTCTACTAGGAGCTGCAGTAGCAATGGATAAGACAGTTATTGCCATTTTGTTTATAGAGCTTATAGTCTAGACATATTTTCTTAATTGCCAAAAAATTAGTGAATTAATAGAATCTTCTCCATTTTTTGTGTTTCTCCATATACTTTTCCTTTGATTTTTGATATTTTTGCTCACAAACCAGGAAGCAAAGACAGAAAACATCAATAAAGTCAATGACCAGGAGCAAATGAACACTAACAGTAAACTTCAGAAATCGTTTTTTAGTTTAATTTTGGTGACTGATCTTTTTGGACATGTATGCATGGGCATGATATTGTGATTTGTATTATGATATAATCCTGTTGTCTTTAACCAAAATTGTTGATATGTAAATGGAATTAAGGATACAAACATCTCAGGGGGCTCTGCAGAGACAAGCACACTCTCCAAGCTCAGCCAACCTGAAAACAGTTGAGAACCACTGACAGTGTTTTGCAGATTTGTTTATTTCTCCTAAGAATTCAGTGGGCAGAAACCTTTGTGAAGAAGGCTTTCTGGGATTTCTACTTTGCTGACATTTTCCTTCCCTCTGAGCCATAGCTTGTCCAGTCACCAAGCCATGATGTCTGGATCCTGTAAACACAGGTGAATAAATTTAAACATTTCCCAAATAGTTTACATCCTCTGCATGGTTTTCTAATGCCCAGAAGTCCATGCTGATACTTCGTAAGTCCACTTTTCTTTCCTATCCACTTCCCTCATGAAGCCTGATGAGTTGAACACTGTCCCCCAACTTTCATCTTCTGCTTCTTGTCTCTCTCCTCCTCCTTTCCACACACATGCACACCACAAGATGCCAGGCCTGGAGAAGGGGAAGGGAAGATGGAGAGATAGGGTAGGTGAAGCTAGACAGAAGCGGGGGAGAAGGGAGAGGAAGAGGAAGAGTCAGAGGTTCCTCAGGATTGCCTTTTCACATACTCATTTGCATAATAATTCACTTAGTCAATACAGTTGTCCCCCTTTTCAGAAGTGGGAAGGGGGATTAAACTCTAGAATCTCCAGTGGATGTCTGAAACTGTAGATAGTTCGAAATCTATACATGCTTTATCCTATGCATACATATCTATGATAAAGTTTAATTTACAAATTAAACACAGTAATACTGAGATTAAAAATAATAAGCCAGACCAATTATAATAATTTATTGCTTCATATCTGGTCAAGTTGAGATTTTTAAGAACTTCATTTTTAATTTGTAATAAAAGTTTACCACTTGTTTTTTTTTCAAAAAAGTTAACAAACTGCAAGCATCTGTTAATAAAGATCTTAAAAATAATATATTGCAACAAAACTTTATACGAACATAGGTTCTCTTTTTCAAAATATCTTATTGTACTATATAGGCAGGGTTCCATAGCCAGGGATAACTGAAGCCAGGGAAAACAAAACCATGGGTGAGGATAAGGGAGGACTCTCATGCACATTCATCAAGTCCTTATAAAGTGCCTGGGATACAAGGATAAACAGGATGGCGCAGCTCTGCCTTCATGGAGCTTCGTCTAGTGAACACAGAGGAGTAAATAAAACTCAGTGAATTGCAATGAATGCTCTGGGCACCATGAAAGCTCAGGGGCTAGGAGGAAGTCGGAGAAAACCTTCCTGAAGAAGGCCACACAGCATACCAACCAGCCAGAGGTATCCCTTCTCCTCTTCTTTTTAAAATAATAGCAGGAGACTACATTTCCCAGGCTTCCTTGCAGCTAAGTTTGGCCATATGACTAAGTCCTGGTCAATGAGATGTGAGCAGAAGTAATGTATATAACTTCTAGTTTATGCCTGTAACATGAAAGGTATACCTTTCTTCTCCTATTCCTATTGTCTAGAATGTAGGTAGGGAGGTGGTAACTGGAACCGCCATTTTGGACCCAGGTGATAGAAGCTCAATGGTAAAGGCAGCAGAGGAAAAAGAACACATTTGGAATAATTTTATGCAGTGGAGTTGCCCTACCAGCCCAAGACCTGCAGTCTGTTTATTGAGATAGAAAAAAAAAAAAGTTCTATTGCTATTTAGTTTCTGTTAGGGTATTTGGACCAATATGTTAAATCTTATCAGATTTAAAAGACAATTCCAAATTCCTAATTTCCTCTTTCTAACCACTTGGGACCCCACAGTGCAATTCAATAGCTTGGGTCAATAATCTGGGAGGCATTTGGGAAATGGGCTGTCAGTGTTCTAGATTCCATGGAGAGGTAACCTCAGTTAACTAGGTATTTTTCTACTTAATTCTCCTGGAAACTTCTAAGTGACAGAGATCCACTGTCTTGGGAGTTGAAAGAATAGCCTTAAAATGGAGAAATTCCTGTTTTGGCCTGAAATCAAACTTCTTTTTATTAGGAAGGCACACAACATGCAGAAACCAGGATTACAGTGTCATCTTTCACTCTCTGGCTTGGAGCTTATTAGCCAGGGATCCTGATAGACTTTGGATCACAGTGGAAAATGCCCATCAATTCCTGGGCTAAATCTTCCCAGATGGTGCCTTCTCAATCTCTGTGTTTGGTCTTCTGACTCTGGGCTATTTCTTCATCTTGATCCCATGTTCCCTGCTCTTCCTCCTCCATGTTACAGTGGCTTATCATCACTACCAAGGAGTACCATCTCAGTGTGACTGCTGGGAGAGATCAGGTCTCAGAGAACAACCAAAGACCACAATCACAATGGTGATTAGTTTCTTCAAAATAGGATTAGTTAAGATAAGTTAGTTTGTGCTGCAGTAACAAAAGCTTCCAATCTTCAAATCCAAAATGGGTGGCAATGTCTGCTCATTTTAGCTACTCAAGACGTCTGGGATGATCCTCTTATGAGACATATTCCAACAGGAGGTTTCAGGCTCTGTTGTGCCATTAAAAAAGAAGAAAAGTCATAGTTCTTGATGCCCAGTCGGAATTGACCCATTGATTGAACAAAGAAATTCATGCAGCCACTCCAGATTCAAGGGGAAGTGTGTGTGCAGGAAGGGAACTGAAATAGAGATTATCTGTGAAGGAGCTGTGAAGAGGTTGATGGGCAATTCCAGAGAGGCTTCAAAGCAGATGTGTGCCTAGGAGGTGCACAAGATGATCTAGCACGTGCCCAGGAGGTGCATGAGATGATCCACAGGGTGCAGAGAGAACATAATGAAATGTCTACTTATGTTTATTCTTTATCTTCTTTTACAATTTCTATTTTCTGAGTGTGTCTGTTACTTCCATTATAATGAGTATGTCTATTTATAATATACATAATTTTGGACATGTGGTTGTACGTGATTATAATTATAAATAAATAAATATGTATATGCTGGAGGTGGATGCTCAAAAAAGTTCTACGGATGGGGCAAGCAATCAAAAATGTTTAGAGTCCACTGGGCGGAGAAGAGAATCCAGAGAACCTTAGGTTGTGAATGCTGAGAGCTCTTTGAAAATCCTTAACCTAGAGAGCACATTGACTCGGTTTCCTTGGCCATGAAATTCTGATCATGATCATCATTCACTTTTCATCAGCTTATAAACTCAATACCCAGAAAGTCCTTGGAGGCTGAGACAGGGTAGAATTAGGGTAAATGTCTTTTCTCCTCTCTTTTTTCTGTAGCAAATGCAAAAGCAGCTGAGCACTTTGCAGAAACACTGCAAAGAGGTGGAGTGCATTTGTAAAGCACGCAGATGCATGGTGTGGGTGCAGTGAGAGGTCAGGGAGAGGATTCTGCCTCAGTCTGGAGACCCAAGGGCAGCAGAACCAGGGAATTCAGATGTCACCTGCCATTGCTTTTCCTGTAGTGGCCAGAGTCTTTGAAAGATTCACTCCAAGGAAAGAGGGCTGCTGTATAAATCTAGCTGATGGAGAGAGTAATGGAGGAGGGAAGGAAAAGGGGGAGAGGGAGACAGAAGGATCAAGTGAGGGAGAAGTGCCTTATGGCTAATTCGATTACCTGAGGGGAGGGAAGAGGTGGAGGGATTGAAGGAGGGAGGAGAGAGAATGAATTCGTGTGTGTGCATGTGTGTGTGTGTGTGCATGTGTGTGTGTGTGCATGTGTGGTTGTACAAATTGTTAGAAGCTGACATCACAGAGTCTGTCTGTTTTTCTTCTGGTTACAGTGAGCTCTCTACATTTGGGACATGAAAGACAGTTATTTCCTGTCCATAGCTGCTGAAGGGAAGTGTTTCAGTTAGCTTTTTGTCACTGTGACCAAAATGCTTAAAAAAAAAATAGAGGAGGAGAAGTTTATTTTGGTTTACATTTTCAGAGGTTCAGTTCATGGTGGGCTAACTGCATAGCTCTGGGCTCGAGGTGAGGCAGAGCATCATGGCGGAAGAATGTGGTGAAGGAAAGCAGTACATAGCAACCGGGAAGCAGAGAGAGAGACAAAATATAACCCAAAGTCACGTCTCCAGTGCCCTACTTGCTCTGGCCACACCCCTGGCTACCTGCAGTTACCACCCAGTTAATCTAGCAGTGGGTTAATTCACTAAATAGGTGACAACTCTCATGATCCAATCATTTCACTTCTGAATATTTTCCCATTGTCTCACACATGAGTTTTGGGGATACCTCATATCTAAGCCATAACCAGAGAGGAAGACCAAGAAGGGGAGAAGGTGCAGGAAAAAAGGTAGCTATGTGGATCAGGAGACAGATCCTAGAGTAAGGACCAGAAATGACACTTCACTGTATCCAAAACCATGGAGATGAAAGCCTGTGATCCCAGGGCCCTGGGGACTGCCGGGCCTGGGTTCCAGGGAGCCTGGGGATGAGCAGGAGGAGTCCAGCCCCATTTGTCCCCCTCATCCAGGGCACAGGCTCCCAGGATCTCTACAGCTGCAGGCAAGGCAGAAGGTTGAGCGTCCACATCAGTGCAGAACACAGCACCATTTCCCCTCAGAGACCGGCTTCCCTCCCTCTCCTCCACGATGGACGCCATCTATCTTCCAGTCACCCAGGCCGAAAACTTCACCCACCTCTGTGGCACCCCTTCCTCTCCTGTCAGTTGTCAAATCCTGGCAATTTCACCTCTCATGTGGATTCCTTCTACCTTCTGCCTTCTGCCCAGCTCAGGATGAGAAAATCATGAAATGTCACAAAGCCCTGTGTGGACAGTCTTTCAGGACTTTCTAAATCTTTAATTGTAAGAACAGAAACCAATATTCTGAAATGAGGAAAGAGGCGGGCAGCTGAAAGAAATAGCGGAGGGAGAATACACACACACACACACACACACACACACACAGAGAGAGAGAGAGAGAGAGAGAGAGAGAGAGGCAGAGGAAGTTAGTCTGATTTTAACTCAAGGGTAAGGGACATCTCATAAAGCCAAAGGTCAGAAGTTCGGGGGATGCTCAGAAGCTTGACCTTGAAAACTGATGGGACACAAGGCCTTCTTATAGCCATCTTAGCCTCTCCCTGCACATCTGCTTCCTTCTCTTTCTCTGCCGCTTGTTTTTCTGCTGCTCATTTCTGTGGTGGGAGGTGCCTCCTGCACCTCCCTGGTATTTACATCTCCTCCATCGAAGAGATCCAACTAAACTGAACGAGTCCCAAGTTCCTCGGAAATTTCTCATTAGCCCAGTTGGGCCAGGTCCCTCTGTCTGTCAGTTGTGGCAGGCAGTCAAATCATTACCCACAGTTGAGGCTGCTTGTCTGCATCCTCTCAGCCGGGCCTGGGCACCATCCCTGTGGGTCTTGCTTTTATAAACCTCTGCTCCGGAGGATGTTCCCTCAGTCTTGTGTGCCTCCCCATCTTTGAGCTTCATTTCTGGTAACTTGCATCATGGAAAAAGTATTGGAAAAGCCTGTTCCAACTTCCCTCTCCATCTGCCTCATTCTGTTGTCTTCCCAGGGTGGGCCTGGGCCACGTGGACTAGTAGGTTCAATACATGGCTGCATATAGTTACTCTACCACATATAGCTACTCAGTACTTGAAATGTGGCTAGTATGCATCTCAGTAACTTTTTACATGTTGGAATGGTTCTATTTTGGATATGTTAAGTAAATTATGGCATTGAAGTTAGCTGGCTTTACTCATCTCTCTCTCTCTCTCTCTCTCTCTCTCTCTCTCTCTCTCTCTCTCTCTCTCTCCCCCTCCCTCTTCCACGCCCTCTCTCCCCCGCCTTGCTCATGCTGGGGATTGAACCCAGGGCCTCAATCATGCTAAGCAAGAATTCTGGCACTGAGCTACACCTCCAGTCCCTCTTTTTATTTTCTTAATGTGGCTACTAGAAAATTTAACATTACCTGGTGACTCATACTATGTTTCTACTGGACAGTGCTGGGATAACTACGTGCTCAGGAAAGGCCTGAGCTTTCTCACACATGCTGCCTTACCCGAGTTGGTCTTCCTTTGAGAAGGTGTCTCCATCTTTCCCCTTCCCAGCTCCTACGCATCCTAGAACACGCCCGCCAACATTGCCTTTAAAGTTGCATGCCCATAGTTAAAAGTAAACGCTCCACCTTCAGAAATGTTGTGCTTTTTTCTCTTTTTATTTTACTTGTTTTATATTTAAAATATACACAATGGAGTTTTTTTTACTCAGGCGTAAAGAAGAATGAAATTATGGCATTTGCTGGTAAATGGATGGAAACCTGAGAACATCATGCTAAGGGAGATAAGCAGACTCAGATAGTCAGGTGTTGAAGCGTTCTCTCCTATGTGGAAGCTAGAGTTAAATAAGGGAGAGTAGGAGTCTCACGAAATTAGAAGCCAGATCAGTGGAGTAGAGGAAGGGGATTGAGGGGGAGGGAGAAAGGGTGGGAAGAGGGAGAAATGGTGAAACGGATCTGACCAAACGTTCCTATGCACATATGTAATGCACATGAATGGTGGCACATGAATATGCCAGAGTGACTTCCACCTTTATGTGTATTCACAATGCACTAATTAAAAAAAACTATAAACAAATAGAAGAAAGATCAGCAGAGTAGAGGAAAGAGGACAGGAGGAAGGAAGAGGGGAGGGAAAGAGGAAGGAGCAGAGGATGAATTGGAGCAAATTATATTCTGTACCTGTGTAATTTTGTCAAAATGAGCCCCAATATTATGTGTAACTATAATGCACTAATAAAAATAAATCTTAAAATATTATACATTCCCCAACTTTAGGGATTGGAGGTGTAGCTCAGTGGTAGATTTACAAGGCCTTGAGATCGATCCCCAGCACCAAAATGAAGAAAAAAAAAAATATATATATATGTATATATGTACACTTCAGCATGTTTATATTAATTATAATTATAAAAATGCATGTTGTATTGCCTGTATCATATTGTAGGCTCTGGTAATCATGTTTTGTTTTTCTATTCCAGGTATACATACCCACAAATATCTACAGTGTCTTGGAATTAAGAAGTCGGAGTGAACCTCACCCTTGCTACTTACTGATTGGTCATCCTGGACTCAGGTGAGGCCTTTGTCCTGGTCTATGTTCCAGGTCCTCCCATCCCCACTCGCCCTCTCCCTCCCACACCACACGTGCCCTCTCTCGCCCTCATTACCAGGCTCATTTGTTCATCAAATGTTTCCTGGCAGGTTCCAGGTACTGATAACTATAGGTGCATGCTGGTGACTGAAGAGACATGGTCTCTACCTTAATAGAAGCCGCAAACTAATGGGGAGAGGCATAATAAAAAGTGAGTTGATGAATACACATGTATGAACTGTGATGTGGATGATTCAGAGGGGGAGCAGGTTTATTTAGATTTGTGGTCAATTTGAGGCAATGACCTTGAAGCAGATCCTGGCAGGATGAGGACTCAGCTATGCACAGAGCAGAGGAAAAGGGGCCCAGGCAGGGGTAGCGGACCTGGAGGCCCGAGACGGGACAGCCCAAGGTGTGCTGGAGTCCAGGGAGGGGGAAGATTATATGAGGTCCAAGGTCATTCTCTTTAGGGCAACCTCTGGATTCTTTTTTCCCCTGGGGGTGAGGGGAGATGCAATGTTGGAAATTGAACCCAGAGGTGCTTTACTAGTGAGCTATAGCCCTATACTTTCTATTTTTTATTTTTGAGACAGGGTCTCTCAAAGGTGCTTAGGGTCTCACTAAGTTGCTGAGGCTGACGTCAAAATTGGGATCCTCCTGCCTCAGCCTCCTGAGTTGTTGGGATTATAGGCGTGTATCACTGTACTTAGCTGCAACCTCTTGAGAGGAATGGCTATCAGGTCAGTTTCCTGTCTGCCCTCTGCATTGACTCTTTGGAACTTTGGGTGCATCATAGAGAACATCTGACTTAACATCTCTCAAGGTCCTTTCCAATAAAGCATAAAGATTAATTCCATTTTCATGCATTACTAGGGAAACAGGTATGTAATAATATATTTGAATACTATTTTAAAGTGTACACACACACACACACTCACACACACTATTTCTTATGGATACCGTGTCTATAATCTCATTATAATGTCCTTTTGATATAAATCAGGGGTTCTCACCCAGGAGTCATTTTTGTCACCCTGGGACATTGAGCAATGTCTAGAGATATTATTTGATGCCCCAACTTCTGGAGCAGTGGTGTGGCTACTGGCATCTAGTGGTTCGTGGCCAGGGATGCTGCCAAACATAATACACAGGACAGTCTCCAACACACACACTTACAATAAAGACGTATCTATCCCCAAATGTCAATAGTGGTGACATTGAGTAAGAGTCAGGATGAACATATTCTGTAGATGGAAAGCTGAGCTGTCACAGAGGCTGCCAGGTGGCCTTTCTTATCCATTGTTCCTCATTCTTTAGAGGAGAAGCTCAAGTTCTTCAAGGTCACAATGCATCCAGCTAAGAGGCTATTTCCCTAGTGCCCATGCAGTAGGAGTGGCTAGTGACTAGCTGCTGAGATATAAGCAGAAATGTCTCATCTTTGGGGTCCAGTTGCTAAAATGGAGTTGACTTGGCTTACAGATGTGTCAAGGGGACATTTGCTCTTGTGTTCCTATCTTCTTGCTCCCTAGAATGCAGTGCAATAGCAGTTGCTCAAAAGAGCCATCTTGGAATGCCAATGACCTTGAGGTGACCTTGCAGATGACAGCACAAAGTCAGGAGCAGCTTTGGTTTCTGATGGTTTCATGATGACTCTGGACTCCTTATCTCTCTGCCTTCAGATTTTTTTTTTACATGAAAGAATGCACCCTGCATGTTGACATCTCTTACTTGAGTTGCCTATAACATGCCACTGAATCTATGTCTAGCTGAAGTATCATCAAGAAGGTTAAAAGTCTAGGGTCTGTTCTATTGCCCCATGTCTCTTCTTGGGGGCTCTGTCCTCACTGTAACCATCTGCACTTCTCTTTGAACTGGTCTCCCTTCCATGCTAATTTGTTGGCAGCCTTAGACAGAATTTTCAAGTTCTAGGTCAGATGCTATGGATGGGGAGACTTGCTTGGAGCCCGTCTTCCAGGTCAGCATGCTTAATGAATTCTCCGCCTTGGGGTGGAAGCTGTGGTGCGGGCACAGTGCAGTAGCCTCCTTGAACTCTGATTCCTCAGAGATGGTTGGAAGTTGTGATGGAGCCCGGGACTGAGGAATGTCACTTTTGAAGCCTGAAGTTCTGCACCCGCGCTTAGATTTGGAAGCGTTCAGGCGTGTTTGCCAAAGGCTGGAGTTTTGATGTGCAGTGGAGAAGGAGCTGTTACTTTGAGGGGGAGAGAAACACCTTTCGTTTCTTTACGGAAAGAGAAGACATGCAACTTTGTGGTTTCTCACTCCTGCTCCTCTGGAGAGCAGATGTTCCTCAGGAATGGCTGGTCCAGAGGCGACATATTTAAGTTCGCAAACACCACACATTTAGATGTTAGACATTTCAGTGTTGCTAAAGAAAACCACCAAATGAAACAGCCAACTTTCCCTCTTAGTTTGTCAAAGAGAGACTTTATAAAATTAACTTGGCGGCTGGTGGAGGGACTGGTTCATTTGCCAGTCTCAGAGATGGGGGGATTGGGGGGAGCATGTGGCTGGGGCTGGGGAGTCCAGCACAGGAGGAGGAAGGAAAGGAGGTTCCTGAGCATGTGAGAAAGTCTCCTTTCCTTGTGGAATCAGGTAGGAAACCACTTCCATGGGCCACCCACTTGTCTGCTCACCCACCTTGCAGGTAGCCAGACCCTTGCCTCTTTGAGAAACAGAACCAGCACACTGAAGGGGGATCCAGGCCTCCATCACATGGGTGATTATTTCCTACAAGATGCAGAAAAGGAAGTGGAAACTAGCCGGGAAGGAAGAGCTTAGGTGAAGGAATGAAAAGTCTTCCTTCAGATTAGAATGAATGACACCTGGGGTTTAAAGGCTGTGCTTTGGTTGGGCAAACGGCTTCTCTGAGCCTTAGCACCCTCTTACCATTTTGGAGGCTGGCTACTGGGGAAGGTGCTGCAGAGAGCAGGGAGGTAGAACCTCCAGCAGCTGTGTCCTAGCTGTGTTCTGAATGAGATGAAGCCCAGCCCTTTATTTTTAGCAGGGGTTGGGGGAATAGAGAGAATCTTCCAGAGGAGTTTAGAGGGCTCCTTTAGGAGTATGAGGATGAGAAGTTTGGGGTGTGGTCCCTGCAAACACCTGTGCACAGATCAGCAGCAACAGCAGGGCAGGCAGGCCACACGCACAGCACCGCTCCACTTTCTATTTTCAGGGACTCCAAGTGCCAGTGGTTTGGCAGAGAAACTGAGGCCCAGAGAGTTGTAGTGACTCGTTGCCCCTCCTCCAGAAAATCCCTAGGAGGAGCGCAGCCAGCCTGGGTCTCCTGGCATCTTGCTGAAGGGTTTTGTCTGCATGACTGCTTTGGTTTCATCTTATCACTTTCTGCTCTGGTCCTTGGAAGAGTTCCATAAGTGCCCTGCTCTGCAAAGCTTCGTCTTAAAATAGGAAGAGGATGAACTCATCTGAAGGGATGGAAGGACCTTGGGAAGAGAACTGGGCATAATTACAAGTCACCCTGGTTTCACTAGTTCACGCAGGCAGATGGTAGATAGAACTGAAGCCAGACAATTTGCACTTACCAAATTAGCACCCGTCTGTTAGAGTCTGCAGAAATGGGAAAAAAAAAATGGGCACCTCTCTTTTCACCATATAAGGTAAATAAAAACCAGTTTTCATGGAGTTTGGGCCCTACAGGATACAGAGGCAATGCTGTCCAAACTGCCCTCCACAGGCCACAGGCTGCCCCCTTCCACTGCTGCTGGGAGGCAACCCAGAGTGGCAGAATGAACCCCAGCTCTGAGTCAGCAGCCACGGGTTCAAATCCCAGCTGCGGTACTTCAGTCCACCACAGCTTCAAATCCCAGCTGTGGTACCTCCAGAGAGGCTGCTCATTCACTTATAAAATGGTGATGACAGTATTTATTAATCTAAGTGAATGAGGGTAAAGGAGCCCTATGTGGTAGGACTTCTGTAACCATTGCTTATTAGTAATGGCTGCCAACCCCACTCTGACCCCATCCAACCTTCAGCTACAAAGGACAGTGGTGACTGGAGGGTTGGCAGAGGGACCACGGAGTGTGACTGGCCCGGGGCACATTCCACTTCTTGCTAGAATATTTCCCACAAACCACAGGCTGATGTGGTCGGCCATATGTGAAGAAGGATGGTTCTTTATCCTGTGGGGCTTATGGTCACGTGATAGAGCAGTTCGTGTGCTGCAAGGGGCCTTGGGCACATTCTGGGAGCAGGCAGTTTGTCCCTGACCATTCCTTCCACCCACCAATACTGAGTCCCCCTCTTCTGTGTCAGTCACTGACCCGGCATTGGAGACTGGCTCTGCCTTCAAGGACTTTGGAGTCTAGATAGACATTCAAACAAATAATTATGACAAAACTTTTAAAACGCTATAATCAAGATGTGCTGAATCCTGCTTGGAGTGGGAAGGAGCCGTGTGGAGATGTCATTCAAGCAGGCACTGAGCTGGGCCTTCTGGCACAAGGGGCATTGCAGCAGGTTGACGAGGGGAGGAAGGGCCACCCAGGCAGGCGGGACAGGCTGGAGCAAGGCCTTGGAGTGTGGCCGTGCCCAGCTCTTCCAGGGAGCAGTGAGACCCACGGAATTCCCAGAGGAAGGCCTACCCTGACTGTGGGCCAGTGGACTGAGTGGCTCCTTCAGGTTTTGCTTCCATCAGATTGCACTGGGACAGGCTGGTTTTGATGCTATTCCAAGGTCCATGAGGGCCTAAAACCAAGGCAGTGGCATGAGGGGCAGGTGTGAGTCACTTTGAGAGGAGAGACAGGGCAGTATTTAAAAAATATTTTTAAATTTGTTCTAATTAGTTATACATGACAGTAGAATGCATTTGGACCCATCATACATAAATGGAGTATACCTTCTCATTCGCCTGGTGGTACCTGATGTAGAGTTACACAGGTCACGCAATCATATATGCACATAGGGAAATAAAGTCCGATTCATGCTACTATCATTCCTACCCTCCCCTTCACCCTCCTCAAGCCAGGGCAGTTTTGATGGTGAACTGAACATGCGGTGAGTGACGGGAGGCAGAGGGCCCTTACCTTATTGCTTTCTCAGGTAACTAGAATCTTGGGGCAACTTTCTCTTGGGCACTTCAGTTGTCACGCTTGCAGTTTATTTTGCCTTTGCCATTAGACTGGGTGCTCCTTGAGTGTGGGGACTCTGTCTTAGCATTCCACCTGTACCCCTTATGCTAATCCAGGACAGGGTTAATGACCACAGAGATAATATGTTGATAGGTAAATAAATGCATGTAGGAGTGAGCTATTATTCTGCCTCTAAAACACTTAAATCCCTGGAGGACTATTTGTGTCCAGTTGGCTTTTTATAGCCCCCAGCATGGCCCCTGAGGGATGATGATGATGATGGTGATGATGGTATCGATGGTGATGATGGTATCGATGGTGATGAGGTGCTGCTGGGGACCTTTCTCTTTCCAGAACATAATGCTTCTGAGCTTCTCTGGGAACGCAGGAGGCTTAATTAATTAATGTGAGTAAAGTGCCCTGATTGGAACTTCTAGGTTGGAAGAAGCCATCAGCTCGGGGAACGGTCCCATTACACAGTGATCACTGCTATCAGAGCTCACGTGGGGCCCTGTTACGGCTCTTCATCAAAGGTAGAAAGCTCCCATCCTCTTAGCCTGCTCATTACACTTCAGAACCGCTCCTCTCTCCATCTATGAAACATCCCCTTGATTCCTCATCTGCTCGGTACAGACTGTGGCTGCTATTCTGTGGTGAACTCTGCTGCTCCTGGGGAGGTGGGGGAAGCCCTGTCTGCCCCCAGGGAAGCCAGTGGTACCAGGTTTGTGGGCGGGAATGAGGAAGAGAGAGAGGGGCAGCTTCACCTTAGACCAGTTGAAATACACAGATTTCTCTAGAACTCTAAGCTGAGACGCCTTGTGTGCTCAGAAGGCACACCTGCCGTGGACAGGTGCCGGCTGGCCTCCTAGAACAGGGCTGCTCCGGGCCTAGGTTTTCTGGTTTACTGTGGATTGTCTGAAATCCTGGTTTGGGTCAGGCTGGTTACAACTCCTTTTTAAAGGTTATCAGTCCATTTTCTTTCCTCGGCCATTTCAATGTTGAACACTGTTTACCCTTGATTTGGTGATTCAAAAATGCATCCAGGATCATGATTCAGAAATCCCATTGCGAAATGCCAACTTTTATCACGCTTAACACTTAGGTGTGGAAGGCTCAGGGATGGGGTGAACTCATGTGGGGACATGTGCTTGATGCTGTTTGGCTAAATTTCAGGTATTGCTTGTTTCTTGGGATTTATTTCTTCTTATGTTGAAGGCAGATAATTCTCCATCTATGAAGTTCGAGTTGCGTTTTGACTAATGAGACTTTTGCCACACTATCAGAACCTCCCCATTGGTTCTGGGCTAAAAGTGAATTGGGCCCTGCGATTTAGGAGAGTCACATGTCTGCTGCGCCAGGCTCTAGCACTGACTCCCTGTGTGAGTTTGGATGTTCACCCGGCTCTGCAATCATGCTTGTTTTGGAAACGCAAATCTGTTCCAACGCAATTGATGGATTAAGGAATGATCTGAGCATAACATGAATTTCACATTTACTTCCATGTGATTTAGCCTCTAGAAGCACTATGTGAATGCAGAAAATGTCCGTGGCGGAACTGAGCGTTCTAAGAAGGTATAAAATGCACATGGACCATCCCTTAAGCAGCAGTGGGCTTCCTCAGTTCCCTGAGTACGTCATAAGCCACAACTGTCCCAACTGATGTCACAACCGCCTGTCTGACTTTAGATCACCTTCTGCTCTAGTTTGGATCTGGAATGTCTCCCAAGAGCTTATGTGCCAAGGGCTTGGTCCCCAGGGTAGTTCTATTGGGAGGTTGTGGAATCTTTGAGAGGTGAGGCCCAGTAGGAATCCCTTATGTCATGGGGTGGGGGACAGGAGGGCAGGACCTCAGAGGAGATAGTAGGACCCTGGCTGCTTCCTCTTTCTCTCTGCTTCCTGGATAAAAGAGGAGCAGTTTAACTCTGCCACATGTTTCTGCCATGATGTGTGCCTCACCACAGGTCCCCTAAAATTGGGGTTGACCAGCCTTCAAAACTGTGAGTGGTTTTGGCATGACACAGCATGGGTTTGGATCTTAGCTTTGCCATTTCCTGTGTGATCTTGAATAAATTACTTATCCTCTCTGTGCCTCAGCTTCTTCTTCAACAAAATGTGGCCAATGACTGCCAGTGTCGCAAGTTATCACAGGAGTTAAATGAGGTGAGTCCTGGGGAATGCTCAGCAGGGGGCCACAGATTGGCAAATTTTACTGTGAGTCCTGAGGATGTTTGGCTTTTAAAAGTTCCCCTTTCTTGGGTGGTGCCGAGGCTGGGCTGCTCTGTACCACTAGGACAGGAGTCAACAAAGAAGGAACAGCAATGGCTGGGATAAAGAGAGAAGTGCAGGAGCACATGGGTGAGGTCCCAGCAAGGGGCTGTGGCCAGGGACAGAGTCTGGTGCAGGGACAGGGCTGAGAAGTGCAGCCATCTGATGTGAAACTAGAGGTATGTCACGGTTCCTGGCCACGTACAGAGAAACGGCTTATCACATGTGTGAATCAGTGAATAGCAAGTTTAGGTTGAGGTAGCTGTAGAAGATGTAGATGGTGACGGGCTCCCAGGAACCAGTTATATCGAGTCAGAGGATGGGTGGGGGGCTGGGTGGAGAACAAATAGCCTCTCTTCTTGGCCAATTCTCTCATTTTACATAGTTGGTATTTACTGTTTACTGAATAACGAGATAGACCAGTGTTCTATTCCCTGTAACAAGAGCCACCACAAGCTAACAAGGGAGACAACTTTCTCAGGTGTGGGCTTCCTGGAGCCCACAGACAAATATGATTAGAAGGCAGGAACTTGAAGGTGATCTGCTCTCCGTCTCCCCTGTCCTCTCTACATATCTGATCCTCTTCTCTCTCTCTGAAGACTGACTTCTCCCTCTGCCCCAGGTTCTTGGCAGAGCATGGGGTCCCCATCGTCTCCTGAGCTAGTGGATTTTTGTAGCTCACTATCCAGAGGAGGCTCATCTCTCTCAGCACCCATCCAGTGCTAAATCTGGTGGTGGGGGGCACTCTTATTGGCCTGGCATGGTGTGTGTGCCCACCCTAGACCACAGAACCCCAGCACCCACCCTCTACCTCTGCATACTGGATACAAGACTTCTCAGATAGAAAAAGCTGGTCAAATCACCTCAACTAGAGCCTAATACAACTAGGTGGTCTGCTATCTAGTTTGTGTTATTTTATTTTTTGTTTATTTTTTATTTTTTTGGTACTGGGGATTTAACTCAGGGCCCTCAACCACTGAGACACATCCCCAGCCCCTTTGTATTTTATTTAGAAACAGGGTCTCACTGAGTTGCTTAGTGCCTCACTTTTGCTGAGTGCTGGCTTTGAACTTGATATCCTCCTGCTTCAGCCTCCCAAGCCTCTGGGATTACAGGTGTGTGCCACTGTACCTGGCTCTGTGTTATTTTTAAAATTCTCATCGCAACCTTGTGAAGTGTGAATTAGCATTCTCCATATATTTGTAGAGAAACAGGTTCAGTGTGATTGTATATTTTGCTCAAAGGCATTATTGATATATAGCAGATGTAGGGTTTTAATTTATATCTACTTGAAACTAAGTCCCCCACTCAAAATAAAGCCATTTGTCCAATGCCAAATAATTTTCAGTTAAAGATGGATTAATCAGTGTGACATACTTTTTTTAAACACAAAAACATATGCACAGAAAACCTACGAATGCTCACCAGCCCTGAGCGGTGGGAGCGTAGCATCCTTGATTGGAGTTGGCCACCCAAGCTCCCAAGTCCTAATGCACATTCCACCCTCCTGCATGCTGTCGAAGTTGGTCCTGGGGTGCGGGGGCCCTTGTCTATGTCGGAGTCTGTATTTTTAGCAGTGACTTCTACCCAAAGCATTTGTCTGTGAAGCTGAATTCTGGTCTGAAGGTGATCAAAAAAGTTGGTGTGTATTAGGGGCCCCCACTTCTTCCTGCAGCCAAAGCTAGTATCAGAATCCTTGTAGGGGAGGTCAGGGGAGCTTCTGCTCTGAGACCAGACACTGTCTGGATTATCTGCAACTCAGGGCTGCCGAAGTAGCTGGGCAGAAGTGATTTACAGAGGAATAATTCCCAACAAGGGATTCTGGTGACCTTATAAACCACGAGACAGAAGCAGCTCGGCTCCTCTCTTCCCAGGGTGGAATTAATTCCACCTAATTCTCTGCAGTCCATTTGATATTTTTTTTTCAAGAAAGTGGATACAGATCCCAACAGTCTATGCCGTTTCTTTTAGATATTTAAACTTCCAGCCGCAGCAATAGTGTGGGAACTACTTGAAGGAAAATTGAAACCAGCAAACCGGCTATGAGAAGAATAGAAACATGGCATGGAAAAGAAAGAGAACTGGTTCAAGTTTTTTAACACTTTCATTTCCAGGCTAAGACTCCTTTTCTAGGTATTTGGGAATTTGTCTTTATTTTTTATTTTATTTTTTTGTGTGGTGCTAAGGATTGGACCCAGGGCCTCATGCATGCTAGGTGAGTGCTCAACCATTAAGCTACACCCCCAGCCCTATTTTATTTTTGTGTTAATTAATCAATTGTAAATGATTGAGGAGCATATGTATTGGGAATTTGGGGTTATGGTAGGGGAGAAATTCTCTTTATTTCTCAACGACTCTTCTGGTTCACAGGATTGTACAAACACTTCCTGTCAGTGTCAGAAATACCTTTTTACCTCTTGCTGGCTTCTCCATGGGCAAAGGGGGCTTCCACTAACAGGTGATGTGATGACAGTCTGACATCTCTTTGGCTGTGTCTCTCCATGGCATAAGGTCTGCATCCAAGGCTAATTCTCCTGGTTCTGGTCTCTCTTGCACTCCTTTCTCTGGCTGAGAAGGTGGTCAGGCCCTTTTTGATCCTGGATAACCGTCTTGGTAGTCAGGTAGACATCTGTTCTGCAGGCCCAAACCTCCCTGTGTGTGAGGACCAGCTTTGGGACTTGGGAAGAAAGAGTAGAATTATCCTGCATTTAAACTTGCCTCCTGCTAAAAGAAAAGCCGTGCTTTCATTCCCATTTAAGTCCTGTTTAACTCTAAATCTCAGCTGATTTTGATGTTGGCTTTGAGAAGACATTCTAAGAAGCACCCAAGGAGGCCACAGGGTCATGAAGAAGTTGACGGAGTGACAGAGGCAACATGGCCTTTTGATTTGTATAGATTACGGAGCGTCAGATGTCATCCAGAAAGAGAGCTTGTTCTGATTTGAACTTCAAAATCTCCCTGCAGAGCCATGACTGATGGTGAACTCCCAACCCCAGATCATAAAAAAGGAGGTGGAGTAGCCCTTTGAGAGTCCAGCTCATTAGCCACAAAGGTTGAGCTAGGTTTTCATATTTTTATTTAAGTGTCTTTGACTTTCTTAAGAAGAACTGGGAACCTAATTAGCTAGTTAGAGAGTTCGACCAGAGAAAAATCATTTCAGATTCAGAAATTTCAGACTGAAAAATTGAGGTTCACTTGGACTTTGCCCTGGCAATCACTAGAGCTACCGATTATTGGGAGTTTCCATGAGAAACCTGGACTCTTCTATGGTGAGAACCTTTGGGACCAGCCTTCTTCTCATTGATTTAGTTGAGAAGCAATAAATTTATCTAGCAAATTGAGGTCTGAGTGAGATCAAGGGGTGATCTTACTCTCAGCTCCCTCATTGCTTTTCCCATGTATGAAATGTGGTTATAACATCAGCTTCTCTTAGGTCTTTGTTAGATGAGGAAGAACATTTTTTCGGGAAAGATTGACATGCACCCACTGAATCAGTTACTAATCTAATTTATTCTAAATAGTCAAGTTGTTCAGCTACAGGTCAAAGATGCTTTGCTTACTTCCCCACTGAAAGAACCAAAATGAGGTCTTAAATAGGAGCCCTCTTAAAAATGATCATCTGGGGCTACCATGGAAGCTTCCAGAAACAAGGAAGCTGGGCACTTTGCCTTGTTGCTCTATCATGTAGAGGGCTTTTATTGCCAAGGGCGCCTCCTGATTCACTGGAACTACTAGAACCCTAATCATTGTACACAGATTCCAGAAAGCAAGATGAGAAAAGAGGAAGAAGAAGGACACATCTCTTCCCCTTTACATTTTCCCAGGTCATACCCGGAATTTCCACTTATATCCCAATGGCCAGAATCTGGTCCCTTGGTCTTTCTCCCAAATGTTTGTATATCTGACTGAAATTAGGGGCATTATCACCAACGAGGAGGAAAAGAATGGAGGATCACCATCAGATGTGGCTATTTGTTTGTGTTTTTTTTTGTTTTGTTTTTGCTTTTGACTCAGAAAGTTTTATTAGATGACCCCTGGGTGTTCCTCTAGACAGAAGTGTATTTATTTATATTAAATATTCCCTTGGTAAATATTCTCAAAAGTACTGAGGTTTCCTGTGTACTAGGGAGTACAGTAGGTATTTGGAGGACTTTGAAGATGCATAAGACATTTTCTGATCTCAAGGAAGATGGACAAGACATATTATCTGATCTCAAGGTGTTTATAATTTATTCATTTTTTCAATAAATATTTGATAAAAAGCTTCTGCAAACTAAGTATATGCTGAGATCTGGAGATGATAACATCAAAAAAAGAGCATTCTATGGAGTTGAACCAAAGAAACAAAGAGTAAATAAAAAACAAAAGGGCATACATCAATAAGACTGAGAACAAGAGAAAAATACAAAAAAAGATTAATAAAATCAAATGCTGTTTCGTTGATATTATTAGTAAAATAGCTAGACTTCTGAAATTGTGTGTGTGTGTGTGTGTGTGTGTGTGTGTGTGTGTGTGTGTGTGTGTGGTGAAAGTGTTGGGGATTGAACCCAGGGCCTTGCAAAAGCTAGGCAAACACTCTATCATAGAGCTACACTCCCAGATCATAGTTAGTCTTCTGAAAGACTATTTAAGAAAAAAGAAAGAAGATACAAATAAATAAAATATGGAATAAAAAGGAATTACTATAGATAAAGCAGGGATCAAAATAATAAAAGTACTATGAATAATTACAGGCAAGATATAAAGGATACATTTTTAGAAAATATAAAATGCCAAAATTGGCTCAGGATAAAAAATTAGAGAATGTAATTAGAATAATAAAAAGAAATTAGAATGGTAACCAAAAGCCTCTTATTCTTTCAAAATCCTGTCCCAGATAGTTTAATGTTTCATTATGCTTCATTCTTGTAACTGGGAATTCCCATTCAAGTAACTGGGAATTCCATCCTTATGTATATGCTATTCTTTTTTCAGGGGTGGGGGGAGCTACTAGGGATTGAACTCAGTGGCACTTGACCTCTGAGCCACATTCCCAGCCCTATTTTGTATTTTATTTAGAGTCATGGTCTCACTGAGTTACTTAGTGCCTCACCATTGCTGAGGCTGGCTTTGAACTTGCAATTCTCCTCTCTTAGCCTCCTGAGCAGCTAGGGTTACAGGTGTGCACCACTTTGCTGGGCATGTATATGCTATTCCAGGGAAGAGAAAAAGAATAAAAACTATACAGCCTGATTTCTGAGATTAGTGTAATCTTTGTTTCAAATGAGATAAGCCCAATATAAAAAACAAGAAAAATGTAGGTATATTTTATTTAGGAATGTAAGTACAAAAATTGTAACTAAAATATTGGCCAACTAAATTCATCAGTATATTAAAATATATCATGATCAAGTAGATTTTATTCTAGGAAAGCAAGGATGGCTTAACATCAGAAAATCTATCAATGTAATTTACCGTATCAATAGGTTAAGGAGAAAGTTCATGCCATTAACTTAATTGATGCAGAAAAATTATTTGATAAGGTTCAATGACTATTCATGACAAAACTCTTAGCAAACTGGGATGGAATAGAAACTCTTTACACTGGTAAAAGTCTTACACTTAAAGTATATAGTAAATATCTTCATTGGAGAAATTTTGGATACATTTCTTTTAATACTGAGGATAGAAAAAGAGTTCCATTATCACTGTCACTGTTTAAGACAATACAGCTATAAATCAAGAAAATAAATTAGAGGTCTAAGAGCCGAAAGTAATAGAGAAAAGTGTTATCATTTGCAGATGTCATGATCATTTACCTTGACAATACAAGAAAAACTGTTAGAATAAACAAAAGATTTTTGGACCACAGATCTACCTGTATTAAAACAGCATTTTTCTACAACAATAATAAAATACAAAATATTTTAAAACAGGGTATTCTTATTAGCATAAAAAGGAACCAGGAATTAAGAATATCTGAGCCCTTTTCAGAGAAAAAGTTAATACTGTCATAAGGTCCAGAAAATTTAGTCTGAATGAAAAAAACAAGTGCATTGCCCAAATATGAAATTTCAGCATATTAAAGATGTGAATTCATGTCTAATTAACCAATTTATTGCAATTTTGAATCTAAATTTCAATTTATTTAAGGAACTTAATAATCTACTTTCAAATGTATATGGAAGGTAATGGCCCAACCACAAAGCTAGATCAACTTTGAAAGGGAAGGGTAAGTAGGAATACCTACCAGATATCAAGACACATTAGAAAGGCCCAGTGGAGTAGTTGGACAAGGACAAAGATCAGTGGATCAGTGTGGCCCAGAAAGTGCCCTGTGCTGAGGTGAGAACTCAAATACAGTGTAGGTGGCTCTCACATAAATGTGGAGAAAGATGGGTCAATTAATGTACTTGAGTACATCTACTTACTACAGCAGAGCATTAAGCTAGATTCTTAGGTAATGCCCTGAACAAGAGTGAATTAGAATTAAGGACCTAAGTAAAAAAGCATAAGTTTAAACTGTAAGGTTTAGAAGACTACCTTTGAGAGCCAGGCTAAGACAAGACTTCTTCAGCAAAATTTAAAATATTAGGCAGAAACTGTTGCATTTAATCATATTCATATAAAAATTTTAATTTCTATCGAATGGAAGGTACCACGGACAATTAACTAGCAGATGACAATTGGGAGACGATATTTTTCTGTGACTAAAATGAACAAAAACCTACTGTCTAGAATTCATAGGAAATTCTTACAAGTCAACAAGCAAAAGATAAGAACTCCAAATAAAACATGGGAATAAGTCAGGAACAGTAAATTATAGAAGAGGAAACTCAAAATGTTAACCAGTGTATGTAGAGGAAATCCAAATCTAATTTTTTAAAGAGAATTAAAATATCACTTTAGTCTATGAAACTGTTAAAAATTAGAAAGTCAGATAGTGCTTTTTAGGTGTGGAGAAATAAGGAAAATTCTCCTTCTCCAAGTAAGGATGTATAGCATTGCAGATATTTATTTAATCATTTAGTAAGTATTGGGGATTTAACTCAAGGGTGCTTTACCACTAAGGTACACCTCCAGCCCTTTTCATTTATTTATTTTATTTTGAGACAAGGTATCACTAAGTTGCTGTGGCTGGCCTCAAAGATGCGATCCTCCTATCTCAGGCTCCCAAGTCACTGGGGTCACAGGTGCCGTGGCACCTCAGTGTTTTTAAGGGAAGATGTTTTTAAGGGCAACATAGCACAGCTTAGTCATAAATATTTGTTAACCCTATAATCCAGAAATTCCATTCCACAGGTACCTGAGGGGAGTTAAAAGCAATCTAAGTGTCTCTTACTGGGGAGTGAAAAATGTACAATGCACTAAAAGCAGAATATGGAATCCTAGTAGAAGTTAAAAGTTACAGAGTGGATATACATGTGGAGACATGGATGGATCTTCAAAGCATAACACTGAGTAAAAAGAATAAGAAACAGAATGGAGCAAATTAAAATTCTAAATGCACAAAAGGTCTACATATTTTGTAAGAATGTAAATAAATAAAAGAATTTCATTCGCTTCCTTAGAATGGTTGTCAGTGATCAAGGTAACAGGATTGGGAAAGGGGAGAAACAGGAACACATAAATATATAGACCATGCAGGATTGAATGTGTCATGAGTTAGGAGTCTGGCTGAATCAATTCTTTGACCTAATGTTAGGTAGAACAGAAAAGAAAAAAGAGATGATCAAATTGTTGTCACCAGGATTTACAATTCAATAAGGAAGAATTGTAAGTTTGTTTAGAAAATGGAATAGAATTATTTAGATATTTTGAAATGATTTTGTTCATGATAGAATAGAGATACAAAGGTTGCTGTAGCCATTTCTATCTGGTTGGGGTCCAGAGAGATGAGGTGTGGTCTTGTAGAGAAGCCAAGACAGGATAGGCATGGGCATAAATAATATAATGCAAAGGAGGAGAGGGAAAAGTTAAAGTGAATTATTATTAAAATAAATACCACTGAGAATTCAAAGGCAAGAGATTATAATGCCAAATAGGGAATCCAGGATTCATGGTACTGGGCAAGGGACAATCGGCCAGTCAGGGGTTACATCTGGTTTCAGAAGTGGAAGCTGGTGTTGGTGGACTGTGTGTGGAAGTCCACATTAAAGCTCTGCACAGTGGTACACCAAAGTGAGTGACCTGAGAACCAACTGTAAGTTTAGTAATAAAATATGAACTTTTTTTTTTCTATATCCTTAGAGAGAAGATAGATCCCTGTAAGACCAGGTTCCAATGTATGTGTGTATATGTGTTCTGTTTTTCAGGACCATGGCATTTAGATTCTGCCTCCAAGTTTGTAGATTTAATGAGATGATTTATCACGAAAAAATATTGCACAATCATCAAAAAGTAATGAAAGTTGTCACAGCTTCCCATTTTAATGACATTTCTCACTGACCTCCTTCCTCTACCCTGAAAATGAGCTCAAAGACTCTAGCATAGAACCAACCCGGGGTTCTGATGCCACTTAATTCTCTAAAGCAGTCAACCATAAACACATTTTTCAGAAGTAAAGACAACTTCTGTAACTTTTTAATTAAAGCTTAAAAGCTCTTAATTAAAGAGACATAAATCACTGAGAAACCTTTAAATCTTCATGGTCTTTTATGGGGTATTATATATGTTTCCAGCTGTGTTCACTCCAACCTCAAAGGCACCAGGCTTTGGAAAGGTTCAGCACTTCTTCCCCGTGTCCTGGAGCAGTGGCTCAGCAAGGCTGGACATTGGGTGGCTGTGTCATGGGGAACTGCTGGCACAGAACCTGCGTTTTTGTGAAGAGAGATCCTGGGAACGTTCAGTCCTATTTCTCTTTTTTTAAAAAAATTATTCATTTATTCTAATTTGTAATATATTACAGCAGAATGCCTTTCAATTCATAGTACACATAGAGCACAAATTTTCATGTCTCTGATCATAAACAAAGTAGACTCACACCACTTGTGTCTTCATACATGTTCTTGGGGAAATGATGTCCATCTCATTCCGCCATCTGTCCTACTACCCTGCCCCCTCCTTGCCCCTCCCTCCCCTTTGCCCTATCTAAAGTTCCTCCATTTCCCTCATGCTCCCCCCCCTCCCCATCCCCCTTATGGATCAGCATCCTCATAAAACATTTGGCATTTTGTCATTTAGGATTAGCTTACTTCACTTAGCATAAAAGATTTTATTCTCTTTTAATGCTGAGTAATATTCCACTATTTATATATACCACAGTTTCTTTATCCATTCATTTACTGAAGGGTATCTAGATTGGTTCCACAATTTAGTTCTTATGAATTGTGCTGCTATAAACATTGATGTGACTTTGTTACTATAGTATGCTGTTTTTAAGTCCTTTGGGGAGTGGGATGGGATAGCTGGGTCAAATTGTGGGTCCATTCCAAGTTTTCCAAGGAATCTCCATACTGCTTCCCATATTGGTTACACCAATTTGCAGTCCACCAGCAATGTATGAGTGTGCTCTTCTCACATCTCGCCAACACTTATTGTTGTTTGTATTCTTAATAGCTGCCATTTTGACTAGAGTGAGATGAAATATTAGAGTAATTTTGATTTGCATCTAATTGCTAGCGATGTTGAACATTTGTTCATATATTTGTTGATTGATTGTATATCATGTTCTGAGAAGTATCTGTTCAGTTCCTTGACCCATTTATTGATTGGGTTATTTGTTTTGTGTGTGTGAGAGAGATAAGAATTTTTAGTTTTTTCATATATCCTATTGATTAGTGCTCCTATTTCTCTCTTAACCAAAGTCCACACTCAGAGTTTTTGGTAGGTCAAGATGGCAGCCACCCCGAGAGGATTGAGGGACAAGTTAAAGAGCATCAGGGGGGAGACAATCAAACAAGTCAGAAATGCAAAGCATCCCATAAAACCATTAGGTTGGGTTCTTCACAAAGCCATAGTCATGAAGAAAGAAATGAAAGGACTGTACTGGAAGACAAAGATGCTACAACCAAGTACAATGTGTGAACTTGGAATCTTGATTGGACAAAGCAAGAGCAACAACTATAAAACACATTCTGAATAAAAGAGATATGCAACACAACTATAAAACAAGGGAAAATTGAATGTTAGATAATACCTATGGAGTTATTAATTTTATGCATGTGATGATGGTACTATAGGTATATATGTTTTATTATCAGGAGAGGCATACTGATATAACTAGAATTGAGTGGAATTTCATGACATCTATGAACGTGGAAAAAGATAATTTGGGGGTCTAGATGGAGTACATAAATCAGTTCATTTTGCTGCTTTTTAAACTGTTTATGGTTGGATGAATCAATTTTATAACAATACTTGGGGCAGGAAAGAGATCAGCAACCTCTGTCTTTGTGTCAGGATCACCTATTTATCAAGATGGTGACTGAGTCAACTTGGGCAAGTCTGCCTGGACAAGGTCCCTCCCTTCTGTGACTTAGTGTCTGAATGATGTGAATGTATGCCTTCCCAGCTTATAAAATAACATGAGCCTCAGGAGGAAGAGAGCTGTTCAGGTCTTCCCAGTACTTAGGGTTTATCCATTTGTATCTGAGGATTCAAAACTGATGAGCACAATGGTCCCCATTCTCATGGTCCCCCAGTGTAGCCTGGGAGACGTATGAATAATCAGTAATCCAGTCTCCACAATTAAATCTTCCCATCTGCAGGATTCTGATAGACATGTAATCAAGGCTGGTATGATGCCTAGTATCCCCCACCCCCAATATCGATGATACCGTGATCTTTCTTTCTCTGTTTAAAGATGGAAAAATAGGACACAGTAATAATTTCAAAGTGATGTCTATTGTTCTTTGAGGTACTGGACTTCACCACTGGATGCTGGGAGTCATGCAGGGAGGTAGGGGAATGGTAGGTGACCGAGCCTTTCAACTGACTGTACCACTGGGGAGCTTGAGCAGAGGACCATGATCTAAAATGAAACTCCGATCTCTGATATCCAAGCCCAGAAAAGATTTAAATGTCTGGGTGGAGTGTCACAGGAGCAGACCAAGGAATTTCTATACTTTCTGGCTCACGGATGGAGTAGCCTCCTCCTTCCAGGGCCCTGTGCCTGATGAAGCTGATGGATGGGTGTGGATGGTGGTCTACAGGGGGCCAAGCAGGGGCCTCATTTCCACACAGCTGGAGAACACTCTTTGTGTTTGAACATTCTTTCCAAATTTTTGAACAATCGTTTGTCAAAACTGAAAGGGTCTTTGATGTAAAGAATGACAGCTGAAGGGACCTCAGAGATCACCTGGCCCCATGGTTTTCAAAGGGTGCTGCCAAGAAGCTTTAGGACTCTGAGACCCAAGATCAAAGTCAAGTGGAGACCCAAATAGTTTGCAAGCTACAGATCTATTCTAACAGCATCTCCTAATGATAGAGAGTGTCTGAGTTTCCCAGTGGTGCTTATAACCAAGCACCACACGCAAACTGAGTAGCTTTTGTGAGTAGAAATCTACTGTCACACAGTCAGAAGGCAGAAAGACCAAGCTCAGTTGTTGGCAGGGTCATGCTACCAAGCTTTTATCTTGCTTTGGATGCTTCCTTGACTTGTGACAGAGCACAGCATCCTCCCTCTGTGTATCAGGGTCTAAATTTCCGGTTCATGAGGACACCAGTCGAATTGGATTGGGAGCCCGCCTACTCCAGTATGACATCATCTTAACTAATTACATCTGCAGTGATCCTATTTCCAAATAAGTCATGTTCTGAGGTAGTGGGGCATGAGAACTTTGGCATACAAATTTAGGGGGTGGGGAGATACAGCTAAATCCATAACCATGAGCTTAAAGAAAATCCGTTTAACTATAGTGACACCCAAGGTAGGTCTACACCTCCGGACTCGTCCTTCAGTCTCTTTCCATTACTGCAGACTGCCTCCCACCTGATGCTCAGACGCCACGGGATTCTCAAACATACTCTTTGTAGGCACAGTATATCAGTCTCTGATCAGTTCTGGGGTGCCTCTTCTTCCAATCTCTTTTGATGAGCACCTGATCTCTCTTTTGGGGACTCCCCCGTTGGGTGGCACTTCCTTGGCAGAAAGCACTCTATTCTCTCTCTCTACCAGCTCCTTCTGTCTCCAGTGAGCCAGTGCTGGACATGTGCCTTAGACCGTGTCCTCCTGGGCTCTGTCTCCTGGGTGAGTGCAGCCGCCCACGGAAGCCACTCTGCTTTCTTCTGCTGTGGCAGCACTAGACCAGCTCGTGCCTGCAGGGTGGTTCCTGGCGGTCTCCCTGGTCCCTCTTCAGCATATTCTGCTTTTCTGAGTCCTGATGTTCTTCCAGTTAAATTCCATTTTTGCCCAAGAGAGGAATCCATCTCTGCTACTTGCAGAAGCAAGCTCTGATAGATGCACCCGAGGTGTCCCTGGCCATCGGGGGAGGTGTCACTACATTTATTTAATTTTAGGATGAGTCAGAACATATCACGAGCCCTAAAAGATAACAAATTATTGTGATATGGATTTCTTTCTTCCCTGCGAGAGACTTGAGACCTGTTGTCTGAAGGCGTGACGAACCCAGCCAGGTTGGAGCTGGGTAGGGAAAGCAGGCGACTGCCAGCTGCCACATGCTAATTCATATTCCCCTACAGCCCACGTTGCATGTCAATTGTGCGGGGAAACAGCTTCACCCGTGGCAGATCACAGGGCCCAGTGATTTTATCTTGTTAAAATTGAGCCTAAACAAAACAGATAAGCACTATATCATTTCCAGGAATTAATCTGCGTGTGGTTTATCTTCTGAGACGTTTGCCATGGTGCCATTTATGTCACCGTAAACATAGGTGGGTGGGTCACTCTTCCTAATTTAATTCACTTTCAGAGATGTGTGTGTATGGGCGGGGGAACCTCTCCACCAAATTTTTTGAAAAAAAAAAAATAGCATCAAGGCAAGTGAAGTGGTATCTGTGGCAAACTAAGGAAGGTCTTGGCTTTAATTTTTTTTCCCCCTTTTCAGGAAAAAAATAAAACTAGACATGTAGGAGGTTTATTTTTGATTAACTGCCTTAGCCTTGCCTTGGTATTTATCTTCCTGTGGCAGCCCCTGATCTAGTCCCATGTGGAATTCCATTAGCATTATCTCTCAATTCATTTGAGAGGGGCTTCAGCCTGGACGACCACAGTATGAAAGACTGTGCTGTTCTGGAAGCTTCTTTCTCTATTTCTTCAGCAAGTTCATTTCTTTATCAGCATATCCTTTAAAGGGGACCCAGTTAAATTGTTCCTTGAGAATTTAACGTGGATTTTTCATGGCAAACCCCAAAGCTTTTGGGGGGTGGGAAGGAAGGTACATAAGTGAACAGTGTCCATGTAGCAGGTATAACTCAGGGTGAAGGGTACTATGGAAGGGCCTCAGATTTATAAAAGGGGTTTTATCTGTGTGTGTGTGTGTGTGTGTGTGTGTGTGTGTGTGTGTGCATTTTTGTCTTTTGTTTGGGCCCTGGGATTGAACTTAGGGACATTTAACCACTGAGCCACCTCCCCAGACTTTTTTTTATATTTTATTTAGAGACAGGGTCTTGCTAAGTTGCTTAGGGCCTTGCTAAATTACCCAGGCTGGCTTTGAACTCGTGATCCTCCTGCCTCAGTCTCCCAAGCCACTGGGATTACAGGCATGCGACACCATCCCTGGCTATCCTTGTGCTTTTAATAAGAAAAGTGACTTGAATCACAAATTAGGACTCCTGGGCATATCCTAGTGGAGCCACCAAATGACCTTGTGATTCCGTTTCTCCAGTGTGTCCCCTCCATCCCTGTCTCTTGCCTGCCATTAAGGTGATGATAGGAGGAAGAACGAGAAGAGCCTGGAGTACTTACAGAGAAAGATGAGGCAGATGGAGAGGAGAGGCCAGAAATTCTCATTTTTCTGCTAATAGGAGGCAGGGTTCCCAGGGAGAACTGACTTACACTGTTAATGCCCAGATCTCGAGTTTCAATCCTCCCCTCCTGGAGGGGACTTTTCCTTCCTGTGCTAGCGGGTCAGCTCCCTGCCTGGTTTTATTTCCCCTCCTCTCCTTACCTCCTTCCCTTCCTGGAAATGCCACCAGCCAAAGAAAATTCCAAAGATGGGCAGCAGGTGGAAAGAGGGGACACTAGGGACTGGGATGCTAAGGGATAAAGCCCTTGGGACTGTCTGTATGGCACAGGGCTTGTAATCCTCTTTGCTGGGAGAGGGATCTGAGGTGCCCAAAGAAGCACATTATACACAGTTTTTGTGAGTGGAGTTAGAAAGGAGTGTGACAGATGCCTGTCCTTGCCATTAGGTATTATGACATGTGTACAGTTGAAAGGGAGAACACAGACAGCCTTTTTGGAGGGCCCAATAGGTACCCACTCCCGTACTAAGTACTTTATGTCATTTCATTTTTTAAAACATGTTTCCAAACCTAAAAACTTTGGGCCTTTATGAGTAAATTTTTTTTGAGCACTCCCAACATATGTACATGTATTTATTTATGAGTTATGTATATGCTATTGTAATGTATTATGTATACTATAATATATGCACAACTGTATGTAATTTTAAAGGCTGAGAAAAATAAATAGAGACAGAAGTTACATTTTCTGCCTGCATCCCCATGAAGTTGTGGGCAGATGCTAGGTGCTCATAGCCCACCCACTCTGGAAATTTCCGATCCTCACAGCCTGCTTGACGCGTAGCTGTTGTCGCTCTTGTGTTACAGATGAAGAATGGTGGCTGACATGGCTTTAGTGATTTGCTCAGAGCTGGGGTTGTGACCCATGTCTTTGGACTGCAGACGCTGTTCTTCCTGTTCCAGAGCCTCTCCTCCTGCTCCTCCCCTCTGCCTTCCACGTGGGTCCTGAGGCACAGCCCTGGGGTTCCCTGGCCCACCATTCCCTCTGATTTCCATCCCAAGGCTCCCATGTTGATTGTGTCTGCAGGGGATGACTCCAACTCTTGGCTCGTCCAAATCAATGTTAGTAAAACAAACCCTTCTTCTCCCCTCTGTGTATCTTAAATATGATGATGTGGTGGGGGATCCCTAAAGCTGAGCCCAGTCCTCTTCTGGCCATGAGGAACTAAGTCCGAGGGTACATAGCCAACTTGCCAAGAATGAGACATGGCAACCTCCCGAATCCCTGCACTGAACCAGAGATCACCTACCTCCATGCTGCTTCCCTGAGATGAGTGCAGACAAAAAAGCCTTCCTAACAGACCCAGCCTCTGTTTCTCATTCGTATCATCCATCTTTACTCCATCTCCTCGGTTTCCTTTGGTGCCTTGTCTACACACTAATTTTTATGGAACCAGGCTTGGTCCATATGGCATAAGAAGTCATGTGACCCAAAGATCTTCCTAGAGCTATGACTGATTTTCGAACTCTTTTTCGTCACTTTCCATGACATATCACTCTGTGGGCACTTGAGTGTTGATGGTTCCTCCCGTCTTTTTCCTCTGTGCGGTTCTTCCCACCCACAATGACCCTTTGATGGATCTCAATACTTGCTTTCCTTAGAATCAAATATTATTCTTCCTGCACAGCCCTCCTCCGTTGGGAGCTTTGAACCCCCTCCTTCCTCTCTTTGCTATTCTCTTGGCCTGGCTGGCTCTTTCTGGCCTCTAAGTCCTCCTCTGTCATCGCCTGGAGTTTCTCCTCACCTGCCAGGCTCCACTTATCACTGAACCAAATTCTCGTTTTCTTCCTAGGACTTACCACAACCAGAAGTGATCTTGCTCCTTCATTTAACCCGTTAATTCTTGCTTCTCCCCAGAATGCACATTGCACTTGAACAAGGACCTCATCGGCCGTGAGCTCCACTTTGTCCCCAGCACCTAATGCAGCGCCTAGGAGCTCAGAATGTTCACATGACCAGGACATAAAAAAGAGTGAGTGAGTCTGAAGTACCAGCTCATCTGAGTCCTTGGCTTTGTTCCCCAAGGAAACACTTCAATATTTATGAACTGGGGATACTAAAAGGCAGCGCCATCAGCTTCCTGTGCAATGTGCTAATTAAATATTGTGCTATCAACAACTTTTACAGTTTAAACCTTAACTTAGAAGAACATGTATTACTGTTACTATTTTTCATTGAGATGAGTTTTAAAATATTGAAATAGCAGAGACACTATTAATAAAAAAATATATATTTATAATTTGAATATGGTATTGTGGTCCGAGTCAAGAAGAATTGCTCTCTGGCTGACACACTCTCCCTTACAACTTCATGCCACAGGTGAACACTTGTATCTCCCATCAGCACCACGCCCAAGCTTATGTTTACGTCCCCCCTCACCTGGAAACCCCTGAGGGGACCAACTGGGGCTGAAACAGCTTTGATCTGCAGCACAGTGCCATCTGGTAGGCATCCCATAAATGTTTTTTTTTTCTTAATGGATGCTTCTAAACATGATATGAGTTATACACAATATCCTGTTGGCATGTTTTTCTGTACAATTACAATGAAATGTAAAAAAATAAAAAATTAAAAAGCCTTTATAGACCCACGAAAATCTGTGGTATCTGGAAGATGGTGCCTGGAAGATGTCTTCGTCATTGTCACTATCCTACCCTTTCTTCCTTCTGTCTCTCTCTCTTCCTTTCCTTCCCCTCTCTCTTCCTTTCCTTCCTCTTTCGAGATGTGTTCTCTCTTCCTTTAGTTTATTTGCCTGAATAAGCATGAGGTATCAGGAGGTAAAATGATTCCACTCCCGAAAGGTGTTGATAACAGCACTGGGGACGTTTGATGGCCGCAGGAAATGATGTGGGTGTTGAAACTGCTGGTGGCATGGAGGAAGCATGGTTGGGGATGACCAAGGGATACCTAGACTGAATGTCTGGAGCTCCTGCAGCAGGAGCAAGCACAGTCCCTCCCAGAGACAGAGCTTGATGATGGAATCACTTCCCCCAGGAGAGAAGTGAGGATGTCATCGCTCAGGCCATTCGAGACAAACTGGAGGAGGAAGGAACAGTCACTATTTAAAGTGTTTCAAGTGTCACAGTGTGGTCAGGGGTAGGACAAATGCCCACCCTGACTCTAGGTTTATGATCAGTGGACAAGATGAAGCTACCTGATGTGACACCAATTAACTGAGACCCCCTGACTCACTGAGATCCCTGGCCTGACTCTCAGGCCCTTTAACTATAGAAAGCTTCTGAGGCCTAAGGGGAGCAGGAATGGAGGAATAGAAAGACACACCCCCACTCCAGGGAAGGGACACACCACCTCGTAAAAAGGAAGACAGAAGCAATCTGGACCCACAAAGGAGAAAGACTTGGGACCGTGGGGTACATGGGATGGAGGGCAGGTTTGAAAACTAAAGGGAAAAAGCAAGTATATTCAGAACTCTGGAAGTAATCGGAAAATTCTCCACATTGGCCAGTGCTAGGGGGGACCTGTGCCTGGTGAATTGTGTCTGTGAAACAGCAGGGAAGAGTGGGGTCTCATGGGGCTCTGTGCCCACTCATTGGCTTCCTTTCACTCTTTGACTCAGTGGTTCTGACTTCATCCTTGCCCTCCCTCCTTCATGGTGGCCTTGGGTGGGATATCAATTATCTTCCCTAGGCGTTACCTCAAAAGCATTTCAGTTCAAATCAATGAAGATGCAAAGTTAAACCATGCAAAGCCTCTGGTACTGAGATGGATACGACCATAGACACAACCAACATTTCAGACCCTTCGAGACATCCGAGGTCATTTAATCCAAATTCCCATCTTCATGGAAGCTCCGCCTTGCTCTTTCCTAAACACATCAAATTGTGGAGATCTCACTACCACCCAAGGAAATCTGTTCTGTCCTCAGAGAACTTTATTAGAAAGATATTCCTTATACAGGGCCAAAATGTCTCTACATAAGATAAACGCCATTCATTGGTCCTCCTTCCATGTCAAAGTTATGTAGAACTAACAAAGCAATGCTTGCCCTTGGCAGATCCCCAAATATTTGAAGCTATCACAAGATGAACATCCTCAGTTCTCTTGATTGCTTCCTTTCTTTTTGAGCTCGGCCATTGTCACCTTAATCTGCTCAAATTTATCATCAAGTGAGGGACATTGGGCAGGATACAATAACACAATTATGGTCTATCTCAAAGTGAAGCCGTACCATCATGGCTCCCTTTGGGACTCCACTCTCTATTAATGTAGCTTATGAGCCCATTGATTTTGGCAGCATCTCGCTGTTGATTCATATTGAGCTTATTGACAACTTTAGCTTGTACTTAAAAAAAAAAAAAACCTGTGGTCATGTCTCCTTGGTCCTATACTTGCAAAGTTGTTCTCTACAGCCACATATAGGACTTTGGTTAGATCCAGATCACACTGCATTTTGTTAAAGCTTCCCCATAGGTTCAGTAGGCAAAATTACTTTTGAATACAGTTGATTCCTCATTGCTGATCCTGAAGTTGGAGTCTGAATAAGGAACAGCAAGAAGTTTGCTGCTGATTTAAGAACCCCTGCAACCTGATGAGGTATCCAAAAGAAATGCAAAATCAACCCCTTCAAAGCATTGAAAAACGACCCTTTCTTTACCATATCCTCTTGGAAAGAGGAAGGAAGGAAGCACCCAACAGGGGGAGTGCTTCGTATGCTCTGGAAGACTTCCTACAAACCTTCTCGGCTGCAGCTCAGCTCTCCTTGGGTTCCTTGTCCTCACAGCTTGCCCTGCCTGGCAGTTCCCATTCTTTCTCCTGCTTCCCTCCCTGGCTCCTGGTGTATACTCCTCTCCATTACCAAATGCTCTTCTTTCTGGAAAGCTCCATATATTTTCAAACATAGCTCTGTTTACCTTCTTCGACCTTTTGCGCTCCTTAATATGGTACCCCAAGTTAATGCCACAATGCTGTATAACGCCCCCCACCAAATACCCAATATCAAACAAAGCTTCCTTTATCGTTAAGAGGAAGAAACATTGTAAATACTGATGCTGAATGTTTTCATTTTACTGTAGTCTTAGACAAATTTGATGATCATGTCTCCTTTACCTTTATCCAAGTTATCAGTAAATGTGTAGAAGAGGATTAGTTTGGAGAGCTCTGACACACATCCCGAAATAAACCTTTCCTCATGTTGTCTTTGATGCCTTAATGAACATCCTTGGGGTTTAACCATTGAGTCAATTAATTTACCATCCCATATTGCTTCATGTTCTATGAGAATTTTATTTAAAAGGCCATCAAGCTGGGCATGGTGACACATGCCTGTAATCCCAGCGACTTGGGCGACTGAGCCAGGAGGATCACAAGTTCAAAGCCAGTCTCAGCAACTAAGCAAAACCTTGTCTCTGAATAAAATATTTAGAAAAGCAACTTAGCAAAACCTTGTCTCTGAAATTAAAAAAAAAAAATACAAAGAGCACCTCCAGGTTAAATCCCCAGTTAAATCAATGCATTTTAAATATATATATATATATATATATATATATATATATATATATAATCTCTCTTATGTTTCCTTAATCTAAAAGCCTCACAGTTTTTTGGGGGTACTGAATGAGACATGATTGCTATGAACTGAAGGATAGTGTTTCCCCTAAATACATATGTTGAAGCCTCATCCCCCACTGTGGATGGTGTTTCTAGATGAAGTCTTGAGATGAGGTTTAGATGAGGTCTTGAGGTTGGAGCACCCACCTATAATAGGATTGATGACCTTAGAAAAGAGGAAGAGACAATTGAGACGCACCCCCTACCCCACCCGCATGAACCAAGGCAAGGCATGGGGAGAACATAACCAGGGGTTCTTCACCAAGAACCCCTCCATGCTGGCCCCCAGATCTCCAATTTCCAGCTTCCAAAACTAAAAAAATAAACATATGTTGTTCAAGCCACCCAGTGTACATTTCATTATAGCTTATAGATTTCAGGCTTACTCCGAGTGATCGACCACATCAGTTTCTAAAGAATCAGTTTCCTTCCTTTTACAGATTCAACATCAATTCCTGGCCATGTTCATTTGTTTGTAGTTTTCAGAACTTGATTTTTTTTTTTTTTCCGTTTTGCAAAACTCAAATGACATTTACCCATCTCTAGCCTTTCTTCGCCTCTCCCTACACAGTTCCTGATAAGAAGAACAACAATACCCAGCTTTCTCCTGTTGCCATCCAAGTCTTTACTGCCCTTATCCTGTTTTGAGCCTGTACTGTCTCTGGGTGTTGGTTGTCATGAGTGGACAGACCCTAGTGCGAAGAATATTTACTTTGACTTGATCTAAAGTTACTTGCTTTAGCATAGGAAGGATGCCCTGGATCTCCTGTGCCAGTCAGGGGTCCTCAGGCCAAACAGGCTTTGGCTGGTCTCCAGGAAATGAGAGATGAGGGTGTCCTCTCTGGGGCATTAACCACATTGCACCAGAGCAGGCAGGCTGCTGTGTGACCCCCGTAGCAGCCGACAAAAGAGGAGCATCGTGGATCACAGAGTAGTAATCTAGAACAAAGGCAAGTCTGAATCCGATACAGATGGGGTGGAGGAGTGGTTGGCTGGGTTTGAGATTTGAGAGAACAGGGGACTGGCAGTGTGATGAAGATCCTTTTAGCAGCAGTATTTTTTTGTTGTTGTTCATATTTTAACAAGCCGTTTCAAAAAATGGAGAATGTAGTACTTGCACATGATAAAATGTCAAAAAGAACAAAGAATACCATAAAACAATAAAATATATATCACTCTGCCTCCAGCACTGAAGTTTCTGCTGTGGAGCTTCTTTTTGCACCCTTCCAAAAATGTTCTGCATATACAAGCCTATGTAGATATGAGCACGCCCTTCTGTATACTTAGAAATAGGCAAGTGTCTATCCCAAGACACTCTTCTGCACTTCTTGCTGTTGTTGTTCAGAGGGGTATACGTGGATTCGGCTCATCTTGTTTAACATCTGTACTGGGTTCTACTGTAGGGGTGGACCATAATTTTAACAGCTGGGCTTGGAAGGAATGAAAACAGAATTTATGCCAAACCCAGGGTGTGAATCTTAAGTTTGAAGTGGAGGAAGGGAACAAGAGGCATTAATACATTTACATTTTGAGCTTCCTGTGTAACCCGAGCCAGGTCAGATCAACATCCTTTGCCTCAGTTTATTTATCAATGAAAGGGAATCATGTTCCTTCTGGATTCTAGTGTGAAAAAAATGAGAGTTAGGCTCCTTGAATATAGAACTTAGGGAAAACAGCGAATAGAAACAGAATGTATTTACCTTTTTACGTTTTCTTATATTGAAAATGTGGTGTGTAGGCAGACGAGAGCCCTAACTTTGGTTATAACAATAGTGATCTAGACTGATGTATTGGTGTCTCTGATGGGGCTCTGGTTTGGATATGGCTTGAGGACATCTTCCAAGTATTCCTGTGTTGGAGGCTTAGTTCTCAGCATGCAGTGTAGACGTGGGGAGATCTTTAAGAAGTGGAGCTGAGTGGGAGACTCTAAGGTCATTGGCAGCACTGCCCTGGGAAGGGATTATGGTTGTTTTCTTGAGACCCCTGAGTTAATTTTTGCAAGAGGGTTGTTAAAAGGGAATCAGCTTGACCACTCCCTAGTCTCTTTGGCTTCCTGACTGGCAATGCTATCTCTCCCTTTTGTATACTCTTATTGGGATTGTATGTCACACATCACCAGGTCCTCACCAAGACTGAGCTAAGGCAGACACCATGCACTGTAATCTCTAGAACTGTGACCTAAATAAACCTCTTTTCTTTATAAAGTTACCCAGTCTCTGGTATTTTATTATAATAACAAAAAATAAATAATACTTTCCTGTGAAAAATTTCCTGACTGGTTGTAAAGGCTTGATGGGGATTGACCCACTCTATCTGGTTTGTCTTTGGTCCTCACCAGTGGTGTGCTGGCAAGTGGTAAATAACTGGGTCTCCACAAAAATAAGAGTACCTGATTGCCATGATGTAAATACTTCCACAGTGGCTGGTTTCTGACGGCCAGCAGGGTTCCACTGAAAGAGGAGCTAGGGAGAGATGTGCATGGTTGGCTCTCCCAAACCCTCATTTGCCTCTGCACACCATAGTGGCCTTGGGGTTTTGGTGGCCACTGCTCCCTCTGAACTCCCCAAGGGCACCTCACACTTGCAAAGTCTACAGCCAGCCCCTGTGTTTGGAAAGGAAGCACTGAAAAACAGAGGTGCAGGAATGGGGTCTGCCCAGACAAATAGAGCCAGAAGGAGAATGGGGACAGGACAGAGGCCCGTGGAGACATTTAAGAGGGAAGGGGTCACCTTAGGCCTGAGCATTGTGCCCACGACCTCCCTGAGGAAAGTCTTGGTTCTCTTTCTATCTGACTCAGGACAAGAACTTCCCCTTCTTCCTCTTCCTCTTTACTTCCCCTGCCTCCCAACCCTGTGTTGGCCTTGGTCCTACTGACTCTCAGTCTCTGCTGAGGACTGAGGAGAGAAGGCTCTGCAAGAGGGTCCTCATGGAAATTGGGGGAAGAAAATCTGGACTATCAGCTTCCAGTCTTGCTTGATCTCTGTTTGTGGTACTTTCTGTCAACAGTAGTGTCCTTGGACCTCTCTCCTGCCCTGCAGTATGGTGAGGGTCAGGATCATGTGCAGGAAAAGTTTTTAGCCCCAGGGGGACTGGTGCTCTGCAGACACAAGGTCTCACACTAGGGTCTAAGCAACCTGGCCTCCGGAAAGCTCTCTATCAGGGGCAGGAGCCAGACAGCTTGCTGAAAAGCACACAGCACACAGAATGCTTTCCACACCATTCTGGGATATCTCTGATCACTGACACCCTGGACCTGAAGATAGACCACTTCACAGGAGCGCTGGACTCCAGCACTCTATAGGCCCGTGCCTTCCAGCCCCGGGGGCTGGGTTCTCTCATTTTCACTGAGCATACTGAAACGTGCTAAGAGGCTTAACCCTGGAGCCCCGAAGAGAGGTCCTGCTGGCGTCCAGTCCTGCCTCATATGGGAATATGACATGTCAGACATGCCCCCTTTGTCCTTCTTATTCTATAGCCAAGTGGGCTCAAATAATAATACAAAGAGGCGAATAAAGCCAGGGGAATGAGTTCTCTCTGCAAGCCATTGTATTCACCAAGTTCTGCTGCATAAAAAATCATCCTAAAACAATATATTGTTTGTATTTCACAATGTCTTGGGCCTCATTTGAAAGATTTTGAAGGCTGGAAACATCTGAAGACTTGACTGGGGATGGAGGATTTGTTTCCAAGGTGGCTCGCTCTTGGGCCCCACAAGTTGGTGCTGGTTATTGTTGGTGGCCTCAGTTTCTTACCCCACAGCCACCCCTAAGTGATGTAAAAGACAGAGCTGGGCACTGAAATGTCTTTCAATCTAGCTTTGGACACACTGTCCCTTCTGCAGTAATTTCTTGGTCATTTACGACAGCTCTGATTCAGTGTGGGAGGGGTCTGCATGAAGGCATGAATATAGCAATGGGTGAGGCTCACTGGGGCCATTTTGGAGGCTGTCTACCATAGTCCCTTAGACAGATATAGTCAGAACACCCAGTCACCCATATTCCGTCTGCTACCAGACAAGAGCGTCCAATCCACCAATATAAATCCATCTTCACTACCAGGAAACAACTGGGGGCCTTTATGCTATTTGTATCCCAGGGAGGCCAAGTGTCTCACTTAAACCACTTGGCAAATGAACTGGCGATGCCAAGATGGAGGTTTTCTGAAAGAGCCTGAAGCTTCATGCAGTCCTTGGAATTCAGGCATACAGTGGGACTTTGTGCCTTCTAAGGATTAAACCTACAAGAAGGGTCACGCTAAAGTATTTGTATTTATGGTTTTTGTTGTAGCAAGACATGGATCTGGCCAGATCGGGGACACTGTTAATTCTGGCCACTGGAATTAGGTCAGACTCTTTCCTCTCCCATCTCCCTTCACCCCACTGCTTCCTCTAACTTTTGGCTTCTGCCATTGAAAAGATCAATTTGCTTCTTAGCTGAAAAAGAAGGAATGATTGTGTAGAGGTGGTAGTGGAGGAAGGGCTGTGGGGAGAGAGGGAATAAGATTTGGGCCATGGGAGGCAGGAGCTGTTTGAGGCCTGGAGGACGAAGACCTATGCACACTCTCTCTCTTTCCCTCTCTGGTTGGGAATGGGGGACCCTCCTTATCTTGGTATCCACCCCCAGTGTGGCCCAGAAAGCCACAGCAGAGCTGCAGAGCTGACCACATACAGCACTATAGCCACATGGTGTCCTTAGAAGGACACAGCATTGCTGGCAGTATCGAGATGTCCTCCCATCCAATGGCTCGTGGGCAGTGGAGACAGAGAGGAGACCTATGGAGACTAACATGATGGACTCCTAAGCACTATTACCACTGGGAGTCTCTGACAGGTAGGGGGACATCACCCGGGGCCAAAGCCTTAGAAGAGCAGAAAATACTGGGGTTGAGATTCAGATGTTAATATCTGGTCCTTATTCACATCCAATGGCTGGTTAAACCTGGAGCCGTTGGACCACAGAGTTCAATCCACAGCTAGGGACTGGGGTGGCCAGGGGATGTTCCTCTCCCTGCCTGTTTCCAAGGGTTACTTCTGGGTTACTATCCTGTGGCCTGAAGTCTTGAAGACAGAACTCCTGGATTGGAAACTTAGCCTCTTAGTAAACCAAGGAAAGAATCAGTTTGTCTGAATGAATTGGCAATCTCTAGAGCTGCCAAGGATGGATCCCTAGAAATGGCAGCTTCCAAGGAGGATGCTAATTGAAAGGTACTGGCTGTAGGGAAGCCATCTGGTGACTCGTGCAGGACATAGGGGTCAGTGGACAGTCGGGATCCTTCTTTCTGTCCACAGCCCTGGCCTAGCGTGGGCAGGGAAGCACCACTGTGCCAGGCTCCTCTTCCCTCCCATTCCCGGCTGAGATTTGGGATAATGTTGATATTTCTGCTCTCCTGCAGGTGGCGCCACAATGTAGGTTTTCAAGCAGCAGCCGGCCTGAGGTTTTGCCGAGCCCTGCAGGCCCAGTCATGGGGCAGCTCTTGGGGAAAACATTCCTCTCTAGCACCACCAGGCTCTGGCGATTTGTTTAACGGGCAAATCTGGGTTTAAAACAGCGTTGCTGTTTCTAGGCTAATAAAATGGGGCTGGTTAAGTGAGGGAAAATGAGCATTTCTTCTCCCTCCTATTAAATCTGGCCCTTTCTATTCAGCTGTGAGAGATGAGCCAGTGCTTTTCTCCCCAAACATGGCAATAAACCACAACCAAAATCTCACACACAAAAATAGGCTTTTTAGAAAATAGGAGTCTGTGGAGCAAAATGCCATTTACTTCTCCCTCTTGTGGCCATGGGGCCAGGCAATGACAGGCTAGAGGAAGAGCAGGTGACTCACAGAACAGTGCCCTCAGGGAGCAGCTAGACTGCCCTGGAGGGTCTCCCTTCCCCCTCACCAGCTGCCACGGGTGGCAGAGGTGTGGGAGCTGGAGGGCTTGTACCACTACGCCCAAAAGGTCGTGTGGCTCTTCTTTTCCTAGTGTTTTTATTCAGAGATGGGTCAAAATAGCAGAAGGTCTGCCCTCATTGTGATGTGCCCTTTGAAATTTAAAAAAAAAAAAAAAAGCCATGTTCATCTGAAAAGAGATACTAAATCCTCACATGGGCAGTGTCCTTACCTTAGGGTCTCAAAAACCACCAATAGATAGTGCTTTCCTTGACTGTCATTGCTAGGGATAAACGTGGCAGGTGAGGGATGGAGTCTCACTGGAAGCACATGGCCTGCTCCAAATGAGAGCCCTGGGCAGTTGCAGAGCCAGGAACAGGACCCAGGGGTTTTACCTGCAGCACCGAGACCTTCAGCCCCCCATCCCCTCCTCCAGACTTGAAGGAGCAAGTCCAATGGGCCACTAGCAAGCCGCACGAGGGAGTTAGTGTGACCCTTCCTACTCTTCCATTACACTGTCACTGCCCCTTCCCGTGCCTTTCACCTGTGTCATTCAATGGAAGGACAGGAAAGGCAGTGTGAGGTAGGGTCCCATTAAGAACAGGAGAACGGGGTATGTGGGGTGGCATGGGGGGAGGGGGTGTGTGTCCCTCACCTGCCCATTATCACCCCGCTTTCTGCACACTTCTTCCCCATCATTCAACTCCGATAGGACTCTTCAGACACCTTATGACATTCATTTCCCTCAATGAAAATAAATGACACCACATGCTAGACGGCAGATAAAGAATAATAAACACATTTTATTTGCCACCTCTGAAAAAAAGTCCTTGACTTCCGGTCCATCCATCAGGAAGTGGGTCTGGAACTTGCAGCTATATTCTTACACACACACATACACACTCACACACACACACACACACACACACACAGAGAGAGAGAGAGAGAGAGAGAGAGAGAGTTACAACAGGCAGAAAAGACAATCAGATGGTATTAAAACTACACACTGGAATGACTGAGAAGGGAGCAAGGGCTGTTTTCTTACTTCCCTCTTCTTTTCAGTGTTTTTATAGCATATCCCAAAAGCTCCGTGGCAAACAGGCATTTGAAAAGACTCCATTGCACACACATTGATTGATATATACATTCCTTAAGCAACCCAATAGGGTTTTCTGTAGGACTATCTTGATGTCATCTATGGGCATGGCCTATAATAGTGCCATGCAGCAATTAGAGGAGACCCCTGGACATGGGGCCAGGACCCACAGAGGCCTGGTTTACAAGCCCTGAGAGTGGGGCCCCCTTTGGTTCTCCATCCAAGGTGCCTTGCTGGACTCATGCTGGTCTCTGTCCTGCATAGACAGACATTTGGCCGCAGGCTTCGTCAGCCCCAGAAGGATGTCAAAGAAGCAGCAGCATTGAGTTATTTTGTAATATGTTTCTCTGTACTTCTGAAACTAACTTGATATTGTGTGCTTTATCTAGAGTCTGGGATCCAGGGTTTCTGAGAAGAGAGGAGCCAGATCAATGTATTAACGTAAGCTAATAAGATGACTCCTCGTGCCTTCTGGGTCACGTAATACTCAGAGGAGAACTGGAGACTAACAGGGCTCCACGCTGTCTCCTGGAATACCCTTTAACCAAAGAATCAAATGTTGGATTCCTCCTGCTCGGATTTGATTCATCACCTTCTCGGTGAGAGCAGTTTCAGCAAAGTCCTGTGTGGGTAAGCCCAGCCTGACCCACATGTGCTGCCCACCTCGGGACTTGTATAACCTGTTATCTCACAGCTCGTTTCAAAGTCTCCCCAGTTTACAACTTTGATTTCTGTGAAAATAGAACCTCTATGGGAAGGTGTGGGATTTTATGCTGTTGTCAGTCATTCCCACCTAATAAGAAGGTTTTGAGATGTTTGGATGGGAGGGAGAATAGTGGGCAGGAAGTTCTGGGTGTGAGGAAAAGTTAGGTGGGAGAAGGGACATGTGGGGAGGAAAGGAAACCATGGACATCTTTGATGGGTGCCCATCGGGGAAGACTATGCCACTTCTCTGAACTATGGTAGGAGCTGGGGTGAGGGATGCCCTTCCAGAGTTGAGTAAACAAGGTGGGCACCCCTGAGATTTCTTTTGGTGGGTGGGGCTCATGGGGGGGGGTCTGTGCAAGGGTCTCACTTCCTGTCCTCCTCTATTTCCTCCCTGTCAGAAAGCTTTTTAAACCAGAGCATCTCTGGTTTCTTTCTTGGGGCTTTCTGAAACTACCCTGATACCATCATTGTTTAGGATGTAGTCTAGGATCTAGGGTTTCAGAGAACAGCCAGTCCCGCCTCTTCATGTAGACATCACTGGACAAGTCGGGTAACCAGCGAGCTCTGGGGCACCTGCCATTCATGCTCTCTCTCTCAGGTCTTCAGTCCTGGGTCGGGGTTGACTTCAGGTGCCACATAGGGGTGCCTTCGTGCGGGGAGCTGGGAGGTTCTGATTAGATATGTGTGTATACTTTGGTGTTGGGGAGTGCCTTATGTCATCTCTGACCCTCAGTCCCTCGGATGAGATGGTCCGCGCCCACATCATCACCTTTGGAGGAGGCTGAATGTGCCTCGCTCCGAGTGCGCATCGTGCGCGGGTATTACGGTGTCTGCACCCCTCTATCCCACATCACTACTGTCAGGATGTCTCGGGTCAAGCCAAGGGGACCCAGAAGGGTGTCTGCACACATCCGCGCTGGGGAGAGCGGGCAAACCCGCGGCGGCGGGCGTGTGCCTGTGGGGAGGCGCCCCCTGCCCCCTCTGCCGGCCGTTCTCCCTCGGTTTAGATGTCAGCCGCGAGCTCCGAGCCAGCGAGAGCGAGCCAGAGAGGGAGCGGCGGCGGGCGGCGGGCGGCAGGCGGCGGACGGCGGGGAGGGGAGGAGGCGAGGCGAGGGAGGGAGGAAGGGAAGCAGGGAGGGCGGGAGGGAGGAGAGGAGGACCCAGAGAGCGCCAGGCAGCTGGAGTTTTTGCAGCGCTTGGCCGGGCTTCAATGCACAGCAGCAGCGAGCCGCGGCGGCAGCAGGCAGCCCGGGAGCTCCGGCGGCGGCCGAGCCAGCGGCGGCCCGGCTCCCTGCCCCCTGCAAACTTTGCGAGCAGCCCGCCCGGGGGGCCGGGGGCGCGCCCGGGAGGCCCGGCTCGGACCGCGGCCGCGCTCTCGGCCGCCGCAGCGCCAGCCGCCGCTGCCGCCACCGCTGCAGCCCCGCGCCTCCCAGGGGAGCAGCCGGTGGCTCCCGCGGCCCCCCAGACCCAGCCCCTGGGAACTACCCGGCGAGTCCCTCGGCAGGGGCGGGGGCAGCAGCGGCGCGATCGGCAGCGGACTGCCGGGGGGCGGCAGCCGCTGCCCAGCCAGGCACACAGAGGCGCCGAGAGTGCTCCGCGGCGGGTCCCCAGTGCACTCGCCGCGCCCGGGCAGCGGCCCGACCGGGCGAGCATGGGCGGTGCGGAGTGACGCCGCTGTGCCCGCTTGGCATCAAGGACATTCAGCCCGCGGGGGTGGGGACGAAGGGGGGCAGCCCCGCGTCGCCACTGCAGCCCCCGAGAGCCGCCGCTGCTGCTTGGGCTCCGGGGCTAGGTGGAGGAAAGGGGTGCTGGGAATTCATCCACATTTTCCGACCTTTTTGTTGGACATTACGCCCACCTTGGACGCTGCAAGAGGAGCTGTCAAACCCCGCAGGCTCTGATTTGGCCCCCTCCGCTTTCCTTGGCTGCTCCCGGCTTCCCTGTGCCTCGGTGGAGTATTTGCGTTCGGGGCTGGGGCTGGAGGAGGCAGCCACACGCGCGCACACGCACACGTTCAGAGGAGGGCGAGAGGCAGCGGCACAGGCACCATCTGCAGTGTCAATGCGGCGCTCCCACTGAAGGAGGGAAACGCGGTGCTTCCAGGTAAGGAACCGATCGGCTGGGACGCGGGGCCGGGCGGGCGGCGAGGGTAGCGCAGGCGAAGATATTGGGTCCGGTCCGGGAGTCCTCGCTGCCCCGGAGCCATCCCATTGCACACACACAAACACACGCACACACAAATACACACAGGCACACACTGCGCTCACGCACCTGCCCACGTCCCACCTGGACACCGGCATAGGTGCAGCGCGGCCGGAGCAGGGATTTCCCGTGTTCTTTCTCCTCGTACGCTCCGGGACTCAGACTTCTCTTACCCAGGACTTTCAGGGTGGGATTCGGTGTATGAATGGCTCTCCCTCCCACCCGGGTAGGATGAGGGAGCGATATTTCAGTTTCCAGCCCCTTTCATCTCTAGCTGGTTTTTAAAACGGGAGAAGTCATGGGAGGTCTTGGGAGACCCGCCCAACGCGATCGCGACTCCGTGGCCTTTGGACACCCTGAGGTTTTAATGAGAGGCAGACTGACAGATATTCGGACAGAATTTTGGAGAGCGTGGTAGCCCCGCGCACCGGGAGGAGGCCACATAGGCGGATGGGGCTGCAGTTCTGTAGGGCGGTGCATATGGAAAAGACACTGCGTTTCCCCAGTAAGAGGCAGCACAAACGCCTTTCCAAAGCGTGGCACTGCTTCCCGGGAATGCGCCGGGATTTCAGGCAGGAAGGGGTTTCAGCAACGCGTCGCTGGAGTGTGTGTGTTGCTTGTCTAGGGAAGGTGTCAGGGTCAGATCCTCCTTAAAAGGTTTGACCTTATTCACATCCCCAGTCGCTAGGAGACCTAAGCAGGCAGAGCTTGGGACTCAGGATTTGGGTCTCCCTCTCACCTCCCTACCCTTTCCCCTGCCTCTGGCCAACACCTGTCACATGCCTTTGGAGGTGTGGGTTTGAGAAAAAGACCTAGGAGCCGGAGCCAGAGGGGAGTAGTATTCAGGGGAAGAAGGTCCTCTCTCTCATGACCACGTGGGCAATGCCCACGATATTCTCGGGTCTGGCAGCGTCCCCCAGAGCCCTGGCTGCTCCTGAGAGTAGAAATCTCTCCAGAAGCCAGTGCTTCCAGGTTTTATTTCCCAGAACCTTTCCTTTTCCTTTTCTCTCAGGTTGGAGTTTCACAGGCTGCTCATTTTCAAACTTTTCCAGGAGGAGGAAGAAGGTAGTTGAGGTTCCAGAAGGGCATTTCCTTAGTTCCCATCTTGGCTGCCTAAGAGTAACTCATTTAGGGGTTCAGTTATTGTAAGAAGAGTGGGAGAGCCAAATAAAATAGTATTTCATTATTTCAGGGTTGAATATCCATATAACAAGCTTCTATATTTCTATAGCTGTCTCTCTGAGGTGGCTTTTTGGGCAACCTGTCCCTTCCAACCTGTCCCTCTATATAAGTCATGTGGTCAGAGTGTCCCACAAGCCCACTAATGGGAGAAATAGGTTAGAAGCCTTCTGGAACATGAGGGGCAGGGAGCAAATGTTCTTTTGAACAAGAAGGCCTCAGTGCTGGGCACAGAATTGGGGTTGCTTTTAAAAATCCTGAAGATGGATGTGGAAATAGAGGGCTTTTTCTGTACCCCCAGCTCTATTTTCAAACTTTTCAGTTCCTGCAAAGGTTTCTGGCTAGGCTGGGGAGAAGAGCAGACGCCCCAGGAGGGAGATTGTATTCCTGCTGTGCAGTGTGAGCTGCCCTTTGATTGATTGAAAAGGGTAGATGGAATAAAGCAGAGCTCTCAGGCTGGGGAGAGCTCAGTCCATGGAGGAAGAAATATTATTTTCTTTTTAAGAATGGTGGGTGTGTGCACACGCATGCAGATAGACACATGTGTTCTCGGAGTCTAGTCAAATGTGTTCAATCGGTCCCACCATGTGTGATAGTGGGGTCCATCTCTGTCTTCTGGGCTGTGGAAAACTGGCAGTCTCCACATGCATACCCTTGAGTGCGTGGACAGGGAGATCCCACCAACGCATAGGGCAGGGCAGCACATGGTTTACAGTAGGAATAGTGAGTTCTAGCAACAGTGTAACATTCTCATGGGACATGGAAGGGGCAAAAGTTAAGGTGCAGATCTTCCTGATTTGCTCCTTTCTCTGCTTCCCGCCGCCGTCCTGTCTTTCCTTTCTGTCATTTTAATGCCAAGTCAACACTCATTATGCTGCTTATAAGCTGAATACCAGGGTCCAAAAATCCCCCACACTTTCTGCACTATTCTAAGGGTACCAGTTTGGTTTCTAGGCCAAGTCAGGCATTAATTAACATCTGAGTAAAGCTGGGTATACATCTTCTAATTTTTTTTTCCTGGCTTCATTGCCCAGCCCTGGATATGCTACAGGGTCACTCTCCCTCCATACCTCTTCTGACACCTTCCCTCCAAGTTCTCTGGGGTCTTCCTCACTAGGAAGGGAGTTAGCCACCCTGGAAAAGGCCCAGGCACAAATGATCCTCTCCACGCCCCTCACTGTTGCTGGATTGTGTTCCCGCTGCTCACCCGAGAACACAAAGTGTGGGTCCCCCATAGCAGCTCCTTCCCCGAATCCCAGGGCTCCCTCTGTCCTCTCGCACTTCATCCTGGATGCCCACTGACGCGCTCTGCAAACATTTCCGGAGGAATCGAGGCACCCAACTTGCCTCCTTTCTGCTTCTCGGTGCCTCTCCTATTCTTGCAGCCCCAGCTCCAGCTCCCTGCAGACAGGGGAATCTGCAAAGGCAGACTCTGCCTACACTTGGCCTCCGGATCCTTTTAATCACAATGAGGGCTGCTGGGAATTGAGTGGGGGGCTTTCTAGGGCAGCAGCAGTCCTGGGGGTGGGGACTGGGGGGATGGCTTAGTAACTACTCTCAGCTCATAGTTATCACCTGGCTTTGAAGCAAAGAAATTGCAGCAAGCCTGTCTCCTCATAGCCAGCTAGGGGGCATTTCTTAGCTGCTTCTCCCCATTCTCACCCTGAGAAGGCACCGCACAGACAATGCACATCAGAGACCTGTTGGAGTGGCTCTCTGACTGGCCATGACGGGGCGGCAGCATTACCGACAGCCGAGCATGATCTTAACTGCGATTATTAGTCTGTGCAACAGATGTACCATCCTCTCCGCTCCTCTGATTTGTGTCTGGTTCTACCCATTGTGAAACTGGTTCTGACCCTGGGCTTCTGAACAGGGTTGATTTCTCTCCCATGACACCCCTGTTTTCTTCTTCCTGGTTTCCTGCTGCCCCCTTGCTAATCCACCTCTTGGCTTTGTAAGCATTTCCGCCTGCCCATTTGCCTTCAAATTTGCGGCACTCCAAGAAATCAATATAACATGAATTTAACGACAGCTGGATGATTAAGTGTTATTTATATTTAAGAGCGGCATTTTAAAAAGATGTCGCGTTAATAAATCAAAAGGCTGTTTGGGAGAGGCACGTGATTAGGGTAATTGCCCTGGAGGCTCCATTGAGCAAGGCTCAGTCCACACAGAGCCCTGCGGACACTGTCTCTTTAAAAGCTGTGAGTCCCACCGCTCCCTCCCCCAGAAAGCCCACCTGATCCCCTCTCAGGGTCCAGGCTCAGTCTTGGGTCTCAGGTCCTAGCTGCCCAGGCTGCAGCATTCTAGTTGTGGCAGGAAGGTGGAGCCAGTGGGGAGCCTGGAGGGGGCTTTGCTGCCAGGTGGTAAGGGACGGACCTTCAAGGGAAGGTGGACCAGGACAGAGGCTTGTCCTAGAGGGAGCAGGCTGCTTCTCTGTCTGGTATGAAGCAGCTTCCAGGCAAAGCTCCTGGAGTCTACAGGAGGATCCCTGTCCTACCATCATGTGGCATCACTCTCTGGGGAAGAGGCAGTGAGGACATTAGTGTTGGTGTTAGTCCTTATGAACACAAGGGAATGGGAAATCATACGAATTAATAATGATAACGGTGGCCAGGATCTATGCAGCGATGGGAGAGACATCGTTCAAGTAATTCACACAGGTTGGCTCATGTATTCCTCAGAACTGTCCAGAACGGCAATCGCTAATGCTATCTCCATGTTTTCCAGGATGACACTGAGATGAGGGAGGCTCAGGACTTTGTCCAAGGTCACACGGCCACCAAGTGGTGGAGCCACAGCTCAGCCCTAAGCAATCTGACCTGGCCATGGCCCCTGGTCACTCTGCTGCTGGCCACCTGACAATGTATGTGCTCAGCAAGATGCTTCCCAGTGTTGGGTGAGTGTGCGGGGGGGCCAGGTGAGAATATCGGGCCCTAGTTTTGCCCTTGGATTATCTCTGACCAGATTTATTCTTTGAGCCTCAATGTCCCCAACCCCATTCTCAAAAGGAGATGAGTGTTAACCTTGGCTATGGTGTAAAGTTGCAAGCATCTTTCCAAAGAATGTTCTGTTCCTAAGGGTGAGTGTTACTCTGTTTGGCATCTCCAGTTTTCTCCTGGAAAAAATTAAGGCAGAGGAAATTAGTGAAGTCCCCATCTCTGGTTTTGATTCATGAAAGCTCTAAGTGTGGTGAGAGTCTGGCTCTCCTTACTGACTTCTTGGAAATCCTGGTGCTGTGGAAACGGTGCTTTCTTATTGAATCCTGAAAGTGACTGTGTGAGGCAGGGGTTGTAGAATGTAGGCTGGGAAAGGGCTTCAGTGGGATGCTGCAGGCCCCAGGTTGCAAAGCTTCCCCATGGCTGGTTCACTCTTGGGCAAGGATTCTTACCTTTGTTCTACTCATTCACTAACTCTAGGATTCTAGAATTTGGAATCCAGAGGCAGGAAAGAATCTCTGTCTGTGGATGTCATGCCATGCTGGGTGCCCGAACCTGATGGTAGCTGGGTGCAGGGCTCATTAGAAATTGGTGCTAATGGCCTATAGAGTCCAGCAGAATTTTGTCAGAGACCCAGAGTGTAGAGAAAAGAATCAGGACCTGCGATGACACAGGCTGGGGTGAGGCCTGAGGAATCACACCTCGATGCTGAGGGATGTGGCCAATAAGGTCCTGAGATCACCATAGACCAGGTTGGGTGCTGTCCTACCCCAAAGCCAGGGTGAAAGCTCAGCCCCTCTTCTCTGCACATTTTAGGGAGTAGTCACAAGTAAGGTCCTGGTATTTAGTTCGTTTTTTTTGTTTTGTTTTGTTTTTTCTTCAAAAGATAAATTTTCATTCCATGCATTATTTATTTGGCTTCTCCTCTCTGCTGTAAAGTGAGAGAAAGTTCTGCCAAACTTGGAGTGGCTAGAAGGGGTGCATTTAGAATTTCATCGCCTCTTCAGAGGCCACAGAGTGGCAGAAACTACACCTTCTTAAACCAACAGGTGTTTTTGAACTGTCGGGCATCCTCTCTGGGCTGCTAAGCATGGGCAATCCCCTCCTCTACACCGTGTCTTCTCCACGAACCAGGATTCTCAACAGCAAATTGGATTTTAGGATGTTTTGTCACTCCGACACAAAACAGATCACCAGCTAAGAGGATCTTGTCTCTGCAGTCAACGCACTAACCGTGGCCTCGTACAATCGATTCCCAAACTTTTACAGGGAAGAACCTTTTCATTAGGGAGTGTGAGAAGAGAAGCAATGGAGGAAGAGGTCCTGGGAATTTAGGAAGGAAATCACAGCCACTCCAAAGCTTTCCTGGTCACTGCTTACAAACAGGTCCTGTCTGACACTCATGAAGCTCTTCTTGTGTGAGCCCAGCTCATTTTCCCTGGAGCCATGTGAGCCTAGACCTAGAGGGTGGACAAGTGGACCCTTGGATTCAGCCCGAGGTCAAGAGGAGGGACACTAAGCAAAGCAGACCTGATGGGTTGTGTTTCTTCAGATGGAGGGAGTAGCGGAAGAGAGGAGGGCATGGGGGTGGGATGGCAGACCATTGGGTGTGCACTTGAATCAGCCTGTGCTCAGTGTCACTCACACTGCAGAGATCAGTGGTGTCCATTTTCTCTCTTGCCATCTCCTCAGCCCTTCGTCCTGAAGGTGACGTCTATAAGAGAGCAAACTTTCCCAAAGTAATTCTGTGGGTGTGTGAATTGGTGTAACACACACACAAAAGTTGCCATGTCTAATAAGTTTAATAAAAAACCTTGGGGGTAAAGCAAACCTAAAGCAGTTCCTTGTTGCAGGACTTCTCAGAGCCTTTAACACATTAGAAGGGATTGTGAAACCACCCACGTAGACATACTGTGGCATCTACTGAGAAACACTGGATTAAGGAGGTTCATAGCTGCACATACGAATGTCCACACGCCTTCATTCTTGACTGAGCAATTTCAGCTGAACTTCAGTATGACATCAAGTCTGGGGTTTGGGGGATTGTGCAGGCCCTAGGTTCTCAAGCTGAATTGTGTCAGGTAAGCAGCCATCTACCTCCAGCCTCCACATTGCTCAGCTGTCTCCATGCCCTCCTCTTCCCCTTGTCCTTTGCGGGCAGTAGACTTTCTCAAGCATGTGCACATTTTCTTAGGTTCATAGAAGATCCCTGTTCTATAAGTTCTCTTGCTTGCAAAGCACTGATGTGGTAGGAAGAGGTCGTCTCTGGACACAGGTAAATGTAGCAATCCCAGCTCTGTCCCTTAGCAGCTAAGGAGTCACTTTGGGTTTCAGCATCACTAGTTATAAAATGAGGAGGTTGTTCTAAGTAAGTGATCTAAAGAACATTTAAATCTGTATGTCCTCTTGTCAAGTGAGATTCTGCCTGGGATTCCCACATACAGCAGATGTTCTGGGTAAAGCTGGGGGCTGGGCTTGCACCTAGCCTGCCTGCCCTTCACCCTAGTCTCAGCTTGGCTTCCCTGGAAGCTCATATAATATCACTTTACTGAGGGGTCGGGCTGCAGGGGGGCACTAGTGAAAGGGAAAGGACAGAGAGGGGAAGGAAGGCAAACAAACACCCCCGAGCTAGTCAGGCTTAGCAGGAACCCAGCTGTTGGCTTGATCACTCAGGATGTAGAAGAAGACGTCTGATGGAAACACAGGGTCTCAGAACAGAGTGGAGGGTAGGCGCAGCCAGGCATTCATCTGTGGGTCCTTCCAATCTGCTGTCGCTCACTAGTCAGAGGCCACCCCACGAGGAACCAACCCCTTCAACTTGACCTTGTTATACAAGGTCAAGATAAGCTCCAAGCTCAGGTCCATAAGGTGGGGTTCTCCCTAGTGTTGCCTGAAAGGGGGACCCTTATAGGAGCCCCGCCTTTACCTCTGCAGGTGGAGAAGCAGCAGGAGCTGAAGGAAGACAAGAGGCATCATTGGGGCCACCTTCTCGAGAAGCAGGGCAAAGAGGTGGGTGGGCATGATGCCTGACATGGGGACAAATCAGGGGCAGGTGCATCAACTGGGAATCGGGGATAAGGAGCTGGTTCTGCATAAAGGACATGTTATTCTTTAGAACCTTGTCCTGATCAGGATGCTCCATTAAGAAGCCCCCCAAACTCCCAGAGCTATGGCAGCGCCAGCCAACCACATAGTGGGTCTCCCAATTTAGAACGCCATAGGATCCACATCCAGAGTGAGTGCCAGTCAGATGTCAAGAGGTTTTCTTAACTTGGTATGAGAACCCCAAGAGTGCTGTCATGGAGTGGTGTGGGGACATGCCAGGCATGTCTGCTAGCTGAGGGGCACAGCTGCTGGAAGTGGTTGAGGCCAAATGACCTCTGCTACTCTCCCGGTGTTAAGAAATACTCTAAGCATTGAAATATAATCAAACAGAGTAAATTTAGGCGTGAATATTTTCCAAAAGTCATTGCTTCTAGCCAGCCCTGCCCTTCCCTGCATTAAAAACAACAATAACAAAAACTAACTTGTGTGCTATGAAGCCCCTTGAAGGTTAGCCCGGGCAAAGGACTGATGGTTGCACTATGCTCAAGACCTCTGTCTCAGCTGTCTTCCTCATTAGATACCGACCCCTGTATGCACTTGCCCTTAGCTGCTGACCAATGTGAGCAACACGCTAACATGGAGAGACCTGGGTCTCCCTGAGCATTCTGGCTCCTGAGGGCAGGCGGTAGGGCCAGCCCCTACCTGAAGCAAGCTCTTGTGCAATCAGGAACTCACTTCATAATGGCAAAGAAGCTGCTGCTGAAGTGGCAGTGATGACAATTGAAATTATGTATAGCTGACCCTCCATATTAGTGAATTCCATACCTGAGTATTCAATGAACTGTGGAAAATAATAAACAGCTGGGTCTGTATTGAATGTGTATGGACTTTTGTTCTTTTCATTATTCCCTAAACAATGCCATATAACAACTATTTACATAGCATTTCCATTGAACTGGGTATTTTAGGTAATCAAGAGATAATTTAAAGTATACAGGAGGGTATGCATAGGTTATGTGCAAATACTATACCATTTTATTCAAGGGTCCTGAGCATCTTCAGGTTTTGGTTTCTATGGAGAGTCCTGCAACCAATTTCCTATGGATGCCAAAGGATGACTGTGTATCTTTATGTCTTAGATTGAGAGGGATCATTTCTTAGATTTTTTTGTACTTTATGCTTAACCCAGATCCTATCCTCCTGGAAGTGATTGATAAATATTTGCTGACTCTGTACACTGGAGCAGACAAGGTGGAGAAGAACACATTAAAAAGGCAAAACTAGGCAAGGACATGGCGGGACCCTGCTGTGCAGCTGGCTTGGGATTGGAGCACATCAAGGCAGACCCACTGACCTATTTCAGAGGATTAAGCTGGAGATCAGTTCAGGCTGAGCTCATCTGTCACCCTACCATGTCCTGGGTGAGGGTGGCTTGAGAGGAGGGAGGGCACAGTGGTGTTTTCGCATGGATGGGCATGGAATTGGTCTTGCTTTCTGTGTGAAACTCACTATGGGTTGGGTGTCAGTAGATTGAGACGAATGATCCAGCTACATTTCCCAGGGTATTCCAAAGATTAGTCCACAAGGCATCTCTCCCGGGAAACATTCCAGGGCCAAGTATGATCTGCAGTTACCTGGGGTTGTGTCTTCTTTGTGGAGACTTGAAATGCCCAGTAGGCATATTCAATGTGAAGTACACCTGCCCTTGGGAAGCCTGCTAATTCTTAGCTAGCTGTTTTCGGTTTATTTGGGGGCGGGGGGGGGGTCCCTCTGTGTGGGTGTATTTCAACCTGCTGACATCCTGGAACAAATGTTTGACAGAAAGCATTTTGGAAGATGCTGGCCTTCACTGTAAGTTTTCAAGTTCAAGTTTAGTTTGGAGGAAGAAAAGAAAAACAGGAAAATGAATTCTCTGAGGTGGTATAATGGAGACCCGTGAGGCCCAACTTTCAGAGGTGCTGCCTGCCTCCTATTCTTGTCATTTGCTTTTGAGAATCCCAGAGATGACTGTGAAATCCCATATAACTTCAGTGACCGTGGCTCTGTGATCTGCCTTCAGGTATCCATTTTCTAAAGGGACTGTTTCAAGAAGTGTGAATGCGGCTCTGACAGATTCTGGACTTGTTTCCAACAAGTAGAACTCTTTTTTATTATTATTATTCATTATAGATCAAGATGGATGTTTGTAAAATATGTGAGTGATGACATTCACCTTCTCCAGTTTTTTTTTCCAGCTACACTTATTGAATAAGAGGCTTCAATATAACTGACAAGGATAAATGTTCTTGATCAAATTAACAAAGGAGGGTTGAGTGATTAAGATGTAAATTTTGGGTGGTTGAAACAGATTTTCTCCTGGTGGTGGGGTGGGTAGACTTTGCTGCTCTAGAGAGGGCTGAAGGTTTCTGATTAGAGGGTATGTTCCTGTTTTTCACCATTAGGTAGTGAACCAGAGAGTAAAGTTAGGCATTTCCCATGGGGATCACTGTCATTGCCTGGGACCATTTTACATAGGTAATGATGTGTCTGTGAGAGAGAAAGAGTTGGGGTAAAGGAGGGTATCACTTCAGAGATGTCTGGGTTTGCATCATCTGGGAACACCCTCTAATAACTCACGTGCCCAATTCTAGGGCCTCTGCCCTGCTCTGCCCAAGCACTGCGCTCCATTCCAAAGTGAATAACAGTTGCTAACACACACTTACTCACAAAATTCCCCTGGTGCCCATTCATAAAGCATTGCACTGGTGATTCTATCAGCATTAAACTGTTTGGTGACTGAGTTTAGAATTATAGGAATCGGAGAAATGAATTAGCAGTAAATCAAGTCCCAGCTGAGTTCGAACCCAACTGCAGTGAGTTTTAAATTAAAAATATCTTGCTATGATGAAGCAGTTGTAAGTCAAGCACTGGAGCTCTGTCGCTCTTGACTTTGGAAAAGTGTGGCAGCCACCCTTTGAAAGGAAAATCCTGACAACAGCTTGTATTGATTCCCAGCCATGCTGGGAAATTGCCACTTCATTTCTTCTTCATAAACTGTTGGCTTTCTTTCCTTCTTTCTTTTTTCTTTTTTTTTTAGAAAAGGAATCCTATTTGCAGAGACACAGCAGAGTCTTGGGAAGAGGGCAGGTGGGAAAGGGCTCAGGTCCACGGGGGACTATTCATCGCATTCTCTTTGGTCCTGCTCAGGTGGATCACGTGGAAGGGGAATCTGGGGCTGCGGGTGTCGTGTGGTTTGTTTTCCTGCTCGGACCATATTTGATTCTCCTTTCTGGGGAATCTGCACAGAAGAACAACAAAGAGAGCACTTCAAGGAAGCGGCAAAGACTGTCATGTTGCAGTGACAATTGTGGTGTAATAGGAAATCATTTATGTAAGTTACGGTGTCCTCTGAATGGAGCTTGTGGGAAATGTGGCTCCAGCTCCTCCAGCCCCGCCCCCCTTTTCCTCCTGCAGAATAATCCTGAGGTTTTCATTTTCAGAGCAATTGAAGAAGTATTATGTCCTGGCCAGGGAATAGGGAGACCTCGCTTCGAATCCCAGATCTGCTGAGTATCTTCCAGCGAGTTCTTTCTGGCCTAGGCCTCAATTTCTCTTTCTTTAAAGCTGGAAATAAGCCCTTGCTGTCCCCCATCTGCAGCCAGGAGGTGAACATGAATGTGGTCATACATATTCAAGGACCTGGTGAGAGTCACTAGATTCTATTTACACACAGATTCTATTTGCACACAGAGTCAGGGAAGATCAAGAAAGAGAGAATGAAGACGGAACTGGGCCTCTCACCTGAGACCTTTACCAGCTCCTGTGTTTGCTGATTTGGGGAAGAGCTATAAGGGGCAAAAGTCACTTGCTGAGGATCAGAAAGGAGAGCGTAATTGGGGTATCAGGAGACAGTGGGAGGGAAGGGTTAGCACAGGAGACAAAGGCCTGCGTATTGCGGGGTGAGAGTGGATCCCAGTACTGATAGTAGTAGGTTAAACCGGACTTTGGAGAAAGAAAAGAGGTCATGCTCTCCCTCTATGTCTGCCTTTCACTGTGCTCCATCTAATTTAGATAGAGAGGTTAGATGTGATGTGATGGAATGCTTAACCACCTAACTGATCAATCAGTGAGTTCGGCCAGTATTTGTTGAGGCCCACTGTGTGCTAGGTACTGAACATGCTAGAGTTGGTGGGACACAGATGAAAGATATGGTTCTTGTTAGTAAGGAGCTTACAGTGCAGTGTAGCCCCAGCACAAAAGTGAATAGAGAATTTAGGGGCAATGTGGCATGAGATTGGGGCATGAGGAGAGTACCCTGGGAACTGTAAGATGGGCACCTGTCAGATATGAAAAGCAGAGCATTGAGACGCAGAAGAAGGGAGCATCCAATCAGGAGAAGAGGTTTCAGGTGGAGGAAGCAACGCAGGTAAGAAGAGGTGAAAAAACACAGCCCTTGGGCCACCTGCAGTAGTTCAAAGCTGAGTGTGATGTGTAAGAGAGGCTGTGCCAGGACCTGTGTAAGTGTCCAGCCAAGGGATTTATCTGGCAGGCAGTGGCTGGGCTCTAAGATTTCCAAGTAAAACAATTAACACAGTCAGATTCACGTAGTAGACAGCCCTCAGTGGGGTTCATGTGGACGAGAGTTGGCAGTGAAGCAACTCTAGCAACCCAGGGGAGACCCAAGAGGGGGCTGATCAAAGGTCAGATTTGAGAGGTACAGAGGCTCTGCCGTAACAGATGTTGAATATGGTGGTGCAGGTGGTGGGAGCAAGGGAGGGGGAGTTGGGGATGCCCTGCAGGTGTCCAGCTTGGGCAGCTAGTGGAAGGTTTATGGAGGTAGAAATTTCTAGAGTAAGACTAGGTTTGGGGGTGCGCATCAGGTGAGGGGTGGTGCTTTCTTCTCTGGACATGGTGAATTGAGGCCCATATGGAGTTTGCAGGTGGAGGTGACCGCAGGCCAGCAAATGTGAGGCTCTTGTGTTTCTGGCAGCTTCCTTCCGTGCTTCCCTGCTTTTTACTTCCGATCCCCGTTGTGGACTTTAGCAGTTCCCTCTGGGATCTGGCAGAAGCTTGGTAAAGAAGCAAGAAGACCCACAGGTGGATTTGTACATTTTCAAGTGGTCCGTGTTTTGAATTAAACATACCATCTTGAACCATTTACTTGAGATTACTCTGATAGCACTCCAGGGTGCCCCTGTGAGAGCCCTGCTATTTTCCAATGGAAAAGAAAAGGTCCCAGGAGGCTGAATACTACTTTGGCTATCACAGAGCAAACTCTAATAAGGACATCAGTGGCAAATGACCAACCTTTATCTGCACCCGAGCCTGTTCCCTTTCTGGGTACGTGCCCCCCACGTTCACTGAGCACTCACTGCAAATGGCATGGTCTAGTGAAATGACCTCCACCATGAGCTAAGAGATGGTGATTAAAATTTTGACCTCACTCCGGAGGAATGATGTTTACTTTGTCTAATTCCACATCCTGGGTAGTAGGAGTCAGCCTGCATACTCAAGGCCCATGGGAGGGATCTAGCCACTAGACAGCTGTGGCTTGGTATAAAGAGTGTTAAAGAAGATTTTTATTATTTTACTGCCTAAATTTGGGAGGGACGGTCTTTCCAAGGTGTCACAGGATCTACACTATGGTCTTGTACTTTTGTTTTGCACATCTATGGTGAAGACGTTTGAATTAAAATACCAAACACAGCCCAGTGCTAGTAGACACTTGACTAGTTTTTATTCCTTCTCTTTCCAATATGTGTGTGGGGGGATTGATTGGTTAACATATTAGAGTCAAGTCCTTTGGCGATAGACTGAGGAGTGGAATGGCTGGGTCAAATGGTGGTTCCATTCCAAGTTTTCTAAGGAATTTCCATACTCCTTTCCAGATTGGCTGCATCAATTTGCAGTCCCACCAACAGTGTATGAGTGTGCCTCTTCCTCCACATCCTCGCCAACACTTATTGTTTCTTGTATTCTTGATAACTGTCATTCTGACTGGAGTGAGATGAAATCTTAGAGAAGTTTTGATTTGCATTTCTCTAATTAATTGAGATGTTGAACATTTTTTTTATATATTTGTTGATTGATTGTATGTTTGTGTGTGTGTGTGTAGTCTTCTGGGAAGTGTATGTTCAGCTCCTTAGCCCATTTATTGATTGGGTTGTTTGTTGTTTTGGTGCTGAATGTTTTCTCTTGTAAATGGATGCTAATCCATAACGGGGGGGGGGGGCATGGGATGAGTGGAGGAACTTGGGAGGGGGCAAAGAGGTAGGAAAGATGGTGGAACGAGACAGATATCATGACCCTAGGCACATGTATGATTGCACGAATGGTGTGACTCTACTTCATGCGCAACCAGAGAAGTTAAAAATTCTGCTCCAATTGTGTACAATGAATCAAATAACTTTAGCTGCAACATGGCAATACAGTTGCAAATGGGACAATGGATCTGCTCTGTTCTCTGGATCATTTGTGAACATCTAATGAACACGGCTGTTCTGCGAGCTCTCTTGTGGGTAGGAGCAGGGATGGGGGCGTTTTGGGGGCATTAACCTTTCAAGAGCCCCACAGAGGTGGCAGGATTTCTGTTCCTCCTTGCTCACACCTCTGTCTCCAGCCTTGTTCATTTCTCAACTGTTCTCAGCACGCGGCATTTTGGTGTAACTGCACTTCTGATCTCAGGAAACTCCGCAGTTTCCCCCAGTTTATCTGGTGGTACAGCATTTCCTTACAGGGGGACAGAGGGCAGGACCTGGGACCCCAAGAAAGGAAGCAACATAACCACAATGACATGTGTGCTCCAGTGTGGTGGGGCCTCCAGGCCTGGGTAGCTGAGTCCTCTCCAAGGCTATCCCCAAGCCTGCAAAAAGGTAGGGAATCTCTACTATTCCTGTTTTCCTTGAATCCTCTTCTTATTTTTCATCTGAAGACTTCTTATTGACTGGGAGGTTATTAGATGCCTTCGGCGGGTGACAGCTTCTATGGTCAGATGTGAAGATCCTAGAAATGAGTCAAATGCTCTGACATAGGATGGTGCCCAGGCACAGGGGAAAATGGACAGAGAATCTGGGCTGTTGGTGAGCCCCAGCTGGGTGTGGGGGTAGTAGGAGAGAGCCAGCATTGCCATCCCAGCCCTGACACGTGAGGAACTCGCTGCCGTCCATCCTCCTCTTCTAAATATTAGCAAGACCAGCCATTCTTGGCAGATACTGAAACTCATGGAGTAATTGGTATACACTGTATTTATATTACTATAATTAACAAGTGAAATGGTATTTTATTTGCTTCTAGGATTTAAAGTGATGTAAGAGTTCCCACTTTAATTTGATGAGGCCCATTTTTGGAGCGTTGGCGAGAACTAGAGTAAAAAGCCCAAGGAATATCACATGGCCAAAAATAGAAACTAATTTTCTAGAAATGTCAAATAACATTTCCCTGGCACATATTGTTTTGAAAGAATGACATTTCACCTAAAACTTATATTTGCAAACTTTAAAGTATTGCTAGACGTGGAAGAGTTTTTAACCCACTAATCAATTTTGCAAGTAGCCTTCTCCACATTCCAGGCATTAGCCAAGTCTGAGCGCTTTTGTACAAAGACAATGGTTTACTTAGAGACTGTTGAAAAATTCAGACTGCCAAGATTTTCCTGGTAATTTGTAATTTATTGACTCATATTTATGGGATTTTCATCTACTTAATTGCAAATTTCTCAAAAGCAGTCATTGCCTCACAGACAGTTACAGCTCCCTTTGGACCCAATATAAAGTTGTTTGATTTTCTTCTCTCCCTTTTCACCTTCAGCTGGGTTTTCGGTACTTGCAAAGAGGAATATTAGAATGTCGGGACAGTAGAGGGCATTACATATCCTGTAGCAACCCTGAGAATACAGGAAGCCGGAAGTAGTTTCATGGAGAAGTCTGCATGTGGTGATGGCTATGCTGTGGCTTTTATTCTTGCTTTTGACTATTATTGCTCCCTAATGCATGGTGAATGGAGCATCCAATGAATTGGGGTCCTGACTACAGACTTACCCCATTTCTTGATAGGCACATAGGAGCTCCTGATACTTTCTATCCACATGAAAACTAAATTTGACTGACTTCCTGTTGTGTTGGGCAGAAAGTTACTCAGATTCCACAAAAGGTGAAAAATTAAAAATAAAGGAAAACATCAAAATGAAATTCATGGAAATAAAGAGATTTTTCTTTAAGGGCACACACCACTGTGGCTTGGCAGTAGGTGGTCTATTTTCATGTTCTCCCTCCCCCACTCTTCCATCTTCTGTGAAGAAGATCTTCAATTTCAGGCTTTTACCAACTCTCTTCCCACCCATTGTCTCTGAGCCAAATATCCTGGCTGGGCTGGCAAGTTTGGAACATTTGCAGGGAATGGGAACAACCCAACTTAGGTGGCCCCCACGGGGGATTCTCTCTTTTATTGCCTTTCCACGTTGCAGTTAGGGCTGGCTCCACGTCTGCCTGGCAGGTCACAGTCTGCACTGAGCAGAGAGCGCCGAGTCCAAGGTCAAGTCACCGCATGTCTGGGTTCTTGGTCAGAAGCTTCCCCAGGAACTAGGGGCAGCCCTACCTCACTCCCATTTGTACATGTCTTACGTGAACTTGTGCCATCTGTCTGGTACTTTATCGATTCATTTTTGAAATTTAAATTTTGAACTTTTTTTTTTTTTTTTAAATCACATAAAAATTCTTTCCGGGGTCTGGTTTGGACCCTGTTCCTGGCTGCCAAGATATCTTTAAACTTTGTTATTCCTTTCAGAGGGTTGAGCCTTCCCATAATGCCACACGACTGTTCTCACATTATATCATTTGACCTTCACAAGCCCTGGAATTTGTCATCTGCAAATTTGATAAATGTGACTCCCTGTCTCCATTCAAATTACCTATAAAAATATGAAACAGCATAGCCACCAAGGACAGAACCCCTTGGCATGGCATTTTCTGGAGAGTGTTGCTTCTGGGCTCGACAAGTAACCATTGATTCACCTTCTTTGGGCCCAAGAAGCAGTGGAGCCCTGAAGACCCAGGATATTCCTTGGAGTCAGACAGGCCTGGCAGCACCACCCGACCTGGGCCAGCTTGGCCATGCCCCGTGGTCAGATCATTTGGGGGCTCAGCTTCCAGTGATTACAGGTAGGTGGCAGCGGAATGTCTCCCCATCCTCCACTGTCTCCTGCTGCAATCTGGTCCCTGCAGACCCAGTTCTCCCACTCCTACGGATCTTCCTCAGTCTACAGGCACAACAGCCACTCAGCCTGTTCTGGAAGCTCAGAGAGGGTCCTCCTGTCTGCCCCAGCTAGTCTGCTGAGGTGGTGGGTCACCTTAACCCACCCTCTCCCTGCCGGACAGAGGGCCCATAGGGCATGTGGCAGGCAGAGACCCCTGGGTGTGGCAACACTATTACCATTTTCTGCAAGTGAAGGAAGTGAAACACCATCTCTGACTCTGCAGAGCCGTGGGAGGGAAGGCTTCGGAGGCAGCTACAACCGTACTTTGGTGCAAGTTTCAGTTCTCCTTCTACTAGGATCAGAGGGCAGAGGACTTTGAGAGCTAGAACCCAGAACTAATAGAACCCTAGGTAAAATCGGAGCCCCAATAGGCTCTGGGTTTGCCAGATTCTCGTGTCCATAGGCAGAGATTCCAGGGCAGTATTTCTAAACAATCATTTGTCTTTGGCACCATTTAACTTCCAGTGAAAATTATTGCTAGCCTCTCTTATGCTCTTTAACAAACCCAGTAGTGCCTTTTGGGGAAAATGTGGTTAAAACAGAGTAGATGCCGAAGGAACACTTTCAAAAGCCAACTTACCTCCTTGGGTATCTCTTTCTTTCTTTTCTTATTTTTTTTTTTAATTTGTGTGTGTGCATATGGTACTGGGCATTGGACCCAAGGGCACTTTACCACTTAGCCACATTCCCAGTTCTTTTCATTTTTTATTTTGAGACAGGGTCTCACTAAGTTGCTCAGGATGACCTCAAAGTTGTGATCCTCTTGCCTCAGCCTCCTGCATTGCAGGGATTATAGGCACGTGCCACCACACCTGGCTGGGGTATTCATTTCTCATTACAACATCCTTGGGTGTGGATTAAAACTAACTTATCATGTCACAATGTAGTAATTTTTAAGTATAGTAGTGATCCCCCTTATCCACAGTTTCACTTTTTACTGTTTCTGTTACTTGTAAATCAGTGGTCATCCAAAAAAAATTTTAAATGGAAAATTACAGAAATAAATGATTCAAAAGTTTAAAATTGTGCCCCATTCTGAGTAGCATGATGAAATCTCATGACCTCCTGGATGGCCCATAGTAGCCACAGTGTATATGCTACCTGCCCATTAATCACTTAGCAGCCATCTCATTTATCAGATTGATGGTTATGGTATTGTAGTGCTTGTGTGTAAGTAATTCTTATGTGGTAGCCTAATGCCATGTTGTAATGCTTACAACATTTGCCTCACTTCATCTTATTGTATAGGCATTGTATCATCTCATGTCATCGCAAGAAGAAGAATGAGAACAGTACGTAAAGATTTTAAGAGAGAGAACACACACACATTTCCACATTTATACTATTTTTACTACAGTATCTCATTATACTTATTCTATCTTATTATCAATAATTATATTTAATCTCTTACTGTGCCTAATTTTTATTTTCATAAACCTTAACTACTAAGCCACATCCCAAGCCCCTTTTTGTATTTCATTTAGAGACACGATCTCACTGAGTTGCTTAGCACCTTGCTAAGTTGCTGAGGCTGGCTTTGAACTTGTGATACTCCTACCTCAGCCTCCTGAGCTTGGGATTAATCCCAGCAGGGATTTACAGGCATGTGCCACTGTGCCTGGCTATGCCCAGTTTTTAAATTAAACTTTATCATAGGTCTATTTGTATAGGAATAAACATAGTATATGTTGGGATCAGAACAATATGCAGTTTCAAGCATCTACTTGGGGTCTCTAAAGGTAACACCTGTGAATAAGGAGGGCGCTATGGTAACGTACAGATATCATCAAGTGTTAGTCCTTTAACTCTGTGACCATGACCATGATATTGTTTCTTTATCACTAAGAGGGTAAAATAAACTTAAGGACTACTGTGACAATTAAAAGATATAATACACGGGAACTAGTTCGTACGCTGCTGGCACATATTAAATGCTTCATCAGTGGAGGCATTATATTGTGGGAATATATTCCCTGCTCTGTAGGTTTCTAAACCTTGTTAGTTCTTCTTCTCACCCCCCTGCCTTGGATTAAGACACTTCAGTTTTCTGGGTTTATAAATAGTCACATCTGTTTCTAACACTGGGCTCTAGCGAGCCTACTGCCTTGAGGCTCTACCAGCAAATGGGAAGAGAGGAAGAGCAGGTGGCTACTCCCATTACATCAATCCTGGCTCTCCCTCTCAGAATGACCTCTTAAAAAAGATTTAAAAATATTTACAGGAATTCCTTCACTTTTGGAAGACGAGTCCAGATTTAGCAGCCATGTTTACATATCCAATCTGTGCTCAGTTCCCCTGTCCGTTTGTCAGTGCACACATGTAGATGTACATTATTTTTATAGGACTGGGAGAGACATCTTAGATAATGTGTTTTTCTTTCCAGGCCATGATCTGGTTCCTTTTTTTCTTCAGTTTTGCCACTCAAGACTAAATCTGGTTTAGGACAGAGCAGATAGGAGACTCTTGGCTCATAACGAATGGGTAATTATTGCTTGGAGTCTACCTGATCTTTTTGCCAAGCATTGCAGGATGAGACATCTGCTAATGTGTGCCTGTAACAGAGTTATAAAGCGGAAGGGGTCCAGCAGAGACCGGAGGGGTGTGTTCAATGTGCCCAGCGTCCACATACTTGGAGATGCTCACCTGCATCCAACAGGGGGTGTAGAGGAGTTGGATCCAGGGTCTCCAGCCCCAGGCCCTGATTGCCTGGCAAGTTAGACCCAAACTACATGGTAAGGGCCTCTGAGATTTGTCTTCTTGGTCTTCACTGTGTGTCCTGCTGTCCAATCAGAATCCTTTGCCCCGAGACACCCTGGTTTTCAGAGCATGCTCCATTTTTCCAGGGACCTCAGCTCTGAAATCGGTGAAATCTCTGCATGAGGACAAGCTATTAAGCTTGAAATATTGCGTTATTCCAGCAACATTCTGGTTAAGAGAGGAAGGAACCATTGGTTGACTATCGAGAAAGGTGACTAGCCACGGTGGAGAGGGAACAAAGGCTGGGAACTTTGAATATTTTGAAGATGATGGAGCCTCTGTGAACAGAGTCAGCCAGCCTGGAGTAAGACGGTCCTCTCTGTCTCCAAAGGAATGGAGGCATCTCACTGGCTCACTGCCTCTCCCTGGGATCCTTGCCAGCCACTCTACTCTCCCTCACATCTGGAGTGATCACAGGCCCAGTACACCCTAGGAAAGCCCCCGTCCCGGATATTCCACGCCATTCCTGGAGTACGTGTCCTGATATTTTGGTTTGAAAATAGTCATCGTATCTGTACTTTTGTCTACGTCAATGCCTATATATATATATAAAATCTCTATTCAAATGAGTCCATTTGGAAAAAAAACTGAGAGGTAGTTAAATTTTGCTGTAAGAACTACTTTAGATGTCTCCTTTCTACCTCTGTCCTTCTTTCTTTAGACAGAACCTCCAGTGCTCTATACTCTGGTTGGCAAACCAGTGACCCAGGGGCAAGTAAGAGCTGACATCCTGCCCTTGTCCCTTGGCCAAGCCTTGTTACATCTCTTTGCTCAGGAGAATGTTGCCTTCTTCTTCCACCAAGATGCCTTCTGCCCACCAAGATCTGGTTGAAAAGAAGGCACAGCATTCCCTAAGTCACACTAAATATCCAGGTACATCAGTGGGGACCTTGCGGTTGGTACCCTTTCCTCCTTCCTCTCCTTTTCTGCTCCATGTGTCTGTTTCAGACTGTCTAAGGGACAGCTGGGTCTGGCCCTTCCTTCTGCACTTCATTTGTGTGGATCCTGTCAGGAAGTCCTGCTCCTGAGCTGATGGATGTCACCCTTTGGCTTTTCTGATGGGTCTGGGCAGGTCTGGGGGACCTGGAGATGTCCAGCAGCGCTACGAGCCTCCTGGGACCACACACTATTAGCAGTAATGTGGAAAATAGCTCAGGGGCGGCTGAGTGCTGCCTCCCCCTACATCGGCACATTTCTTTTAATGTGTTCTTACTGTCATTCCAGGAAATGTGGCCCTCAGGGTCACAGGCCACACCTGGTGCTGGCAGAAGTCAGCCTCGGGATGTAGTAGATCCTGCGTGTGTGGATGAGGGTGCCAGAGAGAGTCAGCTGGAGCAGCGAGCATCAGGCTTTCTGCTTGGGAAGTTCACCCAGACTGACTTCTCCAGCAACCAGCAGCAGGACGAGCCTCATTTTCATGATGTGGGGCCCCGGTGCAGTCTTTCCAGGGCGAAGGAGCCCATCCTGGAGGGCACGAGGTGGGCAGTGCTGGGCCCAGGACAAGATTTCTTTTTTGAGTCCCTTTCAGTCTAACGCAGTGTCCCCCTCAGCCAGCATCCCTTAGCTAACTGCAGGGGAGGGGTCCAGGCACCCGACTGACTCTGCAGGAGGGTGTTTCTCCTATGTTCATATCCAGGGAAATAACTGGAAACCTAAGCTTCTTTTATTTGGGGATTGCAGGCCGAAGAGTTGTGTCTCCGGATGGAGGAAATGTAGCCTCTGTGCTCACCTGAGTTCCAGCAGCAAGAGTCTAGGTAATCAGATCCCCACGTCAGCTGGAAACCTCATACCTGCAAAAGAATTTCCTTTTCTCACCTTCTAGAACATTCCTGCTCTGAGGTGTGCTGCAGGAAATTGCGAGCTGCTGTTGGAAGTAAAGCACCTCTCCCCTCCCTAATGCTGCTTCCAGAGGGTCACCCCTTAACCTCCCAGTGCCCTGCATGCAGGGACAGAAGTACTTCCTTGTGAGCCAATATTTTTGGAGTGGAGTAAACTAACAAAGAGCCCTAAAGAAACAGGTTTTGGTTTTTTTTTTGAGAGTGAACGTTTGCAGAGAACTAAATCAGTTTTCCTCAGCTTGCTCTTTTTCAGTATTTTAAATAAAGGTCTAGGAGTTAGGTCTCCAGCACAGAAGTTCTGTGATCTGGGACATCATCTCAGAATGGCTTTTCCAGCCCCAATTAACATCCTCCCTGTTCCTCACATTAACTCTCAATGGGAGCTTTCCTGTCAAAAGGGGGAGGCGGGCCACCACTTAGCTTTCCACATACTGTCAACTTTGGCCACATCTTGGCTGCATGTGAGGCATTGATTTTACGTGTCCCTCCTCAGCAAACCTGCTAATAAGATTCTTTTCTCTCCTCTCCTTTCCTTCCCCCACCCCCTTCAACCTGGCCCCGACTCCCGGTCAGACCTTGATTACATGTCTCATTGATTCCATTCAGCTATTTATTAATACACTAATTAGTATGTTCATTTAAAGGAGAGTGACACCGCTTTTTAAACATAAATGTACAGAGGTGCAGGTTAATGGAAATCTCTGTTTATTTAACATTGATGTCTGGTGTGAAGAGGATTCGTTTTGGATGTTAAGAGGACACAGGGGTTTTTCCGGGGCTTGAATCACTTTAGCTGACAGTCACTAACACCCTTTGAAAGGTGACACCTCGAATCATATTTCATTTTCCTTCTGTGATCATAGACACTCCATGATTCGAGTAGAGAAAATATGGGATGGCAGAGATGGTGCAGGGCTGGCTGGACACAGTTTTTTTTTTTTTTTTTACAGACGTTTCTAATTGTAGATGGGAGCTTCCTGGACCTGAGGCAGTAATCCTGGAGGTACATTCTACTTGGGCTCTAGGGCCATCAGGCATTTTGTAGGGAAAAGTCTGAGATTGGATGAGCATTATGGTATTCTTACAGGCTTGCTCTTTTGATCTTGGGTTGCTTAGTGTTAATCAGGGAATGCTAATTCTGGAACAAACAGCCACCAACTCTCAGTGGGTAAATACTTTGCAGGCCAATTTGCGGGGGGGGGGGGGGGCAGGGGGTTGCCCCATGAAGTTGTTCAGGAATACAGGTTTCTTCCATCCGGTGGCTCCATCATTTCTAGGGCTCTCCATTCTCTAATGGTTCTTCTACATCTGGTCAGGAATGGAGAAAAGAGAAAATATAGTCATCTCCCCCAGTTCTCTGGGGATAAAATTCCAAGACCCCTGGTAGATACTTGAAACTGTGGGTAGTCTGAACCTCATATATGAGCATTGTTAATATTGTGACAGTCATTCTGATAATAACTGAGTTGGCTAGTAAATGACTAATGAGCAGGTGGCATATACAGTGTGGATACACTGGACAAAGGGATGATTCACAACCTAGGTGACATGGTGTGAGACAGTGTGAAATTTCATCATACTACTCAGAACAACATGTAATTTTTTTGTTTATATATATTTGAATTTTCTATTTAATATGTTTGGATAGAGGATAGAAAGGGCTATTATATGTGAAGGAAGTTATAGGGGTGGTATATGGGCCTGGAATAGGACCTGGACCAGGATCACTGTCTCCAAGTCCAGCAGTGCTGGAACTGGACACTGTGAGCCTCAAAGTACAGGAGCCCAGTGCAGCTGTAGACCATCCCAGAGACTGAACAGGTCTGAGAGAGTCTTCAGGACACTGCCAAGCCAGGAGTAACTGAGGGGGCAATACTATATACTTTCCAACAGGGTAGACTCTTCTTAGAAGGTCATTTTATAAACTTAATGGACAACAAAGAGGAGTAGTAAACTGAAAAAAGAAAAAAAATAATAAAACAAGTAGAAGAAAAATTTACAAAATTCCACCCAAAAGAGTAGATTCATGTTTCAAAAGTCTTGGGGGATTATATTCCCATTGGATGGCCAAAGTGCTCGGCTCCTGGAATAGGGAGCAGAGTCATGTGTATGGGATGCTGGGAGCTGCTCAGGACCGTGCTTTCGTGGGATGCATTGGTTTGGGAAGAGATGAGTTCCGTGAGGAGTCTTGGCCAAGGGCACCACTGTAATACATAGGTCCCTCCCTCTGCTTTCCCCCAGTGACTTTCCCTTTTACTTTCCCCCAAGCCAATTGTAGTTCTGGCATTCCTTGTTTCACTCCAAGGCCATATTGTGTCCATGCTGGCTGCCTAGTAACAGGGAGGATTCCTAGACCACTGTCCAGTTAAAGCCACTTAGGAATGTTGGTGGCACTATTTGTGTTAGAGGTCAGTCCAGCTTCTATGAAGAAGGCTACACAATGCACACTGTGGCTGCATCCAATGAAACATGAAACAATTCCTGCTCCTGGGAATACAGCTCATGGGAAGAACAGAACACTAAAGATGTTTGTACAAGAATGATTATAATGGCATCAATCTTTGTGCCAAAAGCAGTGGGAGGAAACTAAAGAAAATGCTCATAAATCGGAGGACGGCTCAAGAAATTATGCTAGATCCGCACCAGGGAATATCAACAACCATCCCCAAATAAACTCACACCTAAACCCAGTAACTGGGGGATTTCAGTGAGGGGTTGTGGAGGGAGAGAACATGTGTAAATGACTGTGTGAGTTCGATTATATGAGCATGGAGAAACGTGGAAGAATGTATAGTGTGAACGTCCTCCTGGAGCAGGGAGTGGGAGAAGCAGGGGATGGAGGAGAGGAAGAAGTCAAAACACAGATGGATTTAGACTTCTGGGTGCTGCAGGGTGTGAGCAGCGGCGGGAAGGGTTGAGAAGGAAGGTGACTTGACTTGATTAATTCTTAGAAATGTCATCATCATGGTGCTGTGGTGGATGGTGTAGAGGTGGTGACCTTGGAGTAGGGAGTCTGTTAAATCACTTTGGTCCAGGGAAGAGGTGTTGAGGTTTGGGGCTGAGAGAGGGGATGGGAGGCAGGGAGAGTGGTCCAGGGCCTTGATGGTAATCAGACAAGGCAGCTGAGAAGCACCGAGGACCAGCAAGTGGCTGTGCTGCAACAAAGGGAGGGAAGGTAGGAGAAGAGACAGGTGCAGAAACAGCAATGTGGCGCATTTTTGACAAGCTGAGTTGGAGGTGCCTGTGGGACGCTGCAGGAAGATGTACAAGATGTGACTATGTGAGTGGCCTGGGGATCAGAGGGAGACAGAATGACTGAGGTCCAGACTAGGGATGGGATGAGGAGCTGTAGTCAGAGATGTGGTCTATGCAGCCCAGTGGCATGGGTGACAGCAGCACAGTGCCAAGGTGATTTGGAAGGTCATCAGCAGGCAGAGGGCTGGACTGTCCTCTTCCTCTTCCCAGTGAGTCTCGCAGACAGAATCCTCTAGGGAGAGGAGGGCAGGTAAGGTCATTGTGTATAGCAGACCTCAGTGCTTTGCAAATACAAAACTAAATCATATTTTAGTAAAATCTTAAAGTACATGATTTTTAAAAACCAGTTGAGCTGCAGTCGAATCTCCTGTAAGTGTGTACTGATTGTCTTCCAGCTTTAGACCCGTCCTCAAGAGTGTGCCTCATAATGGGGCCTAAAGGCGCCTCCTGGCTTCCTGTCTGCTAGAGGACGGGTGGGCTCCTCATGCTGTGGCGGGGACACTGAGCTGCAGCTGGAGACCCTCATTCCAGCCCTCACTTTCTTCTTTGGGAATGTCCACTCCCTCCTCGGGAATCCTTCTTCTGGGGTCCAAGAGCGAATATTGTTAACGGCACCAAAGGGCACAAACAGTGGAACAAAGTAGTCCATCGTGGTGTATTTCCCAAGGTCTGTCCAGTGCTCTGAGCTGTACCCAGGTCTTGGGCTCAGCTTCCCCTCCCCTGTCTGCCTAATTTTTTTGTCTTCTCCTTTCTCTATAGAATGTGCAAACTGTGACTCATGTGCCTCTTTGCAAAAATTAGCTGAGCATTCTAAAATCATTTTAAGAAAAAAGAATTCCCAGCCCCCACTGCTCTCCAAACCAACCAACCAACTGACCTCAAGAGAATATTAAAGATGCAGCAGTAACTTAATCCAAATAACAATTTATGTGAGTGCTAAGGACCCATTTCTGCAGTCAATATATGTTCCTGTTTTCCAGAATTCCAAAGCAGGTGGAGGGTCAAGTAAATGTCCTCCTCACATCAGGGAAATCGGCTTCCAGGAGTATTTTAGAATTCACTTGCTTTGAGGATTTTTTCAGGATCTGTAGTTCTAAGTTTCAAAAATTTTAGGGGAAGTCCAAATGTGGCAGAGTCTCTGTGGTGGACCTAGGATTTTACAATGTTCCCTGGGTGGTTCTCGTGTGTAGTCAAGTTCAGAGTCACTGGTGGTTCTGCCCAGGAGACCTGAAAGGGTGTGAGTAGTTGATAAGTATTTTGTCTTAAGAGGAGATGAGGCTCCCTGGGATTTCAGGTTTTAGATGGGGTGCATTTTATTCATGCAGATTAGGAAAGAACCGATCTATGATTTGTTTCCCATTTCTAGCTCCAGAGAGTGTTGGGTATTTACTACGAAGTGTAATAATGGAACTCTTAGTCTTGGTGTTCGGCGGGATCGCAGTGAGACATCTTCTCTGAGATGGGTGATTGACACCGGGAGCCCAGAGCACCTGGCAGCCTTTCAGCTGCAGGACTTGCACTGTTATCCTCTTGCCATGATTGTCTATTTCCATATATGAGCCCCCCCCTTGGGCTCTCTCCTCGAAAAACAAAACAAAACACCCCCAAAATGCCTGCGAATTGACGGGACATAAAACAATAACAACACATAAATAAAAACCTCCCTTGCACTTGAAATTGCCCTAGGCTCATCTGCTTATCATAAAAATTCTTTCTCTGTCATCTTGCAATTAGAATTAAATTCTACTCTGAATTAATTTTGCATTAGGATTTAACTTGATTAAAGACGAGGACTGGGTGAGCGTGGAGCTCCACTTCCTACTAGGATAACTAAGCCCAGTTCAACAACCAGGACTCCCCAGACCCTTCCCCAACCCCACCGGATTTGGGGCATGGCATTCCTAGAAACTCTTTTGAGACTTACCAAAGCCGGGCTTTGTCTCTCTTCTCTCTCTCCCCACTCAGGGCCCTGGAGCAAAGCCATCAATTCAAAGGGCTCTGTGTGGCTGGGTGTTTTCTTTGGTTTCACGTTTTGTTCAACAGCATTGGATCCGCTCGCACTCAGACTCCCCGGGGCCGTGTGTGCGTCAATGCAGGCTTTCTGTCCTAATTTGGTCATGGTGATCTTGGGCTCTGTAGTAGTGGCTGCAAAGAGAGGTGCTCTCTACTTGCTTGTCATCTCCAGGGTCTTTTACCAGCTGCTGCTTACACTGAAGTGTACAGCAGCCCCAAGAGTAGAAATGTAGGCGACCAACAATCCTGGTGGCTGTGTCTCTGGGGTCTGGGTGGTTTTAACTGTCCCCTGTCTCCTCGGTGCTTCTGGCTTGTCTTGCTGTTTCACCGTCTGTTCTTCACTTCTGCATTGTAGACATGTGAGTCAGAACCCCTGGTTCAGTGCTGCCCCTCACCAGGAGATCCCCGGAGGAAATTGCAAACATCTCCCAGTCTCCCACTTGGCTTCTGTCCCCTGCTGGTTCCCCAATCAGGAGTGCCCCGCCAGAGGAACCGAGGGAACAAGATTGGCATAGAGAGGATGTATGTTAAGGGATGCTCAAAGATGTAGGCATGGGAAGGTTCCAGAAAGCAACATACTGTTGGCTCTAGGTAAAGACTGGGCTCAGATGTAGATTAAATTTGCATCTCTCCACTTCCTAGCTAGGGAAGTTTTTCATATCTCCCCAAAGCTAATTCTTCCCCTTTAAAAAGGCTGCACCTTCCTTACAGGTTGAGAGAGAGGTTACGGGTATATAAAATTCTCAGCACTAACATTTGCACCAGTGCAAGCACCATCGAGGAGGAGCGTGGCCTTGTATACCTCTCTTTTGGAAAAGTCTTTCCACTTTAAATTCTGTGAATGGAATCAGGAGAAGTCTCACCATGGAGCTAGCCTGCTGAAATTCAGTTTACTGTTGCAAGGAGAGGAAGTATTTAAAAAAATAAATGTACTTTTCAGGCCACTTGTAACAAATTGCCATCCTTTTGGGCTTCCTTTCCTTAAAGAGTGAAACCAGATGGGCTACTTGGGCATTTGACTTGCCTGCTTTCATTTTGTGAATTTCACGGGTTTGGTCCCATGATTCCCCAAGCCCTGTTTCTTCTAGGATTCACCTGAGGAACTTTTGAAAAATCATTGATTTTTTTCGGACTGTCTGATTCAGAATCTCCAACGGTGCTGGGAGTCGGGGTGGGGGTGGGGAGCCTTCTTGAAAGGGGTGTAAGGTGGATCTGATGATAGTTTCAGAAGCCCAGGGCAAGATCTCTGTTCACTGGTGTGGAGTTTGTTTTAGTCATTTACATTAACGGTGTTTCTTCTCTCCTCCGCTCTCCAGGGTATCATTAAAAGAAGGTTTGTACTCAAGGGATGCTCAGCGTCTGTCCCCTTCTGTTCTTGAGTCTAAATGAGTGTTCGGTTGGGGAGTAATGGCCGTCCTTATTGGCCCACTGGTACCACATTCTGGATATATTCTTACAAATGGCTCTGACCAGAATTCAACTTTCTTTGGACTTTTAAAATTTTTGCCTGTGCTTTGAATTCTTTTTGCTTTCGGCTCCAATCGCCCTGCAGGAGAGCACACTGAATCCACTAAGACTGGCAAAGCGTGAGCAGACCAAGCCCACCCTGAGCTAGTCCGTACAGTGGGTTTCCCTTGCTTCTTCCTTTTGTCCTCAAATCTCTTTATAGGGCTTGTGCCCAGCTGTGGCTCTCCGGAGCTGTGAGGGAAAGATGGAGGGAACCGTGAGATGGTGGATGTCCTTGCCTCCTCTTCATGGGAAGGGGTAATACTCAGGCCGTGGTGCTCAGCAGCTCCTGCTAGAACTGGAACCAGTGATTGACCACAGAAACACTGTTGGAGGATTTTGTTCATGGCTGTAAGAGCCACTGCAGGGAGAAATTTAAGAATTACAGAGTCCCCCACCCCCACTCCCACCTCTACCCCGCCCCCACCCTGCCTTTTTCTTTTTCTGCTTCTCAAATATAGGTTTCAGGTGTGAGGGATCCTATTCTGGAATTATAGGAGTTTTGTTCCTCCTGTGGATTTTGGAAACTTGGGGGAAGGAACTGGAAGCCTCAAATCTACTCCTATCTGAGGATCTGTAAGGACCCCCAAAGCTTAGTGACTCTCACATGGATCCTAAACCAGTGGTTTTCAAACGTGACTGCTAACCAGAGGCCCACGAGCCAAATCACATTTGCATTTCATTTAGGTCCATGGAAAGCATTTTGCTGTGGCCAACATTTAAAGAGCAGGAGATTTCTCTTCACATGTGATTTTACACCTCTGTGGAAATACAGGCCTATCTGAGAACACTGAACTTCTGTTCCCATGTGCAACCACCGGAGGTAACCAGGGCTACTTCCCAGGGGACACTCGCTTTCCAGCTTGTAAAGGGGCTCCTCTTCTGCCCCAACTTGTTTCCTTCACCGGTGTTATCCCTTACTTGCCTGGCTCTCTGGGTTAGCTCTGGAGTCTGGGGGTCCTCCCTGTGCCACGGGAATTACCCGGACACCCAGTGAAGTCATCGGATCCTGGCCCCCTGGTCCTCTGAAATTCTGATTCCACAGGTGGGATCCCTCTGCAGGAAACCACGTGGGGGCAGTTTGTGCCTAAGAGCGCCAGGCATGATTTCTTACAAGACAGACACCAGGCAAATCCCATCGGGAAGAGAGGCCCCATAACCACCACGGATGCAGGGTTGGGAGTCCAGGCCTCCTGTGGGGATGGAAGGTGAGTTTTGCTCTCACAGGTCAGCTGTGGTCTGGAAGGTGTTGACGTCTTTGTGGCCACGCTTAGTGAACAAAACTTGCTCACTGAGAGCTTCTAGGAGAAGCAGAACCCATCTCCCACTCCTCACTCTTTCCAAATGGAAGCTCGGCCTTAGAGCCAGTGGCCTGGGTGGCTGGAAAGTGATTCCGAAAGTCAGAAATGAGTTGAGGGTAGCCTTGATCATGCCTTTGCTTTCTACCCAGTCCTCCATTGGACTAGCTAGTGATGCCTGGAGTTACCAAAGGTGATTGGCTTCTCGGCTCTCATCAGTTCCCAGAGTTGACTGGCTGTTGGGTTGTGCCCTTGTCTTGCCCCACCCTTAGTTTTGAATATGCAAAGTTATTCTATCAGTCGGTGGAAATACACCCATCTACCTCTTGCTGGGTCCAGACCCAGGGTGCCTGATGATCTTGTGGCAGAGGGTGTCACACAATCAGCCTCACCTTCCACTACCCCCATCAACACTCCAACTTCCCTCCACCCCTTAACACTTCTTGATACCTGAATCCCAACTAATCCTTCTCCTCACTTTTCTTCCTTTCTTCTAGAAAACAAAAGCAAAGAATGGATCCCTTCCTTTCTCAGTATTATGGAAATCCAGATGCTTTTTGCTTTTTTTTTTTTAATAGAATTAAGATTTGAAAGCAAAAATGTCAGAATGCAATTCCAGGGAGTGGGGAATTTTCTTGGGACTTGTCATAAAAGAATTGGGAGAACACTGGATCCCTCTGTGGGATTGTGGTTGGGGGTGAGTGTTTAGGGATTATTTGAAGGATATGGGGATAGGTGGCTGACTCCCTCATCCCATCTCTCTCCATTCAACAAATGCAATAAGTATTTATTGAGTGTCTCCTGGAAGCCAGTGTCTCCTGTGCCAGGGGTTGTGGTTCACCTGGTAAGTAGGGCTCTCCCTGCCAGGAGTGAACTCTCTATTCCCGGGATGGCTCTGCTCAAGCCTCGCTTCGGAGTGAGAGGTTTCCAGATCCTCCACCCACTCCTACATTCTGACTTTCACTAGGGTAAATTAAGGCAACTCACATGAGCTTATGGAGTGATAACAAGAGGTAGGGTCCTTCTGAGAGAATTGAAGGAGCTTTGAGTCAGACATTGAGAGCCCAGAGGATACTGGGAGACGGATTGCTGTTCTCTTGATTTCTGGATCTGAAGGGGGAGTGGAACCCTGGGATAGCTAGGAGGAGGAGAGTACACTCGCTTTCTGCAGGTCTTATTGATTTGGGGCAGACAATTAATTTAAAAAAAGACTAAAGCAAACAGGTTGTATGGGCAGCGTTGCCGGATATGGCTGGATTGCTCACCTCTGTCTGAAGCTCAGCTTCATCCCAGATCAATGTCAAGCTCTGTAATTTATTTATGAAATTATATAGCCCTTCCTCGAGTAACATTTTACTTTTATTTCATTTCATCTTCCAGATCCCCACAGTGAGAGCAGGAGTTATTTCCTCATACATAGCTGCCTTTTGACACTCATTCATATAAATGGAAGGGAGGGTGGGGAAAATTCCAGTACTATGAGGCAGACGTCTAGGCCACGAGGTATGATTATAGTTTAAAGGTTTTTATTTCCACTGAATTCAGTATCTACCTAGGAACCTGGGAAGTTCACCCTAGTGGGCATTTTTTATCACTCTATGGAACCAATAATGACAATCTGGGAGTCCCCAAGGATCACCTGTCACACTGTGATGGAGTGTGCCCTTCTCACTCTCTGCACACTTCTGTCTGTTCCTGTGTGGCCTTTATTTTCTGTGGCACCTCCTGGCTTGTGTTCTGATGCCCCAGGATCTCTGTTTATTTATAAATGGCCTGGGGATCTTTCTCCTTGCCCCACAAAGAATTGTGCTGCTCGTCATCTTGACTTAGAGAATCTCTAGTATCCCAAGTGGGTGGCTTGGGAGGTGGCCCAGCCTGCCTGATCATGGTGACTTGAAGTTAACTCTTGGGAGTTTTCTGGGTTGGAAAGTGGTCACTGCCATTCACATCAAACTGAGATCTCTTCCTGGAACTGTGTCCTGGCTGAAAGGGGGTTGGGTGGTAGTGGCTTCGACCTTGGAATCTTTTCTCCCTCGTCTTGGAGCAACTCAAAACCTCAGCGTCACCCTCGACTCTTTTTCAAATCCACTTTTCTTCTACCGTCCTTCATCTGGTTTTCTTTCCATAGTCCAATTTCTATCTTAGTCAATAGGAGCCCTGGATTTCACATCTGCCCCTGTCTTCCTGCTCTCGTGACCACAACCTGGCTTCAGATACATGTACGTCTTCCCTAAAGGTTGAACGAAGCCTATTCTGCTTTGGGGTTTGGGTCATAATCTCAAAAGACACAATCCTGAATGCCATAATCTCAAATAAACCTTTTTTGGGGTTACTGGGTATTGAACCCAGGGGTAATTAACCACGGAGCCACATTCCAAGCCATTTTAATTTTTTTTTTTATTTTAAGGCAGGGTCTTGCTAAATTGCCAAGGGTGGCCTTGAACTTGCAATCCTCCTGCCTCAGCCTCCTAAATAGCTGGGATTACAGGCCTATGCTGCCATGCCTGACATAATCGCAAATGTCAAAATACTGAAAACCACCACCCCTAAAGCCTGAAATTCTGAAGATCAAAATCCCAAAGATGTAATTCTGGATAAACACGATAGAAGTTATTTAAAATACATTTATTTACATTTTAAAATTTTTGAGTTTCAAGAAGCATGAAAACACGAAGAACCCTTTCCAGTCACTTCACACAATAAGATAGCAATGATAACATATTTTTACAAGAATATACATTCTGGTATGCTAATGACAGTCACATGGGTATAGCAGTTATGAGCAGGAAAACCATGCTGATAAAGAAACAGGTCATAGAAAATGTATAAATGCATATTACTATGTTTAATGATGGTGTGTACCCAGTTTTATAATGATGGTCTTCTCAAATACAAGGGTGGACAGCCTGAGTGTTTCAATGAGACCAAATCAAAAATCATGATGGATTGCTAATCAAAAATCTGGATGACTAGCAGTCACCCCTAGAGCTGAGAGTTCAAAAAATTTTATCTGTCACAAGAGCAGATGTTCAAAAAGAACACTTCTTTATTTAAAGAGGACGTTTCAACATTTTTCTATACATGTACAATGCTTGCACACAAAATCCATCTTGTGATAATGCACTTTCAGAGACTCAAATTTTATATATATATATATAATTTAAATTTAAATGCTCTAAAGTCATTAAATAATTTATATCTCCAGTATTGAAGAAGATATGGAGATGAAATATATAGCATTGTGAATTCTGACAATTTTAAGTAGCAGGAAACAAAACTAAAAAAAAAATAAGAAAACAAGCAAAAAAGATAAAAGAAAATTTGACGTGAAAAAGTGTTTTGTAAGCATGGATTATGGGCAATGGCAGGGAGGTGAGCTGTAATAAGAGATGCAGGCTTTCATGATCATTGACTGTACTTTGAAGTCTGGCACCACAATGAGTAGCTGCTTTTTAAAAAATACATTCACATTTATTTTATACATGGTGGATTTCCCACCTTGCCCACTCAGACACACACTCATCTCCTCTGGAAACACCCTCACAGACACACCCAAAGTAATGCTTTACAAGGTCCTGGACGTTCAATCTGCCCAACGTGCTGCGATCTCCTTCCCACAACCCAGAATGCACTGCTCACTTTCCCAGAACCCAGCTGGCCACCTGCATTATGGAACCTGTTCTTTTTGTTTTCCATGAGAATCCATCTCTTTGTGAGTTCAGCTTTTGAGATGATGCCATTCAAGATTTTTAATCTTTTGGCTTTATGATTTTCAGGATTTTAGACATTTAAGATTTTTAGACTTCAGGGATTTTGATCTTTCACTAATTTGGGATTCTGGCATTTGGGATTCTGTCTTTCAGGATTATGATTTGGGCACCATAGGATTTGGTCTCCTTCCCCTCCTCTTGAAAGGCTCAATTCATTTTCCTCAGGTGAAGCTCTCAGCTTGTCACTCCTTTCCCCAAGAATCTTCAGTAGCCCTGTAGCATATTGAGTATCTTTCCTCTTTGGCCCAGCATTCAAGTTTAGTCCAGTTTTGTAATTAGCTTACATTTTATTTTTACTCTTATTTCCTCCCCAATATAAAATCCAATGCTTCAGCAAAATCACATACAAGTTGGGAAACTTTTGCTTCTGATGATGGCAGTCTAGATCATTCAGATTGACCCCGCTACTGAGAAAAATGCAGAAAATGGGAGAAATGGTTTCAAAAGGGTGCTTGAAGAAATATAAAATCTAGTTGGATAGCAAATACTTATAGAGCCAAATTCTGGAAGAGGATGGGAATCAAGAAATAAGTGACCAGAGGAATGAGATTTTAGCTGGTCTCTAGAGGGACAGCCCTGGGTCTCTGAGCATTGTATTTGACAGCATTGTATTTGACAACAGCTGAAGTCTAGGGCCTATTGAGCATGGGGACATTTTGGCTCAAGACTGGACTGTAAGCAAACCCATCTTCTCAGATCCTGAATTCAGGCTTTGAATCATTTGGATAACTGAGATAAAAGATCAATTTCTGAGATAAGATTAATGTTCCACTGCATTGCAAGTCAATTACCTGACAGAAGGAAACTGAGTGCAATCTGGAGGAAGATACATTATCCTAGTCTTCAAATTAGTTCTGCAAACAAATTTTTGAATACAATGTCCAGCAGCTGACACACAAGGAAATAAGTCAACCTGAACAAGAATCAGCAGAAATGTAGACTTGTAGGTTTTCTAGATATTGTGATTATGAGGCACTAACTTTTTTTTAATCACATAATGAAAGATTTATTCAAATAATCCATAGACTCACTCATTTTTCTCACTTGTGGTTGAAATACAATGTTACTGTTGCTTTATGTTACATAAAATGGAATATATATCAGAACTTCCAAAAACAAGCACCAAACAGCAAGGAAAATATATTAACTTTGGGTAGTTGGGCTATTCACCACCCTCCTTAAATAAAATGTCTACTTCCTCAGGTACTTCATTTTTAGATTCTATTTTTTAAAAAAATTATATTTTTATTCTAATTTGTTATATATGACAGCAGAATGCATTACAATTCATATTACACATAAAGAGCACAGTATTTTCATATCTCTGGTTGTTTAGCATTTGCAGGTAAATGAATGAAGTTGGAGGATATCATGCTAAGTGAAGTTAGCCAGTCCCAAAAAACAAATGCCGAATGTTTTCTTTGATTTAAGGAGGCTGACTCATAGTGGGGTTGGGAGGGGGAGCATGGGAGGAATAGACAAAACCTAGATAGGGCAGAGGGGAGGGAAGGTAAGGGAGGGGCAGGGAGTGTGAAAAATATGAGGCACTAACTTTAACCATGTTTACTATTTTCAAGTAGAAATAAGGCAAGATTATGAATTTTGGCAGCAAACTAGAAACCAGGGAAATGATCCAGCAGATATGAAACAAGAACCGAAAATAAATTCTACGACTGAAAAAATACAGCAATGGAAATTAAGAAAAAAAGAATTTAGAAATAGCTGAAGAGATAATAAATAAAGTGGGGGACAGGGCAAAAGAAATTACCCAAATGAAGGGTAACAGGCACAGAATAGGAGGGATTGAAAGGGGGTACCATGAAGGGCCTTACCTCTTGAATTAGATTTCTACAAAGAAATGCAGAGAATGGGGAAAATGTCCTTGGAAGAGGTAACGGCTATGAATTTTCTATAAGTGAGGAAAAGTATTGATGCACAGATTCATGATGGTTAAAAAAACTCCAAGGAGGATAAATAAAAAGAAATATGCATCTGGGCATGTCATAATAAAGATGCAAGAAATTAAAGACACATTGTACTATTTCTTTTCTGAGAAAGACCTCCATTTTCTTGCATCTGTACTCTTTTATAATCCATCAACTGAATGCTTAATTTTAGTTGCTGTGTTTTTTCATCATCTGTCCAAACATTACCTATTATTGACCAAGTTTTCTCTGATAATCCTCCGGCTTTTATCTTCAAATAGATTTATTTAATTAAAAGGATCAAGAATAACATCAAGAGTCGTCATCCTACTTTCTGTGTCTACTGCTACCATTATAAAGTACTTATTTCTTTCCAGGCATTGTCCTCGGCACCAGCCATACATTATCTCGTTTAACCCTCATAACACGGAATGAATTTTTGCACAAGGAAAAAATGGAACCACCCAACAGTGCTGTGAACTTGTGTAGCCTTTTAGCTATCTTAGAACACTTGTAACATCTCTTTTTGAAATATTGTAATTTGCATGCAAAGCAAATCACATCATCTAGGGGAAGTGCCTAGCCGCTTGCCTGGTTCATGCATAGTAGGTGCTCGTGCATTCGTTCAGCGGTTCTTGCATGTGGCTTGCCCCTCCAGATACCCAAAGTGCTCTGGATCTGTTAAAAGTCTGAGCAGATGCACCAATGGAAACCTTGAGCTTGTGCCCACACCTTATCATCTCTGCCTGCCTTAGCAGCTCCCAGTCACACGTTAAATTGAAAGCAGCGACCGATGCTCTATTTAAAGTGTCCTCGAAAATGGTACTCAAGTGTGTAACACAGCTATTTCCCTGACGTGGGCAAGGTATTTATGGAGAGGTTGTTTTTCCTTTGGATATGGGGCTTTATAACTGGAAGCCATTATATGACACCTGTGTGGATGTCAAAAGAAAAACAGAAAAAAAAAAAAAACCAACCCACAACAATCTCCACTAGTTCCTTCCATCTCTATCAAGGCAAAATCTCTCTGGTTATTTTCTACATCAAACCGTGTCCCTTCCATCAGCATCCAAAGATCACAAAATATGACCTGAGGCCAGTAAAGTTGAAGCAGGAATTGTCCAGGGCCGAGAGAATAATTGCAATTTTGCCATTAGCATTCCGGCACTGGCTCTCCCTGGGTCCGTTCACCACCTCAGTTTGACAGCTTAATGGTTTGTGGGACAAGGAACATTTTAGCACAGTCGGTTGCTACTCTGTGGGGAGGGGAAAAACTGGTGAAAGCACTAGGTAGAAGTCTCTGGAGAAAGGGGCTGTGTAGGGGAAGAGAGGTGTTAAGTTAAGAGAAACGGTCCACTTCATCAGAGTCACAGACTGGCCTTGCTTTGGGAAAACCAGCAATTTGAGTATGTCTTGTGCCTTTTGCAACGCCCACCCCACCCAGGGTTCTATGTCTGGGCACTTTTTCTCTGGACACCCTTTAAAATAAATCTATTGATTCGATTAATTCATTCCACTCTTTGCATGGTTGACAGCCAGAGTATTTTACCTTCTGAACACCATCAACATTGGACTATTGTTCTCGCCCTACCCCCACTTTCTCTCTGAGTAACAAATACTATATAGCACAAAGTTTTTAAGATAGGTCCACACTGCACCTTCTACTCTCTTGACCCAACATGAATTTCCTGTCTGAATTGGAGAATTTGGGGAATCCCTAACACTAAAGAACTGAAAATGCTCGTATGTGTCCATGGAGGTGGGTATCTAGTTCAGTTTGGTAAGGAGTGATGGAAAATAGAGGCCATTTAAACATCTGTACATTAAGGCGACATAATTGTTATGGTTTGTATGTGAGGTGTCCCCCAAAAGCTCATTTGTGAGACAATGTGAGAGGCTTCAGAGAGGAAATGATCAGGTTGCAAGAGCCTTAAACTAATCAGTGAAACAATCCCTGATGGGATTAACTGAGTGTGGCTGGAGGCAGGTGGGGTGTGGCTGGAGTAGGTGGGGCACTGGGGGCGTGGCCTTGGGGGTATATATTTGTGTCTGGGGAGTGGAGTCTCTCTGCTCTCTGATCATCCTGTGAGCTGCTTCCCTCTGCCACAGTCTTCGGCCATGATGTTTGACCTCACCTTGAGGAATGAAGCCTACAATGGATTGAAACCTCTGAAACTGTGAACACCCAAATAAAGTTTTCCTCCCATACAATTGTGCTGCTTCGATCTTTTAGTTGCAGCAGTGAAAAAGTTGATTAAAACAATAACGGAAGGCCTAGAGTAAAAGCTAGCCCAACAACACTTGGATGAGGAGTTCTGCAGACTCTATCAAGTTTCCAGCCATTCCCTGCCTTGATTGTGATTCATTTGATGGATCCTCTAGGCAGCCTCTGGTCTGGTGTCCTGTCCTATGAAGCTCTGAACTCTGGGTGGTCAGTGTTTCCCAATGGAGGTGCCCCTGGCCTTTTGGATGCAATAATTCTTCATGATTGAGAACCACCTTGCACAATGCAAGGAGAGCATCTCCGACCTCTGTATACTAAGAGCTGATCAGACTCAGTCAGCCACAAAAGCCTCTATACATTTCTAGATGCCCATGGGGAGTGGAAATTGCCCCTGACTGAGACCTTCTGCAAGTCTGAGAGGAAGAAGAGCGTGGCTGACACCTTGCCTCTTCCAGGGGAGATGGCTGTTAAGATATCTTTGACCGCCCAGTGACCTTGAACAATTCACTTAGAAAACTCTCTGAGCCTTCAATGAGCCTTTGATGGTTGAATGGCAATAGTAGGAGAAACCATCCCTTAGATTTGTTTGGAAAATGAATGCTAGCAAGTACTTATGCATGTTTAGAGTCTGCGAATTTCTGTGACATGCCGCATCCCATCTAATCTTTGTAATCAACTACCCAGTGAAGTAAGACCCAGCATTATTCCCATTTTACAGATGACAGAACTGTCTTAGTCCCACCTGAAGATGCAAAGCCTTGAGTGTATTACTCAATATTTATCAACTGGCTAGACTAAGGCCAGTTATAATTCTCAAACTTCACCCTGCTTCAGAATTTCTTGGAGAGCTCATAAGAAGCCACTTCCAGAGTTTCTGACTGTGTTCCAGTTCCTAAGTGCTGTAGGTGCTTCTGCTCTGAGGACTGACCTCACATTGAGAACCAGTGACTTGAGTCTTTCAATGTGTGACTCTCAGCAATTTGCAATATGTTATAAGTGCTGGGAAGGGAGGTGGAGAGTATGTTCCTCTCACCATGCACCCAATACACACACCAGGAGATTTTTGTAGGGTCAGGTGTGGCTGTGGACAGGGAGCAATCTGTACATCAGGGACTCCCTTGAGTTGCAACAGACTGTCAACCCACTAAGACTCCTCAGGTGCCTCAGCCCTGAATGGAGAGGCAGGGTCCTACATCCACTAATTAGACCCTTGAGTCTGATGGCAGAAGAGAGAAGGGCAAGATGGTGATGGGTGGCAGCAGGCTCAGGGAGACAGGCAGGACCTAGGAGTTGGGGAGTCCCATAAGAGGTGCATTATTGTAGGACCAGAGACTGGAAATGTGGCTGTTTCTGTTGTATTTGTGTTTTTCGTGATTAGCAGATTTTTATTCCACCATTTTGACAATGTCAGCCTAGTCAAAACGGACGCAAGGAAAGGAGTTTTCTTTCCTCCGTGGTTGGGCAGGACGTTAGGAGGGAAGCAAAGTCTTCCATTGGCATAAAACAATGACAGAAGCCCAAAGAGAGGTGAACATGATGTTGTCAAGGGCACCTAGGCTTGCATGGCCAGCGGCTCCTGCACCCCGATGTCCTTTCTGTACTTACACTAGACCCACTGCGTGTAGTTATTAATTGCTCACTGTGTACTATGGCTTATGTGGGCATTTTTCGTTATGTGGGGTGGGTCCTTTTTCAAAATTTATTGTATAGGTAAAGAAAGTAAGTTTGGCAGGAGGCTGAAGCAGGAGGATGGCAAGTTCAAAGCCAGCCTCAGCAAAAGTGAGGCACTAAGCAACTCTGTGAGACGCTGCCTCTAAATAAAATACAAAATAGGGCTGGGAATGTGGCTCAGTAGACTAGTGCCCCTGAGTTCAATTCCTGGTAGGTCTCCCCCCAAAATAAAGAAAAAAAAAGTAAAGTTCGAGAGATTCACAAATTTGCTCAGGTTCATATAATGAGCATGAGACATCCAGGCCTGGAGGGTCGGGCTGCCCCGGGTAAGGCCCCTACCCTTAATCCTGTTGCAAGAATGTTCACCTACAGCCTAAGTGCTTGCTTTGTCTGAATCAGGAACGACTCTCTGCTTACTGCAGGCTAACTGCCGTTCCATTCTTCCTGCCCAGAAGCAGTTATTCCTGAAGTGTGTGCAGTGGTGATGCCCCAGGCTTCTGATTGGCTCTGTCCATGACCTTGCCCATGAAACTGAGCTGGTCATAGAACCTCATGGGCCTGAGCATCTCTCCGTGGTGAGCCACAACCCTGTTTCCTCTCTCGCCAGGCTGCTGCGTGGACACTGACACATCTCAGGCTCCTGGGAGAAAAGGCAGGGGCATCCTCTACCCATCCAGGAGGTCAGAGCAGGGGCTCTGCTGCCACCCTGACATTCCTAAGCCTTGTCCACATGGATGGCAGCTCTGGGAAGGCTGGAGAAGGGGAGGAGAGAGGGGACAGCAAGAGACCTATGTCTTTCTCTGGAGAGGTTGGAATGCAGGCAGGTCTGGTTAGGGGCTGGGTCAGTGCTGCCCTGTATCCTGCAGAGGGTCGCTCTGTGCTGACGGATTTGATAAATGATCCCTGGGTGGGGGTCCAGCCTGAGTGGGCAGGTCAAGGTGGCCCCACGGCCCGTGCACTTCCCCATGAAATTGACAACAGAACTCGTGGCTTAAAGAAGGAAGGGCTCCAGCCACATAAAGACTTTTTAATTTATTTTTATGTTTTAGGCTTCTGTTCTTACCAGAGGTTTCCTGTCACTGTGGAGTTGACTCCTCACTCCTAGAGGACCTTTGGCCTCCACTTCTCTCTTCCTCTGCACCTGCCCCTCTTTTCTTATAACAAGCTCAAGAAGAAGTCAAGAAAACACCTCCCCCTCTCTGATAGGTCTGGGCCCTGGTCTGGTGAGGTGTGCGATGACCCTCTGTCCTGAGATATCCTGCAATCCTGTAACAGGGTGTCCATCCAAACTAGGGGATTCTAGTGAAAACCTCTAAAAAGTTTTTTTGCAACAGTGCTTGGAATGATCATAGTGCTGAAAATGGTCACTTCAGAGCAAGGAATGGACTCTGTGGATGAAGGCTACTTCTATTATTTCTGAACGAAAAGGATCCCTGACATCTTATCACTGGTTAGTAGTTGGCAGAAAGTGTACACATGCTGTGTGCTTACTAGGTGCTGGACATGGCTATGTGCTCATGGTGGACATCACCTGGTCCAGCCTCCTGCCCCAGGAGGGAGTCATGCATACAGTGTCCTTGCCTGACCTGTGGCTGGCCAGGTCCCATGGATGGAGGGTTCTCGGAGGGTCAAAGTCTTTGCCTTCTGACCTTCACCTGGGTCCCATTTCTGCCTTTTAGAGTAATCCAGAGAGAGAGCTTGCTCTCTCCTCCAAGTGGAGCCCCCAAGTTTGACTTAAACCTATTCTGTCCCTTCGAGACTTCCTGGACCTGTGGGTTGCTTCTTTTTCTTGAGCTGAACGCTCTCGAGAGTCAGGGCAACCTAGCCACCCTTCCTTTGCAGGAAGCAGAGATTGACATCCAGAGAGTGTGCTCTGTGTTCTTTTGAACGCCGCCCCTCTCATGCCCATCTCTTTCTGCCCTGACTTCCTGGAGCCTGGACCTTGGACTGGTCAAAATCAGCCGTTCCTTTATGGTGGCCTTTCTTCGCTTGAGGGATGGCTGATGGTTGCTGCTGTCACAGGGGCCACTGCATGAAGTAGCTCCTTGGACTGGCCCTGGGTTTGCAGTCTGCCAGAATCTCTGAGCAGCTGCCTTCTGCCCTGGGCCTCTGGGCTGATTTGCCCAAGAACTGGCTGCTAATTAATCTCCAGGTGTCTGGAGCCCCGGCAGAGCAGCCTATATCTGGCAGGTTGACGCAGAGGAGATGGCTTGGCTGGGCCAGGCGGGGGCCTGCAGGGGCCAAAGGAAGCCTTGTCCAGGAGCTGCTCTCTGCTGCCCCTTCACCTCTTGGTGCCGTTTGTTGAGACTGGGATGTGCCCATGGGCGAGTGCAGAAGTGGAAGGAGGAGAGGCAAGTAGCTCAGCATTCCCCTCAGTAAGGACAAGGGTCTAGATTGAATAAAAGAATTGGCCACTCACAGGGAGCCACAAGAGGAAAAAGTAAGCTCACTGGAGAAGGCAGCGTCCCCCAGTAATGGGGACCAGCTCATTGCCAACACGAATACAGCAGCTGTCGCGTGTGCCGCGCTGTTGGAGCATTTACACTTATTAACTTATTTAATCCTCACAAAAGCCCCCTGCAATATGTGCCGGTGCAACCCCATTTGACACACGAGGAGTCGAGTTCAGAGAGTAACTTGTCCATGGTCGCAGAGGGAGGCACATGTTTCTCCAAGTTTGGTCCCCGGGTGCCACAGGAGGCGGAGGGCAGGGCAGGGTTCCAGAGCCAGGGCTTGGGTCGGTCTGCTCTACTCCAAATGACCTGTCCTCTGGGAACCCCGGTTTCTTCCTCTATCCAAGGGTTTAAATAAGACCTACCTCTGGGTTGAGGTGAGAATTAACAAAGATGATGGGGGTCAAGTGCACAGACCAGGGCCCTACAAGAGGCCCGTTCTCTGTAATTAGCTCCTATTGTGCAGGGGAAGACGCCTTGGTTTTCAATCACTGACAAAAGGTCCTGCCTCTGGGGCCTGCAGAGAACAGCTCAGCCAAGGAATCAAACAGGAGTCTGGGGACAAAGGCTCTAGGCTCCCTTTGAGTGAAGTGATGGGACAGTGGGTGTGGGGATCGAGATGGCTGCCGTTCAGGTAACAAGATGAATGAAATGCTTAATACCACGGAATCTCCTCCCCATCTTTTCTGATGGAGCCCAAACTCTGCAGCTGATGTGAGGAAGAGGGTGAGAGAAGAAATGGTCCCAGAGATGGTCTCAGCCACGGAAGGTCTTTACCAGGAGAAACCCACTCACCAAGCCACCATCCTGATCTGCCTTGACAAGCCAGGACAGCTCTGGCACACTGGGATATGGAGTAATGGAGTGTGATGTCTTTGGCTTGTGCCTCCACCCATAAGGGAATGTCTCAAAGCGAATCAACACTTATAGGTAGGCTCATGATTAATGAGGGTGAATGTCAGTCCAGTTATCAAAATGGTCTTTGGAATAGTTTGGTTTTTCTGGGGAAGGGGTCTAGCTGATTTCTGATCTTATTGGTTAGTCCTGTGGTTTGTAATGTGGACAAGGAAGGGCTTGTACTGGGAGTCAAGGATGAACTCTTCATTTTGTTATCCATTAACTGTTTATATCATTTAATTTTCTACCCCACACTGTCCTTTCAGGGATCTCTTAAAGGTACTGGCCCATTTTTAAAAACATATTAAAACAGTGGATTATTAAAGTGAAATAATTTGATAAATCACAATTCCCTTAAGTAGCACAGTTCTACTGCAATATCTTACAAAATACTAATGTTAAATTAAGGAGCGAGGGCAACGTGTGATGTGGGGAAGAGAGTAGGAGAAGGAATGAATCACATGGATGGGCTTCTCGGGCCTCATGGCCTTATCTGCCTTCAGGGGACCTAGAGGGCCCATGTCCCTTGACATATAAAGCCTGAGAGGGTGCCAGTTCTGTATATTGAACGTCAGAGCCATTAGTTTTCATTCTTTTGAGATACAAGGGTACTTAAATAGAAGTTCCAATATAGTCACCTGACACTTAATGATGGACACATGTTCTGGGGGACATGCATCCTTAGGCAAGGTCATCATGGGGCACACATCTTAGAGTGGAATTTCAGAAACTTCATGACACAGGTCGATCACTCCACATGGCCTCTTGATCACTCAGGAGACTTGGGAACAAGAGATGTCTGAGGCTGATGCTAGTGTGATAGTACTGTTTTACAGTCAACTTTAAAAAATGAAGTAGGCATATGTTCTAAAATGACAGTAGAAAGTGCAGCATAGAAAATACATAAACCAGTGATAGTCACTTATGGTCATTATCAAGTTTTATATCCTCTATGTAATCGCATGCACTATACTTTTATACCACATCAGCGTAGTCACTCCCACATGAACAGTGGCTATGCATGACATCATCACAACTGCTATGATGTCATTAGGCAGTAGGAATTTTCATCTCTATCATCATGTTAATGTTCCTGCCTCCTGTATGTGGCCCAAATTGGCCAAAATGTTGCTGCATGGTACATGACTGCATTTTCTTCCCACGCCTTTTCCCTTAGAGGTGACTGAGATGAGACTTCCATGCCAACCAACATGTCTGTGTCATTTGCTCCAGCTCCTGGCTGTTCTCATTTTGGAGCCATGGTCCTTCCCCCGTTGCTGCCCCTGTGTCCCTTTCTATCCCATCTGTCCCCTGGCTAAGTCTGCACATGAGTCCGTGCCCATGGCTGGTCCTCATGGTTTCCTTAAGGCGATGGGTCAGGGTGTCGTGATGGAGGATGGGGTCAGCAAGCAGGGGAAGGGCCATGCATTGGCAGTGGGTGGGGAAGGGAGAGCAGAACATTCCAGACTTTTAGCCTGTGTGCTGAGAAGCCCTCAGCCTCCACCAAGTCCAGCCCCCTGCGGCAGGCAGGGCAGCTGCAGCTTCATAGACTAACAGAGCAAACGGAGAACAGAGGCCCTGAGCATCAAATAAGAGAAAAATGGTTTTCTTGTGGAGCCAAGGTTTTTGTTTTAAGTAAGCACAAGGGACTCCTGATGGGAAAGGAAATCTTTGAATTATTGGAAGATGCTTTAGGAGGAAAACTGGGCTGAGGCCAGCCTCTGTGGAATCGGGGGAACTCTTTGAACAGGGGGTGTCTGGAGACAGGTTTAATCTTTTCATGTTGGGTCCTTACACCCCTCTAATTCCTGAATTCGTATCTTGCCCAGGGATAGGGATACCTTCCTTGGGGGTTTGAAGCACTATAAAGGCTGTTCTAGGGGACAATTGAAGGTCACGCAATACTGATCATTTGTTCTCCTGACTCCTAGGAGGCACTTACACTGTGCTCGGGGTCCTGTGCTTTGGACCCAAAACAAGAAGCACATTTTCACCTCCATCTGGTTTATTTAACAAAGAGAAGTAGGCCCCAACTATTTATGCAATACAGAGTAGAAAATGCTAAGGAAAGGTGCTTGAACACATCACCTTGCTTTGGAAATTAAGGAAGGAGACAGGTTCCTTTGCTTCGGAGGGCTTCATGGAGGAAGCAAGCTGTTCCATGGAAGAACCAGTTCCATGATTTTCCACCACAGCCAACAAGGCAGGGCTCACTGTCGTCACCACCTTACGGTTGAGGAAATGAAGGCCTAGAGAGAACAAGAAACTTGCACAAGGTCAATTTTGTAAGTATAGAGATAGGGAAGGAAAGAGGAGAAGGGATCCCAGGTAAAGGAGGAACTTAAAGTTATGAGAACAGAAAAGCACAGGATGTGTACGAGCAGCAGAGAGTAGTTCTCTTGGATGAAGGTCTCTGAATACGAGGCCAAGTCAGTCCTTCAGTCTGTAGGCAAGAGGGAGCCATCAAAGATTCTTGAGTGGGAGTGAGTCATGATCAGAGCAGACAAGTGTTTTGGAAAGAGGAGAATCTGGAAGAGTACAGGACATTAAGAGGTGCCGTAACAGAACATGTGACAGATCGTGCAGCACACACATAGAAGGGTAAGAAGTCACATTATTTTGGACAATGAAAGAAAGAAAATTTTCCATCATATTGACAAGAGGCAATGGATTTTGTAACAACAAAGAAAAAGGGCCCATATTGTGATTCCTCCCAACTCCATCACACATCTGTACCTACCTCCTGTCCTCAGGCCGGGCTGCAGTCAGTACTGTCCCATTTTGCACAAATGCCAGCTATTTTGTGGATCATTCTGATACCAGTTTATTAACATAAGTTAACATCTTTGTGCCTTCAGACAGGTCTTGGCTTTGAGGCAGATGTTGTAGAGTTGACACATGGACACATCCAGGCAATGGGGGTAAAGATCTGGTGGTGAAAAGCCAGGCTCTCAGCCCAGCCAATAATTCTTTTTGTAGTTCTAGGATGCAGGGTTGGTCGTGAGATTCTGTATATTAGTGGTTCTCAAAGTATGGTTCCATGTCACCAGCATCACTGTGACCTGGGAACTGGTTAAAAATGCAAATGACTGTTTTGGGGGGCTGTAGCTCAGTGGTAGAGCGCTTGCCTGACATGTGTGAGGCACCCGGTTCGATCCTTAGCACCACATAAAAATAAATAAGTAAACAAAAATAAATAAATAAATAAAATAAAGGTGTCCATCTTCAACTAAAAAAAAAAAAAGGTTAAAAAAAATACCAATGACTGAGCTCAGGCCAGGCTCTCCAGAGATTCTGACAGAGGGTCAAGTTTGAGAAGCATAAAAGGTTCCCATGTCTTATCTGTAAGAGTAGTTTTCAGGCTGGCTTGTGCTTCAGAATCATCTGGTGGTCTTGTCTAAACAGAGGTTCCATCGGTCCAAGGACTTGCATTTCCAGCAAGTTCCCAGGTAAAGGTATTACTTGATTACAACAGACTGTGGCCTTGGACAGACTTCTTGGTTTCTCTGGAAATCAGTTTTCTCATTTGTATAATAAGCATTATTTACCTGATAGATTGACATAGAAGTTAAATTACATAATTCATGTGCAGTGGACTTAGCATTATCTTTGTCATTAATAAATTTGTAACATGCTTTACAAATAGAGGTACTGAGAGGGTTTGTTAGTAGAGGGAAGCAGTATGTCTATTAAGAAAATTGGGGGGTGGTGTGGGTGGCTGGAAGTGTAGCTCAGTGGTGGAACACTTGCCTCTTATGCACAAGGCACACACACAAAACCAGTGTTAAATATATAAAATGTAGAATTTACCGTTTCACCACTACAAGGGTATTCTGGGTAGCAGCATTAATTCCATTTACCATCTTGTGCAACCAGCACTTCTACCCATCTTGAGAATTATGCCATCCTCTCCAACTGAAACTCTGTTGCCACTAAATAGTAAATCCCCAATTTCCTCCTTTTCTTGGCCCCTAATTACTATGGTTCTATTTGCTGTTATGAAGAATTTGCCCACGCTAGACATTTCCAAGAAGTGGAATCTCATAGGATTTGTCCTTTTATGTCTGGCTCATTTCACAGCGTTGTTTTAAAGGTTCACCTATAGTGAGGCCTATATCAAAGCTTCATTTATTTTTAAGGTTCAATAATATTCCATTTTATGGATTTTGTTTATCTTCATCAGATAATGAACATTTCTGTTGTTTCCAACTTTTGGATCTTGAGCATTGGCTGCAATAAACATTGAGAGATGAGGGTTTTTTTTTTTAAGTCTTTACTTATTTATTTATTTTTGTATACACCTAGGAGTATAACTGCTAGATCATAAGGTAACATACGGTAATTCAGTGTTTGGTTTTGAGGAATTGACAAGTAAGTGGCCATACTGTTTTATATTGTCATCAGCATGTTCAAGGGTTATAGTTTCTGACATTCTCACCAACACTTGTTATTTTCTGTTTTCTTAATTAAAGCCATCCTATTATCTTATAGTTTTGGTTCTCATTTCCTTAATGGCAAATGATGTCAAGGCATCTCTTCATGTGACATGGGCCATTTGTATATCTTTTTTGGATAGATGTCTCTTCAAGTCACTTGTTCATTTTTCAGTTGAATAATTTATCTTTTGGTGTTGAGTAGTAAGAACTCTTTATATATTCTGTCTACTAGACTTTTATGGATAGTTGATTTGAAAATTTTTTCTCTCATTCTGTAGGTTATCTCTTTAGATATATTTTTAAAATTCAGTTTTTCGGAGATATAATTGCTATATCATAAACTGCAAATTTTATTTTATCTATTTTTTTTTTTTGCACCAGAGATTCAACTCAGGGGCATTTGGTCACTGAGCCACATCCCCAGCCCTATTTTGTATTTTATTTAGAGACAGGGTCTCACTGCATTACTTAGCACCTCACCTTTGCCGAGACTGGCTTTGAACTCACAATCCTCCTGCCTCAGCCTCCTGAGCCACTGGGATTACAGCTGTAAAAAAGAATATAATTTAATGAATTTTGACACATGTATGCACTTATGAAAGTGGCACCACAGTAAAGGTAATGAACACCCCAAGTGTGTTCTCAGGGCCCTTTCTAATTCCCCCTTCCTGCTTTTCCTGTCTGTGTCTATTAGTAATGTGCTCTGAGTGCCCCGTGGTTGAGGCTGACACAGAGAGGCAGTTAGCTGGTTGGGGGTAGACTCAAGGACCAGACTTTTGGCGTTCTGGCTCTCTTGGCAGCAGGTGCATGATTTTAAACTGCTCTTTCCTACCCCGGGCCTGCTGCCCTATCTGCCTGCGACAGGGCTCTGCTGTCAGTGGTTCACTCTAGCTACCTATTAGATTGTTCACTCGTGACGCTTTTTAAAAATTACTGATATCTACCCTTTAGAGTTTCTGGAAGAGGATATCCCAGTATCTGCTCTTAAAAAAAAGCTCCCCTGGTTATTCTGGTGCACTGAAGTTGAGATGATTTCCAACATAGTATTCCAAATTCCATCACTTACATATCATTCTATATACTTCATATTGAATCAATTTCAACCTCGCAAAAAAAAAAAATTATGAGGTAGTTAAGAACAATAGAACTTATTTAAAGAAAAGGAAACAAATACCCAGTGAACCCTTCATGTTTGTGGAGTCTGCATCCACAGATTCAACCAACTGCACATTTAAGATACTTTTTAAAAAGTTATGTCTATACTGAACATTTACAGATTTTTTCCTTGTCGTTTCCTAAACAATATAGTATGATAATTATTTATATGGCATTTACATTGTATTAGATAGTATAAAGTAATCTAGAGCTGATTTCAAGTAGAGGGAAGAATACACATTGTTTGCATAGAGATTATAGGCAAATACATGCCATTTTGTATAAAATTCAAGAGCATTCTTGGGTTTCTGTATCTAAAAGGGGCTCTGGAACCAATGCTTTGCACATAACAAGGGGCAATGATACAGAGTGGGTAGGTGACTTGAGTAGATGTGTGTAGGGTGGGGATGGGAAGGTAGCCAGTGCTCTCTGTTGTTCCCTTCCATTGCTGTTGGACAAGGTAACACCACCATGCAGTGGAAGGGAGCCAGGCTGCCAGGTGGGTCTCCCAGGATGGGGTTATCATGGGCCAGGGTCTGGCTTCACTAGTGTACCCAGAGATGAACAGATTCTCAGGACTAACTCACTCGATTCCCCTACAGTATCAATATGTAAGGCAAAATGCTGTCTTCCTTATTGTAAAGGTTCTGTTCTTATCCAAGTTAATGAGAGTGGTTGCTGTCCTAGGCTCCTCCATGGTCTTCATGGGAACAAGGTATCTGGTGTGCACCTCTGTAGCCCAGAGGATTGCTGAGCGAGCCACTAGATATGAACAATATACAGACAGAAGATGATCACAGGCTGGCAGCTCCAGGATGGGGCTCCCCAACCTTGTCCTATCCTCAGCACTTTCCTTCTCCCTGCCCAGCCCTCCTGGGTACATGAGTGATGTCTCCTTTGATCACCACAAACTGCACAAGTCCAGATATCACAAGTGTGTAGACAAGATGGGAGAGGCGGGGGGTGGGGGGGGACCCTGACAGCTTCTTTTTAAAAGAGAAATAAATATTTCCCTGAAGGCTCCAACAAGCTTCATGTGCAGTCCAGTTGACCAGGTCGGGGTCACATGGCTATTCCTAAAGTTATCACAGGCAGGGAGAAGGAGACCACCATGATTGCTGAATCCAGTGATTAGCCCAGGGGGCTGGGAATCTGGCTTATACACTCATCACTGAACCCTTGTGAGTGTTGCCCTGTGTGGAAGGCTAATAAAGTTGGGAATATATCAGCAAGAAAGAAGTGTTGAAGGGCGGGCCTCTCTGGGGGAGTGTGGGATCAGAACCAGAGGCTGGTTGTTCTTGGGGACAATGCCATCCGTGTTGTGAAGCCTGATGATGGAGCGCTGTCCCTCCTGGGGACACCACAGCTCTCCATGGTTGGTGTGAGAATGCAAATCACGCATTTCCTGCTCCTTGCTCCATCCTCTAGGCCGGCCACCCAGAGCCCGTTAACACTTTCTTTATTTGGACTATTTCGATTGCAGCCTTCTTGAATCACATTGTCGTCCTGAGAAAGAACTTGTCACCCTGATTGGGCTCTGGCTTCCTGCTCTTTCTGTGCTGATTTGGGGACGCTTTGCTCTTGTAAGGTGCCTTCTGCAGATATCTGGTGCTTCTGCACGGATGTCTTGATTGTGACTAAATTAACTCTCAGAAGGTCACCTTATCTGCTTGTTCCAGGGGCTCCTTTCTTTAGCCTGTGTGAGAAGGCTTCATCGGCTTCCTCTCAGGGCTGTGTGAAGATGCTGTTCAGATCGGAGCAGGTGGATGCTCTCATGGAGGCTGGGTCTGGTAGCCGGCAGTGTACTGGTAGGTGGAGTGGGGAGTTGGTTTAGGCAAATACAAATATGACTATAATGTGGTTGGGTGTCAATTCAGGTCATTGGTCGGTTGCGTCATCGATTTTCACAGGCTGAACGTTGGCCTCATTGATTTTTTCACTGTGGACTGAATCTTGTTCGTCTGCTCACTGGAGATTGCTTCTTTTCTTTTCTTCTTCTTTTTTCTTTTTTTCCACTGTTGGATTGCTTTTACTCACTGTCGATGTCAATCACCCCTTTCTTAGGAGAATATTTGTGACCTTGGGAAAGACTTTGTTCCTCTCTGAGCCTCAGTTTCCTTATCTTCTAAATGGAGATGGTAATTTATGCCTAAAGCATCTAGGAGCAGGGGGAGACAGCTGAATACTTGGGAGAATCACTCCTGAGAAGTGGGTGGTAAGGCTTGTGCAGGAAAGGAATTGTTAAGTAAAATAAAGCTCAGACCTAGGGTTTCATTGGCCACGGAGGCAGGACTGACCCTGGAGTTTTATTGGCCATGAAGGCAGGACTTCCATTGGAGGAGGGTATTGAGATCCCTCAGCCTCCACTCTCTTCTGAAGATTCCGATGTCTCCTGTTCATCCCTGTGGCTGGGCATGTTGGCTCCAGAGGATGGAATACTTCTTCCTGATAATCCTTAGCCTCAGTGTGGATTTACAACTGACCATTAATATCTAATAGCACAGCGGAGACAAGACTGGGCATTTTAACAGGAATTTACCAAGGGCCTGGGGGTAATAAAAGAGAAATAACTAGAGAGAGTTACTATAATGAGTCAATGTGACTTCCAAGTCATGGTTTATTTAGCTTTATTGGTTTCTCCTGCAGAGAGGCCCAGTTGTAGCATCCACTATGCTACCATGGGACAGTGTCCATCTTTGGCCCTTGGATAGGCTCTCAAGACTTGTTATACTTTAGATAAAGAGGCTCAGAGGGATGTGGGAGTCCCCTGTCCTACCTCTATCCACCAGTCACAGTGACTTACTGGGGAGCCATTCTTACCTGGATGACTGCCATTATGAATGTCCACCTCCTCCTTCGAAGGCCACGGTCCACCCCCACCAGCATAGCCTTACCCAATAGACCAGGCCAGAGTAGTCATCCTCCCCCAGTGGAACAGTAGCCTCAAAGCAGGCGCCAGAAACACCTGTGTGAAGCCTCCAGCAGGGCTCCTTAGGAGCTGAGCCAGCTCTCCAGGGGGGAGGCTTGGCAGGGCCTTTGAGTCTGAGAATGAGTTGATCAAGATGAAGCAGAGAAACCTATACTTTGATAGACTCATTTCATCCTTCCTCCTTTCTCAATGTTTATCTTGTTTTTCCATCAGATTCATAGAATCGTAGAGAAAATGGTGTCCTCTCCCCGCTGTGCTAAGAGAAACCAGGAGAAGGGGTGTAACAGGCATCCACACTTCTGCCCGGAGGCTAAGGGGAAGGGTGCTCATGGGGGCCGTGGAGATGGAGATACAGTGAGCCACGTGGATGGGCCTTAAACAGAAAGGGAAAACCAAGGAGGACAGAGTCCATACCAACTCTTCCAGTTGCGTCTCCTCACCTAGAAACTTTCCTTTCAGCCCTGAATCTTGTTTCAGTAAGTGAAATTAATTACCTTAAGTTTCTCAGTCTATATGACAGGATTTTTATAAAGACTAAATGAAAATAAAAAAAAAGATGTAGAACTGCTTCCAAAAGGGAACCAACGCACCAAGCATTTCCCAAAGTGTGTACTAGGGAGCCGTGTTGGCGATAACAGGTATGAAGCAATAAAAGGGTTCCTCAGGCAAGCAAGTTTGGGAAACCCGAGTTCACAACTCTTCCAAAAGTTTTATTACCAAATCACCTCTCGGGATTTCAAATAGCTAATGTGAGTCATGGTTTACCAAGAGGGTAACCCAGTATTTCCTAAATTTGCTCAACAGGATTCCCTTTCAGGGCTGAGCTTTGGGAGGAACTGAGGCTCTTCCTAGAACTTTGTTGTCTAACCCTGTGGGCTGGGGGGAGGGGTGTCCTTTCATTGAGTATCAGCAGGACTTTGTCCACACCATCTCTAGTTTTCCCATTTTTAAGTCCATGAAATGGCAAGTGTAAGTAGGAATTTCTTAAAGTCCACACATTTTAGGGCGGGGAGGATCCATTAAGGATCCATTAAGGATCTTTATTAAACCCCATCTTGTCCCACGCGGATGAACCTTGAAGTCACTGTGCTAAGTGAAATAAGCTGGACATAAAAGGACCAACTCTGGCCCCACGTGTGTGAGGGCCCTGGAGCAGTCAGATTGATCAAGGTGGTGGCCAGAGCTGGGGTAGAAGGACATATGTGGAATTATTGTTTAATGGGTGGAGTTTCAGTTTGGGAAGCTGGGACAGTTCTGGAGACGGCTGGTACTGCTGATTGCACAACAGTACAAGTGCATTTGAAGCCACTGAATTTCACACTCAAAAGTGGCTAAAATGGTAAACTCTTTGACATGGATATCCTACCACAATTCTGCAAAATGTTAATATAAGAAAAAATCTTGCCCTTAGCCTGAGTTCTTTTTATTTCCACCTAATATTTATTAGACTTGCCTTTGGGCCTCCACTGGTCCGCCTAGCTGGGCGCCCAGGGTGCTCCTCATATCTTGAGGAGAAGGAGGTCTCCTTACCAAGAACTACATTCTGGCTCTTTTCACTCCTTGAATCATAATTTTGGCTGGAAATTCATAAAGTTTACAAAACAGCCAGCACTATGTAAACTTTCACAATGTCTCTTTGATAAAGTGCAAGTTCTATTGTGATTGTTCTTTCACAAAACAGTACATGTAAAATTCTAGAGTCCTAAGTAAGATGTTTTGGTTGGCATCACATCCTTCAGCCAAGGATCTTTGGTTCAATCTCAGCACCCACCAAGGTGTCATCCCTGTCAGAGGTGGTCTTCCCTGTGGGCTTTTTGGCAGGATTGGTTTCATATTTTAGCTTCACTTCACCTCAGTTATTAAGGAAGAGTTCCTCATCTAGAAAATAAGGGTAGCATTAGTATTCTCTTGGGAGTGCTTCAGGGGGATGCCTTCTGCACCACAAGCTTGGTTCTTGGTAAATTCTGTTCCCTAAATGGTTCCCTCGAGCATCATCCTGAGCAGGGTACGCTCTGATGACAACCTGGCCCTTGACATCCCAAATGGCCCTTAGCTTCTTTGTCCTTCTGCCTTTGTCCTTCTGTCCTTCCCCAGTCTTTCCCATGTCAGTAAGAGAGCTCCATAGTTCATGCAGGTGCTCGAACAAAAACTCAGGGAGGCACAATGAATCCTTCTCTCTTCTGCTCATTTCCATATCATCAGCAAGCCCCATTGGAGTAGCCATGCTCCCTGTCCATCACTGTCACCTGAGTCAGGCCTCTAGCACTCTCCAATGACTGCTGCAGTCTCCTCTTCCACCCCCAGACCATTCTGCACACAGCAGCTAGACTGAGCTTGCCTGTCCCAAACCTGACCACGATGCTCCTTTGCTTGAGTCCTCTTCATGGTTTCTCATGCTGTTTGGAATAAAATCTCAATTTCTTTCTGTGGTTTTCGGTGACCTTCAGCATCTGCCACCTCCCTTGCTCCATGACCTCACACTCACACTTCTGTGCTTGCTCCATGCCTTCCAGCCCTGTGGCCTCCTGCCTTCTCTTTTCCAAGTCTGCTCCTGCCTCAGGGTCTTTGTGCTTTCCCATTGGTCTATTGTGGTTTGTATCTGCAATGTTGCCCCCAAAGCTCAAGAGTGAAGAAATGAAGCAATGCTTATGGGTGAAAAGATTGGATTTTGTAGGCTCCAACCTCAGCAGTGGATTAATCCATTTGATAGATTAATAATTTGAGTGCACGACTGGGTGGTAACTATAAGGCAGGTGAGGTGTGGCGGGAGGAAGTAGAGTGTGTGGCTTTGGGACTATATCTGCCCCTAGCCCCTTTCTCTCCATCTCTCTGCTTCCTGTTAACCAACTTTCTCCATCCCACCCTTACCATGATGTTCTGCCTGACTCAGGCCCACAGCAATGGAGTTAGCTGAGCATGGACTAAGCTCTGAAAGTGTGAGCTCCAAATAAACTTTTCCCTCTCTAAGTTGTTCTGGATGAAAAGCTGACTAAGTGTCTAAAAGGCTTTTTCTCCAAATCTTTGGTCGGGGGCAGCCTCCCCTGACCATCCCTTTCTAAGCATTACCTCAGAGTCACCTCTCTGGCTGGTTACTCCAGCTACAAAGCCCCCTGCCTGCAATAGTTGCTCTCGAGCAAATAGTTTTGCTCTTTTTCTTTGAGGTCCTAATACTACCAAAAATAGTTGCTTTTCTTATTTATTGTCTGTCTCCTCCATAATAAATGTAAGCTTAACAGGATCAAAGACCTTCTTGTCTTTCATGGCTGCACTCCCCAAAGGCAGGTTCCTGGCATGTGGTTTAGGAAGCTGCATACATGTTGTGGAATAGATGCATGGATGGGCATGGGGCACTTTCCTGCTTGCTGACTGACCTTTTCCTACTATCCCTTGGCTGCCTAGAACTTCCTCAATCACGCCACCATCTTGGGCTCCATCAGAGGCAAGTTTTCGAGTCCTATCAAGGTGGTGACAGTTTTTATATTCGAATAGGCTAGAATGCCCCCTTTTTCTCCAAGATAATGATTGTGTATTTGTCCTGGAGCCCTCTAGACTTATCTCCCTCCCACTTTTGATATATTAATCTCCACTGATGACTCTGACAGTGGCTTTATGGTTTAGAGGGTCAAATGTGGGATCAACAGAAGAGCATGGCTTTGGGCAAGTTAGTGAAGTTCTTTGAACCTCAGTGTCCCCATCATGGACAATGATCATAATGGGTTGGGGAAGGCTTGTCATATATTTTCAGAATCATCAGCATTCATGAGTTTGTGGAAGGCAAAGTGCTGCGTAAAGAAGAAGTGGTGGTGTTCATGAACATGGTGGACTCCTGGGGCACGTAAGAGGAAGAGAGCCGGCAGGCATTGTCTTCCCTGCCTAGAGCGTGCTGTGTCTCTCTCCAGAGCCAATACACAAAGCAGACTCAGAAGAGCTACTCAGTCTACTTAGGTGCCTCTTGGGCTTTGCAGTGGACTTGGCCCTCTGTCACAGCTGCCTGGCCTCTTGCCCTCTCTGTCCCCCTTGACACAGCTCTGAGCAGGTCCAGAAAGGGGGTGTCAACAGCATCCAGCATTAATCCCTCCTCTGCCTGACCTTGCCCTGGGCCTCCATTAATGTGCTCCCTTCTGTATTTTTGTCACCTGGAAAAGGAGGAGGGCACACTTAGTTCACAGGGGGGTCCTGGGGGGAAACCAGTCATGCCAGAGGTGCTGGTGAGAGGCACTGGTGTTAGGGGGCACAGTTTGCCCAATTGAGTCCTGCTTCAGTTCTGCTCTTTATAGTGATGGATACCTGCTTGAATGGCATTTTGGGCTTCACTATCTGCTGGCAGGACAGGAGACAAGATGTCCTTTGACTGCCTCGTGGGTTGCTGCATCAACCCAGAAGTAAGATGAGGTTTCATTATAGAGGGGAGGTCAGGGAGATGGGGATGTGTGGTTAATTTAGAATAATTGCTAGAAACAATTGCTAGTAACAATCCTAGACGTTTTGACTCCCAGGTGTGTGCTCAGTATGTGGGAGAGTCAGGGTGAATGGGATCCCACAACCTTAAAGCAGATGTCAGTACTTGGAAGTAAGAAGGGAGTAGGCCAACAATGACCCTCTTACAAGGAGGATCTATTCTACGGGCAATTACATGACCCATCCTAAATTGTTTAGAAATTCAGGGTTATGATAGTAATGGAGATCATTTCCAAACCTGACCACATAAAACCCCCTATATTGCTACTCCCTCATATATTTCCAGGTAGTAGTAGTGCCTGGTCCCTAAACTTTGTTGCCATCATTCTGAATTTTTTTTTTTAAAGGAGCAAATATAGCTCTGTTCAGCTTCCGGCTGCAGTGGAGATTTCTGCCAAGATTTGCGGCACGCAGCTGAAATATGTTTTGTATTTTATGAGCTTTGGCTCATCATGGAATTAAATAGCACTAATTACATGAATATAGACCAGCAAGGGAGACAACTGTTCACTTCCTGATTTTCTCTAGAATTGAAAAAGAAAAGGAGGGGGTAGAAGGACAAGAAGGGGACTGGAGGGAGAACTCTGCCACCAGACCCTAGGTGACAACAGAGGGGCTTGCGTCTGGCGGAGTGTATTCCAGATCCTAGCCTGCTCCCCACAGCCACTGTGTGGTGGCATTGTGGGCTCTTGTGTGTGAAAACTCTCCTGGCACTGCAAGGCTGGTGGCTTGCGTGATCTGATGGGGGTGGCAGTGAGAGGGTTCATGGGCTGGTCAGGACCTCAGGGAGATGGGTGCTCAGGGCCAAGCATCCAAGAGCATGGGCTCTAAGCCTGGCTTTTCCAAAACCCTGCATCTATCATTGTTCCCAACTTACTGACTTTCTGCTGTCAGAAAAGTCTAGTTAGAGACTTCACAGCAGTCTGAGGAAGGGGAGTTCCATGTCTCTCTCACTTGCTAAGGGAAGAAGAAATAGACCATCAGATCATGCAGGGCCCATCATGGTGGAGGACAGACATCTGGCTGAGGGTGGTGGGGAGCCATGGAGCTTGGAGGCCTCCCGTCCACTCTGTCGTCAACTGTCCTGCTGTGTGTGGAGTTCTCCAGAGGCTGAAGACGCAAAGGATTAGCTCTTTAACTCTCTCCTCGGTCTCAATGAAAGGGACTGAGCTGGTGAAGTGTGCCCCACCCCAGGTCCTCCTTGTGTGAGGGAGTCTGGGGTGGGCCCACTTAACAGATGAGCGCCCTGCTTCTCTGAAGGCTGGTTGCAGGTCCAACCACAGCAGGCCCGTCTGAGACCCCCTGCAATTTGGACCAAGGCAGCTGAAAAGCCAATTTAAGCTAAGACACCAAACAGTCTCTAGAGAGCAAGTTAGGCATCGGCCTTTTATCTTCCAGCAAATACCACCCCCAGGCGTTACGATTACTACCATGAGGTCACTCCACCCGGCACCTCCACAAAGGCCTCCCGAGGGCCCCTCCCAGTGGCCACGATGGCCTGTGTCTGTGAAGACCAAAATCATTTCACCCCCGCTTCTCCTGGAGGTACCCCAACAGGAAACTTGGTGATTTCTCTTATCACACTATTTCCAGAAACACCATGTCACAGACAGGGAAACTGAGGCATGATAAAAGAGCTACATCCACTTAACAGGACCATGACCAACGAGGATGACCATTCCTGAAGCCTGTGGTGTCCTTGGCTGTGGTGATTCAGAGACAGGACAGCCCGGTGTCACCATGAATGGCTGTGAACTAGGTTTACCCACCTTGTCCCTGACCATGGAAGGAGATGGCAGGGGGTGGGGGAAGGGTTGTCGAGAGCAGGCAGCCCACTGGGGGAGACCAGGCTGGAGCCAGGCTGGGAGTCTGGTCAGACAGGCTGGAGGAGACGGGATGCTTGGGTCTGGCGGCTAGTAAGGCCGCAGAGAGACTCATTTCCACATGAAAACTGGTCAGCTGGGCAGGCCCCAGGATGTAGGGAGCAGGGCTATCTGGAAAGGCAGACTTGGAACCCTTTCTCTGTGACCCAAATGTCCATCTAGATCTTAGGGCAACAAAACTGACAGCAAATGTTCCCTCGGTCACAGCTGTCGGTTGTCTTGGGAGCTTTTCATGATGTCCCTCCATTTCTATGCATCTAGAGAAAGGCGGGGGCCCTCTGAGGACTGGGAGCCAGCCAGGACAGGACAGGGCATTCCTTGCTGGCTGAGCTGAGAGGCTGGGGCAGGAGACAGAGGCACCTTGGTGCCAGTGTGCCATCCTGCAGCACAGTTGTTGACGCCGGGCTCCAGCTGCAGCATCTGACCCCAAATTCCTGGCCAGCCTATTTCTTTAAAACTGGAAAAAAGCTAGGGATCCTATGTTGCCTGACCCAGGCTTCTCAGGAGACTGTTGTGTTTTAAAGTCTCACAGCCAGGCTTGGAAGAGAGTCATTGCTTAGCGACTCCCCCCTTGGAGGCACAGTGCCTGAATATAAAGGGCCACCTCCTTGTAATAATAAAGAGCTTCATCTGGGCAGCCTGGGCTCTGCTGGGAAGGCAGACTTGGCCAGCGAAGGTAGTCCTGCACCCTGGGGCAGTGCCCTCCAGGCCAAGGGTAAGGAGGCTTGGGGAGGGGAGAGGGAGGTGGTGGAAACCATAGCCTGAGGCCTCAAGGTCAAGCAAGGACCAAGCTCTGAGTGGGAGTAGCTCACAGACTCACCCTCCTGCCAGGCTCCTTCCAACCCGGATCCAAAGCCTCTGTCCATGGTAACACTTTCCCCAGCCCCTTTAATACCCTTTTAATAAACTGAGAAGTAGAGATTAGGAAAGCCCAGTAGCTGAGCTTGGTACTGAACTTCCCCCAGACCAGGCTGAAGGCGCCAGACTGTCAGTATGTGCCCGACTCCCCATGGCTCCCCTTCTCCATCCTTTATCCTTTCCATCACCCACCCATCTCACACCTCTCATTGCCCAAAAGAACAGCAGCAGAAGCCGAGGGAAGTGGCCTGGGAGGAGGACCTGCAACCTGTTCCAGGAGGACTCTTGGGTTTCAGACTTGGATTGGACTCAGGCTGATCCGACCCTTTGTGGCCCCACCTGCACATGAGACCATTGGAGACACCTGCACTGTGACTTTCTTTTGGGAAGAATGTTGTTTTGACTTGATCCCTGCCGCCATCCAGAGGTTGTAACAAATTTGGCTGTGACACCCCTATTCTCTGGCTCTTTTCGTTTTATGATTTTGGCATTCACTTTTAAGACAGTGACAGGGGGTGGCAGTGAAGGACAGGATTTGGCTGTAGCGAGATGGACGGGCACTGGGGGGCCAGCTCTCCACCAAGGCTACCAGAATGTAGCCAACTGCACAGCTGGACCGTAGATTTGCACATAAATATCATTCTCCACAAAATGGCATAAAATAGCAACTCGTGGCTTCTAGAGGCAAAGAGTTGAATGTGAAAAATGCAGATAGAAAAAAAATACTGATTACCTAAGATATTATTCTGAATATATAGATTACAGAGTAGGGTAGAAATGTAAAAAGAGCTTTTGTCCATTTTGCTAGTTTGGATCAATGAGGGTCTAGTGTTTCTTGGAGGTAATAAAAAAGAAGCCTGGTGGTGCCCCAACCTCCTCTCTGCCCTCACTGTACCTAGACCCTGAACCTGGGACTGACCACCAGGAACATGGGAGGTATTTCTACGCTAAAGATGCTTGCATGTTGATCTTCATCTCTCTGAGCTTGGAAGCAAGAGAGGGGGCTGGTGACACTGAAAGAGGACTTTCCCCAGGGCTAATAGCCTGATAGACTACAAAGAACAGAGACCTTGAGATCCCCAGCATCAGTTTTGAGTGCCAATTCTGAATTGCAAGCATATTCTCTGTATGGTATCTGCCTGTGTCAGTTAAGGTGACACTAAATGTTGTAACACATAAATCCACAATTTCAGGGCCTTGTCACAGTAATATTTTTTCCTTGTCTGATGTCGCTGTTCCTGGAAGGTGGGTGGATCTTCTATCATAAGGCTTCCTAATCCCGCAGAGCTTCAAAATCTTTTATCCAGCCGGGTGGTTAAAAAAAAAAAAAAAAAAAAAGTAGAGAAGTAACTTAGTCCATTTCTGTTGCTGTAACAAAAATGCCTGAGACAGAGTGATTTATTAAAAACAGAAGTTTATTTAGCTCATGGTTCTGGAAGTTGCGAAGTCCAAGGACATGATGCTAGGATTTGAGTAGAGCCTTCTTGCTGCATCAGAACATGGTCGGGGGTGTCACCTGGTAAGACAGAGCAAGAGGAAGTCAGCTCAGTTCTCTCTTCCTCTTTTTATGATGCCTCCAGACTCGTCATGGGGCCCTACCTTGATGACCCCACCCTAATAATTTTCCAAAGACCACACCATTTCATTTGAGGATTAAGTTTCCAACACATGAAATTTAGGAGACACATTCAAGCCACTGTTTGTAGATACACATATTTCTTCTCTGCTTTGACATAGAAATGCCACCATGACACTCTCTCACCTTTCACACGCTCATGCCTGGACACTGTGTGGAAACATAAAGGCTGGGAGATGTGAGCTGTAGCTGGAAGTACCCCCACCCTAGCCCCTCCCCCACACTTTTTTTTTGTTGTTGTTGTTGTTATTGGGAATTGAACGCAGGGCACTTTACTTTACCCATGAGCCACATCCCTAGCCCTTTTTACTATTTGAGAGAGGATCTCACTAAATTGCTTAAGTCCTCACTAAATTGCAGAGGCTGGCCCCAAACTTTACAATTCTCCTGCCTTATCCTCCTGAGTTGCTGAATTACAAGTGTGTGCCACTGTGCCCAGCAGTGGCCTCCTCTTGCCAACAACCAGACACCAAAAGCCTCATGCATGGGAAGCACACATTTCCGGTAGGAAGTTAAGTTTCTGTTCCTGACCCACTAGCATAAAGAAGATGAAATTACCGAGAGTACAACCTTGTTGGGAGGACGGAGGGAGGTAATGAAGTTCCTGGCATCTGGCCGAGGCTGAGAAAGTGAAGTTCTATGAAGCTTCCCCGAGGGACAGCTAGACTGACTTCCAGGAAAGCCTCCCCACCTGAGGAGCAGGGACATCATTTCTGCTCTGGAGCTTCTGAGCCCCTTGCATGCAGTACAGAACTCCTCATGTGGTATGTGCTCAGGCAACAGCCACTGCCTCCAAGAGCAAATGCATGCTGATTTCTAGCAACTTCTCTCCCATGCTGAGTTTTCCTCCCTTCAGCTTTATTTTCAGGCCCCGTTCCTTTTCCTTAATGGGGACCACACTGATTTTCTTAGTTTATTGGGGCAGTGGTTCTTAAATTCGAATCTGCAGTGACTTGTTATGATATTCCATCTGGTGGACAGGACTGGTCACATTAAAAATCACATATCAGAGTGTAGTTTCTCTGATGCATTTGAACTTGCATTTTAAAAGAACAAAATCAAATATTTTAAGTATTTATAAGCCCTGGTTTAGATCAGGGTAAAACCAGCTTTTTTTTAGTTTGGCCCTTGTTTAAGCTGGTGGCTCAGCACCAAGATTTACTTTGAACTTCAGCCATAGGTGCTACCAGCCGCCATCTCATATATTCTCCTGATGAGTAATTGTTCATTCATCTATCAACAAACATGTATTACACACCTACTGCATCTCAGGCTCTGGTTTCGGAACTGGAGAGAATAGTGGTTTGAATAATGCACAAAATCCTTGTTCTCAAAGTAAAGGTGGTTTTAGAGAGGGTAGCATCAAAAGACAAATTTAAGTTTTGTAAAATCTGAGCCTATAGTGGGCACCAGTTGCTGTGGTAGGGGCATCTTAGGCCAGTGCTGGGAGGGAGAAGCCTTCCTTGAGGAGTGAATCCAACTCTGGACACCAGAGGCTTAACTGGTCCATAACTTACCAGGAGCCAGGAGGGCACAGCCCTCAGGGTAAATGCCCCACAGATATGGAGAGCACTGCCTGGTTGAGAAGTCAGTGCCCTTGCCCACTCACACACCCGATTCTCGCTTAGAATATTGTATCACTACATGTAAAACTATAGGTCATCTCCAAGGCTAGTAGGACCCAGAAATCTCCTTGGCTTGCTCAATCCCACTGAACGGTAGCCCATTAGAGACGATATGGTAATGGATTCTTTTGGATTTTTCTGTGTATGGCTTAGAGCCTTTCATTAACAAGTGCCAGAAAACTAAAACCAAAGTGGCTTATGGAAAAGGAGAATTTGGGGGGTCATGCAACTAGGATGTACAGGCATAGAGTTGACTCCATGTTCACGATCTGAATATCTATATGATGTCACTGGGACCCAGATTCTCCATCTTTGGGCTCACTTCCACTCTTCTCAGTACTTTGGCTTCATTCTTGCATGATCCTCTCCCAACCTTTCCCCCCTCCTCCTTTGGTTACAAGAGGGCCCCAGCCATTCTGAGGCTGCGACTCTCCAAGGTAACATTCAGTGGGAGAGCTAGAGCTTGTTCCCGTCCAAAGCCTCTCAACTTGGTAGACTGGATTCCACTGTATACATCCCTAAACCAATCACTATGTTTCCCTCACCTCTGCTCTGTTCTGATTGGTCTGCCCAGATCATGTGGGTGGAGTCAATTCCATGAGAAACCTTCTCAGAGAGGGCAAAGGGGCAGATCCCCAGGATAAATGAATGATAGCAAAAACAAATAGGTGCTCTTTATTGATAGAGTCTTTCAAATGATCATGACTTTATTAGGGCTTTTTTAGAGAACTAGACCCAATAGGATTTGGGGCCGGGGAGGGGGAGGAGAGAGGGAGGGACATTGATTTTAAGGAACTGGCTCACGCAATTATGGAGGCACCAAGTCCAAAAATCTGTCAAGTAGATCTGTAGACTGGAGACCCAGGGAAGAGTGACGGTACAGTATAAACCTAAAGATAATCAGCCAGCAGAATGCCCAATTGCTCAGGGGTGGTAAGTCTTGTTCTGTTCACCCTTTACCTAATTGAATGAGGTCCACCCACATTATGGAAGGTAATTTGCCTCCCTCTAAATCCACTGATTTAAATGTCAATCTCTTGTCTAACGACACCCTCTCAGAAACATCTAGAATAATGTTTGACTGTGGGACTGTGGTTAGCCAAATTGACACATAAAATCAACCATCATGATGACCAACAGTAAGAAATACATTTACGTCTCCCTTAATCTATACATAGTCCCACTGAATGGTGTCTATCTTTCCAATGTGTGACACATTAATAGTTTCTTTTCCATTGTACTTCATTTGAAAAAAAAAATGCACATATGATCCACTTGATTGGTTTCTGGACCCGGGTGGGTTGTGAATTGTATTTTGAAACATCCTAGAATACATTTTTGGATTGCTTTATCACCTCATCGCAAAGGGTCCTAGGATCAAAACTTTGAGCAGAGGTCCAGGAAATGTCCCTTGAGCAAACAATGGGGACCTGAAGAGTTCTCCAGTTTCCGGCATGCTTGTGTGTGGCCTGAGCCAAGACCTTTACTGGCTCCTACCTCTGTTTTTGAATCTGCAGAGGGGGTGTACTTGTAAATACGACATCTAGTTAACAGGGTTGTTATGAACAATGAGATCAAAATGAGGTAACACACGTGAAAACGCCTTGTAAACTTGGAAGGAATTTCGTGAGGTAATTGCTATTTTAAACTGCTTGATAATAACTTTCTGCCACTCAGAAATCTGAGAGGATGGCACTACTTCATGGAAATTAGTTTGAGCTCTTCAAAACTTGCCATATAAAACAAAGGCAGTCCCCATTGCTTTAATCAAAATGATGATCAGCTTCTAAAAATGTCTCCCGTCTCCCCTGAGACCACTCAGAATTAAAATCTGATTTCAAAGAGGAAAACTGCCGCATGTTCCGGGTTTGATTCAGAGTCCTTTGGGTCTCCTGCCCTCTGGCCCCTTTCCTGGTTCAGGGAGTCCCTGGGGGAAACCTTGGGGTGACTCAGTTCCACTACTTGCCTTGGAGAATCAAGGTTGGGCTGACTCCCTCCAAGGGGAATTATCCTTCCCTCCAAGGCTTTATTTTGAGACCATCAAAAAGATGATTTCAGAGAGAAAAGGTTGGTAGGATCTGAAATTGAGGTAGGGGCTCCTTAGGTTGGGGTCATGGCTTATTATTATTGATGTCCTAGGAGGGATTCCTCTCTGGAAGCTCCAGTTTTGTCAGATCAGAGCAGCCTTTGGTGACCATGGGGACAGAGGACTGGTGGCCCTCTCCACCTGTGGGTCTTGAGCTGGGGAGGGAGAACTGTCTTTGGGTCACCTCCAGGGTGGTACTCAGTGGGGTCTTTGGTGAAGGTAGCTGGAGGTATCCTCTTTGTTTTCTCCCATTTCTTTTTCCATTTTTCTGTTATTTGTTTCCTAATCAGTTCCTTTCGTGGTGTGGAAAATGAGAGGCTGGTTATACCCATCACACGGTATTGTTTCTGCAGACCCCCCTCCACTCCAGGCACAGTAATTTCCCCATCCCCAGATGAGGGTGATAAGTGTTTGAGATGCATAACTGCGTCTCATTTCAGTGCCTAATAGGAGATAGAGAATGAGCCACAGCACCTTTCTGCTCAGTAAATTCATAATTACAGGCTTCCTTGTCTCGCCTCGTGCAGACGAGAGAACCGCTGATTGGCTGTGGGTCTGTGAGCGTGTACAGTAAGGTGGGCTGTGGCAGGCGCACTTTCCCCCACGTGTGGCACGTTCTGACATAGGGACTGCAGAGAGTTCCCTCCAGAAGGCTCGGTGCCTGAGCCCCGACCCGCACCTGTCTGTCTGGAATGAGGATTCCCAGCCCTGCTGGAATTCAGCGGTTGGCAGAAGTTTTGAGAGCTGTCTTAGCCAGCAGAGCACATGGAGCCTGAAGAGGAGTTGCTTTCAGACAAAGGCCAAGGAGAAGGTGCTGGAGCAGAGAAAGTCAGAAGAGAAGCTGTATGTGGCAGAAAGACCACTGGCCTGGGAGTTAGAGGTCTGAGTTGTCCTTCATCTCCATCTTTAATTCACTATGTGGTCTCCTGTGAGATCATTTGACCTCTCTGGATATCACCTTCCTTGTCTGTAAAATCAGGGATTGGGAGTCATTCAACTGGATTAACTGTTTCAGATCAAAAACTTCTAGAATCTTCTCTGTTATTTGGATTTGCACAAGCAACTCAAGAGGAACTGTCTGGGCTGACTCCTCATCACTCATATTTATAGGTACCAGCAGGAGCCATCTAATTATCATAACCTTCATCCTTTCAATCCTATTAAATCTTGTTAACAATAACAACACATCTATCATTTATTAAGCACCTACTCTGTGCCAGGCAGAGGCCCTGTGCCAGGTGCTGTGCAGTCACCAACACTTGGAGGTGTGCAACAGCACCTGCTGATAGGTGTATGCTTTGTGGGTCAGAGAGGTTTCGGTTTTCTCCTGGTGTTCCTATGTGATGTCTCCTGGGACTTCTTTGCTTGAGACTTACATGACTTAAAAGGGGGCTTCCAAGTGCTCTATATTCTGGGCTCTGAAACTGTGCACTTCTAAGAACCATTCGGAATAGCAATGCTACTACCCTGGAGTCCATCCCTAACTCTGCCTCTTATTAGCCACATGTCCTTGCAGAGCTAAAGTCTCCTCACCTGAAAGATGGGTAAAGTCATCCTCCTGCCTGCAGAGAACAGTAATGATGAGTTTGTGAGTTACTCTATGTGAAAGCATTTGCATGGGGTTTGGGGTGCAGTAAATGCTGTACAAATATTGATATTCCTTCTTGCTGCGAGTTCCTCTTTCTGCCAGTCAAGAATTACTAGCTGTTGAGCCTCCGTGAACTGCTGGGCAGAGCTCTGATGCTGTGGACACACTAGTGAGCAGAACAGACACTGCTTGGTCACAGAGCTCACAAGCCCTCAGCCATGAACTCTTTTTTCCCGCTAAGTCAAAGACTGCATAGACAGTAACATGGCACCTTCTCTCTGGGAAACTTTGCCCTTTTCTTTTAAATTTACACTCTTTACTCTTTGCATTTCAGTCTCGACAGTCCAGTGACATCCTGATTAGGCCCATTTCCTCTCTTTTCCGCCGTATCTGCTACCTGATTCCTTCCTGAGCTGTGTTCCCAGGCATCCTCTTCCTCGTTTACACCTGCTTCTATATGCCCATTTGGCTCTGCAGGTCTCACCCTTCCAATTTTCCGTGTCCTCCACAAGTTCATGGCTTGCTCAAATTCCATTCCCTTCCACGCCTTGCTTCCTTACCCCAAGTTAGAAGGCTTCTTTTCCCACATGAACTCCCAATGCACTCTATCACGGCCCCGTCACTCGTAGCCTAACTGCTCGTCCTAGGTATAGCTTGGGTTTTGTTAGTTTCTGCCTAATTTGCCCACAAGTCCTTTGAGGGTCTTATCCTTGGGTCCTGAAGTGTCTTGCCTGTGTTGTGTGTGCTCTGAGCAAACATTGGTCAAGTGAGTCAATACATAAAGGCCGTCAGCTGGCAAGACCACTGTTGGTTGTGCGGTGGGGGGTCCCCACCTGCCAGAACCTTCTTCCTCTGACATCTTCTTGAAGAGATTGTAGGTCTCATTTGGATTTTGGCTGACAAGACAGTCTTCATTTTGTTTGCTTTCTCCTTCTGTGGGTGTCCAGCTAACCTTGTATCCTCTCTCTGTTGGGGAGATTTCTGTGACTCAGCAATGTACCTCATTCCACTACCTCATTTTTTAGGAGTTTGGGGGTGGGGAGGATGAGAGAAATTCCCCAGAGCTGAGATGCCTCCAAATGAGAAGTTGGCAGTCCCTGCCCAGATGCCTCCAAAGTGGAAGGAGTAAGAAGCTTTCCGCTGGAAACAGGCAGAAAGCATCCTGAATGTAACGAAGGAGACCATTAGGGTGGACTCTGATTTGGTTCCACTGGGAGTTATTTATTTATTTATTTGACCACTGGTTTCTTAAAGCATTTTTTTCTCCCTCCCTTTCATGAAAACCTCTCAGAAGGGTCCCGACTGTGGGAGGCAGCTGAGCTCTGCCTTGTTAAAATAACATGAGGGCTTAGAACCGGGCAGGGTACAGAGGGCCTGGTGGATGCCAGAGGAAGAAGGGAGGGAAGATGTGGGTTTTTAATTTGGCCCCACTACACTAACCAGCAGAGCAGCTGCAAGGGGAGATTCCCCTGCAGGAGGTCCAGACACAGGGCCAGAGGCAGCAGCTGTGGTGGGTGCCCTCAAGAAGGGGTTCAGCTTTGGTCTTCTGCTGTGGATAACAGGAAGTGCTGAAATACCCCATCTGTGCAAGGCGACGGACAACTGAGTGCAGAGTTAAGAATGAGGACCTGCTCTGGAGTTACTGCCACTTCAGTGGAAGTTCATTTCTGCCACTTTCAGCTGTGCAAGTCCCATGTTCCTTAGCTGTAAAATGAGGATAAATAGTACACACTTCCAAGGTCACTCGTCCAGGTTTCAGTAGGAAATAGATAGCATGTGCAAATTGTGTCATGGAAGAAAGGGACTCTTCATGAACGTGTGGTTCCTTAGTGGCAGTGCAGTATTTGGAGTTAGTCACAGTGAGGGCCAGGTGGGGTGTGGCAGGAGAAGGCCCACAGGACCTGGATACAGAGAGGCAGTGTGGAGGGGCCTGCACTAGGAAATATCCCATGAGACTCCCAGCGGGTGCAGCATCTGCTCCTCCCACCGGGCTTCCTGCAGCGCTGTCTGCTGGCTGCACCTAACCAGGCCTGAGGCCAGGGAGCTGCTCCTAGAGGGTCTGTGCGGTCAGCTTCCTGGGCCAGAGAAGGGTAGGCCATGGATCTGGAAGAGCAGATAGAAGACTCCCAGCCCTGAAAGGATTTACTGAGATGAAATAAGATAGTCCCCAGAAGGTGCCGGACAGTGAGTGACATAAAGTCAGGCACCTGGTCAGTGCTGCTGTCTCTTGTCATCTTTGCTATTGTCATCGTTATCATTAGCATTGTTATTATCGGTGCTGAAGGGTCCTCCTGTAGCCACTGCCTCCTAGCTGTGACTGTCTCTCACTCCTGGGCTGGGGCCCACACAGCTGGCCTTTAGCTTCCCTTGGGCAGTTGTATTTGGGTTGTGCCAAGTGGGCTGAGTGGGGTGCCAGGAAGCCCCGACCATGGTTATCCTACATCTCAGTCTTTTCTTTCTCACTAGGGGAGACTGCCCTGCTGAGTCCTGGTGACAGCTGTGCCCAAGTGCTGCTGGGCCGTGAGGACCCTTCTCTGAAATGAAAGCCATGCCTTGGAACTGGACTTGTCTGCTGTCCCACCTCCTGGTGGTAGGGATGGGCTCCTCCACTCTGCTCCCCCGGCAGCCACCCCCACTGACCCAGAAGCGGTCCTTTGTCACTTTCCGAGGAGAGCCCACCGAGGGCTTCAATCACCTGGTGGTGGATGAGAGGACAGGGCATATTTACTTGGGGGCCGTCAACAGGATCTATAAGCTTTCCAGTGACCTGAAGGTCTTGGTGACCCACCAGACAGGGCCGGACGAGGACAACCCTAAGTGCTACCCGCCCCGCATCGTCCAGACGTGCAATGAGCCTCTGACCACCACCAACAACGTCAACAAAATGCTCCTCATAGACTACAAGGAGAACCGGCTGATCGCCTGCGGGAGCCTGTACCAGGGCATCTGCAAGCTCCTGAGGCTGGAGGACCTCTTCAAGTTGGGGGAGCCTTTTCACAAGAAGGAGCACTACCTGTCGGGGGTCAATGAGAGTGGCTCGGTCTTCGGAGTGATCGTCTCCTACAGCAACCTGGATGACAAGCTCTTCATCGCCACCGCGGTGGACGGGAAGCCTGAGTATTTCCCTACCATCTCCAGCCGGAAGCTGACCAAGAACTCTGAGGCCGATGGCATGTTCGCTTACGTCTTCCATGATGAGTTTGTGGCTTCCATGATCAAGATCCCCTCGGACACCTTCACCGTCATCCCCGACTTTGATATCTACTACGTCTATGGTTTCAGCAGCGGCAACTTCGTCTACTTTTTGACCCTTCAGCCTGAGATGGTGTCCCCTCCAGGCTCCACGACAAAGGAACAGGTGTACACCTCCAAGCTCGTGAGGCTTTGCAAGGAGGACACAGCCTTCAACTCGTACGTGGAGGTGCCCATTGGCTGTGAGCGCGGCGGGGTGGAATACCGCCTGCTCCAGGCCGCCTACCTGTCCAAAGCCGGGGCTGTGCTGGGCCGGACCCTGGGTGTCCGCCCAGACGACGACCTCCTCTTCACCGTCTTCTCCAAGGGCCAGAAGCGGAAGATGAAGTCTCTGGATGAATCGGCCCTGTGCATCTTTATTCTGAAGCAGATCAATGACCGCATTAAGGAGCGCCTGCAGTCCTGCTACCGGGGCGAGGGCACGCTGGACCTGGCCTGGCTCAAGGTGAAGGATATCCCCTGCAGCAGCGCGGTGAGTCGGGGGGAGCACTGGGCTGGGTGGTGGGCTGTGCATAAGGGCCCAGCCTTATAATTTCTCTTCCCATTTTGTGAACAGGACAACCATATTCCATCCTGGGCCTTACTGGACTCACACCACCACTGGCTCTGACGCTCTGAGTATGTGAGAGTCAGAAGTGGAGATAAGGCATTCATTTCCCATTGCCACCTGGGTCTCTCTCTATTCCAGGTTGGCTTGCTGCATACAAGAGGGCGTCACGGGAATGGGGTGTGAAGGAGATGTCCTGGGCACCCGACCTGGTGGAGGGCTGTAGCACCCTTCTCATTAACCAAGCCTGTCAATCACGTTCCTGAATGTTCAGAACAAGAGCGGAGGTGGGAGACAGGAGAGTGGAAGAAGTCACTCTAGGCGTGTGGTGTGATGGATGTGGGATTTCAGGAAAGCTAGGTTTTGAGCCCCTTGTGTATTTTTAGGACATGGGAAAAGTGGGGGCAGACATCAGGTAGGAGAAGCAAAGGAGAGCAGAAATAAGGTAGAGAGAAGAAAAGAGAACTTGCTTGGGAAAGGGATGGGAGGAGACAGGGTGTTTATTAAGCATCTTCTGTGTGCACAGTGCCCTGGAAATGATGCATCCCAGAGTCAGGAAGCCAGAGAGCAGCACCAGGTGACAGACGTGCTGTAGAAGCCCAGAGTGAAGACAGTTGGTTCAGGGGCCATCCCATGACTTGTGGGACTTGATGTGTGGATAGGTGTGGCCTTGCAGGAGGACCTCAGGTGAAATGGGTGACACAGCTTCCTGCCTCTCCACACCTTTCAATATGAAAAGCACCTGCTTTTCTGAGCTTGACTTCTGTTGATCATCCAAAGGGTGCTGTTCTCTTTGCACATTCTTCAAGATTCCTCTGTTGGCATCTTCTGGGCCCATGACTCTTTCCTTCTCCTTTTTTCATTTCCATTTTAAAAATAGTGAACTTAGTTTGCAATCTATCTTGTAATGCTAATTAGAAGAGGAGGGAGGAAAAATTCGTCCATCAGATCCAAATATACATTTGTCCCAATGTGATTGACTCCTGTTCAAACTATGGTGGCATTTTGTATGAGGAAAATGTATTTTGGTTGCATTGAAAAGTGTGTTTCCCTCCATAAAGTATAACTGCTTGCCAAACAGATCTCAGAGGACACTGGCACCTCTTCACTGGTGCGTGGTGAACGACACCATTCCTCTGTCCATCGTGATTTGAAGTGGGGGCAGTGAAGAGGGAGCAGAAGGAGCCCAGCAGAGTTTACCTTTGGTGCTCTGACATCTAGGCTCAGTCTGTTTTCCAGGGGCAGACTTTGGGTACCTGGTCTGAAATGAAAAGATTCCATCCCTATTTGGAGGACCGGAAAGGCCAGGAGACCCTGTGCCACAGAGGAAATGGGAGAGGCAGAGCATCAACCAATGGGAAAATGCGAGCCAGGCCAGAGAACAGAGGGGACTCCAGCACCTGTTGAACCCTGGCCAGTGACTTCACCTTTGAGAATGCCTCCCGAATGGGACCTGGTGTTTAGGGTAGTGGTTGATCTGCTTGAGAAAGTTTGTGATACAGGATTATGATCTGGGGAATCACAGACTGCTCCCAAAAGAAGATAATCAGTAACCGGCCAGATTTTGGGCTATGTCTATGTGCATTACACATGCAAATAAAGGTCTCTGGGGAGACACATTGGCATGTTGAAATAGGTCCTCCCCCTGTGCTGCTAAAATGGAAGATCTGAGGCTGGGCAATTTATAATGAACAGAAATTTATTTCACACAGTTCTGGAGGATGGGAAATCCAAGTTCAAGGTGACTTCCTCTGGCAAGGGCCTTCTCGCTGTACCATAAGGTGGTGGAAGGGCAAAGAGAAAGCCAGAGAAAGAACAAGAGGAACTGAACTCACCTTACTGTGTTAATAACAATCAATCCCTTCACGGGGGCAGAACCCTCATGGCCGAACCACTTCTTCAATGCCCTTCTTATTAAGACTGTTGCAATGGCAATGAAATTTCAACCTGGGTTTAGGAGGGGACAAATATTCAAACCCTAGTACCTTAGTTTAAACCCTCATTTTGTCTTGAGTGACCTCAGACCCAACAAGGTCAACTAATTGCCCAAGGTCACACATCCTGTAATGAGTGGCAGAGCCAGCACTCAAGGAGAGCCCCCCTTACCTGCATGCCATATACATATTTGCACAGCCTTGCACACATACTTGCATGCATGCCATAAATAGTCCCATGAGTGTGCATACCTAAAACCTTTGTTAGCAGATGTCAAGTCTATGCAGGATGCTTACTATGAGATCAGAGGGGTTGGCAATCTCTGCAGAAAACTTGCTCACAACTGTCTTTTGGGCTGTGCTTTTGGGAGCAGCAGCATCTGCAGGGATCTGTCTGACTGCCACAGGCAGGTGTTGGTCCTGCCCTTGCTCCCTGCCATAGCACAAAAAGCCAAGTTCATCCTGGAAGTCAGCAGAGCCGCGGGTCCTAACACCGCATGGTAGCCTTGGAGAGCACAGAGGCGATACAGCTTTGCAAGACAGACTGATGCCAGGACTGGGAGTAATGGAGCCAGATAACAAGCTTTTGATTTTTCTTTTGGCTTTAATTAGCCCTTTCAAGTTAGAGGCGAGTTCGGGGCCGAGAATAGAAAGGAGGAGGCCAGAAACTCGGAGCAGGGCTGGGGTTGTCTCCCCAGCCAGTCTAAAAAAGGCCAGACTGGCTTTTAATGCACAGTATCAGTTTCCTTTGATTTGGCTGATACCCGAGTTACTTTGCTCTGGCCCTCTGGTTACAATTCATTTGGACTCAGCTCAGACCACACATGTTTCACCACGACATTGACATCGGCCAGGCCGGACTCCTGAGCTGCCCCATGGAGTCTGCTGCATTGGCAAGCCCAGCTTTCCCTTTTCCCATTCCCAAGGCCTTTGGGTTGGTTTCTTTTCCCCTCCCCTGCCTAGAGGCAGAAGGTGGTCAAGATGAACCCTGGAGTTCTGAGAATGGAACTCCTTGGGGCCTGTGAAGTGGCACTTGGATCTCAGGTGGCCTCTGTTCTGTGGTGTTTCCGCTGTAAGAAAATGGGCTGAGGAAGGGTAAGGCCCAGAAAGTGGACGTTTAGGGTTGTGTTTCGCAGGGTGGGGATCCCTTGTGGGTTTTATGGCTGTTACAACTCAGCTTAAAAGGGGATCTGACCAGTGATTCATCTTTATTGCATTCCCTGTTGTCCTAATTCTCTAAGTCCCAGTGCATGTCCCAGGGTACCCAGCAGGCTTTTGTGGACTCTTCCATTCGCCCCCCTAAACTCAGGCTTCCAGAACTCAGAGATGGAAGCATTGTGACCCCCGGGCTGCCTGCCTACCTCGTGAGGTCCCAGCATTCCCTCCAGCTGTGTTGAGTCGGGGATGGATAGAGAGGGGAAGAGAACCCCTGTGACTCAGCTTGCTATGCCACGGGGCTTCCATGGAACCCCAGGTGGGAAAAGGGCTGGGTCATGAGGCTGGAGTCCCCTGGGTGTGGGCCCATAGAGCCCCGTGGTTACTGTACGGCAGGCCAGCCAGAGAAGGCTTGCTGTGCCCACACCAGAGGTGAGCTTGGGGCCAGCAATGGCCTCCTCCTGGGGATGTTTTGCTGCAGATGCAAATACACATTGGAAATGCAACTCCCCGAGCAGATGCTGGGTGTGGAGGGTGGGGAGGTCACAAGGTATATTCTGGTGTTTTGGGGGAATGGGAAATTTGGCTTCTAGCCATTCCTTCTCCTGTGTGCTGGTTTTCTTCAGCCAGAATGGAGAGGGGTATCCAAGAACAAATATGCAAGTGTCTGAAAATTGCTCCTTAGATCTCATGAGGATCTGGCCATAAGAAGAGTCCTAGAAGGACCTGTCAGGTGTTCCAGTTCATCCTGGGGCTCAGGAAACTAACAGTTAACTAATGGGTATCCCGGTGAGTTAATGACAAGGACTTGAATTCTCTCTTTCTCTAGCTCAGCACCAGGAGGTCCCTACTCTGGCCTCTTTTGTAGGCTGCCATGCAAGATCCCTGAGACCCTCTGTCTGTGGAGACAGGACAGGAGGGCTGAGGAGCCCAAGCCTGTGGTTTCTGTCCTGTGAACAGGCCCAGTGCAGGCTTGGTGTCCAGGTATTTTTGAGTGGCTGACTCCACCTCCTCTCCCTTTCTCCAGACTCCTGGGTAAGTTCCCAGAACACTAGCCTCTGCCTCCAAATGGGCTGCTGAATGGTGGAATGTGTTGGCCCTGGGGAAGTGCTTGGCAATGGATGCCCTGCTGGTGGACGCCAAGATCGTGGAATGACATCAGTCCCCAGGAGTCCAGAGTAGGGTCATGTGGCCTATGTGGCAGGAACAAAAGCTGTGCTCATGGGAGTGGCCATCTCTCCCTCCACTTAAATCTTCCCAAGTTTGGGACGAATTGAGAAGTGGCCATAGGCATCAGGAGGGTCAGCCTGAGGACTGGCAGGGCTGGATGGGGTGGGGGTGGAGTGAAGGTGAGCCACAATCAGCTTTTCACTATTCCTTTAAGGCTGGACCTCAGAGGGACCTTTCACTAGAAAATTTGGGTCCCTGTGGCAGAACCACCACCTCCCACCTGTCCGACGGAGGTTGGGGGAGCAGAGCATGCTGTCTGATGATAACGCTCAGGCTCTCTGCTGGTTTATGAGGATTTTATCAGATCCTTTTCCTCTCTCAGCAGTGCTTTAGGACGACAGAAAGGGCAGACAGCTCTCTAGCTGGGGGAACAGAGGGACAGAAAAGTCAAGTACTTCCCTGAGTGTCATGTAGTTAATAGACTAGAACCTGCTGGGCATTCAGATCTCAGCTGAGGCTTCTACCAAGGTTTATCTCCATTGTGTGCTACTGGCCATTGTCTGAGTGGGCAGTTCCTAGTGCAGGGACGGTCTGGGCATTGCAGGGCATTTGTGATCCAGGCCCTGAATGCGAGGCGCCCATGGAATTCTCTAGTTCCACTGCAGCCAGAAAAGCTCTCCATGCTGGGAACCACAGCTGGACCAAGTTTCCTCTGACTTTGAGATTTACCCACCATCCCTGCTGGTTGCAAGAGGATCACAAAGTGCAAGGGACTGAGCACTTTTATATTTCACTTGAAGCCTCACCTCTTGACCCGTGCTGTGTCTCACAGGTGTGAGGGGACCCCCATTTCCACGTGCTGTTTGACTCGCTGGTTTCCCCTGGCATGCAGTCCTGGGGAGGACTCGGGGTCACCCCCTTGGACTGAGGCTGCCCTTGCATCCCAGCCTGGACAGTCAGGTTTGTCTGGCGCCTGAGATCCTGAAACTCCACGAAAGCGAGCATCCGGAATGGCCAGGCAGCCGTCCCAGGCCCGGGGCTGGCTGCTGCCCGTCTACTTGGGGTGTTTTCTTTACCCCGTCAGCAGGAAGCACAGCGCTGACTAGATGGGCTTGTTTCCTGTTGTTTATGGCGCTAGGCAACGTTGGCTCTTCCTGCTGGGCTCCCGCCCTCCCTCAGTCCAAGACTCCTCCTTTTCCTGCCCCATCCCTCCTTTCTCATCTCTGATACTGTTTTCACACACGACAGCCCAGAACCATGCCCAACAAGCCACACGGACTCTCGTGGCCTTGTTGGTGGACACATGCACATTTTTTATACCAGCCCAAGCCCTTCCCCTTTCAACCCTGCAGCCTTCTGGTTTGGCATTTGGTGGCCTGGTGTATGGCAACCCCCATCTTGATAGAATCAAGTCTTTCCACTCTCACCTCACCATGGCTCCTGTCCCAGGTGTTCAGGTAAAGTCACCCAGCTAACACCTTTTTGAGAGACCCACCCCAGTCAAGCATGCATGGTACCTAGCATGGTGGCTGAGCCCTGGGTGGCGTGCTGGGCCTGGCAGGAGGAAAGGCTCTGAAGTTGGCCTCCTAGGCTGGATGTGTTCTCCCAGGGTGCCTCCCCTGGAGCCAGTGGATCAACAGGGTAGTGTAGGACCCAGTGGGCACATGTGCTGAGTTTTAACACAGGATGCTGCTAAAGGGACCTCAGCATAGGGTTTACCAAGCTGGGGATTAGGACACAGGGCTTCGCGATGCTGAGACATCACTTTGAGTGCCTGGCATGGAGGCATGCGTACCTGTACACATACCATGTGCGCAGAGTTCCACTCTCCACGTGATGATGCTTTCTTTCTTAGGTGTCTCCCCACGCTTGATGTCTACCCGCTACCCTCTGCTTCTCTCCCTGTCTCCATTGAACTCACATTCCCTGTGCGTTTTCGTCTCCCGGTTCCTCTCCATCTCCTTCATTCTGTGGCTTGTTCTCTCCCACGCCCACACACTACATTCGGCAGCAGATACAGTGAGATTCCTCTCTCACGTGTGCGTGCGCACTCACACACGCCCACCTTGTACAGTATGCTGTAGCCCAGCCCAGATGGGAAGCTGAACCTCTTCTCCATCCGCACAGAGACTGGGCCTGCTTACCAGGACAGATGTGCATTTCTGGGCCTTTCCTTCAATTCCCATCACCCACATAAGGAGGCATCTTGGCCGGGATACCCACTGGGGAATCTGCATCTTTGGGTTTCAGCCAGCATCAGCCTGTGAGATGTAACAGGATTGGTAAGCAGTTTCCCTTTTGCTCTGTTGCACAAATTTTGTCTTCAAGAAGGAGCTGATAAAATACTATGCCTTTAATGAAGTACAAATGATAAATACCCAGAATTAATAACTAATGATAGGCACAGAGCATGTGGGATCTGTAGTTCACAACATTTTCACAGCATGATCCTGTATGTCCACCTTCAGTTATAACACACCCAATGAGTGAGAAAGGGGTGTAATGATGTCACAGTGGTTTAGTTGTTAGATTTCTTTCTTTTTTTTTTTCTCTCTCTCCATCAATGTCGGCCTTTTGAGAGCTTTGGACTATGCCTAACCCAGATGTTAGGTTCAACATCCCAGGCCGGGAGATGTATCTCCTGTCACCTGACATATGTTTTCCTTCCACAAGACTGTGTTCCGGAGGCGAAGTGGATGTATTTGAAGGAGAGAATCCTTTTCCAGCCACACCCTCCCACTGTCATCCCCAGGAGTCCCTTAGTTTTTGCAAAGTGGAAGGAAACTCCACACACTGACACTCTGCACTAATTTTCTTTTCTTTTTTTAAAATTTTTAAAATTTGTTCGGTACCAGGGATTGAACCCGGGGCACTTAACCACTGAGCCACATCCCCAGCCCTCAGCCTCCCCCTGCCTTTTTCTTTCTTTCTTTTTTTTTTAGAGACAGAGTCTAACTGAGTTGCTTAGGACCTCACTAAGTTGCTGAGGTTGGCTTTGAACTCACAATTCTCCTGCCTCAGCCTCCCTAGCCACTGGGATTACAGGTGTGCACCACTGCGCCTGGCTTGTACTTATTTCTTTTTTATTAAGAAAGTTAGTAGAAAGGAGGAAAAGAAAGAACAGAGAGAGCCTTCTGCCCTTCTGCCTCTGGTTTTTATTCCTAGTGGATTTGTTCCCTGATGCTATCCCCACATATGAACTGGGACCCCTGGGAGGAGAAAGCCAGCATTATTCCTGCGTGGTCACTGCGTCTCTGTCGGAGTTGCAGAATGTAATGGGATTGGCACGGCTGCTTTGCCCTGCATGCTGGCAGCATTACCCAGACTCTCACATGGGCCTGAGGAAGAGACACGGCAACAAGAGTGGCCTAATAAAATTTATTCCCACTAATAAGAGAATGACCTACCCTATAATTCAGCCTGGCGAGCCAGGCCACTGCTTCCCTGAACCCGCCAGAAAACACACAAACTTAATCATTGTGGTGTTCCATGCTTCAATTACAGTTCTAGTGGCGGCTGGGAGGGAGAGAGGGGCCTGGGGATTGATGGGCTGGTGGTGTGGGATGTATCTGCTCATGACAGGGGGCTTCTGGGGATGGAAAGGCAGGGGGCAGCATCCCAGTGGGTTGGGGTTAGTACTGCTTACAAGGTGGGGAAGATCCCCGGGAATTTCCCAAGGGTCCAGTTTGGGCCTGGCTGCCACCTGCAGAGTTGTACTACTCTGGCCAGGCTGGCCCACTGCGCTGGCCAGTCCAGACCTTCCCCAGGCCATTGTGCTGTGGCCCTGGCTGCTTGTCAGTGCTCTCAGTAGCTCAGCTAATGAGGATAAGGTCAGGGGTCCAACCCCCTGGATCCCGACTGAGCTACGCTTTGTTGGCTCTGCTCTGCAGCCCGGGGAGGGATGCATGGCCAGAGCTCTATTGGTTTCAGCCTGGTCTGAAGAAAGGGTGTCTGGATTAATGCCCCTCTCCTGGGAATATGGCTCAAATTAGTGGCCTGAGTTCCCTACTAGAAGGCTCGCTTGTTATCATGATGCATGAAAGTCCTCTTAGATATCTGGTGACATGGGACCACAGTTGGTCTCCAAGCACAGATTTCAAAATGAATGTGAAAGAAAGTGTTACCTTTGTCTAGAGCTTTCCTTATCGCATAGGTAATTAAGTGCATTCTCTAATTCAATGAATATCTGCATGAAAAGCCACCCTGCACCCCTACAGAGCTCCTAAAACGTGATGACCTTATATCATGGTTTTTGGCCCCCTCCTCTCCTTTGTGAGATGCCGGGAAGTAGGGCTGTGTTTCTTGGAAAACTCAGCTGCAATTTTGTTGGGTTGTTTTTCCAACCAGAGACACTTTTCACTGAGTCCCTTGAATAACATATTTGTCTAACTAGGTTACTGTGGCGGTGGCTTGATGGATCTCCCTCCCTTTCTCTGTACACATTCTTTTTTTTTTTTTTTTTTAACAATCTCATTGAAAAAGACACAATAAAGAATCATTTTGAAACGATACATTAGCAACTAAGTGGGTGAGGCCAAATCCCACTTTCTCTCTCCATCATCTGTGCTCACAGCCAGGGTGCTGGTGACAAGCTTCACCTGGAGCAGCACTTCCCTGGCTTGGATCTTGAGCAGCCCTTCCAGAGAGGGTTAGGAATCATCACGGAGAGAGGAAAGTTTATGCAGAAGGGTGAAGCCAAGAGAAGGCTAGAGAGTCAGGCTTTTCAGATTTCTTTCTTTGTTAGAAATGATCACTCCCAGCAGGGCATGGTGATGCACACCTGTAATCCCAGTGGCTCAGAAGGCTGAGGTGGGAGGATCGTGAGTTCAAAGCCAGCCTCAGCAATTTACAGAGGCCCTAAGCAACTCAATGAGAACCTGTCTCTAAGTAAAATACAAAATAAAAAAAAGCCACTGGTGTGGCTCAGTGGTTAGGTGCTCCTGGGTTCAATCCCCAGTACCAAAAAAAGAAAAAGATTTAAAAAAAAAAGAAAGAATTACTGGATCAGCCTGATGTGGGAGCATCTTAGAAAGTAATAGGCTTCCTGATGAGGCCAGACCTAAACCTGCTAGAGTCTCCCAGAGATGTTTCTAACTCCTGAAGGACCCTCTCTGCTTACCTCCACCTTACCTCCACCTGTGAGCAGGTAGAATGGAAGGTGCATGGAGCCAATGTAGTCTGTGCTTCAGACTCTGGTAGATTTATGAACACCCTAGGGGTCAGTGGCCATATTTGAGATATGGTTCCCAATAAGTGGGTGATCATTATCTCCCTGTACTGCAGAGCTTTACAACTGGAGTCTGTATTTAGACATGAGCTATTACAGCTTTTCTGATCAATATCTCCTTTAAAAAGAAATCCCACATGCGTAATTCACTGATTCCTGTTTCCAGAAGAGGCCTGCTGTGGTCAGCTCCTGGGGTGTGTGTGCGTGTGTGTGTGTGTGTGTGTGTGTGTGTGTGTGTTTGTGTGTGTGCAAAATGTAATTAATGGCAAGAAGTTTAGGGCTGCAAGGCATGAAGAATTCAAAAACCTTTTCCTGGTCCTATTAGTAGGAAGCTGTGGGCTTCCCTCCTCTTTCTCTCCTAACTTGTGTTTCTTTTGGAAATTTGAACTCTCACTTTCTTGAGACAAATGGACCCATTTGGACAAGGAAGAAACCCAGTTCTGGTGAAGGGCTAGGGCCTCCTTGAGAGGGGAGAGTTGGCTGGGCCCAGGCTCTGGGGAGAACAAAGAGGAGAGCTCATCCCCCTGTGTCTCCTGTTCTCCCCAAGCCCCCTTGATCAACCTGGAAGGAAGCCCCAGCACAAGATCACTTTTCTCCTCCTGGACTGGGGATTTGCAGCTCTATTTTTTTCTGTAACTTGATAGGTAACTGTAGGAGCCACTTCATGCTCCAGGCCTTGATTTTTCTCTTCTGTATAATGGGGTTGTCAGATGTTGTGACCTTCAGTTATTTTCTTCTTGGGAATAGCATGCTGTCTGAAATGGGGGTCTGGCACTGTGTCCTAACACAAGAGAACTGGGAGGTGAGCCCAAGGCCAGGCAGTCCTGCCCTCTGTCCTCCCCGAGGCACATAACTGAAGCAGGCATGGACAGCTCTGTCGAGTCTAGATCTACCTCTATCACTAGGAAAGGGCAATTCTTAAGGCAGAAACGGAGACTTTTGCATCTATATATCCCTGGAGCCTCCCCTAGTGCTTGGTTCTTTTAAATTCTCCAAAACAAATTAATAAACTAAAAAACTATAAATAGCATTGTCTCATTTAGTGCCTCAGTAGGGGATTTGATAGGAAAAGTCCCCAGATGACCCCATGGTGGGTGAGCTTGGGTAAGTCTCAGATCCTTCATTTCCTGTTTAATGGATGGGAGGGGTAGTGTCCCAGTTTGGAGGGGATTTAGGGGTGCTCAGGACACCATGAGTGAGATTGTACAACACTGTCCCATTTGGGAAGGAGAGGGGGGCTGGTTTGCTCCCAGGGGTAAGGACCTTTCTCTTTGCTGGACCATAGGTGCTGCCCATAGAACAAGGTGAGGTCAAGGCTGACTTAGAATTTCTCATCCTGGGGTTCAGGGCAGCCAGACAGGTGCATCTGCGGTCCAAGCAGTCGGCAGCATCCCGCATCCATCCATCCATCCATCCATCCATCCATCCATCCATCCATCCATCCATCCATCCATTCTACTGGCTCACCTGGCCTGCTTTTTTGGATCACTTTGGGATATTTGTTAACAGTTGATGCCTGGGGTAAGATGGGCAGCCTGTGGCTATGGACGAGACTGTCCCAGAGCTCAGCTAATTGACCCACAGGGGGATGGACCTGCTGACCTCTCCCTCGTTAGCACTGCATCTGGACCACTGAGCTCTGGCCTAGTTCTGACCTCTCCATAATAAGGACTCAATGGGGGGTTTCTGCAAAGGTGGGACAACCACAGGCCAGGGCTAAAACGGCTCCCTGTGGCAGGGGAGGTGCCAGAGGAACAGAGCAGAGGCCATGCTAGCAGGGGTCAAGGGTGACTTCAGGATCAGGCACCAAATCCTCCCCATCCCCTCTGGTCCTCAGGATGGGTTGGCATAGCCGTTAGCATCTGTCACTGGGACTTGGACTTGGGGGTCACTACAGAGGGGCTCCAGGGTCTGCCCCCACCTGTAGCCCTTCTCAGGGAGCCCCACAGAGACTATGAGACACTTCTGAGCTCCTTGGATGCTGCTTTGCAGCTCTGCCCGGGATCCTGGGGGCACTGCCTGAGGAAGGATACTGGCAGCATTGAAAATCCCCTTTCTGTGGAGATGATAGAGCTTTTCAGAGTGCCAGTCTCTCTGCAGAGTGGGAGCAATTTCCCTGTAATTGGTAAAGTAACCGTAACTGCTCTGTCATTTGTATGTAGCGACACGTAATTGCACGGTAACCTTTGCCGCTGTGTGCGAGGGAAGCGTGGTAAGCTATTAGATTGTAATTCGGAGTGTCAGCTCCGGCTCCCCACACCACCTCACCAGGGCTGCTGCTGCTCAGCAGGCCATGGGGAGGCCTCCGTGGGGCCTCTTGGCCCCCAGATCCAGTTGGGGGTCCTGCTCGGTAGAGCCCTTTGCTAGGAAAGAACCATCAGGAGATGAAGGCCAGGTGTCTGGAACCCCGGCACCTCACCTGAAGGAGTGGAGAGACACAGGTGCCTTCCTCTGGCTTTCTGATGGAGTGAGTGGGTCCAGGATGGGGCCCCACAGAGTTCTAATGCATAGTGCTCCATCTTCTGAATCTGAGATCCCAATTCTCTACTCCTCCATCTGGCCTGGTTGGCCCAATATCTACCCTATGCTGACAGATATTTAGGAAGAACCCCCTTTGCTATTTCACTTGACCACACTAGCCCCTTAATCTTGATAATGCCTCTGAGGTAGACACTGGATTTCCTCAGAGATACTGAGACTCACAAAGGCTAGCTGAGTCGTCAAAGGCGGCAAACCATAATAAAGGCTAACACTTCCATAGCTCTTCCTAACTGGTGGCACTGTTCCCTAGGTATTGAATTATTTAATCGTCACCACTGTATTATTTTAAACCCCATTAACAGGTGGCAAACTAGAGAGAGGTTAAATGACTTTCCAAAGATCACACAGCATTAAGTAGCAGAGATGGAATTCAAACCAGGTTGCACACTGTGAGCCACTGTGAAAGCCAGACTTTTATTTATCCATCCATCCATCCATCCATCCATCCGTCCAACCACCTGCCCCTCCATGGATCCATTCATCCATCCGTCCATCCATTCATCCATCTAACCACCCCCCATCCCCACACATACTCAACCATCCTTCCATTCATCCATCTACCCCCCACCCACTCATCCATCCATTTAGCATATGTATCTTAACCTACTATGAACCAGGCACTAAGCTAAAGGTACAAAAATATAAAACATGCTCCCTGTGCTTGAGTTCCTAGTCCCTGGAGTGCATGGCCGCCCATCTTAATTGACACCTCACACATTCCATGAAGGCTTTGGGGGCAGTGGAAGAAGATGCAGTGTCCTTCAGATGGGGCAGAGTTGTAGTTCTAAGGCTTCTAGGTATGTTGATGGAGCTGCTCTAGTGGGTAGCACATGATTCTCATGGCCTGGGTGCTTATGTGCTTCCCTTGTTAGAATGAAGTTGCTCTTTAATAAATAAGCATCATCATGGTGGCCACAATGGGGTGACTGAAGGGGGATCACAGCCGAGTCTGGACCTAGTTCCTCTGGCTGTGGCTCTAATCTGGCTGTTAATGGGGCCCAGGGGGAGTCTCAGTCAGCAGCTGCCACCCTCCCCTGTTGCCCAGGGTGCTCAGGAATCCACACCAGCCTTCACCTGTTCTAGGCTGGATTTCCATTCAAAAACAATGTGAAATCTCTTGCATCGAAGGGGTGGAAAGACACAGGTGCTGAAGAGCTTCCAGTCCACTGGGCCCTTCGCCCTTGCCCCCTCCAGGCCTCACAATGGTCCTGTCTTCCACTTTAAAGTCCAGGAGAGTGAAGCTCAGAGAACAATAGGACCAAGTTGTCCAGATGAGAAGCAGCTGAGCTGCCCTGCAAACCTGTCTCATAATTTTCTTTCCTGCCACTTCCATGAGCAATGTCCCTCCCCTAATGCCCCAGGAAACAGGCCTCCCCCCCACCACAGCTGGGGGACCGCTGCATCCATGCTGACCTGAGCCATCTTGGTCAAAGGCCTTGGTCAAAACTCCATCACCTGGGCCCCCATTTACAAGGAGAAACTGAGCCATGGAGCGCCATGTTGTAAGTCCCAGCACACATCCTTTGCCTCGTTTAAGCCTGATGATAACCCTGGAGTAACTGCCGCGGTACAGGAGAGGAGACTGAGCCTCCGCCCCTGATCCTACCCTTTCCTACCCCCTGATCCCACCCTCTGCCCCCTTTCCTACCCTTTCAGTAATTCTTACTATGTCAAGATAAAAGGTTTGATCATCTGATCTTGTGAGCCTGATGTTGGGTGGTATACTGTAGTAAACAAGGCTAGAATACCATGTTTAATTGACATGTGTTTAGAGGAGAACAGTGTGGGTCTCTGAGGGGCTCACAGGGAGCTGCATGGGTGGAAGATGGGCGAGCTCTGGGCTCAGGCTGCGAGGTTGGCTGTCCTCACTTCCCTTTGATAAAAAATTCCTCACCTGGACTCCTGGCTGCTGAGGTGCTGCAGAGAAAGGGACCCACAGGTTGCTGACCTTCTGCCTCTGAGTGAGCATGATTTGATGATGCAGTTGCTGAAGTGCATACTCTTTTTTTTTTTTTTTGATAGTTTACTGTTGATTTTTGCCCAATCAAAGGGAAAAATTGAGTTTGGCAAATCTGACCACACAGAAAGGTAATTCTGGGAACTGAGAAGCCAGAAGTCTCCCACTTTCAGGTTAATGAGGGTTATATGTGTGGCCAGGTGATGGGGGACACTAATGTTGCTCTACACCTCAGTCTCCCCCTATGCAAAGAAGTCAATCATTCAGTCTCATCTCCTTGGAAAATGGGTTTAATGGACAAAGTACAAGGGTTGCTGATGGCAGAGGTCCCTGCAGCAGTGTAGCCCCGGAAAGTTAGGGATGTGGATTCCTTGTGAGCCAGAACCAGCAGCGTTCCTAGCTCCAGGCTTCCCTGGGAACGCCTGGCAGGTTGCCATGGTTACCTCCAGCAAGGCATGGGCATCGCTTCCCCTTCTCCTGAGTCTTTGCTTTCTTTCTTCTCTCCATCCCTTTTAACTTCTACTACCTGTCTGCTTCCTCATTTTATCTTCATGGGAAGAACAATAAAGGTCAACCTAGACCTGGAAAGTTCCCTCCTAAATTTGACTCCTGTGGCTCTTTGTAGGGGGAGAGCGGAGAGTTGAGTTTGGTCTGGGCTGTGGACCAGATGATGTAGGAGAGACCAGAAGTAATCAAAGGCATGAAGCAGACATCTGCGCTGCACATGGCTGCGGGAGCGTGCCCACACTCTCCCCCTGTCCATCCTGACTGCCTGGGAGGAAGAAGGGGAGAAAAAAGGGGAGAGGTCAGAGAGAGCTTTCAATGCTCAGCACATGGCCTTTCCCAGGTGGATGATGGCTGCCAGCCCCCTCCGTGGAACAGAGCGGAGGAGCCCCAGGCCCTGGAGAGCTCAATTGGCCACTTTCACACAGCTGCGCTGGCAAGAGCCTGCCTGCTGTTCTCCAGATTTCTCTTGCTTTGGCCGGATTGAAGCCTTTAAAAAAGTGACACCTTGTATTTTATTTCACTCCTTTTTCTGAAAGATCCAAAGACATTTACAGGCATGAGCGCAATAGGCTTTATGGTGGCCCATCAAAAAGCAGGGATTGTTTCCTTCGTCTTTATAGAGCAGAAAATAAAAGCACAGGAAGACGGAGTAACTCTTCTGAGGCCACACAGTGCTTCCAAGAAAGGGTGGAAAATCCAGTAAGTTCCTGGCGCCTGGGAGAGGCCTGAGCCAAACCAAGGCTGTTTGTGGAGAGAGCCGGAGGCTCCTTGCAAGTCACTGTGCAGCCTCTGCACCAGTGTTGCATGGGTACCCCTCATTATATTGGGGATCTGGAGGCCTCATGGGAAAAAAGGGGAGACTGAGCAGAAATGCTGTGGGGATCTGGCCAAGAAGCTCTCCCTGCTGGCTCCTGACCCCTGAGGTTGTGCTCCCTGGAACCAAAGAGTTGGGTTGGTGTGTCCCATAGGATATTTCAGGAGTGTCTTTAAGGAAGGCCGACAGGTGTTATTGCTTAAAAGGGCCGGGCAAAGTGGCACACACCTGTAATCCCAGCAGCCCAGGAGGCTGAGGCAGGAGGATTGCAAGTTCAAAGCCAGCCTCAGCAACTTAGCAATACCCTAAGCAATTTAGCAAGACCCTGTCTCAAAATCAAAAGGGATGGGGATGTGGCTCAGTGTTTAAGCACCCCTGGTACCAAATATCTATATTTGGTATGAAACATATAATAGGCCAGGATTGGGTAAACATGTTTCTTCTCAAGACTTTCCATTATGGATGCCATAGATTGCATTAGGATGTTTCCAAAGAACCCTGCTAAGTGGAGCATCTTGGGGAACTTGGATTCCAAGTTGCCAGCATGACAAGGTCATGGTTGCCCCTCTTTGCTGTGCCCTAAGAGATGGGGATGCCCTAGGATTGGCTGGTGAGGGACTACCGTGGTTCCCTAAGACGGGAAGTTCCACAGACTTCCCTCTCCCGCTCCTCCTTTCCCCAGCTGATCACCTGCATAGGCCTCCGCTGTGACTGTTAGTTATGCATTCGTGCATCTAGTTCTTTATTTCCACTGGCACGTCTGCTCCACAGCAGGTGTGTACATGTGAAGATTGCTTCCCTCTTACACCTGGGCCCAGCTCTCCATGCCATGCTCATCAGATACTGGCCCAATGCTTCTCCATGTGCCGGTGATGACAGGCAATCAAAGCCACCAAGATGGTGCCTGGAAGGGTCCAAGGAGGGGCAGAGAGGTCACAGAGTCTGGTGAAAGGAGACCCTAGGGATTCTCTTTTGTCATGGTCCTGCAGCTGCCTCCGTAAGTGACTGCTGAGAGGTCACCAAATTCCTCTCTGCTGAGCTTGTCCCTCTAAAAAGGGAGGATTTGTACTAGATCCAGGATTCTTCTGGCTCTAGAGTTCTCTGACTTCAGACAATGGCCCCGAAGCTCCTTTTTGATTCGTCTCTTTTTTCCTTTCAGCTCTTAACCATCGATGACAACTTCTGTGGCCTGGATATGAATGCTCCCCTGGGAGTGTCCGAGATGGTGCGTGGCATCCCGGTCTTCACAGAGGACAGGGACCGCATGACTTCCGTCATTGCCTACGTCTACAAGAATCACTCTCTAGCCTTCGTGGGCACCAAGAGTGGCAAGCTGAAGAAGGTAGGAATGAGGTGCTGCTGGTGGATGGTTGTGGAGACAGGCTGCTCCCCTGGGATGATGATATCTCGCGGTTTCTTACTCCTGTGCTGTGCGCCTGACGGGCTGTAAGACTGGTCTGACGTAGGGAGGTAGGCTGCTGGAGGTCAGGACGATTGCCTTTCTTTCTTTTTTTTATGCCTTTGTCCTTGGTTGTTGTGGGAACCAGGCTGTTGTGAGTGTGGTGCACTCTTCCCTAGGAAAGGTTTGAGTGCACGCTTGCTCTGTTGTTCCAAACAGTGTACTCTGTTCAACTTGGGCTAGTGCCCTGCGGCAAGGGCTTTATTAGGTCTGGGTGGCTGGGGAAGTGGGCAGGGGGGAGGAGGGGGCAGGGCAGGCCTGTTCCTCTTGCTCCAGCCCTTCTGGCTGGTGCATCCATCTGGAATCCATTTAGGGAACAGATGGAGGAACACGCAGACCTGTTAGAGTTGCTAATGGGGCTAAAAGCCAACTTGTGGGACAAGGAGATGTGGAGGCCAGGCAAGAATAGGAATTGCCTAAGGTGAGGTGGAAATATGGTTCAAGGACCTGGACTGTCCTCCTTGACCTGCAGAAGCTGGCTGGCCCTTGGGGTGTTGGATAATCTTGGCTCGTCAGCAGTGTTGGGAGAGCCCGTCCACCCAGGGATGCTCCTTGCTCGGGGTTTTCTATTTCACTGGATTGAAGCTGGCTCCACAGCATGTCTTCCTTGATGGGGTGAGAAGTCTTTCTAAGACTATACACTATACACTCTCCATCTTATATTCTGTTGTACTTCAGTCCTTTCCTATGACCTTTTGGTGATGGACTTGCCTTAGAATCTCTGGATGTTGTGTGATTCGGGCTAAGTAAAGAGGCACTGTGTGATGGAGACTGAACCTTGATCCCTACTTTTCTCTTTGCTGTATTTCTGGGCATTGGCTCTGGATGGTCCAGGGGAAATGTTCTGTGCCATATTCTAGAAGGTTATTTCTGATCTACCAGCCAACTATGCAACGACTCAGAAATCTTTCTTTCTGTTGAACTCGTTACCTTTGTGGCACCATTTGTAGGTCTAGAATGTGACAGTGTAGAAGGCAAGACGTGTGTGTGAGCGGGGATGTGCACGTGGAGCATCGAGTGGAAACATCTGGACAAGAAGGCAGTGTCCACTGCTGGAGGTTCATGGCACACTCTGTGAGGGTGACGGACAATGTCCTGCCTGTGTGGCACTGCCCAGGAGGACATAATGACCAGACTTTAGGGTCCTGTCATCTGTGTCAAAACCAAAAAACGATTTCCCCATTTGTCTACACATCTTCAAAAATCCCCTTTCATGGGTTCCTGCCTTTTCTGAGAACACAGTAAGTACGACTGAACTTTGTCTTGCTCATGGCTCCTTGTGATGCCCACTCACGTATTGAACTGAGTCTCGTGGAGGCCTGGAGAAGATGCTGGAAGGTGTGGGGGTGATGTCCCCACGCAGCTCCTGGGTGTGACTGTTGCCGCCTTCCTGGTCCTTCCTCCCATCACCTGCAGCTGCTGGGACACGCTGGCAACTCCAGTGCCTTGGTCCCTCAGTCTGCGGCTTCCGGCTGGCAGTGGGCGGGCAGTCAGCCTCTAGACTTGCTGCAGTTGTGTCCCATGAGCCTCCGCGGGCACCGAGGGGAGGAGCGCGAAAGCCACTGAGCAGGGAGGGCTCTGGTGGACACTTCCCTTGGTTGTTCAGGTGGCCGCTTTTGCTATTATTTGATGGTTTCAGTTGGCTGCAAAAAGTGAACGCCGAATCCCAAAGGACCGTGTGTTGAAGGCCTGGTCCCCGGGGGTGGTACTTTGGAATGTGGTGCAACCTTGGGGAGGGGAGCCGATGGGAGGCCCTGAGGTCTCTGGAGGCAAGTCTTCCTAAAGGGGGTCGTGGGACCCTAGTGCCTGCCCTTTTCCTTTTGCTCCCTGGATCATGGTGTAAGCAGTTTTGCTACAGAACTGGTCACCATGTACTGCCACTCTGCAGGCCCCAAACAATGGGGCCAACAGAACTTAAACTGGCACTTCCCAAACCATGAGTCAGAAATCAATGGTTTATCCGTAAGTTATTTATCTCAGTGTTTTGTTATGGTGATGGAAAGCTGCTGACTGGTTCTCTTACCATCCCATCCAGCGTCCCTTGACCATCTTGCCTGCTCCCATGGGAATAAACACTACTGAGAATAAATAAATAGGCAACACTCTACGGGGGTGCTTGGCCCTTCCCTGCAGTGAGCCCAGTCTCAGTGCAATGGAAAAAGTGACATCCTCCATTGACCTCAAAGTCCTATCTGCCAAATTTCCTATCGACAGCCAGAGGATCATGCAACTCACTGGCAAGACAGAATGAAACCTGGATGAGGGTTTATTTATTGTCGTTGTCTGACCTGGCTGGAATACGGTGTCAGTGAAATGAACATAGAAAGTTCAGTGCACATAACAGGCAATCATTGAGGGGGAAAAAACCACAAAAACACATGTTTTCAAGTCATGGTTGCACTGTAAACCTGAGAGAGTCACCTTGCAGATGCATGCTGTTGGTCCAAGGGTGGATTGAGGCAGCTGGCAGCTGGCAATGTCCCCTGTCCCTTCCCAGGGAGCTCATGCACAGCACATCCCAGGAGTAGGGAGGAGGACAGCCAAGGAGTGTGAGTGAACACTTAGAAACAACCCTCAGATACTGGCAGGGACAGGTGGCAGGAGCCAAGTCACCCCAGGCTGGCGTTTCCCATCTTTTCCCTTGGTGGGTTTACATAGTTCTCTTTCAGCCACTTGGGACATTATATTTAATTTCCAGAGCATTGGTGGGGCCGCTGAGGCATAAAATTTGAAAGCCAAGAGCAGAAGGGTCGTGTGGGGGGACCGAGCCATTGTTCCCCTGGGAAGAGGCGCCATCACAGGGCCACACTTTCTGCTCCGTGGGCTCAGACTGGCAGCCTCTTAATAGTTCTGCTCAGGCCCAGCCACTGCTTCTGCCAGCTCAGCACAGCTGGCCCAGGGGACAGTCGGAGTGGGGAAGGAAGGCTGGGCCACGGTGCCTGTTGTTTGAAATAATAAAAAGCAAAAGTGGCCTGTTTATTTATTTTTCCTAAACAATAAAATTTTCCACCGCCCCAGCTCTCTGGGTGCCACGCCCCTTTCCTTGTGATATCTGACTTGCTTTCCCCCTGAGCTGATCACGCCCATGGCCACCCTTTGGGCAGAGGCCCAGCCATGACAAACTTGGGGCTGCGGGAGGATTTTGCAGCCAGTTTTGTGAGCAACCGAGATCAGGGGGTGAGAATAATGGAAATCATACGGTAGCCGTAATTACAGAGTTGGCGTCCCTGAGCCCTGTAATAATCTCCTGTGTGTGTCGAGGGCCTTTCAGAGTTGACAAGGGACTCAAAGTGGGCAGGGTGGGCAGAAAGGAGGCTGGGGGTTTACTGAGAATAAGAAAGTTTGGCTCTGGGTTTTAGGGACCCAGGGGCTAGACTGTAGCTATCCATAGGCTGCCCTCAAAATTACTGACTTTTCATTGTGTTTGAAAGGTGTGAGTCCCAGTCATTTGCAACCTTGCCTTTGATGACCGTAATTTCACTCCTCAAGTGCACACATCACATGAGGCAAGGGGAAAGGAGGTGAGGAAAGTGCCAATTTGGATGTCTTTGATGTTTTCTGATGTGAGTGTGTGTGTTATAGACAGCATTGGCAGCCTTTTCCCACAGTGAGCGTTCAAGGTGTGTGCTCTTAAGAAATTCAGCATGGAAACGTTACACTCATTAGGAGGTACCTAGGAACTTAGAAATAATCCACAGACTGTTAAAATTTCAGCCACAGGTAAAACTCATAAGGGAAACACCATCTTGACTTGCCTTGGGGTGACCACACAAATCTGAAAGCCTTTGACCCAAGTTGGGGTAATCAGGTCAGTGGGCTCTCAGAAAGACAAGATGCCTTTGCTTAAATATTTCTACAGAAATCCTCGCTGCATCTTGCTTCTTCTCGCTAAGTGATCGTATTTTATGGCGGCTGCTCAGCAGTGAATTACTGCCTGACGTTAGCGGGAGAGACTAACGTTCATTGTGAACCAAAACATCATAAACTTCCACTTGAGGTGTGATTGCTTCTTTCGTTTTGTGATTGCGTCTTTCCCGGATGTTTTTCCTGGGCTGAACGGCTCGTGCTTACAGGGTGGAGCTCTGGATCTGGTTAGGCAGAGCTCTGGTGCTCTTGCTGTAAGCGTGCACGCTCCAGGCCAGACCAGCCTCTCTGGCTGAGAACTGCATGTGCGTCCACCTGCAGAGTCAATAGCAGCATAAAACACAAAAAATCAAATTTTATTGGCAATTGTCATGCAGATTAATTTAATTATCCTAATTTTTTACCCCTTGAATGTGTTTTAAAATCGATTTGCGCGTGTTCCCTAGGCTCTCTGAGTCTAGGAGGGAAATCAGCCAGAAGCAGAGTTGGTGGAAACAGACAGCTTGGAGCTGGTGTCCTTCTCCTCTGTGTGCGTTTTCAGTCCTTGAGTCTCAAAGCAATAGCAAACCAGAGGTTCCAGCCGCTGCTCTGCCAGTTTCTAGATACACCCAGGAATTCTTTGTAAAACTCCTCTGGAAATATGAATCCACTTTAAAAATAAATTCATGGCACGTAAAGCTCCGTAGATGGGTGAAAAGATCAGGAAAGAAACGGAGGCCCCGTGTTAGATCTCCACATTGACTGGAAACCTGTGGGTTCCTATAGTTGGTCCACGTGTGGTTGGTCTGCTCTGCCGCATGAGGTGCTTCTCAAACCTGAGCGCCTCAGGTTTACACGTGGTTAGGCACGAGCAGAAAGGAACAGAAAGGAACAGACGGCCCTTGCGTCATTAGTCTGACCATCCTGGGGATCTAAAACTGGCCCTTCGGGACAGTTTTGCCTCGTGCCAACCTGTCTGCTCCTCCTGTGCCTCCTCTTGTCTCGTCCCAATCTCCTCTGCTGTATTATATGCTTTTCCCCTTGTAACGCTGATAAGGAGAGCCACAAAGCTGGGTACTGTCCCCCTGGACTAATTTTGTGCTCTTGAACACCAGTAAGCCCTTACTTGACCATCCTTTTAACATGTGGCCCCACCAGCCCAATCTTCTCCCCTTTCCTTTTTCTCACGACTCTGCCCATGGGCCCCCCTACCTTCCCCACACATCTCTGGGGGGAATCTCAAGTGTCCACTCAGCACTGACCCAAACAAGTGTGGGGGAGGTGTCCTTAGCATGGTCTCAGCCCCCTCCAGGCTCCAGTCTGATGGCTGAGCACCCACACCTTCTCCTCCCACTTCCCCTTGAGGCGCAGGTTGCCATCCCCAGCAAACACGACTTCAAGGGCTCTTGTCATCCTCTCTTCCAAATGATCATTGCGACTGCCTGTGATTTAAAGAGATCATTTGAAATGAGCTTTGTCAATTCAAGATTTATTGATACATGTGCCACTTTTTGGAATCATATGTGTGTGTGTGTGTGTGTGTGGTGTGTGTATTCATTTGTATAGAAAGATTCTGATCGTAAATTAAAATGCAAAGACATTAAAATTGAAGAAAGTGCTGCAGAAACACCTCAAATCATAGAGCGCATTCCATCAGCTGATACACAAATGTCAGACGCGCTGGAGGAATTTATCCAGTGACACATGCAATCGAAGTAAAATATTGTACTTTACAAGAACATATCATTAGAATGAAAACTAGCAGCGTATCAGGAGCCTGGCCATGTAACCAAGACAACAAAGAGATGAGTGACATGGTGTGCAGAGGCGGGTGGGAGGCAGAAAGCAAAGGACAGGTGGGCCCCAGCTGTAGAGGTCCCTTACTGCTGGGCTCTTCCCTGCTAGACCCTGGATGGGAGGGAATAGGGTCTGGATGTCAGTAGCGTGAAGGTTCTCATCGAGGAGAGACCCAAGGGAGGGCTTCGTTACCGGAAATTGCTAAGACTTCCGTGGCTACTTTGATGGGAAAAGTGGTGGCAGCTGGACTGATTTACAGTCCACCATTGATGCTCTGATTGGGGGTCCACTTAGAGTTCCCACTTGTTTTTAGGGACTTTGGTGAAAGTGGCCACTGGGCTGCTTCTCAGTGGTGTCTTCCTCCAACAGCTCTGGCTTCTTGTAAAAACCTCCCTGGTGACGTCTTGCGCTCCGTCAAGTCTCTTGCATCCATTTCATACCTTCTGTCCTGGCCCAGGTGACACAGGGGAATGGTTATCTATTGCTGTGCAGCAAACTGCCCAGACATAGAGGCTTAGGAGAATGTTTATCGCCATATGCCTCCGTGGGTCAGGAATCCCGGCATGCTTAGCTGGGTCCTACAGGCTGTGGTCGAGTGTTGGGTTGGGCTGCAGTCAGCCCAAGACTCAGGCCAATGTGGTGTGGGTCACTTGTGTGGCTGTTGGCCAGCCTCAGGTCCTCACAGAGAGGAGGTCAGTTCTTTGCCATCAGGATTGCTCACACTCCAACAAAACAGGGCACTGGCTTCTCCAGAGCAAGAGGAAAGAGAGAAAATGAGAGGGGGCGAGCAAGAAGAAGGCCATCATCTTTTTGAAAGCTGATCCTAGAAGTGACATGTCAGTGCTTTTGTTGTACTCTGGGTGTTAGAAGCCCATTTGGCCTGGCTCACGTCCAGGAGGAAGGAATTCCACAGGGTGTGAATACCAGGAAGTGGGACCCCTGGGACCTTGTAGTGGCTTCTACCACTTAGGGCTTTGTATCGGGGCCATCGAAGGTGCCTGGACCATTGCTTTTAGTGCTCTAGAGATGCCACAGCCTTGCTTGGAATGACAGTGGCCCAGGCACATCTTCTGCCTTCCCAAGGTTCTGATTGTGCAGCTGTATTAGAGAATTGGGGGCTGAGCAGGAGTCACCCCATCCTTAGCAAGGAGTGCAGCTCTGGTGGGCCATACCAAGGGCTCTGATCATCAGGGAAAGGGTGGTGCTTGGTGAAGGGAGAGGAGAGAGAATTGGCCTTCAAATCAGGGGCTGTGTGTGGCCACAGAGAGTGCAGCCTCCTGACATGGGCTACAGTGGGGGTCTCCGGCTCCTTAGGGAGAGTCGCTTTGGGCTGACTAGGGCTGGTGGGAAAGAGAATGGGGGAAGCTCCCTTAGGTACTTTGGATCCCACAGAGGTACAGGCACTGTTCCAGGACTCTGTGCACATTACACACCTCCTCTTATGTCATCCTCTGTGTTTCTTTTGGGGTAAATCTGAAAACCTCTGTTTTGCCCATGATAAAAGGGACAGGCTGAGTTCCCTGAGGTCATATATTTTAATGGAAAGTCTACCCTTTGCTGATTTATATAGTGACATATGGACTTTACCTGAGGCCTTCCTCTGTCACTGGAGCTAAGTCTTGCCTCTAGGACTGTGAGAGGAGGTGGTCACCTGGCCGCCTCCTGTACATGGCCAGCCTGGCAGTTGGCCAGAACCTTCCTTCCATTCCCTCAGGCCTGCCCTGTCTCTGCGTCTCTGTGTTGGTGCTTGGGGAGCCATGGCTCATTTTCCTGTCTCTGGATGCTCACTTCTTGAATCCATCCTATAAAGAATGTCAGATTCATCTTCCTGATGCAGCTCAAATCCTCTTACTCTCATAGTTAGGAAAAGCAAAACAAAACTCACCTCATCCTGCCTGTCCAGCCCTGCTGCCCACAGCCTGGTCTGTGTGACCGGCTGACACACCGAGGACATGGGGCCCCCTGTGTCAGCCGGGCCTTCGTATTGTGAGTACTCCAGAGCCTTGTTAAATTTAAACACGGAGAAGGAGGCTCCCACCTGAGAGGCAGCAGGATTCCCACCTCCACGGCTGCTCCAGGCCCAGCTCCCTGCACGGCCAGGTCCCCTTCAGCCCAGGTTGCACCCAGCTGGGATCCTGCAGTGGGAGGGGGTGTCTGTGGGGAGGTGGAAGATTCTCTGGGAAGCAGACACTCTGTGCTCCTCCACCTACCCCTGACCTGTGGCCGGGACACTTGCTGTGTGCTGGGCTCTCCCGTGAACAGTCTCACCCAGCAGCCTGTGCAATTGTGGGTTCCGGGTTTGCCTTCCTGTTGCCCGGCATCTGGGTCTCTGCCTTTACTTGTTCGGAAGCTGGCTGCTTGTGCTTGGTCACAGCCCCTCCAGTTCTGCAGGCCCTCTGGGGCAGAGCTGGGTCACAGTGGATCTGTCTGTGTGGCTCATGGTCATCATGCGCCCCTCTCGGCACCCAAGGATCCAACCATCTCTTTCTTTCTAAACTCCCAGCCCAAACTTGTGCTTCAGGTCTCTCCTCTCCACCCTTGTCCTCTGTCCTCACCGTTTCCCTCTCAGCCCTCACTGTGTTCTCCTTGCCAGTGTGTCACATTGTACCAAAGATCCCTTCACACACGTTATCTTGACCAATTTTCCCAGGATGACTATGGGTGAAGGGAGGCCCGAGGCGCTGCTATCCACAGTGTCTGCCTTAAATGGAAAGTTGAGTCTCCTTTTAAAAGGGTACAGAGGATGCATAAGGAGCAACACCCTGTCCCCCAAGCCACCCCTGATGTCCCTTGCTGGGGCATGACCTCTGTTGCTCAGTCTGGAGCCTAAGCTCACGACCTGTGTTTCTGGAATAGCTGGGTGGAGACTCAGGTCTATGTCACTGACCTGCTGTGGCCTATTGGTGCCCTTGGAATAAATAGTCAAAGATTGGGTGGGCTCAGGGATACCCCCACCTCCTTGGTACTGCTCTCTGGCTACTGAAACTTCTGGCACCCCTGTTCCCCCAGTGCCTCACCTGGTCTTAGGTTTTCTGCTGGGACCCCTTTTGAGTCACTTTCCAGAATATTCTTTTCCTAGAAAGGATTTCTGGGGCATTGGGATAAAAGGGTGGGAAAGAAAAGTCATAGATTGTGTTTCTCCTGAACTGCTCCCACCTGCCTGCCCACCCAGATGTGAGCATGCCGGGCTGGACCGTGTCCTGGGATCACTGCACTTGAGCGGCTACAGTGGCGCTGAAGCCACCTTATGACTTGCTGTCATCATTGTGTCCAAAACTTAAACTCAATTCTACTGCTTTCCAGGACTTCCCGTGGGAATCTCAGGTGCCAATTGTGATTTCAGCCCCTGGCAGGATGACATCCAAGATTATACAGGAATCTTATCCATGTTGTGGATTTTGATAATAGTGAAGGTGATTAGTTATCTTTGGTCCATTTTGAAAGATCTATAAGTTGATGACGTCTTTAACTTATCTTTCTGGTAATTTACCAATATTTACTCCAGTGATAATTTGGTTCTCTGCTTTTTGTCCTACCTTCCCCTTACTGAAAAAGCATAGCATGTATCCATAATTTTCTATCAGGACTCTTCTACTACATCTTCTCACAGTGGGCAATCAGATTTTTTTGAAAGGTTGCATGTGATTAGAAACATATTTGATGCATCAGGTTAGCAGAATATCTTAATGGATCTTTATGATCACAGTAGTTCTGGGTCTTCCCTTGGACACACCAGACTTGGAAAAGGAAGATACACTTTAAACCTCACTTATAAAATGAGTCTTTCTTAGATCCAATGAAATCTAATGAGGCAGGATGGGCTTCAGTCCTGGGTGGACCTGAACTTCCTTATTGTTTGCTGAAAGTGCCCTCTGCCGGGTGGAGCCAGTGGGGACCACCCATAATGGGGGCAGACCATGGTCTCAGGGATGCTGACAGTACTATCTGCTTCTCTGCTTCAACCAGGCCCTAGGCTTCTTTGGCTAATGAAAAGCTCGTGAGCTTTTGGATAAGGGATGCGAGTTTATTGATGGAAACCAATGCACTTTTTCTAAATTGAGGAATTCCTTCCTAAAATAAATAGCCTTGTAATGTATCAATGTTAAAATTTGATTTTTTATTTAATCACTTATTAATACCAGAAATTATGGGCCATAGGTGGTTTCAACATATGTAGCTGAGATTTTTTTTCTAAAAAGAATATGCTTAATTTCTTCACATGAAAAATACAATTCATCAATATAGCTGATCTTTCTCTTCCAGTGTGTTTAAACTTTTCCCCAAATAGACCAAAGGTGCCCTACAGTACTACTCTGGGGGTAACAATTGCTGAATAAAAATATATTTGAAGACTGACCATGGGGACTTAGGGTCTCACAGTGTGTGTGTGTGTGTGTGTGTGTGTGTGTGTGTGTGTGTATGTGTGTGTCAATGTGTGTGGTGTGTGTGTGTGTGTGTGTGTGTGTGTGTGTGTGTGTGTTGGTAGGGTATCAGCTAGCTTCGGTTAAGTTGTGTTGCAGTAACAAATAACTCCCAAATTTAAGTGTCTGGCAACAACAGAAATTATTTCTAACTTGTGTTCACATGAGCTCTGGGTTGGCAGCAGCAGCACTCTATGTCCTCTATGGGGGGAAGATGTCAAAGGGCAGCCCCTGTCTGGGACATACCCAACTCACTGGAAGAGGGAGAAGCGAGATGGAAGAACCCCATGATGGCTACTAAACTTGCTGCTCTTGAGGTGGTGCTTGTCCATTGCCACTCCATTTCAGTGGCCCAGCCAAAGTGAATGGTGGAGGAGAGCAACCCTGCCCAGGAAGAGCCTTCTGTATATGTGTGTGGGGAAGGTGGGAGGTGAGGGCAGAAAGTATTTCAATACAGTTTGTCATAAGCCATTGTTATGGCAAACGTCAACCAAAAATCACCTCCTTGGTCATTTCTAATGTGCTAGGTGTTTCTTAAATTTCTCATGGTCTCCCCTTGCTTAATATTGAAGAAGAACATGCCCAAAAGGTAGGACATGACAGATTTTATGTAATCAACCCCAGACATAGTGGTAAAGATTTTTTAGAAAATAAAACCTCTCTCATATGGTTTTCTTGTGATTTACTTTTTTTCTCCTAAAACTGAAACTAATTGTTCATTCATTCTTCCATTAGTCAGGCTCTGGATGTTTGTATCACCCCAAATTTAGTTTTTCCTTGTGAGTGAGGGCACTTTTCTACTTAAATACAATGATTAGATTGTGCTCAGCAGATGTCTCTGAGATAATTAAATTATCCAAATTTATTGAATCCTTTCTTTTACCTACAATTAGATAGAGCCTTGCACATTCATTTTCTCTCAGCAATTGAACTTCCAAAGATTCTCCCACTTTTCCCCTGAAATTACTTTGCTGACCATGAATTCCAAAAATTCACTCTGGACACAGGCAGGACATGGCCCTTTGAACTGAGTGTCTTAGGGCTGGAACCCACAGCAGGCCCTGACTCTAGACCAGCTCCTAGTCAGTCTTCTCCCCCAGCTAGCTTTTCTCTGGAAAAGGCAAGAGACAGGCAGAGTTGACATGCTGAGTGGAGGAAACCCTCCTACAGGTTGCTTGAAAAACATTGATTTTTTTAGCCCTTAATCTCATTTTGTGAATTGCTGTGTTTTTGGCCAACATTTTTAAAATTTGCATCCTGTTGTTGATGCATGAGGAAACATCGAACATCCATAACCCGGCAACATGATACAGCTGTTCATGGTTGAGCTAGTAGAAGCAATGTGAGGGCCTTGGCAACACAGAAAGCTCACAGGGGATTGTCCAGTTGCAGTTATGCTGGGAGGGGCCCTCTGATTCTCTCCAAGCTCCTCACTTTCTATTTTCAGGGAGATGAATACATACTTCAACATGCGTGGCTGTGTGTACCTCTCTGCCACGTTCACAGTCAGAAACACGCACAAGTTCCTGATTCACACACGTACCTATATTTACCCAGCACAATCATGCCTCCCCCATCCTCCATGCACAGTTAAGAGCCTGCAGACCTTCTCTTTGCAACTTGAGCATGGTCCCCCTTGGACTCCGCCCCCTTCGATGGAGCCACTGTACCATCTTGTGCTCTCTGGGACATTTGCAACATGCCATCTAATCAGTTTACCTCTGACTTACCCACTTTGGCCTCGAGACGATGACAGAGTACAGCTATTTAGCTGTCAAATGCTCTGACTCTTGCCCAGATGGACAATGCCTCCAATATCAGAGTGGTCTCTGTTTCCCCCACGGGTGGGGGTAATGGGCCTCCCAGTTGCTTTTTAAAGCGCTTCTTGCATCTGCCTTTCATGTTAATGCCTCTTGCTTGCTGACCTTGCTTCCTGGCAGCCCGCCTAAGTGTGATTCCCATAATTAGCTTAGTGATAATTTAATCTCTGCTTTATATTTGATTGTTTTTGAGGGACTTGGGTCTGGGGATGGGGGAAAGGGACCTTTGCTCCTTTCTGACCTTTGCTTTTGAATGAACTCTTTCTCTGTCCAGGGGCAGAGGCAGAAGGATGTAATAGGGCTGTTGGAGGGGTTGGGGGACGCAGCAACAGAGAGGCGGGCCGCTTCATGAAGAGGTTTTTGGGCAGGAAGCTGGAAAGAACGCATCTCTTTCTCTCTGTTGATCCCTCTCTTTAGGAGTTTCCTTTCTCTGTCCTTATTTCTCCCCCAAAGTAGGAAGGCATATGGGTGTGGGCACACGGGATTTAAGATGCTCAGGGAGGGGCATCTTCCTACTAGGAAATAACACACTTCCTCCAGTGGTCATGGCAACCATGTAGCAAGCCCAAGGAAGCTGAGGAAGAGCCAGCAGAGCCACTAAATTCCACTCTGCTGCCTCCCATGACGACTCCTAGGCACCCCAGCCTGTCTAAGCTTCTGCTTGGGAGTGCATCTGGGCCCAATCATGCTCCTGAACTCTTTCCAGCCAGACCTGGGTGTTGAGTAAAACGTTGGAACTGACAGTGGGGAGGTCTCACCTTTGGTTCTGGCTGCACTTCTGATATCGGACAAACGGAGCAGATTCACGTACGCACCCTCCATCTCTCTTACGAATGAGCTGAGTGGCACAGGCCTGCACACCTGCGGAGCCGTCTTTCCTACAGCAGGAGGACAAAAGTAATAAAGATTCACAAGATAGCAAGGATCCACGTGGCTTTGTGGGTCCCGTAGACTTCTGTGGAGCGTCTCCAAACTCTGTGGACGTAAGCAGCCATGTGAACCCAGGCAGGGTAGGCAAGCAGAAGGTAGGTCTCCAGAGGTCGTGGATCTCTAGGGGAAAATTAGATGCTCCAAATAGGTGCCCTCACCAGACCTTTGGGAATGATATCGTGTGTGTGCGCGCGCATGCACACATGTGTGTTCTCAGTCTCTTTGCAAGAACTGCAGAGAGACAGGATGTCTGCTCACTGAGCCCCTGTGGCACAGGAGGCGCTGTGTCTGGGGGAACTGCCTGAGAGAAAGAGGGTGGGACAGGCGGGGCATGCGCAGCACTGAAAATCCTAGGCTCCTTCCCACTGCTTCCTGCAGCCTGGAAACCAGGTCTTTGATATATGAGCTGAATCTTAATTAAAAGAACAGGAAAAAAATATCTCATGTGGCCCCTAAGGATGATGGTACACAATCCCAACTAATTGTGTTCCTTTCTAAATGACAGTGCTGCAAGTGGTTTGTGCATACACGTGTGCCATGTGACCTCGGCCCAGTGCTCTGGTTCCGACTCCTGTGAAGATGTGTCCCCCCGCCACGGTCAACCTTGCCTCCACCCCCGGGGCCCTTCTGCAGGCCTGATTGTCCCTTCTAGGTGTTCATCCCTCACCCCGTAGTAGCTTGCAACTTTCCCTGAAACCTTTGCCTGGAGAGATGCCGTCAGTTCTAAGGCACTTGGACGTGGCTTATGTTAATTACAACAATGTTTGTGCTGTCCTTAGCAGAAGGGGTTTTATTTTGGTGGGTACCCCAAGTTCTCCACGTGTTTTGATTTCTCTGATAGCCCCTCACGATGCTCCCTGGGCACTTCCCAGGACAGAACTGATCAGACTCCCAGCCCTTGCTCTCAGGAGTTGATGTCCTCTAATCGGACTGAAACTGACATGGGGGTGGCCTCCGGTGCACTTGAACATACACTTGGCCTTTTTGATGTGACAACATTTATTCACCGTCACTTCCCGTCACCATGAGCTGTGTGGTCCTGACCTCTTTCCGGTGGGCTCTACCTTCTGGATGTACCTATGCTTATTTGACATTTAGAAATAGGGATCTTTCTCTCTAAGAGTGTCAAGTCCATTCTTTTGAGTTATTTTCACACCATCCTCCATCAGATTCCTGGGGTGCTGTCCACTGGATGCAGAAGCAGGAGCCAGGGCTCCTCATCCCAGCCCAAGGACCTGCCCAGCACTGCCCTCCTGTGATTGCTTTTGGGCAGCATCAGAGAAGCCCTGTGGCCTCTTTGCTCCAGGGGTACAAAGGGAGCATCTGAAACACACTCATCAACCTCAGGGGAACTGACCAGCACAGGTCAACGGCTAAGAAAGCTGATCATGCACTGCAGAGCCATGGGGATGTGGAACCAGTGGCGGGATTTGGGGCTTATGCTTGGTGACAAATTCTCACTCACTCACTGCAAAGGACAAGTGCAGTTGTCCCCCTGTGCAGGGCTCTGGTCTTATGGGCAGTAAACAATGGAGGGAATGTGCTCCAGCCTTGTCCTCCCTCCTGCCTGCTGCTTGTGTTATAAATACCCTGCCACAGAATGTCCTAAAGAGGGCACGGGGGAGACGCACAGGGACACAGGCCGTCGCTCCACAATAGGGATGCCTGGCACCGAGCACCACTCACCACTCATCTCGAACTCCATGGGCTGTTTTCTGTAGCCTCATCCTGAGGCTGTACCTCCTTGAGCCTAGGGTTCTAGGGGGTCCCAGGGAGACAGGGAGGCCATGCCCTGGGACCCTCAGTCTGCCACCGTTGTCCACACCCACTCCTACTCCTTACTGGGGAGCTGAAGGAAGGGCCCTGTGCCTGCCCCCTCTGTAGGGGCCAGCAGTGACGTGAAGTGGCCAACTTGTCCAGCTGATGTTTTCCTGATCACTCTGAGGCCCTGGGGCTGTTCTGCAAGATGAGATCATCGGTGCTAAATTTGTCTCTGCTGACAGCCCGGAACTGGGTTCCAGGGCCCCTGGCAGGCTTGGGAGGTAGTCAGCTGGGGTGTATCCCACATGCTGCTTGGTCCCTGTTATTGTCTCTGATGCCTGTTGAGTGGGGCTTCCTTCTTCCTTAGTTGTCACCTCTCTCCGGTCACCCCCCTCTCCCCAGCACACACTGCCACCACCACCACCTCTGGGTTCCTTGTTCCAAATTTTGCTTTTCTGCCACTGCCCCAGCCTGGCCTTGGCAAATTAAAAGGCTAGCAAAAAATCCAGGATAGGGGATATGGGGTTGGGGAGTCAGAAAGGTGATTGTGATAGGTAGGTGTGAGAAATCTGGCAAAGAGGTAATTCCTGTGCTTGTACAACTGACCAGAGCAAACTGAGAAATAAGCAAGATCCAGCAAGGAAACTATTTCTGAGCAATGAAAAATCTGGATCTGCATGCTGGAAGACCTTTCTGAGCTCCAAGAAAAATAAGTGAAAATATGGAAAAAGTTATCCAAAAGCAAGTACCCAGGAAAACGAAGTGAGTTTGATGAGGAAGAATGATCAGGCTGGCCTCAGACTTCTCAGTTTTCTGGGAGATAATGGGACAAGGTCCCAAGCAAATGTCCCCAAGTGTTTTCTGCTGAATACAAGTGCCAAGAAATTTGTATTAGAAAAAGTGCTTTTTTTTTTTTTTCCTGAAGTTTGATCAAACAAGTTCATGCTGCAGGTATTTCCCTGGTTTGTAGTTAGTTCAAACAAAGCACATTTAATGTATTTAAAAATCCTGAAAAACAAACAGAGGTGCAGGGTGGAGGATGTGCCTGGTCAAGGCGAGATGGGCATAGCGTGTCCTGGTCCTGTCTTGACGTAGGCGGTCATTCGGCAGCTGACTCTAGTGGCTATTTTTTGGCAAGTGCACATCTGGGACAGTGGGAGAGGTTGGGGACCGGAGTTGAGGAGCTCTGCTCCTTCTCACACTCCGAGGCATCTGTGGTCTGTCATTTTGACAAATGAGATTGTGTCCCAAAGGAATTAGTGACGAGAACTGGCAGTCCCATTGAAGAACCAAGCCATTTGCAAATGGAGGGGACACGAAGCTGCTGTCCTGGCAAAGGGGGCTGGGGAGGAGCCTGGGCCCAGGAGGCCATCCTCCGAAGTCCCAGGAGAGGCAGAAGAGCTTCCCTGTGGGGAGCACCCTGCCAGTGGCACCTGTAGGAAGTCAAGGCACAAAGGGAGGGGGAGGGGAGCTCCTCGCCAGGGGCCAGCAGGAATAGGAATCCGTTCTCCACGGCTGCTGCTGCACATCTCTGGGAACCACTGACCTAGCGCAAACCCTGCTCTCTCGGTCCATCTGCAGAGCCAGCAATGCTGCGTCTCTGTGACGTTCTTCCATTGTCACGTCTCCCTCTCACCACAGCTAAGAAAGGGTCTTTGCTTTCAAAGATGCCTTTTAATGGGATTAGGGTGGGCCCACCTGGATGATCCAGGACAATCTCCTCATTTCAAGGTCCTTAACTGCAGAGTCCTATTTGCCGTGTTAGGTAACCTGATCACAGCTTTTGGGGATTGGGATGTGGCCATCTTGGGAGGGAGGCTTGATTCTTCCTACTATCAGCAGAGATTCCTCTAAAATATCTGCAAAACACTGGGGGGAAGGTGAGAGGCTGGAAGTTTGAGCGACCACATAGGGCCAATGGGAGGCCCATGTCCAGAAAGAAGATGGGAAAGTTTTTTTGTGGTTTGTTTGTTTGGCCAAGATTAAAAATGCCAGAAAACTGTTGCTGTGACTCCTAACTGGAGTACTTCAGGTCCTCAGATTCAGGTCACATGGGGTGAGGGTAGTCCCCAGGCTTCTGAGCCCAGTAAGTCATGCTGATTAAAACCCAGCGTTTAGCTTTCCCTCTTGGACACTGAACAAGAGGGCCCCTCTGAAAACTTCTCAGTTTCACTGACTTTATTGGAGGCTTCATTATATACAGGATTATTTTCCCTTGGTTTCAAAAGCTTTCAGCATAAAAGGCTTCAGGAAAGCGCATCACTGTCTTAGTTTGATGAGGCAGAAAAGCCTCTGCGTGTGGAGTCCGTCCCTGAAGCCTGGGGGGAAGATCTGGGGCAGAAACTGTCAGCCCAGGGGGCCAAACGTGACAGCTGTAAAGAGTGTCCCCATCCCCAAAGGGGGCCACCTTTGGCCTCGGTTATTTTCTGGTTAAGGGAGTTGCCATGCTCCTGTCTGGGTGCCCTGTCTTCATCTTCTTCCTGTAATTTCCTGGCCCCGCTGCCATCTTCTGTTAACATTTACTGTTGAGCAGGATAGGATCTGAGGCAGTGAGAGACGACCAAATAAGGGGGAAAGTGGTCCTTTCCATTCTTGGAGACTTAAGGTAAATGGAGCAAATCAGGAGGGACTAACACATTTGAGAACCTGCGGGGATTTATTGGAACAAAGACTGTGGCGTCACTTCCTTATCCAAAGGGCACGTTCTCTGCTTGGCTTTGCAAAAACATCAGAACTGAGCTCAGGGCTCCTGGCAAGTCATGGGAAATGAGTCTTCAGTCCCAGATACCTCTGGCTACCAGGTGATCCCACAGCTCAGGCTGGTTCTGCTGCAAAGGTGGAAATCACTTTTAATCAGTCAGGGATGGTACGAGAAAGAAAGAAAGAAGATGAAAAATGAGAAAAACCAAAACAGTGAGCAACTGCTTCCAGGTGGGTGTGCACCACCAACACCTTGCACACGTACCGCTGAGGGCCCTCAGGGCAGCCCAGCAAGGTGAACGGTTTTGCTCCAGTTTTATCCACGAACAAACTTAAATCCAAGGAGGATGCTAATTGGTTCTTGCACAAATTCCAAAATCTGTGTCTTTGGATTATATTTTGCCACTTGTCCATCTAGAGATCTAAAAGACTGTTTTTTTTTTTTTTGGTCTCTGTCTTTGTGTTTCAATTACTTTTTCTACTAAACACTCAGCTCTTTGTAGGGGCAAGATTGGAGTTTATGTGGGTCTAAGGCTAGCCAGTGTGGTAGCCAGAGTGGCTGGAAGATCCTGAGCATCCAGGGGCTCCTCTCTTGGTGCCCATTAAAGCGCCTGGACTCTCACCATGGGCTTCTGTACTCACAGGATGGAGCTCTATTTCAGCTAGGTTTGTGAAAATGAGCAGCTGACTGTTACATAATTCCTTTCCTCTTCCAATGTGTAGCAGCATGTGCATAATAGAGTGTGCGTGCATGTGGGTATGGGGGGTTGTTCCTGGAAAAGCCGAGGAGACCTGCCTGCTGATTGCAGTGACTCTTCTCAGCCTCCTCTGCCTTTCCTCTCATCTCACTCTCTTCCACTTCTCTGCAAGGACAGAGGTCACGGGCAGCAGTCTAGATAGGGACATTAGAAGTACTGTTTGCACTTTGAACAGTCTCCACCTCTTTTCCACCATAATGCCGAGACTTCCTCATCTGACCTCAGCTCTTTGGATTGTTGAGATATGAGAACATTTTTTTCCTTCAGAGTTCACTGGGATTGAGTGTGCAAGCTATGAACACTTCTGGGCAAACTGATTTGTGTTAAATACCGTTGTATACCTGAACATCAGTCTAAATGGTGCCTCCCAAATATGAATCATATTTAACATTTTCAATAATACTCTGTGTGTGTGTGTCTATCAGATATTTAAAGCCTTGGAAATCAGAATATCAAGTTTTTTTCTAGCTCTGATGTGATTATTTCCAGCTTGTCTTAGGCCCAGTGGATACCACGGTTTGTATCTGGCTATATTTTCCAGACAGTGAAGGAGCAGGAAGGGCTCTTGTAACTCCACCTGGTCAAGGAATGAACCAAGGCACACCCAGCAAAGCAGCCAGTGTGCCACTGGAGCTAAGTGTGACCATGAGGGTGTAAGTGTCCTGTGTCACCTCTGATGGCATGAGAGAGAACAGGTGTTTCGTGAGGTTTGAGTGATTTGGAACACCTGGGTGTTCCAAAGTGCCCTAGCAAGGATCCCACAGCCAAGGAGCTGTGTTTCTTAGCAGCATGTTACCAGCAACGGCATATTTCACCCTCGGACACCACTGTCCCAGCTGATGAGGTTGCTTGAATATTAGACTAAAGCAACCATCTGTGGGGATGTTCTCTTGGGGCATCATGGGTACAGACTGAGAGTCTGGGCCCCGGGCCACCCTCTTTTAATTTTGAGACCAGTTACTTTGCCCTTTCTCTCTGTCAGTTTCCCCCCGGGGTGTTGAAGACAAGATGCTTGGGAATCATACCTCCTAGGAAGTCCTTGGGGAGTGCAGTGGATGAGCTCCAGGGTTTTCCAGGGCTTAGAGCCTGGGATCCATGGGGCAAGTTACCTGCTGCAGGGTACTACCAAGGCCAGGGTCTTTCATATGTTCCCTGACGGGGACAGCAAACAGCTCTGTCCTTGGCCTCAGGTAGAACCCTGAGCTTTGTCCACAAGAGAATGCGACTGATTTAATTTGTGAAAAATCACACAACCCCCCTGCCCTCCCCATTATAAGCCAATGACCCTCCCACCTTTTTTGTCCCAGGAACAGCTTCTCTGCAGAGCTGTGGGGGTGAGTCCAGGGAGGTGGGCCGGGAGCGCCTTCTCTGGTTTTGACACTCAATGAATCGGGAGCTCTTCACTCCTTATCCACCAACAACTAACTTCTCAGGCATCTCACAGCTTTTCCGTGTGTGAGATAAGCGGTGGACAGAGCTGACAGGGTCATTTAGGGAGCCTTAAGGATTATGGGGCCAGCTAAGAGGTGGGCCCAGAGCAGGTTTTTCTCAAAGGTTAAAAAGCATCCCCGACAGGTGACTTCCCCTAGCGCGAGTTTCCTGCAAGCCCAGAAAGCCCTTGGACACCACTGTCCCAAATGATGAGGTTATTTGAAGTATTAGAGAGTTGGTCCACATCAGTTGCTTGGTTGCTGGGTGTGATTTCCATCTGCTGATTCATCCAATGCTCAGAACTGCGGGATGGAGTAAATAAGCTTGTTATTGCCCCAGACACTTGAGGACACAGGCTCTGAGGGCTTAACTCCAAGGTTAGGCTGTGCAGGCAGGATTTGAACACGGGGTCTGGTGTGTACCTGTCATGCCCAGTTGGGCTCAGGCTGAGCAGTAGGTAGTTGTCCATGATGCCTGCCCAAGGCCTGTGGCTCCCAGAAATGTCAGACATCCCCTCTCCTTCAAATTGCCCCAGGACTGAAGTTGGTTGCCTTCTGCATCCTTCTTGCCCTAGATCTTGTATAGCCAGGCAGTAATCAGTGACCCCTCTCTGCCTAGTGGGTTGGTGGCTTCAAGCTTCTCCATCTCTGTGGAGGAGAAACGGAGCTAAGCCATTGTAACCTGCTGGTCTCCTTCTGCTTCCTGAGTGGAGATTGGGTCCTCTGGCCCATGAGGGAACATGGCATGGTGGCCTGTTGTTACCAGTTGATTTCTAATCCCTCTGCAGTCGTGTTTTCTGACTCCAAGGGGGCATCTCTGTTTCCCTGGCTTTCTCTTTTTGCAAAACTGCATTTCCAAAGCAGCAGATGGGTTCCGCGAGACCTTCCAGTGCCCCAGTACTCCAGCTTCTTGGGAAAGGAGTCTTCTTGTCTGGGTCTCTCTGGTCTCTCCTTCCCACCATACCTCTCTGCATCCCCTTTCCGAGGTTAGAATGCATTTGGGCTTGCCCATACAGAGTTCTACCTCTTTCTTTTTCTTTGAGCCAAAAAATTCCTTACACTCAGGTGTGGTGGCCACATGCCCAGGGGAATTCTAGATGGTTCTATTGTTGGACCATATGTTCCCCTTAGGAAAACATGGTCTTTCTTTGAATGAGTGAAGAGGCCATTAGTTGCTCCAGCTTAGGGACCAAGGTTCTCTTTCTCTAGACCTCAGTCACGACTCTCTCAGGCTTTAAGAACAAAGACCATGAACATTTTAGAGAGAGACCCTTTTCTTCATATGAAATCTTACCTGGAAGCCAAATGTCAAACTGCTAAACCTCATTTCAGGTTGAGGGGGGATGGTTTCAGAGCTCCTCTCTGTCTTCCCAAGTGCCCCAAGATTCCTAGGACACCTCCTGAGCCCAGAGGTCCTGTGCTGCACAACTGGAAGCCCCATCCACATACCTGTCTTGTTGGTGGTCCAGCCTGAATCATGAAACCCCCTGTTTAGAAGCCCCATGTCTAGTGCTGTTAGGGGGTGTGGGGACATGTGCTCTAGGGTGTGTGCTGGGAATGTGGGGACATTGTGAGAGAATGAGAAAGGAGGGACCTCTTCTCATTAGTCCCTCACGGGGGGGACCCCTGGGCTTGCTGGGGTGGGTCGGGCTCTCAGGGATGGCCAATGTGAAGGGCAGCCTTCAGGAACTTTCTTGTGCCTGATTGACCTTCCTCTCTCTTAGCTGAATCTCAGAACTATGAGAAAAAGGAGTTTCGGATCTGGCCATATTTTCTCTTGGGAAGAGCTGTTTCCTTCTAAGAAATAATCTTGAAGCTCCATGTGCCAGGGTCAGGAATGGTGTCTGACCTTGAACCTGGAATGCCCGTGAGCTGGGCTTCCATTAATCCTGCTGAGGGTAGGGCTCACTCCATGGCAGTGTTCACTTTGGTAATCACTATCAAACCATTACTGCCACCAGACACCCAGGGACCCTCTCTAACATCCAAAAAGGAGCTTACAGCCTGCAAAACCTCTTCACCTGCTACTGCCTTTAAATTAAATTTCACGTGCTCCTTTGACTGGGTGCTGTGAGCCTCACCTTGTAGATAAGGAATCCAGTTTAGGTGCAGGCAAGGCCACGGGACTGGCGAGAGCCAGTGTGGGAACCTGACAGTCAAATGCTCTCATCCCAAGTCTAACGCCACTTCACCATGCCTCACGCGTCTTCCGTTGGCACATCTGGTGACTCAGGTCAGGAGAGGAGCACAATCATGACTGACTCTTAATTTCGAGAAGGTTTCCTGCAGCCTCCTCTGAAATCTCCCATAATATTCCTGCCTGCCTCCCCATCCTCCCGAGGTGAGAGAGATCAGGGCTCTTCCAGAGCACATCCCCATTGTTATTTTTTGCATCTCAGCACCGTGTGGATTGCTATTTTTATCCTGTACTAGAAACTATTAAGTGGGGAGAGATGTTAATTGGTATTATTATAGCAAACTGTGTCCTAGTAACATTGCAATTCAGAGGTAAGCTCGCCACCCCCTCTTCTGCCTTTTAGGCAGAGATAGGGATTTTATTCATTTTGCTGACAGTCAGCACAGGTTGACTTTGGCTGGTGCTAGGCCTGTGGAGAGATGTGTTCAGGGCTGTGACGTACGCTGGACCGGCTGCTGGGCCTCCACTCTGTGCTGAGGTATGAGTGGGGTGGGGAAGTAGGGGTGGGTGGAATTGCTATGGCTGTAGTTGTTTTACCCACTAAAACTACACTGGAGGAACTGCATATCTGCTTGGGAAGCTCATGGGGTGCGGCTTTCAGGGTCTTTGAGAGAGTTGGGGCATTTGTATTTATGGTCCAGCTGAAAGGAAGAGATAGTAGCCGTCACGGTGGTATATCCCTAAGCCAGAGTGAAGAATGAACAGATTAGAAAATAGTAGCAATAAAATCCAGACGTGTTTTGCCTAACTTCCAGAAGGAAGAAGAAAGAGGACCAATGATGTATGAATGCAACAAATGGGCTAACTCCAGGACTGCCTGGGTTCAAATCCCAACAGTGTTCCTTCCTAGCTGTGTGATCTCAAGCAAGTATCTTGTCATCTCTGGTCTCAGTCTCCTCATCTGTAAAATGGGGCCAGTAACACTCACATTTCTGGTTATTATGAGAGAAATGCATATAACACAAAAGCATATAGTACCGAATATGGGACTTAAAGGTTTTATAGTGATTTTTTTTCTGGTATTTTCTGAGAATCCTGAGAGCCAAGAATTCACTGGAAGTGGCAAGAGATGGAAAATCCAGGTTCTAACTCGATGGTGCCCACTGACTGTGTAAACCTAATCTGTGGTGGAGAATATCTTCCAAAACCTCTTTATTGTCACTTTTCTACCATGGAAGAATAATTGACTTGATTACACAGTACCCTCAACATTTTTTTATAACATGGACTGCTTTTTAGTATACTGTCTGTAGAAAACAGAAAAAGAATAAACAAGAAAACAATATCACCTGGACTCTTAACATTCTTCCAAAAATTATTATTGACATTTGAGTTTATTCCTGTCCTTTTTTTTCTATAAACATGCACTTTAAATATACAGAAAGTTGAAATTCTACATATGTGTGTGTATTCTTGCTCCCCCGCCCATTTTGCATTATGGACATTTCTTCATGTAATTAAACATCCTTCAAAAATATGAGTTTTAATGGCAGCCTGATATTTCACAGTGAACTCTTTGCTCTTCCTTTCTTTAAGCTTTCTATTTTTTTTCTAATCCATTACTTCCTACTTCCTTTTTATCCTCTGTTAATTTTTATTATATGGATTGATGGGATTTTCTCTGCTTTCCCTCCCTCTGGTGATTGGAAAAGCATTCATCCTATTTTAACTTAATAATACAGTTACCCCTAAGTTTTTAAAAGCATATATAAGCCCATATTCCCTAAGCATCAAAGCGAAGAATTCAACATGGGTTTTATGCCTATCTCTTCCTCTTATTTTCCAATCTTTGCTAATACGATCTGGATTTTAAGACCTATAGGAATAGTTTCATTTTACATTAAAATAATCTCAGTATGTATTAATCCATTTCAAACATTGTTGTTGACATAGCTACTATTTTCTAGTTGAGACTCTACTGAGTGTTTAGACAACTCTATCAGCTTATCATTGTTCTTACATCTGGTATGTTGCAAATTCCCCACCTGTGGGTTCCGCATTTTGATTTGTCTCCTGGTAGATCAGCTTTTGTCCTTAAGACCCCCCGCCCCACCAGGAACTGCTGATAATGTGATTATTTTAAGCCCTTGGATGTCTGAGAGTGTCATTTTGTCCACCTCACACAGTAATGAAAACTTGACTGAGTATCTTCTTTCCTCAAAGTTGTTGAATGATTCCATTTTCTCTGAACTGTGACCCGAGGAGAGGAGGCCTCCTCTAGTTGGACTCTGATTTCTCTGTAGGTGATCTGGCCCTTTTCTCTATCTGAAGGTTCACGGAATTTTCTCTAGATATCAGAAACCTTTACCAGGACAGGTATATGGGTTGACTTAATTTTCCTTAGTATTTAAATCTGTCCTTTCAGTCTGCAGACTCAAGTTCTCAATATCAGAAACCTTTACCAGGACAGGTATATGGGTTGACTTAATTTTCCTTGTATTTAAATCTGTCCTTTCAGTCTGCAGACTCAAGTTCTCAGCGCAGGAAGGCTTCTTATTATACTCTCGTGACCAGTGTCATTATTTCTGCTCTGCGCTGCTTTCACCTTGAAGGATTCTTTGCATGTCTTTATTGGGTCCCCTGGTTTGGCCAGTCAGGTCTCATTTTTTTCTCACTACCATCTGATTTCGAGGAAACTTTTTCAAGTATGTCTTAATTTTTTTATTCTTTGAAATGTGCATTCTGCTACTTCATGCTTTGGGTAATGTAATTTTAGCCACTTAGGTCACCTTACCTGACTGCAGGAGCTTCCTTTATCAGAGAGGAGGAGGTTACATTACAAATGGAGGCCAGATCTGGCTCGCTCTCATTAGCATATAATTTGCATATTATTTACATACGGTTACTACTTTGGGGAGCCTGGTTTCTTCAAAAAGAGACCATGTGGCCTAAAGACTGTTCATATTGACTCTCTGGCCTTTTAGAGAAAAAGATTACTGTCCTCTGCCCTGGATACTATTTACTTTAATTTTTTAAACAAAAGTCCTCTTGAATCTTACAAAAAAAATGAGTAAGAAAATTTCCCATTCTCTTTCCCTTCTTCTTGCCTTATCGTAAATCTGTCAAGTAGGAATCTATTTCTTGTGATGGTTCAAATTAAAAAAAAATCTTTCTGAATGTGTAATACCTTCTGACGCATTGGTGTTCTCTGTTTTTCTGTGTGTGGAGCTTTACATAGAGAGGTGGAAGGAGATGGATGGTGGGTCTAAGGAGAATGGTGCAGGGGCTTTTTTCTGGAAAAAAGAAAGAAACTTTTTAAACTTCCCATCTCTCTCTGTTTGACTGAAAGCCAAGTTCATCCTCATGGTGAACAACACACAAGATTTGCAGAAGCAGGGTTTATTCTTACCACTCTGGACAGTGAAGGAAAGAAAGAGAAACTGAACACAGGGAACCTGTAGCAGCAGGCTGTGACATTTTAAATTTCAACACCACTGTCTTGCTCCCTTGCCCCCATCCCACCGCTCAGCTGGCCTCTCCCTCCTGGGTCCTTTGACACCCAAATCTCTGGGAAGGCTGTGACTGTCCCTTGAAAGGTAGACCCAATGGAGCCCCAAGAGGGAGGGTTGAGCATGCAGCTAATATTATCCATGCAGCTATTTTGGGAGCTACTTGGAGAATATAGACTTTGAATTCTTTATACGTTGCACGCGATGAATATTCTTGCTATCGGTTACCATTGTGCGATTCCCACATCTGGACTTTCAGCGGCAGGACGTCGGGATGTTTGCATACATGCCACCTGTGTATTTGCTCCACAACCTAACTGAATGCAAAATGCTGCATGAAGACAGAAGCCTGTCACTAATGCCTATTATCACAGGCTAGAAGGGCGGCTGTGTTGTGCCCTGTGCAAGTTGATGGGAGAGGGGGAGGGGTGAAGGAAGGAATGGAGCAGGGGCGCACAGTTCTTGATTAAAAAAAAATGTGCATCTGAAAATCAGCTCTTTTTGCAATATAGTTAATTCCAATTATCCACACTTCTGGAAGGGAGATGCGATTGTACGTCATTGACATCAGCGGGTAATTTGAAAATAATTCCTGTTTGGTTTCGGGGTGCTTTGTATCGAGTGCAGAGGAGCTTGCCCACTTCAGATCTGGCTGTCCAAGCCCCCTCCCCACACAGAGTTATTTTCTGATTTGTGCTTATTTGGGCGGGTGTTAAAACACGTCCAGATTTGCTGACATGCTGCCCGCTGGCCTGAATGTCTCGAGAAGCAGAAATATGAATTGAAAATGCCCAAGGGGGAAAAGCCACACAGGATACCTCAGAACTGGATCCCATCCATCTTCTTCTAGGACTTCCCTAACACCCAAATGTGCTTCACCCTGAAGGAATCTACAAGATCAAATTGACTCTGGCTCTCTCATTGCTCATTGGTCTTTCCCTGGCGTTCCTCTCTGTGCTGATGAGGACATAGGATTGGTCCGTTTCACATTTTGCAGTCACTCAGTTTACTCCCTGCTCCTTCTGAGTGATAGATGATGACCAAGGAGACAGAATTTCCAGTAAGAAAAGGGATGGGGAATTCTTTCCCCCAAACAAAACATCTTGTTGGTGCTAAAGACAACAAAATCAGCTACCATTTAAGTTCTTACCCTGTGCTTCTTCATGCAACTTTTGAATCAGGGGTCTGCTCCGGAAAACCGTCAGCTCAGGAGAATTTATCCCCAGAGTTACTTAAGTCTTTGTTTGAATAGCAGCCCAGAGGGTCATGGCTGGGTGGTAGGAACTGTGCTGACTCTGGCTTGGTCACGCCATGTAAATGTACTTGCTTTACCCAGGTCGGCATCGATGTATGTATTTATGCCTCCTAAGCTGCATATTTCAGGGCTGTAATTGCATCCCGTGTCCCCACAACATTATAGACATGAAGGGAAAATGAGGGCTTTGCACATTCGCAGAGATATAATTATGGTAATAGGCAGGCCCTTTTTTGCTGTGCTTGTCCTGTGAGGCTCCGAGCCCACCTCTCCACTGCACGCAGCTTTGGGAGTGGAGGGGCTGGGCAGAGGAACTGTTTCCAAACTTGAGTCTCTTGGGTACCTTTCTATTCCTGTATAAATAAAAAGGAAAGTGTATATATCCTGAGTGTACATCTTGGTGAGTTTTCCCATGCTCAGATCCTTCAATGTAAACTGTACCCAAATCAACAAACAGAACATTTCCCATCCCTCCTCCCCCAATCTCTCCCTGCCCTCTGAAGCCCAGTCCCACCTTCCCAAGGGCAGCCGCCATCTTGATTTCTCCCTGCATACACTTTGGAGGTCAGAAGTCCAACGTGGGTTCTACTGGGCAGAAACCAAGGTGTTCACAAGGTTGCACTCCCTCCTGAGGCTCTAGAGGAGAATCAATTTCCTTGTCTTTTCCATTTTCTAGAGCTGTATTCCGTGGCTGTGGGTCCTTCCTCTGTCTCCAAAGCCATCTGCATAGCACCTTTACACCCCTCTCTGCTCCGTTCAAATTGCCTTCTTCTCTGTGTGGGCTTAGTCACCCTCAGGACTTATGTGGATAACTCAGGATAATCTCCCCTTCTCAAGGTCCTTAATCTGATCTCACTTGCAAGGTGACATAAAAGACAGTCTTCACTGGCTCCAGGAATTAGGATCGGGATATCTTTGGGGACCATTATTTAGCTCACCACCCAGGCAGGTGCCTTGGTGTCTTGATTTCCACCATGTCCTCCTCACCAACCTGACTTCAAGAAACAGTAACCCCGCTTCCCAAGCTGCCCAATGTTCTGCTGCTCTCTCTCATTCCCGTTGCCTCATGGGAGAAGGTTGACGGATAGGGTGGGGACTCGGACTTAAAGCACAGATGACTTAAGATTTCTTTCATCAAATGGTAATTTAGTTTCCTTAGTAACGAAGACTCTAAAACAGCTGGGTGGAAAAATGCCAAGGTAAAAGGCACCCTCTGTGCAACAGGGGGTCTCTAATGGAACCCCGAGACTGCAAATGGACATTAGGGTGGGGAGCTGATGAAATTCAGGTGGAAGCCTGCAGTTTATGAAACTGTACCCTGTAAATCTGGTTTCATAATTGCCCGACGGTTGTGGAGGATGTTAACCTGAGGAGAAGCTAGTGCTGGATACGGTGCAGCTCTGTGTATTACCTTTCTGACTTTCCTAAAAATCTAAAGTTATTTCAAATTAGGAAGTTAAAAAATAATACCCATTTCAGTACCGGAGAAAAATCTCCAAACATGCTGTGTTTATGTGACATGGAAGACGGGGTCCAGTGTGGGCAGAAGGAATTTAGACAATCTGGAAGTTTGATAAGGTTTAAAAAAAGGCATAATCATTAAAGTAGAAATGGTGACAGGGACTGCAGACAAATAAGATGGCTTTTCTGGTATCTCCATAGGGATGTATGAGTCACCAGCAGTTTCATCCGAGGCCTCCCTGGGGAGCTGGGTGGAGGGTGGTCCTTGGGTATGAAAGCAGCAGAGCCTGCCCCCAGCCTCTGATTGATTCGTCACCTCCTCCCAGCCCCCGCCCCTCCCCTCCTCTCTCCTTGGCCCATCCTGGGGCTCAGGCTGTTAAGGGCTCCCCAGTGGCCTGGCGGCTCACAGCTGAGTCGTCATCTTCTCACCACATACTTATCTGGGCCTGTTTAGAACTCTGTAATAAAATTTGTCACCGACTTTAATCCCATCACCATCCCGACCTGGTTGATTGGCCGCCCCGGTTGTTTTGGCACGGTTCTGTACCTCCAGCCTCTCCCAAGGAAATTGGTCAAGATGGGGGCACCCAGAGACTTCTGGACCTTATAAAAGGAGACTGGAGCAGAGGCAAATCGGCATCTCCAAGCACTTCAACAATAAATAAATATGGATGGTTTCCTTGGCCTCTGTCTCCGCCCCTAGCCCTGGTTCAGGCAAATCAGGGTGGGGGTGGGATTGGAGGTGGGGGAGCATGTTGTGACCTTCAGAGGCTGGCCTCAACCTCCATCCTCCCAGACAACCTTGCACATCCCCCACCTTCCTTGGAGGGTTGATGGACACGCCTGGGCAGAGCAGCTGAGGGAGCGAGGCTCCATGCCTGTCCACTGGGAGTCTGGCACCCACACCCCAACCTGGCTGTGGACAGTCCTGGCAGCCTCCCTGGTTGTCTAACTCTCTTCCCAGCTTCACGCTTCGGGCAGAGCTTTGAAGCTCAGAAAGGGAGAGTGTGTGGAGAATGCAGAGGGGGATCCGTCAGGAGCATTTCACTCCGTCTGCTTACTTAACTGGAGCTCCCCACTGACGGGCAGGCGGGGCTTCCGTGTGTCACCCAGGGTGGACGGGTTTGCATGCCTCTATGTGAGTGCACTGGGATTTGACACGTCTCCAGGTGTAAACATGAGTAGCCCCTCACTCTTTGTGTGTGTGTATGTGTTTGTGTGTGTGTATGTGTGTGCATGAGAGTTGGGTGGGGGGAGAGAGAGGGAGGGAGGGAGATCTACTACTCGGGCACACTTCAGCACGGGCTAGTTCTCCCATCCCTCTCTTAAGTGTTCTGCTTTGCCACACACCTGCCACCTGCCTTTCTCCTGTTCCTCTGCACCATTCTGAGAGCAGATGCCCCTCCCAGCCCTTGAAGGGAAATGCATTCTCTGTCAATAGGCGTTTTGCTTTGGCTCTCCCTCTACTCTCCTTCCTCCAGCTTTATGCACCTGGAGCGCCCGCAAGGAAGGAGGCGGCACCAGAAGGGCTGCAGTGGCGGCTGTGCCTGTGCAGACAGAGCCAGGTGAGGCTGGAGACAGTGGGCACTGCCTGTCTCCCTGAGGTCCAGCCACCTGCAATATCCAAACTGGATAAGGATGCTCAGAGCATGCACTGCTGGTCAGCTGCACCCCGGGCCAGGTGGTGTGCTGGTCAGCACAGTTTCAGGAGCTGAGGGTGATGGATACCCATAGGAGCTGAGGGTGATGGACAGCCCATGGGAGCAGGAAGAGGTCTGTATTCATCTGCTCAGGCTGCTGTCACCGAGTGCGGTAGGCTGGGTACCTACAACTACAGACATGTTTGTCTTACAGTTGAGGAGACTGGGAGTCCAGCGTCAAGGTTGGGGCAGGGCCGCTTTCTCCTGAGGCCTCTCTCCTTGGCTTGAAGATGGTTCTCTCTTCCCTGTGTCTTCACAATGTCTTCCTTCTATATCTGTTTCCTAATCTCCTCTTATAAGGACACCAGCGCTATTAGATTAGGGCCATTCTAATGATCTCATTTTAACTTAATTACCTCTTTACAGACCAACTCCAAGTACAGTCACATTCTGAGTCCATGGGGTTAGGACTTCTGCATACAATTTGGGGGAGGGCACAATTGAGTCCTTAGTGAGGTTTTTGTCTATCTGTCCACTTGGTCTCTCTTTCCTGAGGCCATTTCCCAGCCAGCTTCTGGTGGAGCCAGGAATGTCCCTCATAGCACTCCTTCTTCTCCTGTGTGCATGGTAAGACAGCTTTCGGTTGAGTGGCTAAAAAATTAATTGCAATGAAAATGCAGAGACTTATTGTTGTTTTTAATATTGATAGAACGAGAAGGCAGTGTGATATGGTGGAGGGAACAAGAGTGAGACTCAGTCTGTGTGAGGCCTTGATCAAATGGCTTCACTTCTCAGGACTTGCTTTATATGTATGCAATGGGGCCAATGTGAAGGTTGAGATATTAGGTAAGAAGTGCCTAGGACAGTGCCTGGCACATAGTAGCTGCTCACAGCTCCCTTCTTCCTTGATATTTGCTTAAGATGTGAATGCTCCTTCCATTCCTGAACAGGCATGTGAGGTGAGCACAAACATGCTAAACCCATGTGCTGCTGTATAACATCTGCCATCCACACCAGGGACCAAGGACAAGGGTATGCATAGCACTTGCTGCAGAATTAATCCTGCTCCCTTCAAAATTAACCACGCTCAGATGTCATTTCTGCTAACAGTGGGTCAGAGGCAACCTGGCTGGATACCAGGGAAAGTGATGCCAAGTCTCAAAGGGGAACTGCGAACACTCGTTGTGGGTAAAGGATGGAATGGAGAACGGAGTGCCTTTTCCTGCAAGGCTCTTTCTCAAACTTGAATGCAAATCAGAATCCCCCAGGGGCCTCTCGCTCCTGAGACTACTGCCCTCTGCCCTAGAGTTTCTGAGTCCAGGGAGCAGGGCTGTGGCTTAATAAAAGCTTGCACTTCTAACAAGGTCCCAGGGGATGCTGCTGGTCCAAGGGCCATGCCAGGGGACCCTGCCTCAGCCTCTGTCCCTGCTTAGGGTTTGCCTCACCTATTCCTCCAGCCCCTCCTGTCCCTGCCACCGTCCTCTCCTCACCATGTGATTGCTCTGCTTCATCCTGGGGACAGGGCCTGATGGTTGAAACTTCTCCATTTTCTCCCTGATTTGCATAGATTTGCAAGTGTTGGCAGGAAATTGCTTCTTTGGCCCTTATCCTTCTTCTTTTTCTTTTGTCATTTTTGGGTCTCCAGATACTGCACCACGATCCTGAAGTAGAAGGAGCACATGGCTCCCTCAGTGATGCCTGTGGTGACCCCAATTAGGAGGAGGCAGATGCGAAAGGAGCATCTTTCCCACTTCCACCCTCATCTCTGAAACCCCCACGTGCCTCTACCCCAACACATATCAATTCCCTGGTCCCAATTCCCTAATCACTTTGCCAGAGTAAATAATTGCTGGTGCGTGGTGACCCAAGGTCATCGCCAATGGAGGAATGTAATTAGGATCTTCATTCCTGGCCATCTTGGGAGCTGTCTTGCAGCTGATACTTGTTTCTCCGACCCCCTGCATGGACGCTCATGTTCTCCCCTCCTCGTGTCCTCTGAGACCAGACAGCTTGGGTGGGGATGGAGAGAGCTGCTCATAAGCAGAGGCCAATGTGGCCTTCCTTTGCTGTTTCCCACAGATGTAAGAAGGCAGAGCATCATGTTCCAGGGAGCTGGAACCTTGGCTGTCACACCTTGTGACCCAGGCCTTGCGGCATGTGAGTGCTCTCTAAGGATTACTTCTTGGAGGAATTTGAGGCTATCAACTGACTCTGTGCCATGTCTTTCTGACTCTCAACCCTTGTGGTGCTGTATAACATCTGCCATCCACACCAGGGACCAAGGACAAGGGTATGCATAGCACTTGCCCCAGAATTAATCCTGCTTTTCCCTCCCTCCCTCCCTCCCTCCCTCCCTCCCTCCCTCCCTCCCTCCCTCCCTCCCTTCCTTCCTTCCTTCCTTCCTTCCTTCCTTCCTTCCTTCCTTCCTTCCTTCCTTCCCTTTTGAGCCCTCATAATATGCACGTGTTGCAGATGGCCATATTGCAAGCTCCCTGGGTCAAGAAGGCCTGAAGTGACTTGGAAAGTGTCCCGGTGGGTGGCTGTGAGTGTGAAAGCAGAAGCCCAGCATTTTATTCCTGCCTCGCTCCATGCTGAGTCTTCCTTCTCTCAAATGCATTGTACCAAGATGCCTTGCTGGAGAACATGATGATAGATATACTTTCAAGTTCTTCTGGAAATACCTTCTGGAAATAATGTCTCCCTTCCCAGTCAAAGCAGGATTGGAAAACATCTTGTCTTCACTCTGACTTCTGTGGCGAAGTCAGACTCAAAGACAAAAATAAAACCAAGAGAAAAGGCCAAGAGTGTCCTCTTGCGTGTCCTTCCAACATCCTTCTCTGGAGTGAGAGGGAACCCTCATGGAAGGGAGAGGGTTGGAAGTATGGTGTGATGTTTTGGTGTCTGATACTTTGAGTTTCCTTTTGGAAAGAATGTTCATACTGAGCCTGAAGGAAGCAGCAATTTTCTGGATTTGAGACAGAGAAGGATCATTGGCTGTCATCTCCAGGAAAGTCCTTCCTGCCCAGAAGGGTGTCAGCCTGCACAGATCCTCCCCGGCCAGTCTCTGGTGTGCCCAATCTGTGCCAGGCCTTGGAGACGGTGTAGGAACTCCATCTTGATCTCTTCTCCTTTCTTCTTGGAGTCTCCCTGGGCCCATAGGTGCAGCTCCTGCCTCCTCTTTCTCCTAGACAAACCCTCCACAGACAGAGATGCTCCCTTCCCTACTCCGTCCTCGACCCTTTCCCTACCAGGGCATCTAGTGGAGCTAGAGTGCCGGTAAGAGAAAAGTCCTCTCTTAGCTGTTTATCAGTGCAAGGGGGAACTCTCTACAGTTTCACTTTGGGACCAGGCTTTAGTGTTGCTTAATATTTTTCTCTGTCTATACCCATATGTTGGAAAATCGAACTTCCCGAGGACTGGAATCATCCCCCCTGGTCGACTCTCCTCCCTCAGTACCTGCTCAGTTGCTCAACAAGTGGGATCTCGTAGGCAAAAGTTCCCCTACTAGGGAAGCGGGTGGCTGCTGCCTCTGACTCTCAGTGGTGACCCTGAGAAACAGCTGCACAGGGAGGCAGAGAGGAAGGAACCCAGCACAGAGACTCAGCAGCCCCCAAGCTGCAGCAGCTGAGGATTTCTGGGACCTGAGTGGGAGAGATGAGCCTGGTCCCTCGAGGCCTGGGTCTATTCTAGCTGTTTGTCTCTTTCTAGACATGTTCTCCTGTGGGTCAATCTTATCTTTTTCAATGGGGAGGGGAGTTGGTAGGACCCTAGAGTTCACATAATCCATACTTGAGGGCCTGGGCACTGGCTTGAGTTTTCTTCTTTCTGAGGCATCTGAGCCTTGGGTGGTTGGGTTTTCAAAGATTCAACCCCCGCTGGGGTCCTGAGCCATGAAGCAAGAGGCCCAGGAACTTATGTGCCAATTGGGACTCTTAGGACCTCTGATTGCCCAGAGAGCCCAGGCCACAGTGGGAGAGTCCTTACTCACTGACATACAAAGATCATTCTGGAATTTGAGGGAAAGGGCTAAAGATACCCGGATCAAGGGTGGAGAGTCCTTGGGGATGCTGTGCTGCCTCTGTGGCCACTGTCTCTGCAGTAGGCTGAGCAGGTTCCTCTCTTCTGAGGCTGCTGGTGACCAGCAGGTTTGACTAAACCAGGGCAGGTTTCTTCATCGGCCAGTGACAGAGGAGCTGGGGACGGGGAGTGAGTTAAACATGGTCCCTTGCCTCTGATGTGACAGTCATGGAATTAATGGACTCTTTGAGTTCCCCATTAACAGAGGGCCTGGTGTCCCAAGCATTTAGGATATTGCTCCTTTAATGTCAGCTGACTCACCCTGCCTACCTCTGTCCTGCTTCCCAAGAGGAGCCCCCCTTCCCTTCCCTTCCCTTCCCTTCTGGTGTGAAGTCCTGGAGAGGGAGAGGGCCAGGGTTTTCTGTGTGGCCAGTGTGAGACCTAGGAGAGCCACTTTATGAAGTTATATTAAGTATCAGCAAGGGCCACAGCTTCCTGGACCCACACTCCAAAATCCCATCTCTCTTCATCAGTTCCCGGAGCAACTCTCGCAGGGTCTCTGCGGCCAAAAGCTTGCTCATCTGCATGGGAAGGGGCTCATAGTCACCTTCCTACCTGGAGGAGAGGGTGGATCCAGAGTACTGACCAAAAAGGGGCTGCTGACCAGGAAGGACAGGAGCAGTGTGACAGAGGGAGCATTGCCTCAGGTGTCCTTAGCCTGGAGCCCTGGGCCTAAAAACAGCCCCCGGCCCCCACCCCCCTCCACACACACTGCCACCATCAATGGGTTGCTTCTGATTCTGGGGGAAGCCATTAAGGGGGACAGAGAAGCTTGAGAAATGGAGGCATGTGACAGGGAACTCAGCAATGACAGTGCAACACCAAATGAGGTCCCTGTAGGAGCAGAGCTGGTGCTGAGAGACCAGGATTTGTCCCTTCATGTCCCAGGGCCTTGGTTTCCCTGAAGGGAATCATCCGTGGTGGGAAGCCCTGATCAGGGGGGAGGCTTCGAGTGGATGGTTCCACCCTGCTTCCCGGCTCCTCTGCAGGTAGACCCAGTGGCATCTGCTTTGTTGTTTTGAACTGTCTTGACTTTGGATTGTCCTTATTTGGAGTGTTTAGGGTGCATAGTCAAATGTAGTTAGGGGCTCTGAGATCAGCTTCCTAACAACCAAACTGGATCTGAGCAAGAGACCAGGAGCCTGGGAAACCACGGAGAAGGGAGTCAGGTAGCCTCACACCCGGAAGGAGCCGAGTCACAGGCATGAGCTCGAGAGACGTGATCAGGTCAAGGTTACACCTAACTCACAACCATGTCTGTCAACTTAGCCAGTTCATTTTCACCTTGTTAGACAAAGGGATTTCAAAACACTTGGTCTTTGATAATAAGGTGGTGGTTTGCCACCAATACAGCTCAATTCAAACTAAACCAATTTAATTAATAACCTAAATGTTTCTTAATTTCTTGTGTCTTCAGTACCTTACCAAGCATTGTCAAGGATTTATGAGAAATAAAAGGCACAGTCTCTGCTTTTGATGAACTCATCAGTTAGCTGTGGAGAATAAACATTTACACAGGAGTAGAGAGAGAGAGAGAGAGAGAGAGAGAGAGAGAGAGAGAGAGAGAGCCAGGACTGGGCTTATAGAATTCAGCCTAAGGTCAGAAGCTCTTTGCTGGTTCTTTTCTCTGTAGTTCACGGCTTCTGAAAAAAGATAGGATCCAAATCCTATCTGTCTCTCCAGTTTTAGGTCTAAGAACCTGACCAAGAATTGTCTTCCCCAGGGAAGAAACCACCTGTGGATTTGGGAAATGAGGTTGTGTCTAGGTAAAGAGCTGTTTGTTAGGTTAGAGGTGGTACTTTCTAGGTTATCCAAGTGTGGGTTCCTTGACTTCAGCTCTTTCCCCTTAGCCACTCTTTCTATGCCTCTACCTCTACCTAAGCTGACGTCATAGCTGGAGGTCCTCTGCCCTAAGCTCTCTGGCTTTCCAGGAAAAGAAAAAAAAGTCCCAATTTATTGTACAGGGCAATTTCTGTAGTGTAAATATCCCCAACATGATGAGTTCAAACTACCAATTGATTTAACAAAAAGTTCACAGTATTCCTGAAAATTTTACCATTGGCTCTCCTAAGCTGGCCACCACTGATGTCAGTGCACCTCTGTTGTCCTCCTACTGGGAAGCTGGTCACCACCGAAACCAGAGACAGAAACTGAAAGTTAGGAAAGAGGGCCTGTATGCATATTAGTTTGGGTTTCTCCACTTAGGAGAGATGCGCTGAGTGGTGTAGGCAGAAAACTGATTTAGGTGACCTCTGGAGATTATTAAATCTAATTTTTAAAAATCAACCATTCCAGGCAGTCTTCTGATGGAATAGGAGATTAGGGCCCTTTTGTTTGCCCCAAGGGACCCAAGTTGCCTTCCCCACAGGTTCCCCACTCCTCATCCCTCATAAATCACTTCCCGCATCCCCAAGCCCTCAGGTTACCCCAGGTACAGTTGACAACATCAGGACTTGGGAGTGGAAACTCACCTGTCCTAGCTGCCAAGAGACATTTCCTAGTGGTTCCTCCTCCCCTCTGGTGAGAACCTTGAAGGATGAGGAGTGTATTCATAGCTGGATAACGGGGACAGAGTCCAGGGGCCACTCAGTCTTGGCCCCTGAGAGCAGGGGGTGGAGGAAGACCCATTCAGCTTACCCAGGTGATGTGCTGTTCCATTCTGGGCACCAACGGGAGCCTGACCAGCCAGCCCAAGGTCTCCAAGGGGGAATCAAGCAGAAATGTCAGTCAGGCAGTGAAGCAGGCCAGAAAAATCCATGCTGAATTCCAGAAGCCAGGAGGGCAGGAGGCGGGGGAGAAGGATGAAATGAGAGCATTTGTTTGCAATTCTAATATAACAAATCAACAGATCACTGGGCAAAGAAGCATAATGAAAATGCGCATCATAGATGTGGGGGAGAGGGGAGAGGAAGGAGGCTGAAATCCAGGTGAGCGCTTGCTGCGGAACTCACAGGTGTGTGCATCTGCTTCCGGCTTTCTGCAAGGGACAGCGGTGCCAAGACCAGCCAGCGTGGGTTGAAATTGTAAGGCCACTGCTTACTGCATATGGGGCCTTGGCCCAGTTATTTCACTATGTTCATCTTCCATTTCCTCCTCTGCAAATCCCTGAGGAATCGGGGCAGGAGGGGGCTACCATGAGCTAGCATAGGTATCTAGAAGTTGGTGCTTAAGATATGGAAATAGCTATTCTTTTCTTATTTAAAATACACACTACAGTGTCTGGTGCATAAAGTTGGATTCCTTCCCCTTCTCTTCTTAGGAGAAGTTTGAAAGCTAAGAGAGATGGAGAAGTTAGAGTCCCTTCTCGCATGCATCATGTAGATAGCCGGGCCAGTTGAAAGCCTTTACCAGGTGTCCTCTTTGGTCCCTTCAGATGGCAGCCATTGTTCTGCCCTTTCCTAATTCTCTTTTCAGTTCTTTCTAATGGTAGATTTGGGAAAACATTTATTGGCACGCAGTCTCTTGTATAAAGAGAGGTCTCGCCTCTCTGGCTATTGTGAGGCTGAAATGAAAAGCAATGTGGGAAAGATTGGCATTGTCATTACATATCTTTTACTGAGGGAGTGAATTACAGTCTCTGGTCTGAATAATGCTACAAGCAATATCTCATTTAACCATAAACAAGTGTAAGGTGTTAATTCTATTTCTCATTTATGGCTCAAGGAGGTCCGGAGTCAGTCTGATTGATTGATTATGCACAAGAGCATACCTAGCCATCTAGGTCTGGCACACCAGGTGCCCTGCCTCGGTCTTGCCTTTCTGTATGTGAGCCGCTGTGCTCTTGTTGACATGACACAGACCTAGGCTGGACCTACCAGGGAGAGACATCAGCTCAGCTTTTGGAGCATAACGTATTACCCACTTCCTCAAGAAATTCTTGTGAGCTTTTGTTCTCTACTTGTGGCCTTGATTTTTACCACCACGTCACATGAGCCTAAGAGCCCTGTCCACCATATTGGGTGGGAATTTCAGGCAGAACACTAAAAGCGGTCCACAGCATCTCAGGCAGTCCCTAGGACTTCTTTTGTTTTTCTTTCCCTCTGGACAATAAGGTAAGATGTATTCAAACGGATCTGGCCATGGAATCAGGCAAGATTTCCAAACTCTATATTTATATATTTTTTCAACACAACTTAGGAAATTTTTGAGCATTTTGGGTATGAAAAATGCCATTATCTATTCAGAAGTGAGTATTATAGCTATGAAGTGGTGACCATGATAATCATTTCTGGCTCACACCATGGCGATGTCTCTGACTACCTATCCCTGTGGTGAATTCATCCAGAAGGCAGACCTCTAGGGAGTACCAGCCAGGGCTGAGTGAGTGGACCTCAAAGCAGGGCACCCACTCAGTTGCCATGAGGAAAGGGCTCTGAAGACCCACGAAAGAAAATCAGGGTGGTATGGGATGCAAATTACTCCACATTAAACTCTTCCCATCAGCTTCAGAAATGACACAGATGGAACAGGTGGCGAGTTTGGGTTATTAGGCTACATGTGTAAGGGGGAATGTGGTGGAATGTGGTTTGATTGGCTCAATCAAGAAGTTAATGAGAACCAAGCTTGAGAAGATGATTTCTAATGGACCCATTGTGCTGGTCTTCAGTAGGTGGGAGTGGGAATAGCTACTGTCCAGTTCTTCATCCCTTCTAGAAAAAGAAGTTAGCATGATGGTGGCCGGTGAGTACTCCAAGATGGGGCAGATGGAGAAAGTGCATGGTCACAGTTGCAATCCCACCAACAGGTGTGCCATCACCCCAAACCACAGGCCACCCTCTCAACCAACGCAAGACTTCACACAGATGTGCACCAGGCTTAGGGTCCTTTCCAGGCCCAATCCACCTGTTGCTCAGGATACACAAAGTATGGAACATGGGCCTCTGTATCAAGATGGGATTTAACTCCTGATACAACACCTGAGTGAAAGGGCCTTTCTGAGAGCGTGAGGAGTATTCAGTTTACTTTTCAAACTTGGAGGAGAGAGTAAGTGTGGAGTTTCAGTATGAATAACTCTTTTTGGCTTCTAGAAAAGAACGTTAGCGAAGGCTGGAATTTAGTGAGATAATGCTTGTACATTCGTCTGAATGTTTTGGATCTGGCTCAGGGCATTTGTAAACAGGGCATCTGGAGAGAAAGAACATAGTAAGACCTGAGGAAGGCACTGGTTTTAGTAAGGAGCCATATGAGTCCACGGCCCTCCTTTGCTTGTGGATGGGATGAGTCTATTATTGTGTTTCTTGGAATGGAAGCATACATTTTAAAAAAGAAGCTATGCCAGAAACATTTTAATTCGAGAGAAGTACCAATTTAGAAAAGCGAAAGGGAACCCTGGAGATGCTACATGTGGGTCTTAAGAAATTTCCTCGGCTGAATTGTTCGGTGACAATATTTTCCTTTCCATGTAATAAAGAAAGGAGGCAGACTTTAGGTTAATTAAGAGGGATGGACCTGAAAAGAGGCTGAGTCCAGAGCCATCAGGGGGGACACAGTCATGACCACCATGAACAGAACCGTAGGTAGGGGCTGAGCACACACAGGGAAACAGGTGGCAGGCGGCCAGATGCTGAAAATCTAGAAGCATCCAGGAGGAGAGGACACAGGGAGAACAGTTGTGACACTGCCAGCTTTTCTTATGTTCTGAGGGAAGAAGGAATTTACAGAGTGGATCCTGGGACGATGATTGACAGTTGATTTAGATTTCTGGAAGTAGAACGACTCCCTCTGAAGGAAAAGGAAAGGCCCAGAGTGTTGGCAGAGGAATATTCTTCTCCTGGCAGAACTCTTCTTTCTCCCCGGATGCTGTGGGTGCTGAACCTCGGGAGACACTAGGTGTGTGAAACGTGGTGGAGAAACCTGGCCCTGGGGACCACTGTCCCGTGATGGCAGATCCCAACTGATGGGTCTCCTTGGTGATAAAGCCAGTGTGGTATCCAGAGGCAACATGGTGTAGACCCAATAACGAACAGTAGCCACCCCATGAGGCCAGCTAGCATTGGGCCCTACCCATCCCAATAGCCTAGAAGTTCAAGTCTGCCAGATCAGGACAAAGCAAATCAGAGGGATTCCAAGAGGAAGCCACACAGAAAAATCAGGATGCAGAACATTGCTCACAGGGCAGGTTGGCTCCATGGCTCACGCCCATTTTCATACTAAATTGTGAGCTGGGGAGGCCTCGGCTTCTGTCTTAGTCATTGTCCCATGTCTAGTGCTCGGCCCAGAACCTGGGGCACAGAGCACACTTAGTAAGTACCTTCTGTACGCAAGACCAATGGAATAACAACATTTGAAAGGACAAAGGTGAGCATCTGAAAGAAAAGAGAAGAAAAAAAAAATCAGAACAGGAAGAATCCCACAGAGAAGTAGCAGATTGGAATCCAGAAGAAAGAGTAGGTGGTGGGGAACGTTGCCCATTCTAGAACAGTAAGACTCCCGAGGCATTCCCAAGAAAAAAGGGGGTGGACGGGGCATCTGCTAGAACTCGTGGGAGTGGATGGGCTGGGATGCTTCCTTTTCATCCTCCCGGGCTGTCCCGCCTCTCCGCCCCAGCTCTCTGCTGACATTTGCTGTTACACACACAGACAGGCTCACCGCAGCTGTCCTTATCATCCTGGGACCTCTGTGGCCCTGGCTCTACAATCCAGGCCAGTGACCCTAGATGTGTTCTTTTCATTTCCAAATCTTTGCTCCTGATAATTTTTTTTTTCTGACCCTTCTGTCCTCTTTGTGTCTCTGGGTCACTGAAGCAACCTTGAAGATCAAGTGTGATGGTCACTGAGGGATTGGGGCTCTTCCCAGGGAGGATGAGCAGATGGTCCCCCAGCCTCAGGACATTGGGGCCTTCTTTCACCTCTGGCTTTGAGTGACTGATGATCAGAAGCCAGGAGAGTCCCTCGAATGGGCCGTTTTTACCCAGTGTGTTGGTGACATGCCACTTCTTGATGCAGCTGGCACTCCTAACCCTGAAGGGCCTTTCCAGAACAAAGCCCGTACAGCCCTCTGGCCCCATTAAGCTCAGTCTACCTTTGGGATCGTTCTTCTCTGACATTCAGTTTTTTCTGGCATTGGGTCAATCATTCTTTCAGCGGCCTTCCTTTCTCTGACCGGCAGCCAAGCCATAGGATTATTATGTGACTGAATAGGTTTCTAAAATGTGGTACAGTCAGGATTTTTTTTTAATATAAATATAATATGCAATATAAAAAGACATGAAATAAACTCTAAAAGCAGAGCTTAAAAAAGAATCCCATTCATTACTACCTAAAAAAGCTGAGCTTAGAGGGATGAGTATATGGAAATGCTACATTCCACAGTCCTGGGATCTATGGGCGACGTCCTGGGCTTCCAAGTACAATGTGCTCCTGGAGAGAAAGCATCAGTGGGAGTTAAGAGAATTTCGCTGTTATTCTCAATTCAATTCAATGAACATTTATAGAGGATACCATATATCTGGGCACTGCAAACCCAGAAAGCATTAACCATGGCTTAATGAGCTCCCAATTCTGTTTATAGATGAATCTTCCAAAATATTAAAAATGGAAGTAAGCATCTTATCCAAGATCTCATCGCAAGTTCAGTAACTAATGCAAGTTTAGAAATCTCCTCTGAAATTTGCATTTTATTGCAATACAGTTGAGATGCTGTCTCATGGGACAGATGCTACCTGAGGGCTGGGGGCGACATCTAGGACTAAGAGTTAGGAGACTTGGGGTCTAACTCTATCCCATACGGACCATGTAATCATTGGTCATATGCTATGGTTCATCCTGGAAGAAATCCAGGTTCCATTATTCCTGTGCTAGGCTTGAGGAACCTGGGTGTTTAATACTGTAAGCTTTGGCTGATTTCATAAATGCAATAGAACTAGTAACAGAATGCTTACCTTCCTTATGTGGATTTCACTAAATAACCTGTGGAAACAGCTGTCAGAACATTATGGAGCAATAAGTACATAGTGATCTTGACTCTGCTTCTCAAGCAAGTGTCATCCTGTTAACCCTTCTTGCTCATCATTCCCATCTCCATCAGTGCCCACATGAAACCCTGTAGATGCCAGCAGGGTTGCCCTAAAGAGTCAGTTACAATTTTTAAAAAGCATTCTACTTATGGGCAAAAATCCCCTGGCAGGGCTCAGCCCTGACCCCTGTACAGTTAGCTCTTTCCAAAAAGCGTGCCTGATAATCATGCTTCATGATGAAATATTTGATTTATGATGGTTCGTTGGAGGGCTTTAAAAAAAAGGAAACTGTGTAAAAGCATTTGTGAGCCGCTTTAGGGAAAGGGAGGAAAGAGCAGAAAGAATTATGACCACACACCCTTGGAATTGTTATCATATTAAACCCGTGTTCCATGAGTGTACAGATTTTCTGATGCGGTTGGGTATCTTGCCTCTGGACAATGAAATTGCTATCCTCTGCCACAGAATAAATGACCTGTCAGGCTCTTTTAAGCGATTTCAGGATGGTGAGTTTGAAGACAGCAGCACAGGCTGCGGCATGCAGGCGGGGCTGGGGCTAGGGGAGAAATACTTTCAAAAGTTGCTGTGGTGTGTCATGGTTTACTCGCTGTATTCTGTTGATATGGTGCCATTTGACAGTTTCACGGGAGAGGCAGCAACCTCAAAGGATCCAGAGCCCTCTCCCAGGTGTCAGTCTGAGCAACATTTTACCCGCAAGGCAGTGGAGAAGGTAAACTGAGACTTCTTTCTGAAACACAGGCATCCCGGTCTTTTCCTGCAAGTTGAAATGCAACATGTTGGTTGCCTCACTTGTGGGGAAACGGAATTGACCTCACTGTGGAAAGGTTCTATGACTGTGTGGCAAAAACCCATGTAAGTCCAGTCAGAGTCAATCTCTCCACCCCCCTCCCCACTGTCTCTGTCTCTGTCTCTGTCTCTGTCTCTGTCTCTGTCTCTCTCTCTCTCTCTCTCTCTCTCTCTCTCTCTCTCTCACACACACACACACACACACACACACACACACACACATACACAGAGTAAGGTTTTCCAATCTGCTAGCCAGAAAGCATTTATCCAACTCCCATAGAGCTTCAAAAACCTGTCGATGGCTTACGTTTTTTGATATTGTACAATTTTGTGTGAAATACTGCTCATTCAGCTTTGGGACATTTTCTGGGGTCCGGGACCAGATGCTTCTCAACTTGGTAATTGTCCCATCAGCAGGGCCTAGAGGATCTTGGGTAAAAGGACAATAGAGTAAAACATTGGCCAGGGGCTTTAGAGAAGGGAGGAGAGAGGAGAATGAATTACACACACGGATCGTGGTTGCTCACCTTTCACATGGAAGTTCAGGGGTGGCCCCTTAAGCACGGTTTGCATGGGTCTGGTTCCAGATGTTGTTTGGGCAATAGAAAATGTCCCTGCTTCTAACACAAACATCCCTAGCAAAAGTGTCACTAAGGTGAATAGGAAGGGTGGCCAAGCCTTGATATTCGTGTGCATATGTGTAAGTCTGCATGTATATGCACATTTTTTTGTGTGAATGTGTGTGTCTACATATGTGTGATTGTACATGTGTCTGCACGTATCTGTGTGTGTGTATGTGTGAAAGTATGAGTAGCCAAATCACATGTTTCCCAAAGTGTAAGTGGTCACATGTTCCCTGAGACCTATTTGCAGAGAGCCTGGGGATCTTCAGAGGCCCCTGAGGATAATTCCTCTGGCGGGTGGGTACTGGCCACTGTGGCTTCAAGGTAGACCTGCTGCATCTATGGGCCACATGTCTGAAGCTCCAGCACCTGCCAGCTGAGCTGCAGGTGTCCCGGCAGCTGGATCTGGCTGAGAACATTTTCTGCTTCTCAGTTCCTTGCAAGTCAGAGAGGCATTGAGAACTGTAGTTCAGGAATGATACTAGAACTGCTGAAATGAACCAGAGGCCATTAACATTCTTATGAATAGTAAAGCCCTTTGTGTATGGAAATAATTGCAGGTTAATATTTGTTGCCTGGCATAAAAAGTGGGAAAGGGACACAAGCTTCAAATCCATGTTGACTGAAGATGAGTATGTCCAGGTGTTTTGTAAAAACCTGTGAAAATCTGCCGATGGCTTACTATCTAGCAGTGACTGGTTTATTTGAAGCAATTTTTAAAATTTTGTTATGTGGATAGTCATAAGGATTCATTTTTAACTTTATTTTTAATGGACAGATAATAATTACGGGGTACATACTTATAGAGCACCAAATGATATCTCAATACATGTATTTGTTGTGGAATGATCAAATCAGAGTATTTCGAGTACCTATCACTTGAAATATTTATCTTTTCTTTGTGGTCAGAACATTTGAAGTGCTCTCTTATAGCTACTTTGAAATATGCAGCATATTATTAACCATAGCACCTTGCTGTGCAGTGGAACCCCAGGACGCACTCCTCCTGTCTGACCCTAACTTTGTACCTAGTGGTCAATGTCTACCCTTCCCCATCCTTCCACAACCCTCGCCAGCCTCCGGTTATCCGCTTCTAAGAACTCTTGAAAAAAACATTAGACAAAGAACAGAATCATCAATATTAATTGCATCTAAAACTTCACAGGACTGTAGTTATTTGAGCATCTATCAAATTGTCAGTATGTGCTGGACACTGGGCTGAGCCAATCCAATTACCAACAAAGTAGCAAAGTAGGACACCATTACCTCCTAGTATTCTAGATTTACCATCACACTAGGATACTTTTAAATGTACCCTAGACTGATATTGAGATTATCTAGCTAGAAAGATCATCCTATGCTAATGTTTGATGTGTGGTTGAAAAGTTAGCATTTCTTTAATTGTCTGGGTAATGTGAACAATGCTACAAATAATAATGTTATGTATCCAGCCACCTCCCTCCTTTTGCTATGTCATTTTAGACCTAGATGATGGAAGGCAGGGTCTAGAAAATAATAATAAAGCAAACTAGTATTTATTGAGTATTTCCTAGTGTCAGGCACTGTGCCTAGTACTTTGACATGGATTATGTCCTAAGGGCCATCCTGTGAGAGTCACTTAATACTATCTGCATCTCACAGAGGAAGAAACTGAAGCTCCAAGTGGAACTAGCCAAGCTCTGGACTTTTCATGCCTTTTCTGTGCTCTACATCCTGACCATTGCACTTCTGAACCAGCCAGTTTAGGAATTCCCTCCTCCACCTGCACCTGACCATTGCATCTCTCTAAGGAGCAGGATGCATACCTTATAGTAGTTGGTGGGTCACCTGAATTGAGCATTTTTTGCCCAACAGGGTCAGGCAGTAGCCATTTTTATCTGAGGACTCGGCACAAAGGGAGGGAGATCCTTCATGGATGCCCCCAGGCATTGCTTCTGATCACTCTCTTGGGTCCATGGTCAAGATGCGCATTCTCCTTGAACAAGTGTTGGTGTGGACATGGAGCATTTGGGGACCATTGCAGCCAGGAAGTCTGGTAAAATCCAAGTTGGAGGGTGCCACACATGTCCTGCAGGGGTAGCACAGAGTTAGTCAACAGTCTAAAATCCCTCACGTCTCAACATAGCCTCCACTGGGTGGAGTGTGGTGGCCATGAAGCCACTGCATGGAGCTGTTCCCAGCTTGAGGGAGGAGGTGGTACCTGTAGTAGGTCATCGCCAGCTGGTGTCAACATCTCTCAGCCTCTCCCTGCCCCCTCTCCTCACATGCACCGTCCTTTTTTGATATAGCACTGTCCTATGTCAATTTTAGGTCTTCCTGGTCACCTGGTTCATTGGCCATCAGCTGATATTCCGGGCCCCAGGTAGTAACTCAGAGGAGGAGTTTGCATGGGGACTCTCTGGAACTCTCCAAGGATTGGAAATGGAGGAAAAGTTCACATTGATGGGGATCTTCCACTCCTCTGGCTCCTCCTGCTGTGTTTCCAGCAGTGGCAGTGAACTTGCAGCAATGGTGCAGGTGGAGGAGGGAATTCTAAGCTGACTGGGTCTGTCCCATGCTTATAATCCATGGGAAAAGCTTCCTGCTGTGCTCCAGCCCCGGCTCCAGGATGGCGAAGCAAAGTAATTATCTTGGACAGCTGCATGGTGTTCATTGCCACGGCCTTACCTCATCAGCCCCCCGTTTTTCACTCTAGCTGCTTAAAATATAAACCAGACCCCTTGTCCCCATAGACGGACTCCCTTCAGAGCAGCAAGGAGTGCCATGTGTCATATGTCATCAGATTTGCAGTGTGTTGGGGTGATTGCCAGATGGGCACAAGGAAGGAGGGGCCACCCTGAGTGTGCAAAGAGAAGGGAGTTCAATTTTCTGGGGACAATCTCCAGGCTGATACCCAACCCAGCAGGTGACTTTGACAAGTTACTTGCCTCCAGGCCCCATCTGTGGGGTGGAGGAAGACCTAAGTCACCCATCATTTCCTGGGAACTTGAGGAGTCATGGGGCAGTTCCTTGGCCATAAACCCCTCTCTGCAGCAGGGATTCCAGGGTGTGATCGTGCTCCTGACTCAGAGACTGGCTGAAAAGTGGCGAGGAACTGTGGTGCCTATTTCTTGATGAATGCTGACCCTGGCCTTTGCCTCACAGAGGCTGACCTTGAGCTTCAGCTTGAGAGTTTTGCAAGAGAACAGATGAGAGGGAGAAGGGAGGATCCCACTGTGGTAGGAAGGGGAAGGGAGGCAGGCTTAGCTGATGTCCCCAAGGTAGCCACAGATCAGCTAATAGAGCATCATGCCACACATGGACACTCAGGGGATGACCAGAACAAAGGCTAGTGTCCCCAGATAAAGGTGTCCCAGCAAATATTCAGACCAAAGTAATGTCAGGCTTCATCTCACACTTCTGTATACTTTCCACTTTTTCAACACTCCTCCTTCTGTCTCCTCTCTAACAGAACCTTCTCGTACCCACTCAGACTTCTCCTTTGTGCTGCCTTTGCTTTACAGGGAATTGGAGTATTCAGGGGTGATAAAGGCCCTCTAGGTTGCCCGGGAACCCCACTTTCCCTGCCTGATAGAGGAACCAGGCCAGGTGGAGGCCATCACGGGGTCTGGCTGAAGGCTCCATCCACAGGGCTGATTAGAACAGGCTGCAGTTTGAGCAACTGTAATAAGAAGTGGTTGTCATGGAAACAGGCTCTTGATGTTGTCCAGATTTCAGAATCTCTCCCCTCTCCCCACCTCAGTTATTTTCCTTCCTTCCTTGTTTTTTCTTTTTCCCCTGGGGCTGTGGGTACATTCAGCAGGAGTTTGTGGACCGGCAGCTGAGAGTCGGGACTGCAGATCTCAGGCAGTCTCCATGACACGGCTGCCCTTATAAATGAGGACATGGTCCTGCGTGGCCAGGAAGCCTGGGGCAAGACTCTCCTCTTCCTTCTCAGATCCCAAAGACACAGACACCAGAGGCCGACCGAGGACCCCAGAAGTACCCTTTATGAGAAGAGTCGGGGGAAATGGAGCAGTCTGAAAACCTGTACTTCAGCTCCATCTCCTCCCCAGTGCTAACCCAAGAGCAGAGTAGCTGGAGGAGGACTTCTGCCCCTGGACTTGGGTCCCTCGTTGGTGGTGAAAGATCAACCTAGGGTCTGCGGCTATCAGCACTCTCGGGGCCAGTGCTTCATTCATCCAGTGGCTGACCTTCAACTTCCTTGCAGCTGCCCTCAGTCAAGGCCAGGCCAGCTCACGCAGCTGAAGGTGGTCTGAGCCAAGCAGAGTTTGCCATCTGCTCTCAGGATAGCATAGTTCATGGGCTGCGTGCCTCAGTGTCCCCAAATGCATCAAAATGGGGCTCACGTTCCTTGATCTGACGGCATCCACCCCAAGGATGCTGTGAGGCTAAAAAGAGACAACAGATGGCAAGCTCTTGGGAAAGAAGCAAGTATTATATAAAGGGAAGAAATAATTGCTGTTGAGAATCTACTGTGAGACAGAGTTAGAACAGCATGATTTAAGAAGCGCCCAAGACAACTTGTGTCTTAGAGAGTCTGAACTTCAAGTTTGAGTTTTACTCAATGACCAGACGAGAGACTGCATGGTGCCCAAGTTTGTTCCCCCACCTCTGCCTCTCCTGGCTTGTCACCAAGGACAGCTGGGGCAGACCTGATGGAGATGCCAACTCAGCTGGCTAGGGTGGGCTGGCTTCTGGGGCCACAAAAACCATGGTCCTGGGAGATGGGTGGCAAATGTACCCAAAATGCACCCTTGAAAGTGGATGTCGGGAGTGCGAGAATTGATGCCAAATATGATGCTAGTGAGGAGCAGGGAGCGGGAGACCAAGGCAAAAATCCCAGGAGATGAGGGAATATAGGAACAGAAGTGAGGGGAAGGCAGGCGTGGAGAGGCCCCCGGAGTCAGGCAGGGCTGCGTGGCGGTGGCTGGGCCAGCCTGGTTTAAGGGCCCAGGTGAATGCAGTGCTGAACAAACTTTCACTAACTGGTTGACCCTGGCCATCCATCCCTTAGGTCCCGAGTCATCCGCTCCTCCCCTGACTTCTTAGCTTGGGTTTTGGCACGCTGAGCATTTTTGTTTCTGACGGTTGTCCCCTGCCCACCCAGCTGAGTAGAACCAGGGTTTGGAGAAAAGTTCCCAGTGTGGTAGCTCTTTCTAGAATGGGAAGATGTGCTGGACGAGGTATCAGGAAGCCAAGGGCCACTGCTGAAGAAGTCTGGGCTCTCGTGGGTCAGGTCTTCTGTGGGAGACCTCTCTTTCCAAGTGGTAAAACGACATTCCTCCAAGTGGGGGAAAGGCAGAGGAGCAGTGGCGAGCAGCTCCTTCTGTGTTCCGAGAACAGAGAGGAAGCTTCAGACACGTGCCAGCCGTTCTTCTTTCAGCTGGGCTTGTGCCGTCTCCAAAGGGAAACGAGAGCTGTGCAGAACACTTGAAAACACATCCCATTTTAGAACCGTGCTGCCTGCCATCACATGCTTTCTCTTTTGCTTGTTTTATTTGTTGTCCTTTTACCTCCAGCGGCCGGCCCATGGGTAGCACGAGTCCTCAAGCCAGGCCCCCAAACCCTTTGCTGTGTGTTCAGGATGAAGGCTGTGTGCCCCTTGTCCACTTTGGGGACCCCAAAGCCATGCTTTTACTAATATTTCTTGGCACTAGGACAAAAGGGTGACATCAAACCAGATGCTGGAGAAACATGTAACATTACCTAGTTGTCAAAAGGATGAGTTGATTTCACAGTCAAAAAGATTGATTTTTCTCCCCCCCCTAAAGTTTTATAGTAAGACAGTGTTCTTAGAATTTTGGAAAGACATGAGCTTCTAAATTGTGCAACTAGTCAAATGCTTGAAGTTAGTCATGTTTGTTGTTCCTGTTGCCCTTTTGGCCTGGGTATTAACTAGAACTAGAAAGGAGAATGACTTATGTAGGAACAGCTGGGATGCATAAGTATAACCATAAGCACTTACAGTGGCCTGGGAGTTGTGCGTAAGATAAATGTGAGCACTCGAAGAGTGCATTGTAGTTCTTTACAGGGGTACTATGGTGGGGGGGATAAACAAGTTCTGACAGTGACTGAGTTCAAGTTGAGGCAATGCCATTTCTCACTGTGTTACTCTGGGAGAATCATTGACTCTTCTGAGCCTCTGAAAGATGAAGGGAATGACCCTATTTCAGAGAAATGCCACAATTAAAGGCAAGAACATGGGAGAAACAGTATCCAAATGCTAATCACTACATCAGAGTTCTCTTCTTCTGGGAAGGTCCTCAGTGTCCCTTACCCATCGCCTTAGTTTCCCCACCTGTGAAACACTCCCTCCCCACCCATCCACAGACAGACCCCCTTCCCTGCTCTCCCCTGTGTGAGTGAAGAAAGAATAATAAACATGAAAAGCTTTGAGTTCCTTGAAACCAAGGAGTGGGATAAATACCTTATATTGATTATGATGATTATATCTGGGACTAGAAAAATATGATTGCCTGGTTGCCAATAGCAACCAGATGGAAATGCAGGAGTAGGAAGTTGTGCGCAGAGGTTCCCTGGGAACAGACACAGGGTCCTTTTCATCTTTTCTTTAAATCCCCTTTCTGGCTCCCCTGGTCTGGCGTTCTTGCTCTTGGGAGATGCAGTCGCTTATAAATGGGATTTGAAGGGAGACGCAGAGAGATTGGCCAGGGGCTTCTTCTTGGGGTGCATCTTGCCCCCACAAGAAGCTACCAGGCATGTGGCCCTTCTGACTCAGGGATGGGGTATCCAGCTGGTTGGAGTGAGGGGGGTGGACTATAAGGGGACCTGGGAGAGAAGAGATTACCACTGTTGGAACGTGAGACTACCATTGTAGACTAGCAAAAGAGGAGGAGTGGGCAGAGGCCGTTCTACCACTGAGGGGTGGGGAGTGTTAAGCAGCCCTAGATGTGGTTAAAGCCACTTTGTCCAAGCAGAAATGAAGGTCTGAGGCAGGCTTGGATTAGGAGAGGGAGTGTCTTATCCTTATCTCAGATGGTGAGCAAAACCTCAGTCCTGTCTCTAAATCTATTTTCTCCTGACTCCGGAGGTCCCAGGCAGTGGGCCAGTCTGTGCTGAACACACTTTATTTCATGTAACCTCATTAACTATTGTTTTTGTTGATGCAGTCACCTGGCCAGGAAGTGGCAAGGCCTAGACCGGAACCCTTAGCTGCCTGCATTCAGAGCCCGTGTTCTTTATGCTACGATACTGCTCATTTTCTCAGCAGGTCAGAGGCTCAAAGAGTAGCTGATTACTAAATCATGAGGTTCTCGAAAGAGAGGCTTTGAGCATTAATTCCCAGACTTTCCTGCAGTCAGAGGCCTTGGCTTCATCCCCCTATGTTCTGTAAGGGCTCTGGGACAGGCCTATGGTGACTTTCCTGACAAAGGTCCTTCATGGACTGTACTTTTCTGATTGTTGGTCACCACTGGGGAGTAACTGGGAAGTAGATGTCAACTTCCTGGGGGTGTGGCAACAGCCCTGTCACCCAGGATTGGAGGTGAGAAAGGAGGGTGATTGACAGCTGCCCTTTCACCCCTGCTGAAAACAAGCTTCTCTGTCCCAAATGCACTGCTGACAAATGGGCAGAATTTGGTTCTTGGTCCTATAGAAGTATGTAGTATTTATCTCAAAGAGCATTTTCCCTATGAATTCACCCAGCGTTGTAAAGTTATTCTGGTCCAAAAAGAACAGTGATAATCAATGGTTTTGGAGCGTTTGTTCTGGGCCAGCCACCAGAGTCAGCACTCTTCATGTGAATAACCTCATTGGACACCACAACCACCCTAAGCAATTGTGACTCCATCTCATTACCTCCATTTTGCAAAGAGGAACACTGGGTCCCGGAGAGAATTGACTATATGTGGCATCTAAATCCTTGTGCTGGACTTGAGCCAGTTTGGCTGAGTTCAGGCTCTATGCTTATAACCACTAACCAATTACAAGTCCCACATCTTTCCTGAGTCCCAAGGCCACTCTTCTGCTTCTCCCAGGAGTGGTCCAACATGCCTGCTTCTGTCTTAGCTTAGGGTCTCTTCAAATGAACTCCTTGCTTACTCTAGTCCTTAAGTGCTCTGAGCCTATGGGAGGTTTTCTAATCTCATTGCCACCCAACCACCTCTATTCAGAAAGTTCAAACCTTCCACCTCCTATTCCTCCAGGGGAGGGTTAAATTCTTTTGCCTGACAATCATGGCCCTTGGTGATTAGATACAGCTTGACCCTGGACTCCTAGCATTTGACCTAATATTCTTCAAGCTGCATCATGAATCAGAAAACTCAGCTGTCGGTATTCTTAGATACCTCATGATGTGTGAGGCTCTTGCTATTTGTTCTCTTTCCGTGCTCCAACTGGATATGCCCACATCTCATGTCAGCCTTAACTCAACTGCTCCCATCATTGTTGGGACTTTCCTGATTTCCTCAGCTGAGCCCTAACTTTTCATCTTCTTAACTTGCATAGGATCTGATGTGCTACTAACCATTTCCATCTTGCACATGCATTCATTTACTCATTCATTCAGTGTTGACTAAGGCTCTTCTATGTGTCCCTACCCTCAAGGAACAAACTGCTTGCAGACTTGGCTGGTATCAGTAGGTGTCTGATATCCTGAGCTCAGTTTCCAATTTATTCAACTCATTCTATTTGAGCTGGAACAATTTTTTCAACTCATTCTAGTTGTTTTGAATGAATGAATGAAGATGCTTGCTATTTCTTGTTGCTAGAAGGAAACATGGTAGAAAGTTGTGTTGCATAAAAGCCAAGTTGCTGATCCTTTGTTACCTTATATACCATAGGGACCCCTATCTAGAGAGCGCAAGTCAGAACACAATCTTCTTCCATTGTCTTTTGGGAGGGGATTGCTTGCCCATCTGGGGGAAACCCATCATCCACCTCCCAGTCTGCTCCTGGGGGCTGGGTGGTCACAGGTAGCATTCCAGGTTGACCTAGCAAAGACCAACTGTTGAGACTCCTTTCAACTGCTGTGCTGGGTTCACGGAGTCAAGAAACGTTTGCACTCTGGGGTAAAATAATCTTCTAGCAATGAACTAGAGCAGGGATTGGCAAACTCTAACCTATAGGCCAGGTCTTGTCCATCATCTGCTTGTGGACAGCCCACAAGTGAAGAAAGCTTTCTGCATTTTTTTAAAGTGGCTGGGGAAAAAAATCAAAATAGGAAAATGTAGTATTCCATAGCTTGTGAAAATTACATGAAATTCAAATTTTAGTGTCCACAAATAGAGTTTCCCTAGAATACATTCATGCTTATTTGTTCAGATACTGTCTAGGGTGGTGTTCAGGCTGGGAGAGCACAGTAGCTGCTACAGAGACTGAGTGGCCCGCACGCCTCACCACTCATCTGGTCCTTCACAGGACAAGACTGCCTCTCTTGTGCTAGAGGACAAAGTTCTTCCTGTACCCAGATGGTTTGACCAAGAATAAAGAACCTCCCAGCTCTCCCAGTGGCTAGATCTGCTAGCTGCTGGTGAGTGTTCGGGATCCTGCAGATGAACACAGCGTTAGCTTGGGGTTCAGAGTCTTGAGTTCCGTTTGGCTTGGGTGAGAACGTTTGTCTTTGTTCTTCGTCTTGGAAATGAGAAGTTAGGGCTGCAGGATCTCCAGCCCTGTCTTCCCCAAATGAGGGTTCTCTAGTCTACATGGCCTGCTCTGTAGAATGGTCTACACTGCCTGGGGACCTCTGAGGTGCCCAGCTTGGCCAGCAGGTAGATGCAGGAGTGCATTTGTCCTCTCCCTTCCCCTTCCCCAGCCCCTTGCTCTGTTCGGTGCTCACCCAGAGTACTATCCTTTTCCTCCGTGATCCCCATTTGGATTCAGTTCAGTGGTTTTTTTGTTTTGTTTTGGGTTTTTTTTTTTTTTTTTGAAGTGCCTGAGATCTAGGCGGACTGTAATTATGTAATTCTTCCTTGTTATCTTTTCTAATTGTTCTCAGAGCTGTTTCCTAAACTGATTGGAAACAATTGCAGACAGGGAATGGAGTGGGAGGTGGGCGAGGCCCTGGCTGCTGGCCACAGCCCGGCCACTTGCTGCAGGCAGCATTTTGTCGAGGTGGCTGCTGGGTGGGCACAAGGGAGCCACTGCACCCAGGCTACCCTGCATAGTTCCCTGTGTCTGGGCAAAAACATGGGGATGGCAAGAAGGAAGCACTCCTGGGGTGTTGGGTTAATCATTCAAAACTAAGAAGTCTCCCTTCTGCTCCCAGCCCCAGGAGCCTGGCTGTTTTCCCTCTCTCTGTTGCTGCTGTGACGTGAGTTGAGTTCCCTGGGGATTCTGCCAGGGGCCAATAGGGAGCAGGCGCTTCCCTCTGGCATTGAATTGTTTGTGCTTACCTGACAGAAAAAAAAAATAGGCAACTCTGGAGCCATCATGACCCCCAGACAACCAGGGAGATCTCGTGAAAGGACAGCTTGGGGACTTCCTGATGGGGGCCTACTGGGTGAAGTGGGTTCCCTGGAGGGATATCCATGGGGGAGACTCAGAGGTGCTCCCTTCTTTGGGTCAGAATCTCAGGAAAGGGACCCAATTCAGTGCTCCCTGGCATGTCCCCAATGTTAGGATGCAGTCCCCTCACTGTCTGGATCAGTGCCCTCCCTGGGGACCAGGTAGAGGGCAGCTAGCTCCTGCAGGGCTTTCATGGGGGTGCTGGGGGGCTTCCTAGTCACTACAAGATGGTCCTACTGTGTCCCTCAGGTTTCTCCATCTGTACTGACCGCCCCCTCCCCCGTGCCTCTTCTCACCTACTCTGCAGAAACATCGGGGTTTCCTGGAAAGGGCGGGCGAGATGGAGCGGGCAGGGATGCCACTCTGCCTACAGAATGTGAGGTTCTGCCATCCCTTTTAATATTGATGGCAACCCTTGGAGGCAGGGGAGATTATCATTTCTGTCTTCCTCCTGAGAAAACATTGGAGAGAAGATTACCTTCAATTCTACGCATGTCCGATGGCTCTGGTGTGTGACGGAACTCCAGCGTTGGGTGCAGAGCCTGGAGTCGGATAGAGTCTACACCAGGATGTGGCCTCTCCCAGTTTACAGGGAAGCCCACACTGTGCTGGGACCAGCATTTAAAGCCAAGTGTCTCCAACCCCCAAAGCTCTTTCCTGAGCCCCCAAAGCTGCCCATCAAAGATGAGGCTTGTCAGGCCAGAAGCCACTGCTTGGAGAAGGTCACCCAGGTTTAGTTCTTTTGGGTATGAAGAGGGAAGCTAAGGAAATCCCTTCTTAACTGTGTGTATGTGACAGGGCAGCGGACAGCTGTCCATTTGTTATGTAGCTCTTTCTCCTCCTTGGTTCTCAGCCTTTGGAGCTAGAGAAAGGAGAACAGAGGAGTGCCAGTGCAGTACTAGGAACCCAAAGGTCACCACCTTGGCCTCCCCACACCCAGCACCCACCCTGCCTGGCTGCTTTTAAGGCCTGGGAGACTCCCAGCCCCACTCGTGCAGCTCACACCTTGAACATCCACTCTTTTCCTCTTATGCTTTCAGGTCCGGGATGAGGGCTGGGAGAAGGCCCTGAGGTCTGCCGTGTTTGGGAAGCTCTTTCCCCAGTCTGGCAGGACACCCAGGATTGTAGCATCTTGCACAGTGGCCTTCAGTGGGCACCTGGGGTCACTGGCTATTTGCAGGAAGAGCCACTCCTATGCCGTTTGTCTTGTTCAGTCTGCTGAGGTTGGTCCCAAGGCAGTGAATGGGACTGGATCCAGCCCTGGCTTGTATGGTCAGGTATGACCTGAGAGGCCACAGCTCTGGGTGAGCATTTCTCAACCTATTTTTCATGATCACTCTCTTCCCCTTGGATAAAATTAAATTTAATGTGGATTTTTTTGTAATGAGACAGTGTGCAAATTTGTGGAGTTAGGGTTGAGCTTTGGAGAGCAGCAAACCGGTAGCATCACTAAGGGTTTTTGCCTTGCCATTTTGGTCCTCTTGGGGGCGCTATCCTCTCCCCTGAAAATGCATGCCCCGAGTTTCCAAACCAGGTTTTGAAATGGTGTGTAATTTCTTCTTAGTGTCACTTAACCTAGAGAAGCAAGGGTCTCATGAAGAGTGTGATTTTTTAAAGACTGTCCTCCTTGGGTGAGAAGCTGTGTGCCTGATGAGGGGATCCCCAACCCCACTGCCATGGTGGCTCCCCAGGGCATCTCTGTGGAGCATGGAAGGGTGAGTGAGGATCCCAAGGGCGTTGGGATCTTCAGAATGTCCGGGCCCTCTTCCGTCGCTCTGGACATCTTATCCTCCTTGACACACTGCAGTTGTACTCTGATCTCCTTCTCTTGGAGCCGTCTTTCTTCCTTCCCCAGCCAGGAATAATCCCCGGGAGTAGCCATGGCTGAGGACCCAGAAATTGCACTGTTCTGCTCCCCTTCTAAATGGGGCACCCACAAAGTCCACGTCTGTACTTTATGAACTGCTTTCCCAGTTTTAGGGCCAGGGAATTGGGGGCTACTGAACAGGCCAGGGAGCCTGGGCAGGGAGCCCAAGAGCTGCGGAAGCCCCGTCTGCCTCCAGTTTGGAACCATGTAAGTCCCCAAGTTCATGAGCAGACCCACATCCCACCCCCACCCCCTGATGCAGAGTTTAATGGAGAGTACAAATGAGAAACAGGCTCCTGGAAGCTGGCTGTGGCTCCTGTCTCTTTCCTCCACGTTTCTGTCTTCTTGCTTTCCCACTCCCTCTCTCCTTGCTCTCTGCCCTCTTCTTCCTCCTAGTGTGATTCTCTGGCCAGGGTCTGCCTGTCCGTCTGCCCACCTGCCTGCCTCTGTTCCCTGACCAGGGCAGAACTTGGGGCGGGACTAGAGAGAAGTGAGAGGCTGGGGTGAGGAAGAGGAGGAGCCAGGAGGGCCCAGATCCAGTACTTAGACATTAACCCTTCCGTGCCCCGTGGAGGTCACCCAGTCATGCCCACCCCTTCCCACCAAGGTCATAAAATCCATTTCTCACTTTTACCAATTCCCCTGTTAGTACCAGAAACACACAATTAGCTTTAAAAGTGTCTCCAAGCTGTGGGCAGTTAGAAATTTATGACTTTTTTTTTTAAAAGCCTTCCTTTAAAGTGGCTAATTAGGTGTATTTCTCCAATGGTAATTTTAAAAATGCTAATTGGTCTGCACTTTGTAAGGAGGAGAAAAAACTTTCCCCCTTATTATCTTGGCACCAGGGAGACATAGAAGAGATTGACACAGACTGAGCCTTCGGTGCAGCCTCCGAGGAGAGGGGCCAGGCGCCTGCCCTTTAATGTATTTGGCAGCCAGGAAGGGACCAAGGGGGAGGAGGGGTCGTCTGTGTCCAGACAGTGGCCTTGAAAGGAGATGCCACACAGCATCTGGAGAGGGTGGCAGGGTGCAGCAGAGCAGTGAATAGTGTAGCCACCATGATGCCATGGTGCCCAGCCACCCAGCCTTCAGGTGACTCTCCACGGAAGACAGATGGGTGGGCGTGGCACGTGAAGGGCACACCCAGCCAGGTCTGTGCCTTAGTATTGGATTTGACAGCTGCTACACGTAGCAATATATGCCATTAAGAGGAGGCTGCTCATTCTAAGGACAGTTACAAATAGAAGCCAAAGGCGGATGCTCTAGGGTGCAACATGTGCTCAGTCTGAGGGAGGGGCAGGTCTCCAGGAGCCCTGGGGCAGCAGTGATGTAGGGAGTGAAGCAGGGGGAGGGGTCCTCCCCACTCTCTGACTTGCCAGGCACACTGGAGGTTATTTCAAGACTTTGGTCCCTATGGAGGGATAGAGAAGACATCAGCCCAAAAGGAACATCCCAGCTTGCTCTTGGTGGGCAGTTGCTATTCTCCTGCTGAGGTCATCTGGCTGTCTTGAGACTTGGGCATTCACCACGGGTTTCTTAGATCTTTTCCAAAAGTTGCTCCAAGATGGGGTACCGCCCCGGCCCAGGGCCCAGGGCAACTCCGCAGCACCAGCATGCAAACCCACACGCCCCTGCACGTTCAGGGGAGCTCAAGGCTCTTCTCTTGGGGCTGGGTGTCCACTGGGACCCTGCTGTGAAGGAGACCTGGGCTCAGTGCCTTCAGTGACTTGGTGGTTCACCATGGGAAAGCTAAAAGGCCTCAGGTGACCTTGGGCTCGTGCTTAGAAGCACAGAGCATGCTCTGGGAAATGGTCCAGAGGGAAGGCCACTTCGGGGCATTGTCCTTGGCACTGGAGTCTGGTGATGAGTGGTGCATAATCCTGGAGATCTGCTGCATGGTCCCCTTGGTCTCAGTGCAGGTGGCTCTAATCCTGCCATCTCCATACCTTGCCATGCGAGTAACACAATTACGAAGACACAAGACGGAGCCGCCATGAAGAGAAAACGTTCTGTGGCAGAGAGCGGGAGGGAGGGCCATCACAGCCAGCTCCTGGCTCTCTGATCATTTCAGGAAGGAGTGGAATCCCAGGGAGGGGGCCCAGTGGGTTAAAACCCTGTGCTATGGCAGGAGGGGGAGCTTTGGACAATCCAACAGCATCCTCTATTGTTGCCATTAATTGTTACCAAGCTTCTCTCCTCTTCTCTTAGGCCCTGACACCATCTCAAAGAAAGCCAGAGCAGGTATGGCTGGATCCCAGCCCCAGATCTCTGTAGCTGGTTCTCTGTTCTACTCAAGAACTTTTCTTTATTCATCAGCAAAGATGGGAAAAGGAGAAGCCCCTGCGTTCTCCCTACAGCATCCGTGTGACATGTTGCTTAGGAGCCCTGGGTGTGAGCAGAGCAGGATCTGGATGGTGGCTTCAGAGTACCCCCTGCCCAAGCCTGGGAGTGTCACTTCACCTTTAAGCTTTGGTCTGTTGGGGGAATCAGATCAAATAATGCACACATTGTGCAAAGTTGAAATATGGAGTCGAGGTGATCGCCGTAAAAACACAGAGGAGGGGTGTGAAGTTCCTCGCGCAGTGCAGGGGAGGAGGGCCCTCCTCAGGCCAGCTCTCATCTCTGCTGCTTCCTGGCTAATTCCACAGTGTTCGCCCAAGAGGAGGCGGGAGAGCGCGAATGTGGCACGGTGCCCTGCAACGGATTCTGAGCCATCCCAAGGAGCTCGAGGGGCAAGGGTGATAAATGTCCTTAATCAAAACCTACCACACAATCCATTTTACTCTCCCCCGCCTCTCCAAGCCTGAGGAGGAGAAGGAGAAGCCTGGCTCCTTCTGCAGGGGGAGGATTGCTTGGTGGGCCTCACCTCCAGAAGTTTCCTGAGTGCTTGGCCACCTCATCTGTCCATCTTCTGGAATGTCCAGAGTTACTTAACCTTTCTGACTCGCTTTCCAATGGGGTAATAAGACCTACTTCATAGAGTTACTATAAGGACTCGGATTGTATATATCCAGGAGCTCCTGGAACAGGGCCTGAGTCTTGGAAAGTGCTCAAAGAATGTTGCTTCCCTTCCCTGTGCACACCTGACCACCAGGGAACTGGTGGCTGGACGCATGATGGAGCACATCCCTGCTTAGCATGAATCATAAAGGGGAGGAACGGGGTGAGAGCCACTCCAATAGATATGACCAACAGGAATCGGCCTCTGGATGGACTACTGGTGGATAATTAGGGGGGGTCCCTGTTAGAATGGCTGCTTGGAGAACAGAGAGTTCATAGATTCTGGAGGCAGGAAAACCTGGGTTTGAGCTCAGCTTTTAAATATACCACCTGTGTGAGTGGATAAGTCTTTTTGTGCACTCATATGTGGGAAGGGTCAAGAGTCAGAGTGGTAGCACACAGCAGATCCCCACCAGATGTTGGCTTTCTCCCCTCCTCCTGTGAGGTGGGTGATCAGTTTGGTCTGTGTAAGGCACTTGCTGGTCTGAAGTTAGGTCCGAGTCTTTAGATGCCACACGTGCAGAGCCATGCATAGCGGTGGGTATAGGGCTCACAAGCTCATCCTTGTTTCCTGCCCTCATTTGGAGTTTGGCATAGGAAGACTCAAAGCATTCAGTGAGTGAATCTGTCCCAAAGCATCGGCGTTTGTCTGTGACTTTAAGTGTGTATCTGACAATGACTTTCCCTTGAAAGATGTTAGTTTCTTATTGCAGGGATTTTAGAAGCATTGTTTGATCTACTTCATGGACAAGGGCGATGCAGCCTTCCCTAGGGTCACAGGGAAGCAGTGATGTATCTGAGTTTGGGCCCTGAGTGGGGCTTTTGGTGTTAGCTCAATGGGTGGCTCAAAACAAAAGATTCTGGAAGTCTCCTGTGTTTATCTGGGGTAGTAGGACCAAGCTGTGACTCTGGAGAACATGATTAATGGGAATAATAATTATTATTACCATTATTTTGGGAACTAAATTCTAAGCTTTATGTTAGATATTTTGTATCTTCCATTTTTATAATTATTATATTTAAGGCAGATATTCCCATTTTAGAGATGAAACTAGTCAAAAACTTCAGTAGCTAAGAAAGTGAAGAAGCAGCTGAGATTTAAATCAGGATCATCATCCCTAAGTAAACCTGCTCTCTCTCTCTGATACCATATGAAACAGAGAGGTGAGCAGGACCAGGGAATATTCTAGAAGAAGAATAATGATCAGGTGATGGAGTAGCATAGGTTTGCTGGGAAATATTCAGAGAGCTTGTTGTCATGTGTCTAAACTGAGAAATGCCCAGCTGAACTTTTACCTCCTAAGAAAATTTATGTCCCAGCATTTAAAAGTGGATATTCTCTCAGTCAACCTTTAAAAAGTGTGGGGGGGGCAGGGATTTCTGACCCCAGCTATATAGCATGGATGAACCTGGAGGTTATTATGCTAAGTGAAATAAGCCAGACCCCCAAATGCAAATGCCATATGATTCCACTTATTTGGAGTACCTAGAGTAGTGAAAATCAGAGACAGAAAATCAAATGGTGGTTGGCGGGGGAGGAAGGGGCAGTTCCTATTCAACGCAGACAGAGTCTCAGGATGGGAAGATGAAAAGGTTCTGGAGATGGTAACAGGGGTTGCACAAAAAAAGTGAATACACTTAATGCCATTGAATGTTTAAAATAGTTAAGATGGTGAATTTTATGTCATGTCTGTCTTCATCGTGTGGAGCCCAGCTGGGGACTCTGGAGCCTTGAGTGACTGATGAGATGCTGCAGGGTTGACGCCTGAGACCAGGTACCAAGAAGCCTCTGGGGCTGAACTCCTGGTGCAGATTCTGTACATGAGCCAAACAATGGCTTGGAAAGGCTATAGGAGCCCCTGCCCTTCTGTGCACCCTCAGGATCAAGAATCCAGTGGCTCACATCTCACAGAGAAGAACAGCAAGTGAAGAGACCTCTCAAGGCAGCATGAGAAACTCATGAACAAGAAAACATATTCTCTCTGAGGACGCAGTTCTATTAATAGGGACCATTAATTAATATCTTAGCACACAAACACTAACACAGAGGCACAGGATCAACATGGATCTGACCTTGACTCATAAGCAGTGGTAACAGAGTCCATACCACAACCTGTTTGTGGACCCTAGAACCCTTGAATAGAAGGATTTGGCAATACCCCATGGCTCTTGGTTGACTTTGGTTGATCTGGAGGTTGACAAATGATACATGCCACCAAATCCAGCTCGCCCTTGACTTTGCATAGCCTATGAGCTAAGAATGGTCTTCACAGCATTTAACAGTCTAAAAAAATCAAAAGAAGAAGAATATTTCCTAGCATGTGAGAAAGAGTGTTGGTGTGAGGAAGTAAAGTTTTGTTGGAACACAGCCACCCACGAGTATTTACATACCATCTACGGCGGCTGCTCTTGTGCTACAGTGGCACCATCAAGCAGCAGCAGAGACAATACAGCCTGCAAAACTGAAAGTATTTCTTATCTGCCCTTTACAGAAAAGTTTGTCGACCTCTAGTCTAGTCCATTATTTTTTCAAACTGTGGGTCATAACAATCAGTCATGAATCAACTTAGTAGAACATAAACTAGCATTTAAAAAAGAAAGAAAGAAAAGAAAAAAATGGACAGAAAATATCACTTGATGTTAGGCTATTTTTTTGTACTTAAATGTTTATTTTTTAAATTTCCTTTTCTTAAACTTAATCCACTTAAATATGCATCTTTGTACTCAGTTGTGACGTGAATTGCTTTTCTTACTTATAGGACTTGGTCAAAAAGTTGGAAATTGACTAGTCTAGACGAACCTAAGACATTTGCTGTGGTTCACCCAGATACCAGGGATGAACTCTAGATGCATGTCACCCGGGAACCTCTCCTTAGAGATGTGATCACCTGCTCCTGCAGCTCAGGTCCAAGCTAAGCTGTGGACAGGAGTCTGCTCCATTTTTCTCTCCTAGGTCATCTCTGCCCATAACATGATATCTGGATCCAGGCAGAACCCTGTCCTTGTTTACACCTGATTTTCTCTGACTTGAACAAGCTTTCCATTTTCCCAGTGGGATGAACGAGGAATGTCCACACCTAGGCAGAAAGAGGAAAAAAAAAAAGCGAGTCCCAGGATCAAGGACACAGAGCTCCCCTCCTGAACCCTTTGATTGACGGCTGATGTGGAGTGATGAGGACTGGCTCCTGGGCAAGATGACAAGAAGCAAGATCTAAGACGCCTTTGTGTTTACAAACATATTGCCAGAAGTGTCACGGATATAACTGAAAAGCATCAATAGCGATCGATGGCAACAAATCACTGGTCCAGCCATTAAAAAATAAATCAGTCCTGGAGGAAGGGAAGGGGACGAATCTATAGAGGATGCAACATTGCTACACAGGGTCCCTCCCTTCTTCCCCTACTTTCTCTTTGTCTTTTTTCCTTCATCTCCTGGGGGCCACCTGCTTGGCGTGCTGATTTTCCTTTATACAGTGGTAGGAAAACCACTGATGCTCCGGAGCTTTTGTGCCCAGAGTGTCTGCCGAGCAGTGGGTTAGTGAGTCAGTCCTTAGCTGAGCTTCACATTCTCCACAATGTTGACTATAGCCTTCTGCCACACAGGCCTTAAACTCCAGAGAGCAGAGGTCATTGCCATATGGTATTCTTTGTCAGAATCAGGCTACATTATTCCGGAACTTGGACTATGTCCACTGAGGTTTCAAAACTGTTCAAAGGCGGAGGAGCTGTGTTTACAGAGGCTTTCAACTCTCACACCATGGTGGAAAACAGAGCACACCAACATGTAGAGCAGGAGCAGTCGACAGCTAGGGACACCAGGAACTGGGGGCAAATATGCCACCAGAGTCTGTGGGACCTGTGTAGACCTAGAGAAAGGAGAAACGCATGGTGAGATGAATGGACTGTGACGGACAGGAAAGAAGACCTTTCCTACGTTCAGGTCACTTTGGAGCCTGTGAAGGGAATGAGGTCCTTCTTCAAAACAAACAAATAAGCCCTACGGCAGCAGCAAGGAAATCAGTGCCAATTCCAGGATTGGAACTGGTCGGGAAGGACCAGCCATCCACAGGGCAGTCAGCTGCTGCTGCGTGGTGGATGTTCACTAAAGACTCAGTGTCCAGAATCTAAAATTCTCCATCAGCTCAGAAAATCTTAGCCACAAGAATCAATGGATTTGGATAAATCATGTTGTCTAAATAAACCAAAATGAAGAGAGATGGATATCAGGGGGTTGCAGAGAAACAGTGCCACACAGAACTGAGATGGCTGATGTGGGACCCAGCAGGATGGAAAGCACGGACCCAGGACCTGGAAATAAACTCTGGTCCTCTGGGTAGGAACCCGAGTAATGGGTTTAGAGCTGACAGTCTCTCTCTCTCTCTCTCTCTCTCTCTCTCTCTCTCTCTCTCACACACACACACACACACACCCACACACACACACACACACACACACTCACATACTCGTTTCTTCATTCATCTGTTGTATTGATTGTTACTCCATGCCATACGTTTTTCAGCACATTGGGAATTCAGATTTAAACGACAGAGAAATAAAAATCTCTGTCCTCAAGGACTTTGTGAGCTAAAGCATTCCTTCATTCCTTATCTACTGGAAAAAGCCTATACCCTGAGATTTCTCATTTCGTCTCAGAGCAATGGCGTCTTTTAACTGGTTGAACATGTTGCTGGAGGAAGCACCCATGGGGCAGGCATCTAAAGAGAGGCACAGGAGGCAGCGCCAGGCCCGAAGTGCAGGGAGAGGAACTGGCCACTGTGAGGCGGCTTCTGCTGTTTCCTCCCTGGCTGTGATAGGCGCAGCCCTGGGTTGGTAAGTGAGATGTCAGGAGGATGGATTGGCTTCATGCAATGAAGGAGGCCAGAGGTCAGCCCGGCCCCTGTGAGTGGGCGATGAACTTAGCCTAGGAGAGTGACTATGGATTTTTGGTGCAGGCAGGAAGGCATCTGGCCACCTTCCTTTGCAGGGACTGAAATCCCTTCTTTGACCTGCTATCACCAGTCACTTTTTATCCTGGGGCCTGAAATGTCGTTGGATTTCTTCTGCATATTGGGACTTCTCCCTTTTCAAGTGGCTCACGGAGAAGTACCTGTGAGTGTTTGATTAAATGGAGAATGGGGAACCTGTCCATGCACTGGACAAAGGACTTTTGGACAGGCATCATTCGTCCAACATGCACCCACCGACCCAGCCAGCCATCCCTCCAACCTAGCCTCAGTTGTCTGCTTGAGAACTATTGACTGACTGTCTCAGAAACCCCTAATCCACAGGGAACAGAGTAGGGAAGAGAGAATCCTGTGTGGCTGCTTCTGGAACACCAGGTTTACCATTCGTCTTTTGAATCCTGCCATTTTACAAATGCCCAGCTTCTCATTCTTGGGCAGCTCTGTGCCATTATCAAAAAGGAAGAGGCAGCCCTGGGACTAATGACAGTTATTTCTCCCCAGCAAAACTCACCTGTGAAGAGTCAGAACAGTGGGAATTTAGGATGAAAATCACCTTTGGGTTCTCTGATATTTCTGGACACATCTCAAGAAAGATGAAATGGGAAGGGCCCAGGGTGACAGGCTTGGTGGGAAGGGAAAAGCCCCAGCCTTAAGCAACCTTATTGTAATGAGAAGGGACTGGGCATGCTAATCTTCAAGGTCCCTGGCTTCTGTGACACTGAGCGAAGTCTCACTTGGTAATGACGCCAACCGTTCATCTGCACTTTGCTACTTTCTGCTCTCTTCTTTCCTCGTCACCCCTCTTTTTGTGTTTTCAGATAAGAGAAGCTCAGAAGGCAGCACAGTCCCTCTGCCAACTGGCTTTCCTGAAGAGCATTTCCGTTTGCCAACATCTAGCATTCTCCTATAACCAGGGCTGTCCATGGGAACGTTCAGTGACAATGGCTATGTTTATGTCTGCACTGGTCATTCTGGTGGTCACCACCAAGTATGACTGTGAGCACTTGAAATGTGGCTGGTGTGACTGAGGAACTGGGCCTTACATTGTCTGTAATTTTAATTCAACTTTAAATTGCCACAGGCAGCGATTGGTCCCTTTGGGTCATGGCTGAAATCCACAGTTTATTTCATTGGGAACTGCAGTCAAAACTCTTGGGTTCTAATTCTTTTCGACTGTTTTTGCTGGGGCACTTAGGGAAATTCATATCATTTTTTCAAGCCTCAGTTTCCTCTCCTATCAGATGGTCATACTGGAGCCGGGCTCGTGTGGCTCGGTGGTAGAGGACTTGCCTAGTATGTGTGAGGCACTGGCTTTGATCCTCAGCACCACAAAAAAATAAATAAAACGAAGGTCTGTGTCCATCTACAATCTAATGGTGGTCCTAATAGTCCTCCCTGCTAAGGCTGTTGTGGGTGTGAGATCAAGAACACAGGCATGTAGCATAGTGTCTGGAACTTTGTGTTTGCAGATGTAGCTGAGGAGAGAAGGGACAAAGGGAAGTGGAGGATAAACGTCCATCTTCTTTCTTCTAATAAGAAAGTTAAGTCTTGAGGATCTAGACTCCCTGACCTTTAGCAGTACTACTGAACATAGGGGGGCCATGCCACATTTCTGGGGCTCATTTGGTGTTTGATTGTCCAGGATTCCTCATATCTCTGTGCCCGGCACCAGGACTGATACCAATCTCTCACAGCACCAAAGCTGATATGAGAGTTCATACCCTTCCCTCACTCACAAGGGCACATCTGCGAACACACACACACACAATCACATGCACATTTCTCACAGAGCAGACAGACCTGTGATTTCATTCCTTCAGATACATCTGTGTCTCCTAGGGCTCCTCCCGCTCTGGGATGAGGAGCAGGGTGATGACCCCATTAATTCTAGGCAGACCTTTATAGCTTCGCAGGTCTCCAACACCCTTCAGACCTCCTCTTTGACCAACTTGATCTCCCAAGTGACATCTTTCAATTCTGCCCCAGGAATCAGATGTCTAAATAGCAAATGAAAGATTAATGCCAGTGGCCAAGATTGGGGTGTGAATAATTTAAAGGGGGAGAATAAGAGCCAGCTCCACTTACCAACTGAGCTGCGTGGCAGAGGTCAGGGAAAGGGGAAGGGCCAACCTGGAGCCAAGGATGCGAGGGAGTGGATTCTAATGAATTGATCAGAGGATTTGTTGTCACACTAGCGTTGGGAAAAAAAAAATTGTAGTTGCAACCAGAAAATGGGTCCTTTGTCATTCTTATCAATGCAAGGATTGCTGGTTTCGTGGGATAAATGGGCAGTTGCCATGTGGGTGCCATTTTTCTGTGGACTTTGTTGTGTGTGCTTTGCCCCTCATAATAAAGATGTCTCTCCTGTCTCTATATTCTTGCTGTCACCTTGAACCTCTGGGCTGTAGGAATCCACATGACTAGGAAGAGGAGCCCCATTGGTTAGTTCCTCCGCGCCATGATTGGTGGACCACTTCCTAGGGATAATGGGATTTGGGGTAAGGAGGGAACAGTGGCCTGATATCTTTGAGATGAGCAGATATTTTATAGAGGTTATGGCTCTTGTCCAGGCAGGAAACCTCTATGTAGCTATTTCCTTCTCCCTCTTCCTATCGTCTTGGTCACCTCTCTGCTACCCTGGCCTCCTGTTAGGTTTACCGCAGTCTTTCCTCTGATGGTTTGGGGTTTGATAAATATTTTCCCCTCCGGAAGTCTTTAGCAGTGCAGCAAAAGGTTACATGATGGATTCTCCCCATCACTTAATTGAAGCCATAAAAAATGAAAAGAGGGTTTCCAATAAACCAAAGCATTACTCACTGGTGGATGGAGATGGAATCCCAGCTCAAGGCCCTGGGAGGCGCAGCTGGGAAGCCCTCCAGCTGACTGTCTATTATGATTATTAATCACAGCGGCAACAGGGTTCATCTGCACCCAGCTCCTTAATGAACTTGGACTCATGTCCTTACAAGGTTGTAGCCATTATAGCAACTAGAGCCTTTCTATTGCAAATCCCCGAAGGCTTAGTTGACTGGGATGGATGTGCAAGTGGGTGTTCTTGTGCTCCCCCAAATTATGAGACATGTGTAATCATGTCTGGACCTGAAGCGTTGTGGGGAGAAAGGTGAAACTGCTGTGAATGGGAGACTTGGGTGGTGAATGGAAGTGGAAGATCATGCGATGGCTGAGTGAACACCTTTCATGTGTGCACTGATTAACATCTGCATATCCTGTGTGGGGGGTGAGTTTTGTTTGCTGGATGGTCTACATGGGGGTGGGAGTGAGATGTGTATAATTCTAGTGGGTATATGCACTTTAAAACAGCATCATCTCTGGGGATTCCATGACCTTTGAGTTCAAGATGTATCACAAGTAGAAAGACCCTGAAATTTATGGTCTAGACTAGTCGAGTTTTGCGAGTAGGAAGGGGGCTTATTAATGTTTTTCTTGGGCCACACACACAGACCAAGACTGTTCCTGGCAATTGGGGGCATGTGGTCACTCCATATGTAAGGCATCATGTAATTGCTTAGGTGTGTTTTTACACTGTTTTTCCTTTATTGAGTTTATGTTGGAGGTGAGTCTGTTGGTTTTTGGAGCATGTAGGTGTGAACAGGTGTTGACTCTTTGACAGAATAATAATCACAGGACTCTGCCACATAGTGGGAAAAGCTGCCTCCTGGACCCTTCCCCAGGTTCATTTCTCCAGTGTCAGAGATACATTTGTGCGTACTGGGGGACTTTGGTGCCCACTGGGGGACTTTGGTGCCCACTCCAAGAACCCTGAGCCATGAACAGCACAGCCATCGGCCCAGTGGACTTCTCCCTCATAATCTGAGAGGGAGTGATTGACCCTGGTCCAGGGAATGTTTGGTTGCTCTCTGAGTGTTTTCTGGTATGCCCTGGGTCATACTACAAGGTTGGGACCAAGATGTTGTTTTATCGTGGTTGAATCTGTGGATGACTTCCTCCAGTTTACCTCTGTGTGAAACTCAGGGAATGTCCTGGTTCATTTTGTGCTGCTACAACAGAACACCACAGAATGGGTAATAAAGAGCAAAGAGTGATTTCTCACAGTCCTGGATATCAGGAAGTACACGATCAAGGCACGGGCAGATTGAGTGCCCGGCGAAGGCTGCTCTCTGCTTCCAAGATGGCGCCTTGATGCTGCTTCCCCCAGGAGAGGAGCACTGTGTCCTCACATGGAGGAAATTAGAAGGGCAAGAGAGGCCTCCTCCCTCTGCCAAGCCCTTCTACATGGCAACTATTGCCCATTTGTGAAGAAGTTGGCCTAATCACCGCCTAGAGGTCCACCCCCTTAAATGCTCACACACTGGTGACGACTGAAATCCAGTCAAACCACAGCAGAGAAGAAAGGTACTGCCAATAACAGGATCAACTCTGGCTGGCAGACGGTATGAGACGGCATTTGAAATGGTCTGTGCAAGAGAAACACCTTCTTTTTCTGTTTCTCTCCTTCCTTTTCTTCTCACCCCCAGTCCTGCAGTTCCTTCATTTATCCATTTATCAAGTCCTTTGTCCCCTGGTGTCACCAGTCCCCCCATATCTGTGACAGTTTACCTACCCAATGGCACCCTGAGGTTTGAAAGAGAGGGAACGTGGGTCCCAGCCCAAAGCTCAGGCAAGTGTGTTCCGGGTACAGGTCCTTCTCCAGGACTCCAGGCCCGGCTCTCTGTCCCGCTTGCCCCACGGTCCACAGTGGGCGGTGGGTTCCCTGGGACAACATCCAGAACAATTCTCTCTGGGCTGCTTTCCCTGGAGGCTCTCTCTCCCACCTCCTCCCTGAAAACCAAGCACTCCCCCCACTCTGCCAGCAACTAGATGTAAACAGAAATTAATCCATCTGTGCGAGACCTCAACATGTCACCTGATCCTTATCACTGCCTCATAATCGCCTCCAAGGAAGATCTTATTATATTAAAAAGCAATTGCCCTCTATGCCGGCAACACTAATAGATTCTGTGTGATATTTATACAGGATTTCATTTTCAGCTCATGAAATGCGGCTTTCTTCCTTCGGCCCCTTCCTACCTCCCTTCATCTTTGCCCAGGCTCCCACGATTTCAGTTTCCTCCAGGGCCTCTGTCTGAAAGGTGACCAGCTCCACGAGGTCACACGTGTCTTGTTGAACATTGTAACATGGGTACAGGATGAGTGCCAGGCACATCGGCATGAGCTTTCCATCCACCCATCCAATTCGTTCACTTATTCATTCAACAAATGAAGCCAAGCGCTCGAAGGAGAGCTAAGATGAAAAACCAGGACAATAATGAAAAGTCGTCATAAGGGTTTTGAAAGAAACCGAGAAGGTGCTGAAGCAGAGTACAATCAGGTTTGGGGTGTACTTAGAATGGAAGGCAGTCATGTTCTCCCTGGGACCTGGTGACAAGGAGACAAGCTAAAAGGCAAGAGTTTTCTAAGCCACAGGAGAGCTCTGCCCAGGCTCTGGCGAAGGCTGCCCTCTGCTTCCAAGGTGGCGCCTTGATGCTGACCTGGGCAAGGCTCCGTGTGCATGGGACTTTGTGGAGGGAGAACAGAGGTCACATGGGTTGAGCTTGAAGAAATAGGCAGGAAGTAAGCCACCTTTAGAAATGTCAGAGGGAGGTCAAGGAACCCCCGATGTGATTATGTGTTTGGTGGGTAGAATCTGGGACCCCTCATACTACAAACCTAAGACTCTGCATGACTTAGGGATGGGGCCTTTGGTGAGTCTGGTGTGGAAATATAAGAGGAACATGCAGAGGAGTGTAATTTGAACCAGGGACGCTGGACAGGGACTCACCCAGGCTGCATGCCAGCATTTCTGGGTTTCCTCCCATTTCGATGGACACATCATTCCTTAGTGTCTTCTGTTCTTCCGACTGGATATGGAGAGCACGTGAACATGATCCAGGCGTTGGGGCTCAAACAGCTCCTGCTCAGATGGTGAAGGAACTTGGTATCAGTGCCTCACCAAAACAACCACAGCTGTAACCATTGCCACGACCGCCCATTCTTACCTACTGGACTCTTTGGTATCCGTAAATTGAAAGCACTTTCAACTGAAGATTGATTTAATGCTGAGAGCCCACTCCATAAAATGTCCTTTGTCAGTTATGGTCTTGTCAATTACGCATCAGAACTCGCTGTTGATGCCGGATTTCAGGGCTGAGGCCCAAATGGGGTGGAGAGGTGCCAGAACCCAATCCAACTGGTGGGAGTTGCCTGATCAGAGATTGGGGAAATGTAGCCTGTGTGGAGAATCGCCTGGCTCCAAGGGAACGTGGGCCGTCGTCTGCAGCAAGGGGAGAGATGGGAGCGTTGTTTAGACAAATGGAGCAACTCATTAATTAGAAGTTAAATGTCCCCCTTTCTCTGCCAGCTCTGAATGCATTAAAGTGAAAACATGTGAGTGTAAGCGTGTTCCTTTCATGTCCTCGCTCTGTTTCTAAATGTTTCCTTGCTTTAAAACCCCTGTGTTCTTTCTTGCCTGACAGTCGGATCATGTCATGGGCATACACAATTGGGATGCTGGCTAAGGCCCCAGAACATTCCTTAAAGATGCTGCTGAGGACTGGCACTTGCCTCCCAGGCTCTTCTCCCCTGGGAGGCGAGTGCCAGTCCTTCCCTCCACATTTGAGGTTTTGGGTCTCCGTGGAGTCTCTTCCTAGCAAGGATGCTGGCTGCCCTGGTGGGATACACCCAGGGATGGATGGGGAAAGATCTGGAGTCCAGGCAGGTCCCCAGTGTCTTCTACACCTCTGATTGATAAAGCATCATGATGATGGCCTGGCTGCTGGTGGTAAGTTTTGGCAAAGTGTTTGAGAAAGATGGCCACAAAGATAAAGACTTCACTGCCCAAGGGCAGCACTTGGTGACCTACTTCCCTCCAGGAAACCATCCTCTCTGGTCTCCATCTCATAATCATCTCCTCCTGACAGAGAAGAAAATGTCATACTGTCAGAGCTCTTCACTGCCCACTGGGAAGGAGATGGCAGTCCTAATGATTATCTCTCCAGAGAGGGAAAGACGAGGCTATGGGTCTTCCCAGCTGCACATGTGACAGACAGGGTGACCCGAGGCTAGAGGTTCAGGCTTTCTATGCTTCTTGCTCAACTGGGAAAAAGTTGGGGACAGCCTCTCTGCTTCCTTTCTTCTTCCCTCCTTCTGTGGACACCAGAGCAGGAGGGTGCTCGGTGCTCAGTGGCAGCTGGTGAGCTCAGAAGCAGGGGAACCACGACTCATGGGTCTTTTGGTGCTGGCTCAGAGGGACTTTCAGGCCAGTCTAAAATGTGAACACTGCACGTGGCAGAGAGGGGATGGGGTGGAGGGGCATGGCCCACCTTCCCCTGTTTGCTCATCAATGCTGCCATCCCCCAGCCTGTCCCCTCCAATCAATAGGGGCAGCTTGGTGATCTCCATCTGTCCTTGTTCCATGAGAACCATCCTTGTGATCCCCAAATCTCTCCAATCCAGGACTGTCAGGCAGGTTCTTTCAACCCGATGGACTCTCTCAAGAAGAAAGTGAGATTCAAAACACTTAACCATTAAAGCCTAAGGCTGGGTCAAGACCCCGAAGGTCCCTGCCAGGCCAAGCATGAACCTTGTAAGATGTCACATCTTTGGGGGCATTGGGGAAATCCTAGAGGAAGAGCCAGAGCTGTTGGCTTCTAAGTGTGAAAGTCAGTGGCTGCTTATCAACCAGTGTGGAAATATTCCCATATTTTGTCTTTCATCTGTCCTGGTCCATGCTGGCTAACAACCAGATAAGAGCATATCATATCTTCTTCACACTGTGGGAAAGATGGCCAAGGTCTGGAGGAGAATACCGTGGTGTATTGTGGAATTCCACAGTGGAGGAGGGAAGATGCAGCCCACCCCTCATCCAGGTGGGAAGCCAGCCAGTTCAGTGTGTGGCTTCTCCTCATTTCCCCTCCCTTGGGAGCCATCCAACTGCCATGAGATGAGCAAGGCCCGGACAGACTTCAAGGAGGGACACAGTCAATATCACTGAGGAACTGGGACACAGAAACATGAGACAATCAGACGGTTTATAAGGAGCTTACCCCATGTTCAATACAGACTCAAAGAAAGAAAAAAAAAAGAGAAAAATCTGTAGAGTTTAGTTAACAGATGCCTGGGGCCAGAGTTTTCAGGGTAGGTTGTAGGATGGGGGGTACATCCTGCTGTCTGTCCCAGCATGGGTCACCAAGTCACCTAGCATCACCCTGGGACACGAGCTTCTTGGATGGAAGCCCGGTGCTAAGCCCCCACTAAGTACTTCGCGAGCTAAGAACGATTCTTGGTTTCACAGCGCAGCTGCCAGAGACCCCCTTAATTTGTATGTTTGGCTCCAGATGTCCAAGCCCAAGGACATCATGTCAGCATGTTTCTCTGCTGACTGTAAAGGAACAGCTGCAGCTTCCAGAGGACCATCCAAGTCCATCGCTCGTTAGGATGATTATAGTATTTTACTTGTAAGATGGTTACGCCTCTTGGACCCCTTTTGAGAGCCCCTTCTCCAACAGGGGTTGATATTTCGAGATGAGAATGTTAGAGCAGAAAGGGTTCAGAGATGGTGGGATCCAGCACACTCATTCCAGAGATGGTGGCACAGGCTGGTGGCTGGTGGTGAGGGTGGGAGGGGGCAGGAGGAGAGGTCACCCAACTTCCCTGAGGTCACCTGCAGAGCTGCGGCCGAGGTTGGCCCTTACCTAAGTAATGGGCACCGGTGTCCAAAGTTAAAAAACAAATAAAACTTCTAGTACTTGTTTATTTGGAAAATAAAAAAAGATAGAAATGCCTATGAATCGTAAAGGAAATGACACCCTCTGAAGTGCCGCCACCCCATAACCATTGTGAATATTTCCTTTCAATTTTTATGTTAATTATTTTCCATGGATAGGATTATACCTTAGATATGGTTTTCCCCTGCTTATTTAGTGAACCTTGTAACTCCACTAATTTCCCCACTCATTATAAACCTTCATAAACATAATTTTAAACATCTGCTTAATATTATGTGAATGCATCCTAATTTACTTACCTACTTCCCTACTGTTTTATATTTGTCACTTCTCATCTTCAAATTATAAATAATGCTAATATGGAAATTTTTAGGCATAAAGGTTTGTGGTAATTTTTTTTCTTAATTCCTGTATTTCAGACCATTCCCTTTGTCGAGAGTCCCAGAAGTGAGGTTTTTAGGTCAGAGGGTATGAACGTGTTAAAGATTGGCTCTCTATGGCTAAATTGTGTTCCCAAATCATTGTTCCCCTTTATGTTCCCACTAGAAAGCTATGAAATTTCATTGAGTCTTTGCGAATGTGGTAGACATTCCTCATTTCCAATGCATAAGATCTGAGTGTTCTGAGTGTGACTATGATGCTCAGAGATTGTGACATGAATAGTTTCATTTAACATACCTGCAGATTCATTCCGCCCTGGATGCACTCTAGAAAGCAAAGAATTGGTCCCATTTAGCCCAGATGACTAGACCAGCCACACCGCCGCCCCCCCCCAACTGATACCTGCTCCCAAGATCAGGAGAGATGTATTGACACAGCTGCGGGAATAAAAGTGAACAGCAGAGATTGGTCTCCAGACAGCTTGCTGGGATGTAGAAACTGAGCATTCCACTTGCCTGTGTGTGTACATGAATGTGGTGTGTATTGTGTGTGTGTGTGTGTGTGTGTGCACATATGTAGGAAGCATCTCCATCCCTGGAGGAATCCAGAGTGCTGGTCTGATAGACTCATAAACACACATCTCCCCTAGTTTTAAAAGGGCTTGAAGACCCCTGAGAAAACCTCTAATGGTGCCTGTCACTCCTCTGGTGGTCCGTGACGTTGCCTCTCAGCCCCTCTGTTGAGAGCTCCTCCCAGCCTTGGGAGCCAGGTGCCCAGCAAAGTTTGGGGCACTTCACCTAGGCTCAGGGAGATGGTCAGCCGGGCATCACAAGGAGGTCTGGCAGGCAGGAACCACTCAGAACCAAAAAAGTGTGTCCGCATCTGTCATTCCAGAGGTAGCCTCCAGGACAGTGAGGGTAGGTATCTTTAGAGCCCCCTGACCCCTATAGCTCAATGAGATAGAGAGGACATGGGGGATGAGCGATTCCTTGAAAGAAAGGGGAAATCCCATGTGGGCTTATTTTCTTGATCTTCAGAAAATGAAAAGAAGAAGCCTAGAAAGTTGGATTTTTTCCCCTCAAAGTCATCTCCCACTTCATTAGGTCCTCTGGGGGCCCACTCAGCCTTCCCTGCAAAGAGAGTTGGCCTACACGGGAGTGTTCGCAACATGCCCCCCCCCCCGCCCCGCCCTCCTTGTTCATGGAGCAGTCACCTGGGCTGAGAGCCTGAATTCTACCCCACGTGGCAGAATCTGTGTGACTCCGGGGAGTCCCACACTTCCCTGGGTCAGCTTCTTCTGAAAGGAAGCTGGATGAGGTGAACACTGGGCCTTTTTGTCTGTGTGTTTGTTTTATTGATTTGCAATTTGATTAAAATCATGTATGCCTAAAAAAAAGTGATATTTTGGCCAGAAGGGAGCTTCTCAACCTAAGAGGCTGGAGAAGCCGTCATTTCCCTCTAATGCATGTGGTCAGAAGGCTCCTGGGTTTCCATCCCGACACAGAAAGAAGAGTTCAAGGTGAACAATGGGTGAATTAGAAAGGGCCCCGGATTACTGCATTCCTAAAAATCTCTGAAGTAAGAAAAAGCTCTCCATTGGAATCGTAACTGTGCACAATTTTGAAGAAGTTCTTGGAGCGAGTGCGTGAGTGACTTATCTAATGCAGGCTTCATTCATGTGCCACAAAGAAAATACTCCCACTATTGTGTAGCAAGAATGATACGCTGCCCCTTTCAAACAAGCCAGCTTGTCTGTGCTCAGAATTAGTCCTTGGAGGGTACAGACATGGTTCTGTTTAGCAATGGGCCCAGGGATCTGAGAAGTTCTCTTTCTTTTCTTTTCTTTATTCCTATACTGGGCATTGAACCTGGGGCTTTGCTCTTGCCTGGCAAGTGCTTCATAACTGAACTACATCCCCAGCCCTTTTGATTTTTATTTTGACACAGGATCTTCCCAAGTTGCTGAGGCTGGCCTCGAACGTATGATTCTCCTGCCTCAGCCTCCTGAGAAGCTGGGATTACAGGCTTGTGCCTCCTCACCTGGCTGGGGAGTCCTTTAAACCCAGAAATTTAGCCCTAAGGACTTTTCAGTCTCTGAATCTGTTGGGCAGTCTGACCTGCTGCAAAATGGGATTTCTGCCAGCGTGGTGGCCACATCACTTCATGGTCACTTTCCTCTCAAACACTGCTCTCCAAACCACGGGTCAATTTAGTGGGCTAAAAAATAGAATAGAATAAGAAAGAAAATAACAGAGTGCATGCAGTAGCAAGAGTAAGGCTTGTTTTCCTGGAATGTTTTGCTTCTCTCTGGCCGGCAACGTAAGATCTCCAGGGTTGGTCTCAACCAACACAGCTTGGAAAGCAGTTCTGAAGGATGGAAACACAGATATGAGACCCCAGAGGCTCGTGTGTTTGTGCTGCATGGAGATGTGTAGGGGAAAGTAGAAGTAGCCCCTGGGTTGTGCTGGTGACCAGCTTTGAGGACTGTGGAATGTCCATGCAGCCCACTGACCCTGACTTTGTGGCCTGGGCATCTGACCCAGGAGACCCGTTAAGCCAATACTTCCTCCCCTGGGAATCACTGTGGCTAATCTCTCCAAGTCTAGAGGGTAACTAGACTCTCCATTTCCTTTTGTCCCTGGTGTTTTGTGAAGACCAAGGAAGTTTAATCGAGGAAGAGGAGGGAGTGGCCATACATCTGCTGAGTTCCATGTGGCAGTCAGAATCACAGTCCCAGAACCTCATAACCAGGAGGAGCTGTAGAACTATCCTAGGCCTGAGCGTCATAGGCTCAGTTCACAAGGACCTTGAAATCCTGGAGGCTCGGGGCACACAAGCAGCTGTAGCCAGTTGGAAGCCCAGGCCCTGCAGGCTGCCTTCACCCTGTATGAAGCTCCACACTTCAGCAATGGCTTTGAGGACTGTGGAGTGAAAACATCCATCCCTCATGGGGGCTTGTGCATCACACTAATGCACACATGCGCACACACACACACACACACACACACACACACAAGTGTAGTCGCATGTGCACACCCCTCAGCTGCCCCTTCCTTTTCTCCAAAAGTAACTGACATCTGATGTTCCCTCAGATGCACAGTGTCAGAGTTGGGTCCCCTCACAACAAGCAGGACTGCCCTAGGGTAGCCTAATGGGGAACATTGGGAGGTGATGAAAGGACACTAGCAGGTCCCTGCCCCTCTATTATGCCTTCCTTCTATGCCTTCTGGTCTCCTTGGCCACAAAAATAATAATAATGATTTTTAAAAGTGATAGTCTTCAGAATAGCAATCACTGCCCCAGAGTTGGCACTGTTCCAAGAACTTTCCATGAATTAGCTCAAATGATGTCTGGACCCCTGGGAGATGGTGCTGTACATTTATCCCCTTCAACAGTGGACAAAACAAGGCACAGAGCTGGGTGCAGTGGTGCACGCCTGCAATCCCAGCGGCTTGGGAGGCTGAGACAGGAGGATTGGGAATTCAAAGCCAGCTTCAGTAAAAGTGAGGCAGTAAGCAACTCAGTGAGACCCTGTCTCTAAATAAAATACAAAATAGGGCTGGGGGTGTGGCTCAGTGGTCCAGTTCCCCTGAGTTCATTTCCCCGTGCCAAAAAAAAAAACAAAGCAAGGCACAGGAAAGTTACATAATCCATCACCTCGAGTGCCAATCTAGCAAACTGATGCAGGAGCTCCCGTCTTGACCTCTACCCTGCACTAGGTGGCCTTTGTATTGCCTGTTCACTGCCAGGCAACAGTGAGAAGTGCTATTGTTCCCTGCAAGCCATGTTGGCAGCATGTCCACCTAGCTCTGCCATCCAGTGGGTGACATCTGATCCCGCCTCTGGGTTCTGGGCAGCCAACGGTGATGGGTGCAGCCCCCAGGTTACTCTGCACACAAGCCTCATCCTCTTGCCCAGGAGGGCCAAGACCCTCAGCTCAGCTGGGGGCTGGATGGTGAAGTCCTTGGAGTGAGCTCCCGTAGCTCTAGGGAGGGCTGTTTTCGGAAAGCTTTTTCGGGTGTTTCCTGGAAGTATGCTGGGCAGGACCCCTCCGAGAGGCAGCATCTAGTGCAGCTCCCACAGGCTTATGTAAGATGCACACTTCTGGTGATTTCTTCAAGGCCGGGCCTCTGGGCTAATTCCTCAAGGCGATCCGATCCTTGTGCACCACGGAGGTGCTTGTGGACCCTGAGAAACAAAAGCAGTGAAAGAAACCCTTCTTTCCCAGTGGCCCGCAGAGCCTTGTTGCTTAGGATGACAGGCGCCACTACAGACCCCTCATCCCGCTTAACTAGGCAAAGTCTGCCCTCCCCAGAGAGCTTCTGCTGCGAACTCCTGGCTGCCTGGGAACAGAGCTGGGGCTTGAGGCTGGGTCCAGGTCCCCACTTTCTCCCTCCTGACCGCTCAGTCCTGTTCCCCGACATCAGCCTCCAAATACCTTCTTCCCTTGCTCTGCTTTCTTCCTTACAAAGTGAAGTAGCAAACCTTCCCTTGGAGTGGGCAGAGTCCCCCGTCAGCGCTCCCTGTGGGGTGGGAGGAGGTTGGAGAGAAAGGAGAAAAAGCCAAGGGAACAAAAGTCCCCATTTAAACCCAGGCCAATTCAGGAATTCGGCTGACACAGCAAGAAAGCGAGAGTAGGAAGGAGTAGGAGAGGGATGATTTATGTCTTGTGCCTGAGGAACCAGGACAGACTTTCAGGTGTCACCCAGGCAGCCCGTGATCTTCAGCAGCAATTGGAGGCCCCGTCCCCACCTGGCCCCCAGGTCCCCTGACCTTCCTGCCTGCTTTAGGCTCATGCTTCCATCTGTTTCTGGGTGTAGGGGCTTCCTAAAGTCCTTCTTTCCTACTTAGCTTCTGTCTGTATCGCAGTGAGAACAGGACCCTGGCATCCCCAAGAGAGGACACTATTGGGTGCTGTGCTCTGCAGGAAGACAGTGGCAGGAGGCTTGGATTGGCAGCCTCTGTCCCGCTCCCTGCTGCCTCGGGGTCTGTGTGTCACTCATGTCAGGCCTCTGAATCTGGGGAGGGACCTGGGTCCTGTGTTGCAGGAGAGACAGGCTTTCCCTGGACTCCTCTCGGTACCACGTCCCAGCATGTTCATGGGGGGCACCCCCCAGCCCTCCCAGCCATATCCAGTGGCAGTCCCGCCCTCCTGCCTTTGAACCCCACAGCCAGCCAAGGCCCTGTAGCTGGTTGAGAGACTCTCAGAGCCAGTTTCAGGGGAAGAGTTCTGGCTATTACACATTTGCATGGTGGCATCAGGTCAGCTAAGCATTCTGCTTTGCTAATGAGCTCTCTCACCCAGCTCCAGGGATGGCGGGCCAATGGGTGAGGGTGCAGTGCAAGAAGGGAAGTAACTGGGTCAAGGACATGAACAGTTTCTCACCACCGCAGGATTGGAGTCCAACGCCAGCCCCCTGGTGCGCAGAGTGCTGGTGCTGCCAGTAATGATGTGGGAGGTGCCGCTTCTGGTCTTCTGCCGCCTTCCCGCGAAGCCTGACAGATCCCGCGGGCGGAGCAGCTCCACATCAGCCTGCCCGTTGCTTTGCATGCCTTGGCATGGCAGCGGGTGGTGCCAGAAGGGAGAAAGCAGGCATTGAGAGGGGCCGAGGGTATCGCTGGAACAAGGGTGACCTGTCCACTGCCCTCACCACTGGCAGCCTGCAGCAGGATACTGCTGCTCACTACTGTATACATTCCAGGTGAATCAATACCTATCACAAGGCAAAGGCATGGAGAGACTCCGTGGCTTTGAGAACGTGGACGTGAGCATCTAAAGGCTCTTTCTCCATCTTCCTAATAGAGCTCCTTTCTAGGGTGGCCTCCTTATATCAGGTGAGCACCCCAGGTAACTTTTTATAGATTCGCCCCCCCACCCCACACACACACATACGCCTCGGGGTTGTCTGTCACCTGTCATTGCTCACTGTCATCAGCAAACCTGCCTGATGCAGTTCTCCTGTTCCCATTTAATTTGTTTTTAATTGGCTGTGGGTTTAGAAACAGATACTTGAGCTTATTGGATTTGTGTGTAAAATAAGAATGAAGAGGCACTGAGTGATGACTCAAGGGATCCTCTGGGTCAAGTGCACTGTCTTTGGTACGTGGGCACGGAGATTTGCTAGCCTTTCCCCAGTCTGGTGATTTCTGGTGCTCGGCTGAGTTCTCAGCTGTGGATACCTCAGAGCAGCCAATGTGCAGACAGGTGAGGAGACAGAAGCCGTGACAAGGACTGCCGCTTCTATACCCATCTGTGCTGTACTCGAAAGCACTCCAAGGCCTCCGTGTTCTGGTTATAGAGAGATGCCAAGCGTCTCCTGGAGGACTGGATCTTTCCCACCAATTACCCTTCTCGGTTTACAAAAAGTGAAAGCTGATGTAGGTGGTTGAGAGATTCACCTGCCCAGGTGCAGAGTTAGAGCAGTTTATGGTGAAAAGTTTTATCTACCCTGACTTCTCCACTGTCTTTAAATTCAGCCCTTCTCTTCTCCCCCAGGATGGCCATGCCCCATGCCATCTCCAAGCCCTTCTTATTATTATTATTTGTCCTCTTTTTTTCTTTTTTTTTTTTTAGTTTTGTACTAGGGATGGAGCCCAGGGCTTCACACAAATGCTCCATCACTGAGCTACATCTCCAGGTCCTTGCCCTTTAGTAATGGCCTAGCATGCCCCTCGTGTCCTGAATCCCCTGCTCTGCCCTGTCCTGGTTAGATCCCACTCCCACCGTGAACTGCACTTCGCCTCACCTCTTCTCTGAATGCCTCTCTACCTGTTATCTCTGTCACGAGCTCATTCCCTCATTCAGCAGGCATCAGCCTTTGGTCCTGGAGCCCATGCTGTTTGTCTCTTGGACTCACACGTTCACCTGCCCTTCCTAGCCACCATGAGCAGGGGTCCTGAGCCCTGGCTGTATATTAGGATACCAAGAAACTTTTAAAACGCTGGTGCTGAGGCTGCACTCTGGACCCATTAACTCAAATCTGGACAGCATTAAAAAAAAAAATTTAAAAATATAAAAAAACTACCTTTGAATAATTGTGGATTTGCATGCAGTTGTAAAGGACTTTGAAGGACTATGAAGAGGTCGGTTGTGCCCTTCACTCCGTGTCCCCCACATGGTGACATTGTTCATAACTATAGGACTGTGATATCACAGAGAGCCAGCTGAAGGTCGCTCCTGTACTTCAGGCCTAGTCTCCGAGTTGGGATGGTGCATGTCGGGTTCCTGGGTCCTCCTCCGGTCTGCTGGCACAGATAGCTGTTTGTAGGCCTCCCGAATAAAATTGAAAATAGACCAAACAATGTGACAGTTTTCTGCTGCTATTTTTTCTTCCATGAACAGAATGTTCAGCATTATTTTTTTTTTCTCTTTGTGCAATCCTGCAAGTGAGAAATAATCTGATTGGAATGCTGGCTTGGGCCGTTGAGAGGCCCCCGTCTCCAGCAAGCCAGGCAGAGGGAGCGTTCCCCAGGAGCACATACGGGGACTTGGAAGGTGAACGAGTTGGCGGAGGCCAGCTGCACCACCCTCGGGTGCTGAGGAGGCTGGGAGATAGATGCATAGCACACCCAGGGGCTCCTCTTTCTCCTAGAAGTTTTCTAAGACTTCTTGCCTGAAAGCCATCAAGGAGTGGTCTGACCCACAAAGAAAGAAGAGGGTCTATGAGGCCGGGACTCATTTGGTCTCAGATTTTGTGTCCTAAGCCACCTGGCTTGCTTTTCCCAAACCCCTGCAATCTGAGGCCTGAAGTGGGCTGGCTAGAGCAGGGACAGTGGAGTTCAGGGTTGTGACAGGTGACTCATCAGAAGGATGCTCATTGGCATGTGGCTGAGGACTCCTCCCTCATCTCAAGCAGGGGACAGAAAGTCTTCCTGATCATCAAGGCCACAAGGGAGCTGAGAGAAAGTGGAGGCTTATTTCCTGGAAGCGTGTAACCTCGGTATCTTAATTCTTTCCTTTATTTAAGAAATACACCTGGCTGGGTACAGTGGCACAGGCCTGGAATCCCGGCTCTTCCAGAGGCCGAGGCAGGAGGATTGCAAGATGGAGGTCAGCCTGGGCAATTTAGTGAGACCCTGTTTCAAAATAAAAATAAAAAGGGCTGGGGGGTAGCCCACGAGTGGAATGCTCCTGGGTTCGATCCCCAGTGGGGTGGGGGTGGGGGGAGAAGAGAAGGACGTCTGGATAACCCGCTCTGAGCCTGGTCCTGGGGACATAAAGATGGCTGGCACAAAGACCAATCAGGCAGGTGTCTCTCTAGATGTGGCTTGATTATTTTATATTTTCTCCTGGGATGGAATGTGAATCGTGGTCGGGGAGGAAGGAACTTGGTCATTTTGATGTATTTCAATTCACCAATGCCCAGAAGAAGCGGGTAGGGACAATTCGATTTTAAAGGTCATATTCCTTATTCCTCGTGCCCTGTGGAAGTATTCGAGATCTTGATGGGGCGTTAGTGACACAGGTGAATACATTTGTCAAAAACCCATCAAAGCGTCGACTTAAGATGTACATTTCACTGACTTTAAATTTTGCCTTAAAAAAAAAAAAGTCCCATTGCAGACTGAAACAGAAAAGAAGCAATGAGACCACAGTTAAGAGAAGACGGCTCTAGTCAGGGAAAAATCCCTGACTGTGCAATTTCATCCGAACGTTTTCATAGACTAGAGCCCCGTGAACTGAATGCACCTGTGGCCCCAAACGTCCAAAATGTAGGTCTGTGTCTTTTAGCAGACTGGCTCCCACCCGGGCTTCAATTTGCCTGCTCCTGCTTCTGGAACATTCCTCCCGCACTCCACTTGACCCAGGCAGCCCAGGCTCCCCATGAGGTCCAGGTGATGATTTCCTTTGTGTTTGGCCTGCGTTGACCGCCTTTAGCATAAGGTGACCCTTTATCATTCAGTGTCTTTCCTCTGTGCTTATTAAACAGGTGAGCTCCCACGAGGAGCTTAGGACAGTGCCTGGTGCCATAGCAGAGCTCAAGGAGCGATCATCGTCACTTTGGTTGTTGTATGTCACCTTTATGATCAGTCTCCCGAGGGCATACGCTCTTGGCCAGCAGACAAGGTCAGCAGGGGCCAGATGGTGTCCCGCTGGTAACTAGCTTGATGCTGGGCTCTGGGACTCATTGGAATCCTGCATCCGTGTGTGTCAGCTCCAGGCCAACGTGACACCCTTGCATGGGGGGAGTGTGACTCCTCCAGGGATGTGACGGAGAAGATCTCTGGCAGAGATGTCTGTGCTGAAAGGCAGCCCCAGCAGGTAGCATGGGGAGGGAGGGAGGGAGGGAGTATCCAGGTTCCTAAACCTTCTCTTTAGCCTGGAAATCTGAGAGACCTTGAGAAGAGGCTACCCCAAGCCCCAGTGAGGAGTTGAGGTGGTGGCCTCAGAGGTGGTCTTTTGTGTGACCCGTGGCCATCTCAGGTTGGAGTAATAGGATGCCACTTGGTGACCACAACCCTGCCTTTCAGAGTGACACTCAGCCAAGGGGCATGGTGACAATCACACCTGCTCATCAGCCCTGCCCACCTCCAGCAGGCGAGGGCTGGGCCATCCTGCTCATTAGGTCAGCATCTGTCCCCACCAGCCTGCTGGCAGCTGATGCTCATTAATCCTGGAAGCCCCGAGCCTGCGGGGCCTAAAGAGACTGGGCTTTTAGAGCATCTATGGCAATGGCCCCTGTGAGAACTGCTAGATTGATTTATAATTGGGCTGAGGGGCCTCCCTGGGTCCCTGGAGCCAGGCACCCAAACTGGGCCAGCCCAGGAGGGTGGTTTTGGCTCACTGGCTTCATGAGAAGGACCAGCGAGGGAACGATGCTCTGGCCAGACCAGTGCGGATGGCGTTGCCACGGAACTGGGTACAGCACAGCCTGGGGCTCCTGGCTTGGCCGCCTTGGGCTTGGGGTTCCTTGTTTGGGAGGAGAAACCAAACCTGCCCTCGTGAGGTCATGGTTCCTTCAGGAGGGAGGGACACTTGGCAGATCCTCCTGGTGACTCTGGAATGAGCCTGCGAACATCACAGCAGTTTGGCAGAATGACAATAAGGAAAGAGGCAGATGACGGTTACTGACAGCTTAGCATCCTCTTGGCGTCACGCTGAAGGGCTCAGGGTCATCTCCTTCAACAAGGTAAAGAAATATTATCAGACCTGGCCCATGAGGAAACTGAGGCACATGCATTAAAAAACCTGCTTGGGACACACCTTAATAGGGGTGGGGCTTGGCCTTGGGCCAGCTGGCTTGGTTGGGGTCTTGGGGTCTTTGCTGTCCTGGGAAGGGTACTTGGCATTTCTAGCTTAAGCAATGAATCTGATAAGCTTTTGGAAATGCTGAGATGGGGACGTCTGGGCTGGTGGAGGAAAGAGTGGCTGAGGGTCAAGAATCTGGGGTTCCATTTTAATCCATCCACTAAGCAGCTGTGTGACTTTAGGTACATTACCTCCCTGCTCTGGGCCCTCTGTCATATAAGCAATCTGTTCTCAGTTGTTTTTAAAGTAAGGGCCACTGGCCTGCAATAGATACAGGAACACTAAGAAAAAAAAATAATAATGACTTTAGGAACTGCCTGAGACCAAGCAGGAAAGCCACCATCAGAGGGACATCCCACATGGGCAAGAGCATCACATTTGGGGGTTAGAGGTGGGCCCCTGACGGGCTGGGTGCTGTCTCACCCTGCACTAAGGTGCCTCCAGCTTTCTTCTCTCCCTCCCTGTGCGTAGATGGGGCTGGGTGTTCAGGAAGTTTGTGTTGGCTGGCCTTCTCCTGGCGTCTTTTCTTCCCAGCAGGGGACTTTGGGGGGTATCTGGTACATGGATCTGTGACTCTCACACCTGCTCCCCGGATTCTTCCTACAGCCTTCTCTCCACTTCCTCTTTCCCTCTCCTTCTCTCTTTCTGCTGCTTCGCTATCATCAAAGACAAATCTCAGTATCCAAACTGTGAGTCCAACTGTCTCCATTGCTGCAGGTTCCGAGCAGACGCGCCTCGGTAGCGCTTTTTACGACCACAGAAGCTGCTGATGCATAATGCAACAAACAATCCAGAAAGCACTAGCATCCAAATCACTCACATCAGAAGGATCTGGATGTTCAACGTTGTTTCTTAAAAACCCTCTCCATTCACGCTGCTCCTTTGCCCTTTGATCTTCTAGCATTTGTGAAATTTTCGGGAAGGCTGGGCTGAGAGGCACACTTTTAGTGTGGCATGGTTGGCTGGGTGTCCCTATAGAGGAAATGGATGGTATGAGGTCCCTGGGCCAGCTGTCAGAGTGGCAGGTGCCTGGGGCTGGGTCTTAGCACTGGATTCCCCTAGGCACCTGGCAGGTGTGGAGCAGGGCCGGCCTTGGAAGCTCAGCCCCTCTACTAGTTCATACACCCCTCACCGAGAAGGCAGGGTCCTACCCTAAAGAAGTCAGCATCCTGACTCACTCCCGAGAAGCTATGGGCATAGCTGTTGAAAGCTCTAGCTTTGGAAAGAACCTTCTAAAGAGTCAGAGTACGGCTCTGCTCCTAATCTGCTGTTCAACCTTGAGCATATTACTTAACCTCCCTGTGCCTTAGGTTTTTTTTTTTTTAATATTAAAAAGTCTAGATTAAAAGGGTGCTTTTCTTACAATGCTATTGTGAAAACCAAGGCTGATGTATATGAGTGCTACCTAAGTGCTGATCATTATTGTTCTAGTAACTTCCTTGAATATCTAGGGACCTGCAGGGTCTCCCCAATCCCTTCGAGGACTGCCCAGTTTTCAAAACACAGGACTTGCATGTGTCTGACCCAGTGTCTGGCTGGGTCCCTGGAGTCCTGCCCCGTCTGTCCATGTCAGGAATTCCCAGGAGTGGGCTCAAGGCCTTCTCTCCACGGGACCACTTCGGCCACCAGCTTTATACATCTAGGATGCATTTGACCCGAGTCTGCTCTGGTTCAGCCCTGTGATCCGGGAAGCCCCCAGGCCATATCACCACCATCTCCAGTAAGTTTCCCAGGATGGAAAGTCCACACCCTGTCAGGCAAACTGCACCAGCCCCTGAGAAACCCCTAAGAAAAACCCAAATATCACCAAAGAAAAAAATCCATGTCTCCAACATGTGCAGACAGAGGTGTGATAGCAGCAGCACCAGACCCCAACCGGCTTCTGCGTCTCTCCTGCTGCTCACGCCACCACCTTCCAGACTCAGTGACTACAGGTGGACTTGCCCCTGGGCTGCCTGCTTTTCTGGGAGGTGGGGCATCCGGTGCTTCTCCTGGTCTCTCTAGGAGGCGAGCCCAGCTTCACGTCCAGCCTTTGCCAGCCGGGCCATGCTTCCGGGCTGTCCATCAGAGGTGCCCTGATGGGCACAGAATGGGCACAAGGTCTAATTGGCAGCTGTGTCTTCCCCTCTGCTTCTGCCCCACGGCACCTTAGGGACCACAGAACAGACGTGAAAGACACGGCGTGGCACCTGCAATGCTTAACAGACCCCCGCGCCCCTGCTCAGTGCCCCTGCTCAGTGCCCTTGCTCAGTGCCCCTGGCCTCTTGTCTGTCCTGTCGGTGCACCCATCAGCAGGGCCCTCTCCGGGTCTCCAGGTTTCATTGATTTCTTCCTTTCACGGAGTCCCCTAGTCTAACGCAGCTTCTCCTCCATCCCGTCTGATCCCCACCGTCTTCTTGTCTGCCTGAAGGGCCACCAGCTGGGGCCTTGACCTCGGCCGTGCTAACTAGCCCCTTTAAAGCCCCATGTCCTCTTGCCAGAGATGCAGCGCTGTGGGCCTTCCAAGAGCCTGCGGAGCCTGCTGCGGTCAACTCCCACTGCAGTCCACACTCCAAGGCCCAGTTTGGTGTTTCCTCTGCTATTTCCAGTGGGGAGAACGGGGGCTCTCTGATCAATTGACCTCGGGCTGCTTATCAGCTGCTGCGGTTGTGACTCCTTTGCTGTGGGGCTGGGAAGGGGGGAATTCACTCCTGCAGGAGCGTGCAGCTGGCCCCGATGCCCCTGAGACGCAGCGCCATGTTTGCATGTGAGAAGGACCCCAGAGGTTGAGAATTCCCAGAGCCGGTCCCAGAGTCACTGACTGGCACATCTGAGCCAGTGATGGCCACAGAGGACTCTGGGTAGGTAGAGGAAGAGCAAGACTGGAAATGCCATGGTAGGCCCTCTGCTTCCTTGTGACTGGGATCCAGCATGGGGCAATGGGAGAAGGTGGGGAAAGTGCTTTATGGCTTCTCCTGATGTCTTCCTGGGCTCATCCCTGGTCCTTGCTTCTCAATGGCTCCATTTTAACCCCACATTGTATTTGCAAGGTGACATCTGAAAGATGGTTAATTGTAGCACAGAAAGGTGAGGGAATTCACCCAGCGTCACACAGCAAGTTAATGGGGAGCAGAAATAAGGACCCAGTTTTTTTTTCCTAGACATTCCATAGAACTAGAATTGCAGACTCAGACAACAGGCCTCAGAGAGGTGGGGTGAGTGGCCCAATGTCACACAGCCCATTAGCAACGGAGTTGGAACTGGAACCCCAGTTTCCTCACTTTAATCAACTGTTGGTCCCACCTCCTGCCCCTGATCACTTTGGCTGGTTCTTTCACCTGCTCCCCTCATTAGTTAGGGGGGAGGGATCTCCCTTAAGACTGGCATCTGCTGATGCCATCTGCACCAGATCAGCCTGGCTGTCTCAAGGGGGTAGGACAGAGGCAGCCCTCCCAGCTGGGCATCACTTCAGAGCAGCTCAGCCCAGTCCCAGCGCACGGGCTAAATGGACGAGCAGGCTCAGCCCAAGTGCAAACTGCACCCCCTCCCGCCCCCTCCCATGTGTCCTGGGGCTCAGCCAGGGCTTGGAAAAATAAATAAATGCTGGATGGCTGCTGGCCAGGCAGACACCCAGGTTGTCAGAGGATTGGTGAAGGTCAGCCGGGGATGCCAGATAGCATGGAAGGGAGAAAAATGAAGGCGGGGTGTGAATGAGTGTCCTGTGTCTCACGGCTCTGTGCCTGGAATCTGTAATGGGCCTGGTGGCAGGGTGGCCGACTGCAGCACAGCCCTCCTCCCGAGGAGAGCGTCACTGCCACTGTCTGGCTCAGCGTCCCGGGACCACTGCCCTCCTGGTCTCAGCCAGACTGAGCTTGGGCTCTGCATGGTCTAGGCACTCTCTGCTCCCACAAGCAGTCGGGAGCCTCTTCCTGCCACCCTTCCTAGCCCCCAGCATGCCTGCACTCTCTACTGACTCTCTTTCTAGGCCCAGGATTTGCAGAGAGCTAGGACTATGCTTTACTGCCCTTTGTATTCTCAGTGCTTAGTACAGTGGCCTGTAGTAGGTGCTCAATCAATACTCTCCCCATGAATGAATGAATGAACGAATGTTTAGTTAACAAAATGGGGAGCTGAGAGATGGCCTTGCTGGGGCTTCCAGTGCTAATCGACTGTGTGCTTAAAGTAGGCTGACACCCATGTGTGCTTTTCACATGTGGCTTTGACTCTGGATCACAACCAAGTATATGCCTCTGTTTTTTGAACCCTTGAAATCAAAGCCCATTCAATAAACCACTGTGAGCCAAGGACTACCTTAGGTGCTGGGCTGATCATCAGGTGGGAGAAACAGATGCCCTGACCTCAGAGGGCTCCGCTGGTTGGGGAGTTGGGTTTGCAACCTGCTGTGGGAATCTAGGGGGAAGGAAGCATGTCCCTGGGTAGGCTGGGCTGGGACCAGGGGCTGGGCCAGTGGTGGTGATGGACAGTGACAAGCATGAGCGGTCTATGAAGGGTAAGTGGATGTGTGCAAAGAAGAAGGGCAGGGAAGGGTGGGCACAGCCAGGAGAGAGTCAGAGAAGGAAACGGAAACCTCTGTGGGCAGCTGCTGTTGTACATGGAGCTATAGCTTGGGGTGGGGGTGGGGGACAGGGTCTGGATGGAGAGGGCATCATGCAGCACCTCCAGGCCACCCTGAGAAGAGCACCTCCTATGGGGCGTGCCAGCCTGGGTCCTCGGACAGCCGTCGAGGCAGTCTGACCACACGCTGGTGGACTTTGGTGAATGATCGGGTCCCTGTTGGCCCAGGGCTCCGCAGGACTGTAGTGTCTGCGTCCACTCCCTGGTGTGAGGGCTCTGGACCTGCACAGTGACCTGCACAGCTGAGGTTTATGGGATGGCCACAGCCTCCATCAGCAGAGCCCTTCAGGGATGGCCTGGGGGAGCTGGATGCTGGCGGTTGCCACGGTAACCGTGAAGCCAGGCGCCTGGAAACCCACGGAGCCGAGCTCCCTGCTGCCCCAGAGGAGCGCTCGGGCCCAACAGCAGCTGCAGGGCCTCTGGGGCACCTGGCTGCCCGTCTGAAGCCCCACTGCTCAGGTGTGCCACTTGCCAGCTTGGAGTACAGTGACTCTGAGCTGGGACGGGCTGGGAGCCCAGGGAGGGGTGCTTGGAAGGGGCGGGGCGACAGATTGGGAGAAATGATGCCATTTTCTGGACACTGAATCTGAAAAACTAGAACCAGGTCCCCATCTGAGACCACACAAGGGCCCTTTCTTTCCCACCTGTGGTGCGGGTCCTCTCCTTCCTTCCTGTGTATGCTGTGGTTCGCGTAGTACAAGTGTCCTGAGGGTCTGTGCCATGCCACAGGGACCCACCCGCAAGGGACTTACGGCCTAAAGGTAGGTCAGAAATGCCAGCAGGCAATTCCCAGGTGCTGTGACGTGGACTGTCCCAGGCATCCTGTCTCGTGCTCCAGAGCCTCTGTCTGTACCTTTGTGGACTGTGGAGACCACCTGTCTGGTGGAGGTGAACAACGCAGGACCCTGGCAGGAGACTGGTGAGTGGAAAGGGGCGCAGAGGGGAGGTCTCCCCCATCCTGCCTGCGTCCTGGGCTGCTGCGTGGTCCATCTGCGTGGCTCTCTCTCCCTTCAGCCCCCAGATCTGAAAGGTGGTGAGGGTCCCTCACCTTTACCAGCCCCAGGGTACTGCACTGTCACCCCTCTAGCTCACATTGGGGAGCCATGGGCGGTTAGATCTGTGAGCACAAGCCAGTCCCACTTGCAGAAAACAGACTCAGGGGAAGCTCCGCGGTCCCCTAGGACATTCTTTCCTGATCTCTGCTTGACCCCTTGTACCTGTGAAGACACAAGCATGGAGGAGCTCAGGAAAGAGATGAGAGGGGGCCGGCTGCCCTGGGCCTGATGCTGGACATGACCCTGCGCTTCCTGCATCTCCAAGGCACATTGGAGGGTGGCTCTCCCCACCCACCTACCTGCCCTGCCCTGCGGGTGGTGCTCTCCCATGCTCCCCGCTGGGGGCACCTCATCTTCCCCGTCATGCTGTTTTGGGGGGAGGAAAATCAAGGACCCTGTGACCTTTATTTTGGTCAGAAGGGAAAGGGTGGGGCCAGGGGGAAATTCACCAAGACTCTGGAGCTTGGAGGGGATGGTGAGAGCTGGCTGCGCCCATCCCTTCCCACCCCACGGATGTCTCTGCTCTCTGGCTTTTGAATCAGTAGCAAAGAATATCCTTCCTCATCATAGATACCATTTTCTAAGACAGAAAGCACCAGAGCAGAACAGACAAGAAGCCGTTACCTATCTCGGGCCCAGCCGCTGCGAGGAAGTGTGAGCTGAACTGAGTTCCCGGGGTTCTCCAGCCTCAGCTATGCCAAGGATGGGGGGCATTTGTGGTTGCCCCACAGGGACATGCCCTGGCCTCTTTGGGGGCTCACTGTGTCAAAAGGAGAAGTTGGCCGCAAACCTTCCAGCTCTGGGTAGGCCACGGCCACTGTTCTGAGCTGCTGTTACTCTGTATGTGTGACTCAGGTCCCTGTTTTATGTCAGAGGACTTTACAGAAAGAAGCCCCCCTCTGAAGCACAGAATAATGAAAGCTAGGACCCCCACAATCGAAGGGAAAAGAGAATTGGGCTGATGCCCTGAGCGCCGGGCTTGAGCTGCTCCCGTCCTGGATTCCGCAACCTGAGGGTCAAGATGGTCCCTGCCTTTACCACCCTTGAAGCCAACATGCCCTAACTTGGGGCCTGAGGCCTCCTGGGGGCCCATGGAGAAGCAGCTGGGGAAACTCATACACACTGATTCTCCAAAGGACTGAATGGCTGGAACCCCTTAGTCAGATAGGGAGGCATGGCCAGAGCCAGAGGAAATGTGTCTCTGTTTTTCTGAACAAAACCGAGAGTTAAGGTAGGTGATTATATATCGAGTACGAAATTGCCACCATGGTGAGTGTCTGGTAACTGAGGTTCATAGGAGCCACTGGCTCCCAAGTCACCACTTTTCTCATGTTAATCTCGGGCAGGGCCACAATCTACCGGGTGACTTCGGGCAGGACTCTGAACCACGGGAGACCTCAGGCTCACAGGTCTCCCCAGCTCTATAAGTTGGTGACATGACATGGAAGAGGAGAGGCCCCTGATGGGGGTCACACTGCAGGCCTCCAGGGAACCGTAAGGGAGGGTCAGAGGCCCAGTGAGGGTGGCATCCTGGGTGCCGCAGACGTCGGGTCTCTCTGATGAGCCAGTGTGGAGTCCTTGTGACTTCCTTCAGCTGGACTGTCGGGGCAGTGTCTTGTCTCCTCCCTGTGTGCAGCTGAATGTTGTAATCAAGGACTGGCCTGCTCCGCTGTGGGAGCTGATTGAAGCGGGTCTGCAGCCCGAGACAGAGACCCAGACACACAGGAGGAGGGCGGTGCAGAAAGAGGCCCCTGGGAGCGTCCAGCCTCTCTGGCTCTGTGCTGGAGACAGAGCAGGGCACAGAGAGCTCTTAATGGCCCACACAGACTAGGCACAAGGTTCCCGCTGAGGACACACAGCCCTGGTGACTGATAACCAACTCCTTGCAGCCAGCCAACCAGCTAAGCTGACAAGATCTGAATCACAAGCCGGTGTCTCCCCTCCAGCCGGCCCCACTCCCAGTCATGGAATCGAGTTGTCTCCAACCCCCTGACCTTGGATTCCCTGCTTCACCCTGTGAAGTGCCTCGTTTCCTGATGCCACATTCAAAACATCTCTCACCCTTCATGATCATCCTGTTGGGCTTATTTTAGATCTGGTTGGTGCTGGCTGTCATTGGGTGGTCACTTGGAAGCCACAGAGTCAAACTGCCACAAATGGGCTGTCCCTCCTCTCTGCTTTCCTTCTTCCTCCAGTCCTACACAGGTACCCAACTCCCACAAGACAGCTGGGTTTGAAGACTGCTGATTTCCACACCAGTCTTCAACCCTCCAACTTCGGATACTTCAACATAAAGTGTCTCCTTGACTCATCGTGAGGGTCAGATGGGAAGAAAACTTCATGCTCCATGAACTCAGAAGCCTGGTCAATATCAGCACATCTCAAACTTTAACATGCTTGAAAATCACCTGGGAATTTTTGCAAATGCAGGTTCTGATTCAGTAGGTCTAGGGTGGAGGCTGAGCTTTTACTTTTCTGTTCCTTGGTAGGAGAGATTGAACCCAGGGGTGCTTAAACACTGAGCCACATTCCCAGCCTTTTTTATATTGTTTTTTAATTTTGGGAGACAGGTTTTTACTAAGATGCTGAGGCTGGCTTTGAACTTGTGATCCTCCTGCCTCAGCCTTCCCAGCCACTGGGATTACAGGAGTATGCCACCACGTCCGGTGGGCTTCTACTTTTCCAACTAGCTTGCACATGGTGCCGATTTTCCTGGTCCTGCCGTCAACCACACGCTGAGACTTGCACTCTCCAAAGTGTGGTTTGCAAACCGTTTGTTAATGGTCTGCACCGAGAGGTGCTGACATTGACCGTGCGTATTTAGAAGTTTGCATAGAAATTTGATATTGCCGCAACAACCCAGAGCCTGGTCGGTGAATTTGGGTTTGTGGTCCTATGTTTTACTTCCCTAGTCATTTGTTTTTTTCTGGTATTTGACAAAAGTATACAACTACCGTGGACTAGACACTTGATAGAATGCTCTTTACCGCAGATAGTTCCAGAAGCCCTGAACTAGGCAACGTTGGATGGGTGGGCTTCGCAGTCTCTGAGACTCTCTGGTGTTCTGCAGCTCATGCACAAAAGTATCCTGTCTTTGGGGACAGACCTCCGGACCGTGATCCCTGCTCAGGGTTTCCAGCCAGGTTTTTGCACAGCCTCACCTCGCCTGTTTTCCAAGTTCAGCTCAGTGTTTTCTTTCCAAGGCAGAATCCTGGGTACCTCGGACAAAGGTTTGGCTTATCACAGGGCTGTGCCAGGAAATGCCAAGAGAAGGGCTGCTGGGAGCCTGAGTGCACCACCCCGGGGGGCCACAGGGAGCCTTGGCAGCCCAGTCCCACCTCCCCTAAGCAGGATTTTACTCCACCGTGGCAACCATCTGCCCTGCTTCAGAGAAAGAAAGAGCCAGGCTGGAAAACAAACCAGGGGACGGCTTCCTGCCTGGTGCGCTGGGGTGAGACTGGGTGCTAATGAAGCCAAGCGCAGTCGAAACGGGAGCAGGGCCAGCTGGAGCCCGCCCACGTTTGACCCGAGGTCATTTGGCAGGACCTGGCTGCTGGGGGAGTGGCCACAGATGAAAACAGTCTAGTTTTCTCCCTTCTGAGGCTGTCTTTGTTGTTCTTGGACCGCCATGGGCCGTCCTGCGTGCTGGCCAGGACTGGTGGGGATGACCCTGGGGATGAGGGACTGGCTGGTCTCCTTTCAAACTCAGTTTCTGTTCCCCATCCCCCAGTCATGGGGCCTGGTCCAGTGCCGGGCAGCTTGTCAGTTCCCTCTACCAATACTTTGTGACGGACTGGTCTTCTCTTGCCCCTCTCTTCTGAGCGACAGGTGAACCCTCAAATATAACTGCTTTATGGATCATCTTGCCATCTTTACTAAATGCTAATTAAGTTTAAAAATCACAGAGAAAAGGGGTTGATATTGAATAACCATGTGTTGAATGATCTTCTTACATCCTTTGGAAATCAGCCACTCCAGTGTGCATAAAGGATATAATTTCAGCGAGGCCCAGATTTAATTGAGTGGCTAGATTTGGATTCGTGCTTATGATTTATTGGATGACCTTAAGCTGCTTTATCTTTCAGTTTGTATAATTCGTGGTGAGGTGCCAGACTGGTCGCAGGAGGACTTGTCACTGAGAATGTATGTGGGCACACACTCACCTTTGTATAAAAGGGATGCTCTACGAGATGTGGCTTTGAGGGGTTCATTCAGGGAGGGGATGAGTCCTCCTTCCTGGTTGTTCCCTCTCGCCGTCTAAGACACCTGGCACCATATAGCTGACGGGGTGACAAGTGCCTGGGGCTTTGGTATATCCAGGCCAGAGATCACAAGCAAAGGTGTTCAGTGGGTACCCAGAATTTGGCCTTGTTAATTCTGTCCCAGAGCCAAGGATTCAAAATGTGTTGTGAAACTGAACTTGAGGGCACCTACTGAAATTGGAAAGGATAAAGGGAAGAAGGGGCTTTGTGATGTCATCTGTGCACCATGGTCCATCTTCACAGGTACTGGAAGGATTTGCCTTGCTCTGTGACAGATGCTGGCCTCTGTCTGCCTTTCTCCTCGACTGCAGGAGGGCCCTGAAAGTCCACAGAGCAGCCACCACCCTGCTGCTAACCAAAGTGAGGACTTCAGAGCTCAATGGGCTTGAGTGGTCATCAGCCCTGGATGTTGAGAAGTGGAAACAGGAGCCAGCACTTACCTCAGTGGGACCCCAACTCGACATCACAGCTCATATCCCGCCATCCCAAGTCCTTAGAGGAAGACTCTTCTGAGAGTGCCTCTGTGCTTTGCTCATCTGGGTAGTAGGCTTCTTGTCCCTCCTCCAGGCACCCTGTGGACAGGTCAGACTCTGGAGTGTCAGCATGGTCAGATCTTACGGCATTACCTCTCGTCAGCAAGCCTGACTGGCTTCTCCCTTAGAATGCAGTTGTCTCTTGGGCCTGGTTTATTTCTTCCCTGATGTGATAGGATGAGCTCAAACTTACTCGTCCACCTCTGCTGCCAAGTCACCTGAGCACAATGTGTGTGTGTGTGTGTGTGTGTGTGTGTGTGTGTGTGGCAGAAAGTCGGGGATATGCAGAGCAGAGAGGATGGAGCTCACTGTAGATTAGGAGACTAACTCAGGACTCACAACTCTAACCAGCTTCTGCAGGAAAAAAAGGAAGAGGAAGTCAGAAGTGCATGCTGATGACTATCATATATGCAAAAGCTCCTTTAGTTTCAAGTGCAGGAAAGCACCCTCAAAATTCAGTTATTGTTCAATTTCCTTTTCTTAGAACTCTGATTACAACCAGGCGTGAGCTGCTTCTCTTGCATAGCCAATGTCTAACATGGTTGTGTCAGTCTCAGGACAGGCAGGGAGGTGAGTGGGGTGGGAGGTAAGAACACTTGGTGTGAGGATCATCCATAATTTCTTCAAGCTCTCTGGAAAACCAAATCTAGTAAAAGAGTGCATGAAGGCAAAATGTGAAATGAGAGACAGATGCATTTAAACACAAGTGAAAGATTGTGGATTTTTTTTATTGGCTAAGGATCACCCTGCGAAGCCCCAAAGAGCTCTTGGGAGGTGCAAAGCAGTGTCATTATTTTACAAGGTTCCATAGATTGCTAGCTTGTGGCAGTGATGGATCAGGAGGGTTTTTGAGGACCTGGGTCTGGGTAGGTTGCTCTGGAAATTAGTTCCAAAGGTGGATTTTAGTTAAAGTGAAAATTCCCTGTGTCTGTCCGTATTCTGGAGCTTGAAGTTGGTCATGGGCTCTTTGCAACTTCATTGGTACAGGTAAAATATCCCTGTCTACATAGAGACAGGTAAAGCAGGGTCTGAAATAATTGAAAGCATTAACCATTGTTGAGAAGTGAGTCCCAGGAGTGCAAGTGAGAATGGCTGTCTGGATTGAAGCATGGCTGTTGGGAATTCTAACTAGCATGACAGTCTTGGAAAACAATTTGTAAATATTTAGCAGGAGCCTTAAAAATAGTCAAATCCTTTGAACTAGTGATAATTTTTATAGGAATCAATTATAAAATTTAATAAAGAATGATAATCACCAAGATGCATATTTCAACGTTATTTAGCATATCAAAAATTGGAATTGATCTAAACACTCATTTATAGAAGAATGGTTAAGTAGTTTGGTATATTACGCAGTTGTTGAAAATTTAGTCTTTAAAGGCCAATCTTGTAGCTGATTCATATGAGATAACATTAAGTAAAAAAGCATGATACAATTAGAGCTTTTTATAATGCATAAAATTAAAAATGGAAGGAAATGTTACACGAAAATGTTAATAGTAGTTGTGCTTGGAAAATGGAATAAGATGTGTTTTATTTATTTTCTATTTGTATACATTTTTCTTCAATGAGCATTTAGTACTTTTACAATGGAAAAAGTAAAATGTAAAAAATAAAAATAGAAATAATTCCAGATCTGAGAGCAAAGATGCTTTAAAACAGAATGGCAATTTTCAAGAATACAAGTAACAATAAATGTTGGTGAGGATGTGGGAAAAAAGGTACACTCATACATGGCTGAAGGAACTGCAAATTGGTGCAACCACTCTGGAAAGCAGTGTGGAGATTCCTCAGAAAACTTGGAATGGAACCATCATTTGACCCAGTTATCCCACTCCTCAGTTTATACCCAAAGGACTTAAAATCAACATACTATAACGATGCAGCCACATCAATATTTATAGCAGCATTCACAACAGCTAAGCTATGGAACCAACCTAGGTGCCCTTCAACAGATGAATGTTGTACATATACACAATGAAATATTAGTCAGCTATAAAGAGGAACGAAATCATGGCATTTTCCAGTAAATGGATGCTAAGTGCCATTAGCCAATCCCCCCCAAAACAAAGGTTGAATGTTCTCTCTGATATGTGGATGCTAACACACAACAAGGGGGGAGGGAAGAATAGAAGTTCAGTGGATTAGACAAAGGGGATTGAAGGGAAGGGAGAGGGATGGGAATAGGAAAGACAGTAGAATAAATCAGACATAATTTTCAAACGACCAGTGAAACTCCACACATCATGTACAACCACAAGAGTGGGATCCTAATGATGATAAGTTATACTTCATGTGTGTATAATATGTCAAAATGCACTCTACTGTCATGTGTAACTAAAAGGAACGAATTTTAAAAATCAGTGTCCCAATTAACTCAGCAGTGAAAGGATCTTTTTCTGAGTGGGTTTCTTTTGCTCAGTGGCTCGGCCATCTCAACTTATGCCATGAGGGGGCTTCAGAGGCATGAAGCATCAAGAGAGGCACTTGCATGAGTCCTCCCCAACAGCTGGGACAAGTGGGACAGTAAATCAGAACTTCTTAAGGACTTCCTCCAAAAGGGCATCTTGTTTTGAACTCAGGATGATACGAAAGAAGCACAAAGGCAAATCATTGCCCATAAGAATTTACATTCCTATCTAGACATAAGACACTTAAACGTACACACAGGAAAAAAAAAAAAAAGAAACACAGTTCATGAAGAACTACATTTGTGTCTGCGTGCATATGTGTGCATCCATTTGTATGTGTACCTAAATGCACGCATGTACATCCACAGATATGTGCGCTCCCACATACACACTGCAAACACTCTCTAATGTCGTGTTAGCTTAGACAATAGATGATAATTGTTCAATGGAAAATAAGCACTTATTATACTGTGTCAGCAGCATTGTCTTTGAATACAAAGGACAGCGTATCATTGCAGATCATTTTAATAGCAATAACAATGATGGCAGACCACGTCAATACTCTCCCTTATTAATGGGCTGAAGCTGTAGCAATCTCTATTTCCAGAACGCCACACATAGCAATTTTTAAATCTTGATCCTTTTGCCAAAATTGATTATGCTTACTCGGGGTGAAAGGCTTGGGGAGGTTTGGGACCTTTAAGTTTTGTCCTCACCTGGATGCCTCCAGGTGAGGTTAATAGCAATCTTCATTTTAGCCAGGAAGAAACTGGGCCTAGAGCAGGCTGGGTGACAGCAGGAGCTGGGGTTCTTGTGTCTCCGCTGTGCTCCTCGGCGGTTTAATATTTCCCAGGCAGGCAAGGCAAACAATTGCGTGAAGCTCATGTTCAAGTCCTGGCTGCATGGTTCTGACCCCAGAGACTGGCTGTGCTCTAACCCTCTCCTTGCTTCCTCTTCAGGGGGGCTTCAGGGGGAAAAGTAGAATGCCAGGATTCATGAGAAAGTGCACCTAGGAGTCTGCCCTACTGCTCCACCCAGAGAGTCCCTGGGCTTCCTTTTCTACCTATTCCTTATAGTTCCTCATCCCTATGACCTTTCTTTTTTATCTTTTTTTTTTCCTCCCTCAAAGCAAGCAAACAGAGGTGTGAATAATTGATTGAAGAAAGCTCAAATGTTCTTCTGGTGGGAGTCGGAAAGCCTGGGGAAGTACCTGATCAGATGCCGACCGGCCCCTCTGGCTCCTGGCCTGGAGGGGTAGCAGGGGCCCACAGTGCTGTGTGACTCTTGTCTACCTCTGGGTCTGCGCTGGGCTCCTGGTGTTCTGCATGAAAGCCTCCACTCTGCACCAAGGCACGAATCTGTCTTGGATCACACCATTCACGGCTCTCGTTTATCCTGAAATGTGTCCTGTGTGTGTTCAGTAGAATATGGGATAGGGTTATAAATCTTGGCTTAATTAATATCTAGCCAGAGGTTACCAGGATGTGTTCTGCACAACTGTGATGTCACTTGACATTTAAATAGTTGTCTTTGAATAAAAGCTTCTCTGGCCAAATTTGAGCCACCTCTTTCTTAAGTATTGTAATAGTACTTTTTGGTTGTTGTTTGCATTTGAGTGCTCCAAACTTACTTGACTGTGAGACCACGTTTTTGGATAACCTCTTTTTCTCATCCCCCCCCTTAATTCTTGTTGGACACTGTCTCTGGTACATAATTGAGGAAAATATTGTGGGGTGCAACTCTGCTCCCTGCCTCAGATGTTTAAGAAGACATGATGATATTGGGGAGTCCTGACTCCTCTTCGGGCCATCTGTGACACTTTGGAATCTCTGGGCCTCCATTTCCTCATTAGTAACTACGATAAAAGCAACCAACTAACCCTTGATTGTCATGTGCTTTTGCATGTAACGGGCCCTGCACTGTGCTTGGAATGTAAGAGTGACTCTAACATCTTGTACTGAATGTGATTTTAAAGATAATCCTTGGTAGATAAAATGACCTTCAAGCTAAACAGAACTGATTGAGATCCATGTTAGAAACATGAGTCTCCTGCCCAGGAGATTTCTGCAACTATCCTTAGTAACCCTATCCCTAGTAACCCGATCTCCTGTCCAGTCCTTCACCTTGGCAGTGGGAAGTTCTTGGTAGTTTTCCTGATTCCCGAGTTGAATCAAGGCCATTTCCCCCTACAGTGTGGATCCTGGGCCAGCCACACCAGCATGGCCTGGATCTTGGTAGACATACGCAATCCCACCCCAGATGTACTGATTTAGGTGTCTGAGGTTAGGGCCCAGCCAGGTTCTCTGGCTGCTATTGATGCTTGTTAAGGTCTGAAAACCACTGCTTTCCAGGATTTCCTGTGTGAACTTTGCCAAGAGCAATCAACGCTTTGGCATAAGACCCTTCTCCTGGCCAGGTGCAGTGGCACATGCCCTGTAATCTGGGAGGCCTCAGGAGGCTGAGGCAGGAGGATTGTGAATTCAAAGTTAGCCTCAGCAAAAGTGGGGCACTAAGCCACTCAGGGAGAGCCTGTCTCTAAATAAAATATAAAAATAGGGCCGGGGATATGGCTCTTTGGTTGAGTGCCCCTGAGTTCAATCCCCAGTACCCCTAAATAAATAAATAAATAAATAAAGACCCTTCTCCTGGTACTTTAAATCTAACCTTCTCTCCTTCTGCCTCCCCACGGAGAAGTGCTGTCTATCTCCTGGTTCCAGAAATGCTGGCAGGTGGTTTGAAGTCAGTGTTATGAAATTCTTGGAGGTTGGCAACCCTCTGTACTTAAACCCCAGCCCTGGAGATGAAGGGCCGCGTCACATTATCAGCTGCTCCATGGCTGTGCTCAACTCTGGGCAGGTTCTCTGATCCCATGCATCTGCACCAGGGACAAGCTGGTTGAGCTAAGAGGACCACGGTATTGCAACGAAGGGAAAAAACGAGCTCTCTGGGGGAGGAGTGTTGGATAAATAGGCCTCCTCGTTATCACCGCTGGGGCCTGGTGCTGCCCTTCACACATGACCACAGCACTGCAAATTCCACAGGCAGCTGTCTGCAGGGAGTTGGGCAATGGATGGCAACTGTCAGGAGGGTTATTTCTTTGGTATTTTGGTTCATTAAAAAAGTTATCTCTAGTTCCCAGAAGCCCCAAGGGGAGGGACTGCTTCTACTCCTGGAATCCCATCTGGGACTAGTTCCAGCAGCTCTTACCCAATTCTCAAGCTCTGGGTAAGCCAGTGACACTGCATGACGTGGCTGCTGTGTTTGGGGGTGTGAAGCAGGGAGGGGATATGGTGGCCACTAGGCTCAAGACCCTATCTCCTATTGGTAAAGGTCAAGCAAGAATTAAACAACTGGTTCTTACTCCCAAAGTCTTGAAATCTAAGAGTGCTGTATGCACTAGGAGGATACTCCTATTTAATATCATCTTTCAAGTTTCTGCAATTTGCAGTTACTGTGAAGAGCTATTGCCTAGGATTCTGGAAGTCTGGGTTCTAACATTGGCTTTGTCACTGGTGACCTTGGCAAAATTGTTTCTGCATTCATCCTTTTGTTCTTTCCTTCAAGAAAAACTGGTTTGACTAATGCTGATTATGTTCTTGGACTTTGTTGGTTGCTGGACCTGGCTCAGGATGGATGCACAGTCCCTGTTCTCAATAGCCCACAGTCCAGGGAGGGATTATCTGTAAAGATCATAATACAGAGAGTGAGGGCTTCCTTGGAGATATGCATAAATTCCAGCAGGAACCAGAAGACAGAACCATGGATGCTCTGGAGAGAAGACTGCTTCTTACATGAGACCTTGAATATTGCCTCCATTTCTTCCTCCCTGTCAGGGGTTTTGTAAAAAGCCAGATGTATCAACCTATTCCTTCTTCTCTTATGTCATAGGCTCCCACAGTGAGAAGGGAAACAGTACATGGCCTGGTTTAGTCACCCTTTGGATGCTTACATACCCCCCTCCCAGCATCCATACCCACCCTTTCCCTCACAACAATCCAGATAGCAGCCCAGTGTATGTCCAGCCCACATTCAAACATCTCCAGTATTGGGGAACCTGGGCACCAACTGTCATGGATACCTGTTATAAAGACAATTAATGCCTGCTTCAGAACTTTTAGACAAGAAGACAAATGTCCATTTCAGAATTGTGTTGGCTGCCATCTTTGTTTAAAGTAGACTAAATTGCAACTAGCCCTATACCCTTGAGGAGAATTCCAAATTTCAGCCTATATGGAAAGGACTTTTCAATAATGTCGATCATTCTCATTCTCTTCCCTGAAATTCCATTTTACACATGAGAGATCTGAGACTCAGAGAAGTAAATGGACTGGCCCACGTTAATATTTGCCTTGGCTCCTATTCATGAAACTCCTTGGAAGATCTGGTAGTTTTTGAGAATACGGAGAGCTTTCAAGAACAGTGCTCATGCAGTCAGGGATGTGAAGTATGCCCCTGTAGAGGAGAGGAACAGCCAGAGCCATAGTGTGCCTCACGCTTCCTTCTCGAGTCCCCCTATTATCTGGGGACTGTCCCATGTTAGGGAGGTGGGCATTAACCAATAACTCAAGAAATAATCTCCCAGAACAGACTGTGTGCCAGCCATGTGCCAAGGGTGCTAAGAAGCTACATCTCCAAATTAAATCCTCCTACTCATTGTTCTAAGGCGTGTCTCCCATTCTTAAAAGGGAACAGTGACCATTTTCCTGGCTGGAGAACACCCGACCTCTAACACAGGAGAGAAAAGGCACTTTGGCCACTGAGACAGTGAGCTGTGACGGTTTGTGCTCACTTTTAGGTACCGTCACAATTGGAGAATGTCCTAGGTGTTGCTAACAGAAGCAAGATAATTGGGGAACAGTGTAGATGGCTCCACAAGGAGCATGTGACGGGGGCATGAATGGAGCCTCCCAGGTGCTGCTCCTGCCCCGTCACCCAGTACCCAGGGGCACAGTGCTGTGTGAGCACAGTTGATCGATTGCTCCAGAAGGCCCCAGAGGCTCTCTCGTGCCACAGCCTGGGCTCCCTCCTCTCAGCCTCCTGAGGAGGCTTCCTGCAGCCTGGTGTGTCTCCCTGTCTTTTCTCTCATCCGAGGCTGTGTGGTGAGAAGCAGCGGGCTTCGGCCTCGCTCTCCACCCTGGCTCTTTCTTCTACTTAGCCCCAGGCCTTTCTGGCTCCAGCCAGCACCTCCAGCTACATGTTCTTGCTCACAGTGGACCCCCGGAAAGCAAAGTGATTCTCGAGTAGAAAGCAGAACTACTTTGCTCATTCCGAGCTGGTGGCCACTGAGGGGCAGGAGGAAATCAAAGGGTCTCTCCCAGCAGTGAGGCCCTGAGGTCGGGAGGGCCTGGGGTGGAAAGAGGCTGCTTCTGCAGATGCCGTGGGGTGCTAGGGAGGAAGAAGTGCCTCACCCCAGACTGGAGCCTGAGGTCCCCTCTCCTGGGTGCTGTCTGGTCACATATGTGGGTATACCACAGTACCTACCTGTCACAGGAAGCCATCTTTCAGGCTCTCACCTTCCTCTTCCTTTTCTTTCCCTTAGAGCTGGAAGAAGGGTGTGTGAGGTAAGCTCTGGGCTTATCAGAGAACATGTCCTGTGTGCACACTCCTGTGTAGTCTGGGGGAGCAAAGGGCATTTGGCTTGGAAAAATGATCTTTAGGATTGAAATCAATTGAAACAATTTTGGTTGGAAGAAGAGAGAACTTATTTATTTTGGGATCTGGTGCTTTTCCAATTGGGTCCCGGTAAACAAGGCTACTAAGCTGCTATTTTGTAGCATTAAGTGTCTCATATTCACCAGCTTTTCCTAAAAAGCCTTTCCCAGCAGAGACACAGAGAGAGAGAGAGAGAGAGAGGTCCTCCAATTGTCTCATAGAGAACATCTGGGGAATATAGTGTAGATTTTTTTTCCCTGTGTTTTGTTTTTTACAAAATTCATGAGGCTGGGAGAGGAGCTTTTGCTAGCATTCATGTTTGATGAAGAGAGCAACGCAGGCGAGAGAAGTTTCCATGAGCACACGTTGCCAAAGGCTGGGTTCACACAGGGAGAGGAAGAGCCCTGTGTGCACGGGAGGTGGGAGAGGCAGGACAGAGAGGCAGGGAAGCACATAGAAGCCCCAGGGCAGGTGGGGCCAGAGCAGGCCATGTCCTTTCTAGAACAGTCTCGGGCACAATTTCTCCTGATTCCAAACCCAGAACAAAGCCGTGGGCAGGCCCGGCTGGATGGAATTAAAGGAGATGGTTTCTGGCTGCCCTGCAGGATGGAGGTATTAGGAGGGCTGGGGGCTTCTCTCCTACCTTAACAGTGGTTGATCAGGCTCCTGAGAAGGGGTTATCATGGAGCAAATGGCTTCCTGGGAGCAGAAATTTAACAGCGGCAATTGTATTTTCTTACGGCTGCTTCTTGCTGAAAGTGCCCTGCCTAACGTCACTGTTGATAGTCTCCGAGTTTGAAGGACCTTAAAAAAAAAAAAAAATCTTTTTAAAGGAAAATCTTCGTGAGAGCCGAGTGGCGTGTAAATGAGAAGATGTGGCTATTCAACTGGGAAGCAGTGGGCGCGGGGACTCATTTCAGCACATGTCCCTGCCTGGAGACAACAGATGGGAAGGTGGCCCTTTCCCTGTGCCCTTGGCTTGTGGTATTTCACCTCATGAAGCAATGGACACTTTTCCCCTTGGTATATAAACTCCAAGGACTTCGGGGCAAACTTTGCACGCTGCCTGGGCCCATGCCTTCATGCCTGGCAGAGACAGGACAGTGCTTTTCACCTCTCCCAGCTCTCTGCGGTCTTCCTAGTAGCAGTGATTCTAAAACTGTGTTTATATTTGATTCTCACAACCAAAGTGGGGGCAAGGTGCTGTAGGTGTGGCCCTTCCTGCCTTGCGGGAAGCTGAGGCGCTGTGAGGTCTAGGCATTTGTCTACGGTCACCCCTGCTGAACTGGGACTCCGACCTCACTTTCTATCTTTTTTTTTTTTTTTTCTTTGAGGGATTTTCTGAACTGAAAAGAATAATTGCTCCTTCTCCTCTTGGTTCCCATTAACTGTTTTCCTTCTAAATACCATGCAAGGTCCCCTCTAGCAATTCTGAATTGTATTCTGTTACTCATCAAGGCACCCAACTCCGCCTCCCACACAGAACATGTTGCTTTCCCTGTCCACGGCGTCTTTCTCACCTGTTCTTGATCCTTCTTAATTCAAAGGTCACCTTCTCAGATCTATCCCTTTCTTCCTCCTTATTCCTGGGCAGACCAAATTGCTCCTTTCCCTAGACTACTGCTGGGCCCTCCACTACATGCCCGGTGGCCCAGGTCACACTGTGTGGTGGTTATTCAATCAGCTGACTGCCGTTCTTACTAGCTTCTTTGTGTGGACTTCTGGGGTAGGTTCATTCATCTTTGGATCCCCAGGGCCCCACACTGAACATGCACATTGTATAGATGCTCCTCACGTCGGATGGAGTCATGTCCATACAGCCCCAGTCTAAGCTGAAGTCAATGATGCATAACGTCCCAAACATCATACCTCGACCTAGCCTTCCCTCAACCTGCTCAGGACACTGGCATGAGCCCATGGTGGAGCAAGCTCATCTATACCCAAAGCCTATTTTATAATAGCACGTCAGGTAGCTGCTGTAATTAACTGACTACTACTAGCACCAGAATGGTTGTATGGTGTGCTTCTGCACCACGAAGTCCAAAAATCCCAAATCAAACCATTCCTAGGTTGGGGATTTTCTGTCATTTGCTTTGGGTGAATTGAGTCTAGAGCCCAGGGACCCAGTGTACCTGGTGTTGTCCTTGAACCTCCAAAGTCTTTCCCACCTCTTGGGGGACAACCAGACTTCTGGATCCTCAGGGAGATGTCTGTGTGAGTTTGACAATGGTGTCTTAAACCTTTCTGGTGTTAGGGGGTGGTTGGAGATGACATGGAAGATGAGTGGGCACCTGAGAAGCCCCTCTAGTCTCTGTCTGACCAGGTACCTTTCCCACCACGTCCCTCCCAGGCCTGTGCACAGATGGGGAGAGCATCCACCACAGAAGCCATGTGACATCCAAGATGGGGAAGGTAGGGGATAGCTTTGCTTTTGGTGGCCTTCTCCACACACACGTTAGCACACCATCTATTCATCTCTCTCTGACACCTTGAAAAGGACAGAAAGCTTGTCCCAGGGCAGAAAAGATGGATGGAACTGACCACACACCACCTACTTCACATGTTTTCTCCCTGCAGAAAACTGAAGCGTATTTTTGTGGATTGAAGAGTAAGTGTGTCTGTTTGAGTGGATACTAAGATTGCTAGGTCAAAGCTACGTGTTCTCTGTCGGTGCAAGGGCTTCTCACAGGCTTGTTTTTCTCGTCATGGCATTTCTGTTTGTCTTGGGGACAAAGGGAGTGAGACAGAAATTTTGGAGACGGAGAAGCGATGGTTAGAATTCAAGGGTTCAGCAAGGGGCGATCCTTTGGCAATAGTGGAGGAAAAGCCCAGAACCGATATCCATTCCCACAACCCAAGAGGTCTCTGGGTATGTTTATCCCTGTGGATTTCTGATGGATGCATTCTGATACCCACCAGTAACTTCCAATTATGAGCTGCTCACCCTCGCCTTCCCTCCAGCCTTTACTGGCTCAGTCTTGGCATCTCCCAACAGCTTCCTGTGACATCCTTCTTGTTTTCTGAAGGTACCTGTCATGTGGTATTAAGGCATAGTGGATCAGCCCCTCTGAACTGAAAGTGAGACCCCCAGATAGAATTGCACATGACAGGAGAGATGAATTCATCAACCTCAGCAGCTCCTAATGAACACAATCGCCTGGTGCTAATGGGAACCTTAAGGAGTTAGGCATGGATTAAAGCCACCACGGAGGCTTTCAAATGCAGATGCCTCCTAATAAATCACATGGTGAAACTCATCACTCACTCCTTGGGTCCGCTTTTAATAAAGACCAGAAGGAGCTTCGTCCTAAACCTGGGGATGAACAGGAGCCACGCTGCCATCTTCGTTGGGCCCAGGTCAGCATCTAATGGCTGGTGATCATTCTCTGATGTGCAGGGACAGAGTTGCTGCACAGGCGGTGATCAATCCCAGCTGCTGGGAAGGAGTGAGGGCCCCCCCTCCCAACCTGAGCCTCAGGTTGGAATCATCTCTTCTATCCCCATTAAACGCTGCACCCCCCACCACCACCACATGGGAGAATTTACAGGGAAAATGAGATTTTATTAAAGTCGAGGGACCTCCCCGACAGAACAGAGAGCCTAATAAGAGCCATAAGGGTTTCTTACCTTGGATGAAAGTTTCCCATTTTCCCAGAGTCCTTCCTTTGGTTTTCGTTTCTCTGTCCTTCCATTTCCATGGGTGCCTCATTACTTGGCTAAAAAAGCAAAACGCCGTTAGTAGCCAAACTATCCAACAGTCTTTTTTTCCCCCTAATGAAGGCCCAGTGGTTTGGAGTATATGTGTTTTAAAATCTGAACACAGGGACTTCAAAAGGCCCCTGAACTTCATAACGGTAACGTTAACAGGGAAAATAAGACAAGTCAGGAAAAATGTGTGCTTCTGGGTCTCTCCCCTTAAAAGGACGATGGCCAAGCAGGTCCAATCCAGCCTCTCTTGCTGATGCCCTGGTGGTCTCCCTAGTTCTGTAAGCACAACTAGGATCAGGGAGGCCTGGCCCAACCACGGTGTCCTTGTGTGAGAGTCCCTGGGGCCTTTCCTTGCCTTCCTCTGCACTTCTCTAGACCTTGACTTTGGATTCCTCTTGAATTTGCTCCAGGTAGAGCATTTCAAGACCATGCTTGGCCAACCACCAGGCCATCTGCGTGAAGCTTTCCTGAAGTCTCTGGTTTCTGGGGTTGAAGACCTTGACAATAAAACTCAGCCAGACATCAACAGGGAATCGGGGCTTGTCCCACCTGTTCTGCAGGTTTCCTTGTTCCTTCCTACTGCCTGACCATATCGTGGTCTGGCTGCTTGCAAAGCTTGGCATTGTTAGGTGTGCAGAGTGGGGATAATGGTATTTACCAACCATACAGTATTTTGAAGATTAACAGGGATAATGGATGCTAAGCCCTTAGAAAAGTGCCTGGCACAGAGTAAATACTCAATAAATGGTTAGTATTACATTATTGGCATCGCATTAAAGCATTTTATCATTTTGCTGGTACATGCTTCAGAAATGCTAGTTTCCATAGTGCTTCCCAGGTTTCAATGCCAAGCCCTCTGTTGAGCCCATGGCAAAGATTATCTTCTTGCAACTTCCCAGCTTTCCCTATTTAGAGGTGAGAAAGTGAAGACTTTCTAGAAGTTATACAAAGTCATACTGTGGGTGTGGAGAGCCTGGATTTTCTCCATCAGATATTTGCCCAGTGCCAGCCATGGGTACGGCACACTTCTAGATTGGGGGCGGGGATACACTTTTGTAGTTTTGATTCTAAAATATCTTCATCTTTCCACCTCCTCCTTCGGGCTCCTGGGTGGAGACGGCAGAGAACATGAGTAACACCTGCCCTGGGAGGTGTGGAGGCTTAGGAGCTTCTGCTCCTGCCTGCCCCATGGTCACAGTAGCTGTTCTGCTATGAGTCCCTCTCCAGAGAGGGTCCCTCTTCAGTGAAGAAGGTGCTGGAGTAAATGGGGCGCAGACCACAACATGTGTGGGGCGGGTGTGGTGTGGCTGGCTGCTGTGCAGCTTCTGATCCTGGGGACACTTATAATCAAAACAGCAGACTCCTTGAGGTTATCGTCTCTGACTTGGCTTCCATCATGTCTTTCTGCTTCCTTTGGATTGGAAAGTTTAAGCTCCTTGCTGGCAAGTGCACAGTGTCTGCTCAACCCCTTGCCCTGCAGCCCTAATGGGCACCATAATGCCAGGTCACCTGAAGTCTTTTTAAGAGCATTTCTATGTGCCAATCATGCTTGAGTACCATGAGATTGGCCAGGGGGACTGTGGTTGATGAGTTGAGTCAGAGGCAAGAGCCAGACTGGGACAAGGTCATGTGAGTGTCCATCACAATGATTCACAATCACACGAGAGTGGTGACAGATCATCAAAAGATGGTGTCTTGTGGCATAGGAAGGCAGGACGTTAGGTCCCCACATCCAGCTGGGCTCTCCTTCCCACTCAGGGGTTACCAAGCTCATTTCTCAGTCTGTTTATAGGGACTGCGGAGCGCTTCTGTGACCAGGGTGTGCCAGGTCTCGTGTGAGTATGTGGGTGGGGAGGAGCTCAGAGAGGCTTCACCAGGGACTGGGATGAAGGAGGTCCTGTCCCCATTGCCTTCTCTTCAATGACTTCTTTCCAAGGACTTCTGTGACAGTCTCTCCCCACTCCCCAACTTACGGCTCCCTCCCTGGGGCCTCCTCCCTTCTAGGCTCAAGGTGAGTCTGGTTCCACCATCAGGCCTCCCAGGGCCTGGGTCCTGAGAACTCCTAGAGGAGAATGGGGTCTCCATCCCATGGCTGCACCCACAGTGCTCAGCCCCGCAGTGCGCCCCAACATCGGGAAGACACAGAGGCCCTTGAGAGAAGCTCTAAAGATGTGATTCAAAGAGCTGGAGAAAGGGCCAGACTCTAAGGCAAGAGAATGTCCCGAAGTTGTGGGGTCACTTTGTCGAAGAGTCCCAGGGCCATCTGAGAGGATCAAGGGGCAGTGTTGGTAAACGTGTTCCTCCTGTCCCTTCTTTCTCTCTTCCGTGCACCTTCCGTGTGTGGAACACAGAGCCTCCTCTCGGTGTTTGTTCCCACCCCAGCCTGTCCACCCCTTCAGCCCCAGCACCACGCGCCCCTGCGATCCGACTCTAGCCCAAGGCGTGCCCTCCCCCTCCCCTGTTCTTCTCCTCTGGGATTTCCTCTCACTCTTCCGATTCCCTCTCCACCTCTGCCTCTGCCCACCAGCCTGCCTGTCCACATGTGACCGACACTCACGCAGGTGCCTGTGCCACTCAGGCAGAGCTCTCACACCTGCGACATCGGAAGCCCTTCAGGCTAAAGTGGGTCGTCAGCTCCCGGGGTGCATGATGCCTGTTTAAGAACATAGTTCTGCCTAGGGACAGGGGATGGCTCAGTCACACCCATCAACACCTAGGGCTGAGCAGCGTGGGGAGGACACATGAGAAGGATGAGTCACAGAACCCTTCTAAGAAAAGCCTCCGCTCATGGCGCCTCTGGGTGAGTTCATGACACAGACACACTTGTTGGTGCTTCTTATGTGAAGTGATATGAGCGAAATGGAAATAGGGATTCACACACACAGAATCAAAGAGAGTTGGCACCACTGTATACAGTCATCTCTGGGTTATCCACAGGACGTTGGTTCCAGAGCCCCCTGCAGACACCAAAACACTCAGACACTCAAGTCCTTTGTACAAAATGGCATGGTATTTGCATATAAGCAACACATATTCTCCTGTAAACTTTAAATAATCTATATGTTGGTTATAATGCCTAATGAAATTTATATGCTATATAAATAGTTATACTGTATTGTTTGGGAATAATGGCAGGAAAAAGTTTATATATTTTCAATACAAATATGATTTTTTTCTGAATATTTTTGATTCATGGTTGCTTGAACCCACAGATGCAGAACCCCCAGATACAAGGGCCAACTATAGATTCAGAACAAGTACTAATAACGACATAGAGAGTTTCTTGAACAGGTCAGTGATTTTATTTCCAAGGCCTAAGAATTCTAATAAGGCCAAGCAAGAATCCATGAAGCATAGGGAGGTCACGGTGGAGCCAAGAAGTCACATGACCCTGGCTTTGGAAACCGCTGGGACACCTGGTCACCCCATCCCCACGTGGCTGCCTCCTACTGCCCTCAATCCTCAGGCCCAGGGGAGCAGGTGAGGTGACAGGGAATCCGCCCACCAGAAGAACACTTGGGAGGCACGCGCCTGGGTTTCTGTACTCTTGTTCCCACGCAGGGTAAGGATCTGGAGAGGAGGCGCCCAAGCTGACACTTGGCTCTGGGGCTTTACACACTTGGGTTTGCCCAGCAAGGGGGCTTTAGACTTGCTGCGTGCCACCTGTTGGTACCTACTGCTCAGGGGGCCGTGCTGGACAGATTAGGTATCAAAACCATTCCTCTCCAGAGTGTCCATAAAAACTCCCTTTCTTTGATGTGATCATTGTTCAAAGCGATGGTTTCAGGGCATAGGCGGAGTGCCTGCTTCTCGGCAGAGGCTAGGCAGGATCTGTTTCCCTGTCAACACCCATCCTAGGCGCTTTCTCTTTCTGGCGTATGTGACACCCACAGGGACTCTTCCATCCTTCCCTGCAGCCCTCTGGCTCCTTGCATTAATGGAGGCAGTGCAGGCCCTACCTCCGTCTTGGAAGTTTCCGTGGGTCGGTGACAGGGGACAAGGGAGCCATCTACCAGCGCTCCTCTGTTCTCTCCAGGCCTGGGGAGCTCTCTCTCTCCTCCTGGGGTAGCCAAGTCCTGTCAGTTTGCTGAGACGGGAAAAATGCTTATGATATCAGCAAGGGGTCTGGTGATGCATCTTAGCAGTTTGCTGGCGCCTGGGTGGCTCTTGGGGCCTGAGAATCAAAGAAGGGGCTTAGGCCACTCAGCTTAGCACCGTCTTTGCTGCTGATTTTGCCCGAGGGGAAGACAGAAGTTGAAAGGAGCTGTGTTGGTGGAATGTCGAGTGGAGGGATCCTCTCATGTTAAAGGGCTGGGAGAGGCTCTGGGCTCCGAGCAGCCAGGCTCTCCAGCAGAGCAGATCCAAGCAGGTAAACCCAAATGGAGATCTGGATGCAGAGGGATGAAGAAATGGGATGGTTTGAATTAGGGCAGGACGGGGGGGGGGGGGGGGGGGGGCAGGGAAAAGAGGCCTGGCAGGGGAAGGCCTCCCAGGAGGCCCCAGAGAGCAGACAACATTGTCAGAGTGCTCTGTGAGGTGAAGGCCATGCCTGATACAGATCCGATGTGGATTCCCAAGGTCATGGCTCCAAATCCAATGTCACTGCGTGCCTCGTGGCTGGCAACTGTGCTGTCTGGAGGGCTGAGCTCCTTCCTTCGGGGCTGGGCCTGGCTCCTCAGCAGAAGTGTGCTTGTCAACTCTCCTCAGCTGCGGCCTCATCTGCAGTTGTCAACTGAGATGGGCATGGTGCCCAGGGCAGACCCACATGTCCTTGAGCCAGGCAGGATGACCTCTCCCTGCGTTAGGTGCTCTGAGCCCGAGGTGCAGGCTCCTGAGGGCTTCCCTGGACCCCCTCCCACATGTGAGGGGCAGGGGCAGGAAAGAGCGGGACCCCGGCTCCTCTTCTGGGCTCCAAGGGACCCAGTGGCTGGGCTGGGGCTCAGACAGCGGCTCCTCTGGATGCCTGGCGACAGACCATGGAGCCACAGGCAGGAAGGAGGGGGGACAAGAGAGCCAGGGCCTGGGTATTGACAGCCACTTCTCTCGTTCCCATCCTCTCCACTCTCCTCCATGTCCATCTCCTTTCTGCTTTTATTTCAGACCTTAATAGTCAACCAAATAGTTTTTGCCTGTTTTTTTTTTTTTTTAAGAAAAGCTGACTCAAACAGAATAGTCAAAAATGGTGCCATGCGATGACCCCGTTTGTGGCTGTCATTCTCTTTTCTCGAGAGATGATGCTAAGGGGATTTACTTTGGGGACAGTCAGTACCCTGCTGTCCAGCCCATTCCCAAGCCTGCATCCCCTTTTACCACTCTCCTGACGGTGGCCATGTGTCTCCTCTGCGTTGTCACAGAAAACTTCTTGCCCCACCCCTTTTATGGTCTCTGCTCTCCATCGGGACGTGGTGAAGAAGTGTCACTGCAGAAACGGAAAGGGCCTTGGCCAGCAGGCCTGGTGGGAATTGTAGTTCCACTGCTCACAAAGGGGGGTGTGGATCAGCCTCCCTGGGCCCTAAGAACCACCTGCTCTGCAGGGACATGGCAAGGGCTCCATTCGGTTCAGGGTCAGGGCTATTGTTCAGGTCAGGGTCCTATGTCTGCCCTATTCTCGCTAAAGCCCTCTACTCCTGTCTCAGGGGGTCCCACGCACATTCTCCCTGGACACATGGCCTCTGCTGATGGGGACTAGTAATTAGTGGTGGTTTATTGTTTTCCCCTCATTATTTTTCCTTGTTTCTCCATCTTCTCTTCTGTCCCCTTTGTCCCACTCCAGCCATCCTTGAAGGCTCCACTCCTCACTACTCCATCCAACATCCTCTCTCCCCGACTGGAGCCCTCCACCCAACATCCTCCTTCAGGCCCCAAGTCATGTCCTCCTGCGTCAGCCCTGCCGTGTGGCTGCCCTGAATCTCCTTCTGTAGGGTGGCACTGCTCCATCTCCCTGTCACACCTGAAGCAGTCAGTGTGGTGGTGCTGGAGGAGCGCTTCTTGGATCACGGAGGCCACCCACCTATCTTCTCGGTGGTCTCTGGTCCCAGGCAGCGGAGTCTGGACTGCACAGGGGACCCAGTGCCGCCCACCGTTACATCTCCTTTCCTTAAAGGTCGTACACACGGAGTCCCACACTTAGTGAGGGTTTAAGTTCCAGGTAATTTTAGATATCTCTTTCTTGATTTACTTAAAGTTCTGACCATCATATACCTCATCGGGACTTCTCAATTATTCTTCCATTAATTTTTCCAACGTGAATTTTAAATGACCCCTTACTATAGTTCCTTTGCTGGAACATGAGCCATATCATTCTTTCCAGATAGTTATCCTCGATTTCCTGGAAAGCTCCTACCTTTGAGATTGACCAGAGACAGAAATAGAAATACTTCTTGTTTAATTTTTTTTTTAAGGTAGGAAAACCTTAAAAGGTAGGAGACTTAGAAGGCACAAGGTCTATGAGGGTCTAGGAAGTAGACAGGAACTTTTAAGGTCCAGGAAGTACAAATAAAAAGAGCTAAGGGCCTCTCCTCCAGATACTGCACGACACCTGAGGTTAAGGGGTCACTTGCCACCCTCTCTGGGGTCATGGCTGGGTCACAGGTTGTTTTCCACTTTCTCTCCATGTGGAGTCCTCTGTAACCACAGTCGCATTGAGACAGGTTCATAATGTCTCACTCATCTCACTGTTTCTCTGCAGGTGAAAGATAGCGAGACACCAGGGGGCCGTGAAGGCAAAGGGGTCCTGCCTCTCGTGCTTACTGTCATACAAGGGGAGAAGCCAGGGCCACCCAGCTTTCCTCTTTGTGACGTGCTTTGCCAGCATATTTTTTTAAGATTTTCAAAAGAATTGAGAGTTACGCTCTTTCTCTGGGGATGTGGGTTTCTATCTAGGGGAGTTGGCAGAGGAAATATTTCTTGGCCGATGCCTGTGCTTTCTGAATCTCCTTCTCCTCTGAGGCCTGGGTATCAGGAAACCTGGATTTGGGCTCCCCTGGTACCCTGTGTCTCATATAAATAGCGCTCCTTTCCTTTCCTCGTTTCCCTACCAATCAGCCAGACCCCCAGGATCACGGATCCATAAAGTATAAGGCATTCTAGAAATTTATCTGTGCAACCCTGTATTTTACAGACTAGGAAACCAAATCCCCAAGGTGGGGGATGGTTTCCTCCAAGACAGAATTAAGGCTAGAATCCATTCCAACTCCCCTCCCTGTCTCCCTCTCCACCAAGGAAGAGCCGTTGGAGAAAACAGAGGGCAACCAAGCCTGGACACACTTGCAGGACCCCTTCCCCATGTACTCAAGGGACCAGCGTTCCCCAGAGTTTTCTTTACTGAGTCACCACAGAGCACTCTTGGCTGACTGCTGCTGCAGCTGAATGAGCCAGACGTAGACTTTTAGTTTGTTTCCCCAATTTTCAAATTTGGTGGGAAGTCATTGTCCTACCAGAAACACCCAAATCCAGCTCTTGGGAGCACCAGTAGGATTAAGATTAGGATCTTTATGTCTCCGGAAAAGCTCCTGTGTTAGTTAGGCCATGCAGGGATGCTCCAGGTAACACGGCTAGGTTAGGAAAGCTCTGACCTCCTCAGTGGCTTCATCTGAATGTTGAATTAGTAATTTCAGTAGGTACTGGATAGGGACATGGCTGAAGGAAGTGGTTCACTGGGAGTGTGGGCTTGTCCTTCTGTCTGTCTCTGCCTCTCTCTCTCTCTCTCCACACCCCCTTCCCTTCTTGCCATAAGCTGAGCAGCTTCCTCTGTCACACCCTTCTGCCGTGATGATCTGCCCCACCTCAGGCCGTGAGCCATGGAGCCTGCTGACCGTGGACTGAACTTCTGAAACCCTGAGCCCCAAATAAACTTTTCCTCCTTGAAGTTGTTCTTGTCAGTCACTTTGGTCACAGAAATGAAAAGCTGACTTACAGAGGTAGGAAGGGTACTCATGAGCACGTAAGTCTGTTTCAATAGGCTTTTGGTAACATCTTCCCCAGAGAGGATCCATCCATTGGGACAGACAGCAAGGCTCATGGCTTACCTTGAGCTCCTCCGTACCAGGACCTTATATCGTTCAATGATGACATAAGGCAGATACTTTTATCTTCAGTTTACAAATGAAGTGTATGAAGATGAAGCACTGTGATAATTATAATAATATTCCTAACTTCACAGACTATTCAGTGTCCGCCCTGGAGTCAATCTGAGTTGGATTCCCAGAGCCCACTAGTGGATCCACTGCATGAAACTTTGAAGATGGGGAGGAAAAGGACCATCATTCCCCACATCCCCTGAGCAAGGTTGCAGAATGGGGATGTTGGGTAATGAGTAAAATCTCTGCTGGTTTGGAGCTGTCTCACTCGTGTCTGCTCTAGGCAGGAGGGTGGGAGAAGGGCCGACCCTCCGTGGGCCCTTTTAAGTCTGGTGAATTGTAGACAACTTTATAGAGACAGAAAGATCCCCGTCAAGCTGTTTGCCTCCCCCGGAGGCCAGTGGTGGCCCGGGCTGGGACGCTTCCAGGCAGCTCGGCTTCTTAATGGCTATGAGCTGGCATTAGACCACTGCCCATCAGAGAGGACAGGACTCTGAAGCTTTGTACTCTGGCAAGCGAGCCCTGATCTCACCAGCTGCCAGGCCTTTGTGGAACAAAGAAAGGCAGCGCATTGCTTTCTTTTTAGCCCATTCTTTGAGAGCTGAGTCCCTATCAGAATATCCTATCATTAGCTCCACATGACAAGGTCTGAACATAAATATGTCACAACCAAAATGTCAGTGGTTTCCTCCCACCACGGCTGCCCATCCTTCCCTCTCCTTCCCTCCCCTGGTCCCCAGGCCTCTCACAGATGGGTCTGATTCCAGGGGGCAGCATCTGAGCCATCCCCCTGCCAAGGGAGATATTGTAGCCGAGAGCAAGAATGTTCTTTCCCACCAGAATGCTGGTCCCCGCGGTGATGAAGTCGATGGGCTCAGGCTGTTGCCCCTCCTGGTGCTCTGCCAGAGCAAGGTGGCCCACCAGCTGCAGCCTGGGCAGTGGCCAGGAAGGGAATTCGCCACATGTTCCTGGCCGGGTCCAGGTCATACCTGGCTGACGTCAACCTGAGTTTCTTCAACTTTTATCTCATTGGGATCCTTCAGCTCCTCCGTGAAGTATTCCAAATGGACGTTAATAGTTGAAATTTTAAAAGAGATGGTAGCAGTGTGGTTGTTTCTTTAAAAACTAAACATGTAATTACCATATAATCCAATCATTCTATTCCTAGATAATCTCCAAAATAATTGAAAACAAGATCTCAAGTAAATACTTGTCCATCCATATTTATAGCAGTTTAATTCAAAATAACTAAAAGGTGGAAGCAAGCTAAGTGTCCATTGAAGGATGACTGGGTAAACAAAATGTGGTATGTCCATACAATGGCACATTAGTCAGTCTTAAAAAGGGAAGAAATTCTGGCATGTGCTATAACATGATGAGCCTTGAAGATATTATACCAAGTGAAACAAGCCAGTCACAAAAGGACAAATACCATAGGATTCCACTTATTTATTACCCCAAATTTTCATTCTGTGGCCTTGCTGAGGGGATGTGGAAAATGATGGTCCTTTTCCTCACCATCCTCATAGTTTGGTGCAGTGGTTAAGCTAATGGGTTTAATTATATCTGCCTCATATCATCATCTATTATTAGCTTGTTGTCTCTGTGACCAAAATTCCTGACAAGAACAATTTAGAGAAGGAAAAGTTAGCTTTGGCTCATGGTTCCCGAGATTGAGTTCATGGCTGGGCAATTCCATTGCTCTGGGCCCAAGGTGAGGCAGACCATCATGGCAGAAGGGCGTGGTGGGAGGAAGCCATGCTGCTAAGGCAGCTGAGAAGCAGAGAGAGAAAGGGGACTGCAGAGAAGAAGCCCCCTCCCAGGGCACACCCCCCGTGACCCACCTCCTCCAGCCACGTCCCACCTGCCTACAGTCACCACCCAGTTAGTCCATCCAACTGGGACGGATTAGCTTACAGCTCCCACAATCCAATCAACTCTGGTCTGAATGTCCTGTAGGATGCAGGAGTTGGATTTTCTGGGGGGGGGGGGTGTCTCATATCCAAATCCTAACACATCTCCTAAGGGTGGTCAAATTCACAGTCGGAGAGTAGAAGGGTGGTTGCCTTCTACTTCCTGTTGAATGGGCATAGACTTTCAGCCTGGGAACATGAAAAGGTCCTGGAGACGGTGGTGGTAGTTGTCACTCCACAGTGTGAAATGTACTTAATGACACTGACCTGTCCACTTGGCTAAAATGGTAAATTATATGTCATGTATATTTTACTATAAAAAAGATAGCATAAATGGACATGTTTCAGCAATTGCAAAGTCCACATAAAAATATCAGTTTTCTGCTCATCATTATTATTGTAATGATACAGCCACTTGTGACTTGGAAATGCTGAGGTGTCTTTCCTAAGGTCATAGATCATGCGTGGTCTTTGGGATTCATGCCCGGGGCTTTCTTCAGTGTCCCAGAGGTGGCATATATATGGCACATGGTACTTTGGCTTTCTTCTGACCCTTTGGCAGAATCACGTATTTGGTCGAATCACTTTCTACTCAGTGCAAATGCAGCATCTGAATCATTCTCAACACCACACCCCAGGCTGTCACCACCCATCAGGCAGATGGCTTCCCATCTCTGCCCTTCTAGCACCTGCATCAGTGTTTCTTAGTGCAGATGCCCCTGATTCCTCTCAATTTCCTTGGGAAGTTGGGTGAGATTGGTATAGAGAGGGTGTGGCCCTCCCTGGAGATGGATGGGGCTGGTTACACTGATTCCATCCCAGAAATGAGGTGAGCACTTGTGTCCTGGTCTTACCCACCTGTGGCTGCCCTGAGCCACCTTTTGAGTTTGGTGCAGCAGCCCTACTCATGGACGGCATCCTTCCCTGTAGGTGGCTCTCCAGCAAACTCCTTCAAGGTAGACCTGAGCATTGTAGCCTGTGCATCTCCTCCCTCCAGCCCTGGCCTGACTTCACCATGCTACCGAGGCTTCCAAGTCATCTAATGCCTTAAGTGGGGACCAGGAAGGAACAGGTTCCATGATTGAGAGAGGGCCCTGGGTGACTCTCGTGGCCTTGTAAGCCCCACTTGTTACACACTGCTGGTTTTGATTTGTGCATGGCCTGAGCTCAATAGCTGTTCATATCTCTCTTCAAATCCAGTTGAGTTATTGACACCAGCGAAGGGAAAAGGGGAACAAGATTGGTGTCAATTTCTCTTCTTCTTTTTCTTTTTTTAAATGTTCTTCTTTTCTTTGAAAGATCAAAAGAGGGCCAAATAGAACTCTCTTTTTTTTCCCCCTTCGCACACTCTGCCCACCCCCCATCATAATAGAACACAGGAGGGAAAATTCCAGCAATTGAAATTGTTCTCAGACATCTTTTTATTTCCTTTCAGTGGCTTTGATTGGGGTCCCCTGGCTTTAATCAAAGTGTTCAAGGAGGCACAGAAATGATTCAGTTAAACAAATCCCTGGCGTCCTTCCTGCTCCAACCCGTCCTTCTTCCTCCTCAGTGGCCGTATTTTTTTATTATTGTATTTTATTAATGTGGGTGGGAGAAAATATCTTTCCAACAAAGGAGAAAGTGATGACGGGAGAGAAATTTTATTTTCTGAGCTAATAACTGGATGCTGGCTCAGCCACTCTGCAGCTGACGGACGGCTCTCCAAACCCAATTGTCCCCACTCTCCTTCCCCCTCTACTAAATTCCATCCATCACGCTAGTCATGATAAATAAAAGGCCCAATAAACTAATCAATCCATCCATCACTTCTGTGAGCCCCTGTGGTACCTGCCGTGGCAACACAGGTGGATCCCTGGGCTCAAAGTGGCGAGTGCTCACCCCAGGCATGGTGGGCCCCTGGTGGCCACTGGAGCAGGCACTGCGAGCGGTCCCCATGGCTGTCATCTCTGCCTTAGGCATCTCTCTCCCAGCTCTTCTCAGTTTTTCATGAAGGTACACCATGACTTTGTATCTAGAGTGTCGCAGCAATCACCCCTGGGCCTCACTGTGGCTGAGTCCTTGGGAAAGGGGATGACATGGAGGACCGCTGTGAATGTCAGCATCTTGAAACAGAAGGGCAGGCATCTGGCCATGGACAATAGGTTTTACTCATTTCTTTGTTCCATTTGACATCCAGTCCGCAAATGTTTATTCAGACAGGGCCGTTAGGACTAGGGCCGGCCACCAGGGATGCGAGTGCATAGGGCACATGTGGCCCTGTCCTCAAGCTGAGTACATCTGGTAGACCAACCTGGGGATAGGGATGGGAGTGGGGTGAGACAAGGATAGATGTGCTGGCCTGCGTTGCTACAGCCGGCCCCCCTTAGAGGGTAGCACTCACTCTGCCTCTCCACAAGCAAGTCTCTGCGTCATCCTTTGATGGACAGAGACTGGCCACAACAACTCTGTAGAGGGTTTGGGACCTCTTCTTCCAAGTCCATCCATTATTAATTTTTTCTTTTCTTTCGACTGAGGGCAGTGGCACTCATCATTCAGCTCCCAGGCCACTGCCAGGCTTGTCGTGAATTTTCCATATGCCTGCTGCAGAAGGGACCCATTGGGGTCTTTATTTTTTGGTAGCCCCGTACCCTTGCAGAGTAAATGCACAGCTTCTGTGTGTACCTTCAGGTGAGCACCACCTTTGTCTTGGTGGGCTGAGGAAGGAAGGATGGCTGGGACCGGGATGTGCGGGGATACGATACGTGATGGCACATCTGGGCATATTCTTTCAAGCTTTCTTGGAATTCGTCAGCAAGTCCTGAGAGACAGTGGGCATGTGCGTGGGTGAGGGACCAGCCTCACTGGAGGTCCTGACCTTGCAGTCTCACCCATCCCCTGAGACCACAGTTCTCCATGTTGTCCTGATGAAAGGCATTGAGCTAGGAAGTGGAAATGCCCACGCTTCCCGGCTCTGCAGCCACGGTCCTGAGAGCTGTGCCATTTGATTGGATGAGAGAAGGGATGTTGTCTTTCACATCAGGTCTCTAAAGGGAATATATTTGTTAAACATTATAATTACCCTTCAGCAGATGAACTCCATGGCAAATGAGAACTCAATAGCAATTGAGAACTATCTGCAATGGAAACCACACCGAGGCCCATTACTGTCTCTCAAATGATGCATTCATTTAGATAAGGCAGGCAATTATACATCTTGATTAGGTCACTGCTCCCGGGGGGATAGGTATTTTTCAGGATTGTCCCCCCCCATTACAAATAAGTCCTTAGAACTGCAGTACGTGGCCCTGTCTCCCCCCCACACACACCCATCCTCTCTCTCTACTCTAGATAATGAGATAAGTATACAGATGCACAGACAGACGTGCACATCAAATACCTAAGCAGGCATAACCCACTTCTGTCTCTGTCTTCCTCTCAGGGACTCTGAAATGTTTGAGGATGGAAGACATCAGAAATAATAATAATAAAATTCTTAGGTATCAATTTTCCTTTGTTTTACCAAACGTCTTGGTTCACTGTTTCTTCTGATCACCTCCACAATCAAATGCATCAGATAGAACAGGTATTAGAAACCTTCATTATTTTCCTTCTGAAATGGACTTAAAAAAAAAAACAAAAAACAGGCATCCTTCCATGGCCAAAGCCAATGTCTCGGCTTGGCACCAGAATCACGAGGCACTCACAGCTTTGTAGGTTCAAACAGCAATTCTTTATTCCAGCTCTCACACCACCTCCACACAGGTCCAGGGGCAAACGCGTTCTGCAGTCTGCCCGCACAATTCACCTACCCCACGAGGCTCTCTCCAAAATCCCATTTTAATCTCACGAGAACTCAACGGGAACAAGCAGCAGGAACACCCTAATCCCAGCAATAATCTTCAACCGCCAACTTCCCTAAAACCCATTATCTTAAACTGGCAACGCCTTAAACTCAAGGAGCCGGTTACTTCCTCAAACCTGATCAGCTCTAAACCCGGATCTGCCTAGGTCCTTGAGCAAGGTCACCTCATTAAAGCATGCATGCAATGTCCCATCAAATGTCCTCTAAGCAGCATGGGGTACGCTTGGCAAGGAAATTTCGATGCGTCATTCCTACTTGGTAATGGCCCTCAGCATCTCCCCCCTTCTGATTAATTAAACAACAAGCAATGCGGCTTAGGACCGTGCCTGGTAGGTTGTCCAATTCAACATATGGTTCTTACCCGTCATCGGATGAACTGACCTCTAGGCGTCAGTCCCCTGTCTTAGGTTGAATCCACTGCAATCAGATCAACCCGTCGCTGACTACCGGTCCAGCATTCAGCCATGCTTGTGGATAGGCCTAAGCACCAGTGGGGGGGTGAGGTTCTTGCCTCACCTCTGTTGGCCCCCAAATTTAACCTTGGTGCCAGTGGGGGGGTGAGGTTCTTGCCTCACCTCTGTTGGCCCCCAAATTTTAGACCATCACTAGTAGAAGGGAGGAAGATACAGAAATGCCACGACACCAAGCCAATTGACGGCTCCTTTGGAAAAATTGCATCACTGGTGACACCATCAGCAAAGATGCCAGCATTACCACAATTAACATGGGGTGCGCTGGCAAGGAAATTGCATCACTGGTGACACCATCAGCAAAAATATGCCAGCAGTACCACAATTCACTGCACCAGACGATAGTTCACAATGCATGCAACTGATAAATAGTCCAGGCAAGTTCTGCAGGCAGTTCAAATCGGAGGAGTCTATCAATATGTCCATTTCCTCCCAAAGTAAATCAAGTCCTTGATTGAGCATTACTTGTTGAGTTATATTCATTGATGCATCAGTTTATACAGTTTCCTGTGGTAGCTATCATAGAAGCTGTAGTTTGGTTTTCTTAGTCTTCACCGGCACTGGGATGGAGATGGGAATTCTGGTAATGATGTTAAAGAGACATTATCCTGAACAGAATTATTAAATATAATGAAAAGGAAAAGTGAAAGTAAACAAACAGATCTGTTAATCACCTTTAAAAACAATAGTAAGCAAACAGATCTATTAACCACCTTTGAAAACAATCATTAACAGCTGTTTACCTAATTAGATTAAACCACTTAAATCACGTGAATAAAAAAAAAAAAAAAGAAAATTCGGATCCATTTTTTCATGAGCGCTCCTCATATGGACATACACACATACTGACATGCAACACAAAACAGTGCAGACATAACATACAACACATAAGACAATAATAACGGCCTTGTAGCTTTACCTAGGTAAAATAGCTTTACCTAGGTAAAATCTCCATTGCAATGTTTAAAAACTCCAGTCAAAAAATAAAACACAGTCAAAAAACAAAACTGATCAGAAAAACATTAACCTAGGTTTGTATGAGCTCAAAAAATAAAATAGAACTTTATGATGTGGGAAAAATGCAATAATAAAATAGATATTGAAAAAAGGCACCGTGGTTAATCACTGTCGCAGATGTAAGAATAGCCAAGCTGGAGCTCTGGATTTCAGCTGTTATGGATTTCAGTCAAATCATCTTCTTTTTCTGTAGAAATTGTTTTGGTTAACCTCTCTGGAATCCAAATCGGCTGCTGTTCTCCCTGTGGGAACACACAAACGGAACCCCGACTCCAGACAATAACTGGGTCGGGACCTTTCCATTGTCCTGTTAGAATATCTTTCCAAAGTACCTTAGGCTTATGTACATTTTTCGGATACATATGTCTTTCCGCAGCACTAAGTCATGATGAATCCAAATTTAGAAAGTTTAGAGTAAAAAAAGGGTTATTTTAAGTTTATCTTTGGGGGATATATACCCCTTTAAGATCCTTTTAAATTTAAGTCTTTCAAAAGCATTTTTCCTTAGTTTTTAAAATTACTTTAGTCCTTTTAATTTTTAGATGTGGTTTTAAACCATAGTTGTCTTAGCCTTTTGTATTTTCTATCTGAAATACCTTTACTTGACATTTTTAACCATTTTCTATCTTATTTCTATCTTCTACTTTTCTTCTAAGGTTTTTATATTTACCCTTAGTTGCTTTCTTGTCTCCTAGTTTTCTTTTGTTTCCTATTTTGTGGGTTTAAAATTCTTGTCTTTCTACATCTTTTTTATCTTCCTATATCTTTTTTATCTTTCTACATCTTCTCTCTTTTTTTACCTTCCTGTACTTCTGTTTTTGAAGTTTTCCACTTCAAATTTTTAATCTTCTTTATCTAAATCTTTTTTCTTATTATCTTCCCATTTTCATAGGTTATATTTTTTTCTCCGTCATGAAGGCATCTTAACCACCTTCAATTTGACCTTTTAAACCCTTTTGCAACTTATTTAGACATTTTACAACCTTTTACTTTACCTCACAAAGATTATTTCATCTCCCTCTTTTTAGTTTAATAAATATATTTTAATAGTTAATAGTTTGATGAGTAAAGCAATCTTTTATCCGCCATGAAGGTATCTCGACCACCTTCAATTTAACCTTTTAAAGCCTTTTAATTATCACCTATACTGTACTTTTAAATGTACTTTTTCACCACCTACCGCTTTATTCTTTTAAACGAGGCTTAGATTCTGTTTAAATCGCTTAATGTTAGTTTACATGGCTGCCCTTCAACCAAAGGCTTTTTTTTTTTTTTAGCTCCATTAAGAAGCTTTGTCTCAATCTGCCATGTACAAATACCTTTTTTTTCTTTCTTCTTTTCTCAAGCTTATAAAGTAAGTCTAGTTTCCTCAAAATCTTTTTAAATGGCATTTACAACTTTTTACTTTACCATACAGAGATTATCTCATCTAGAAACATTTATTTAACCTTTAACCTTTTATATTAAAATATATTTCCACATCTTGAACCTTTTTATATCCCTTTTTTAACCGTTAACGCTTTTTATAAAATCACATTCTGAAACAACCCTTATAAAATTACTCCACTTTAATAAGATGAAATACTTTTATGTTTTCTAAGGTACTATTATACTGTAATTGAAACCCAACTGAAACTTCTTATACTCTTTGTATATAAATTACACATGATAGAATCTTAACACTTAGTAACCTTGTTTCAGCAAAGACACAGACCAAAGCAATATTAAACCTTTTTCCATTCACCAATTTATGAAAACACACATAATGTTTAAATATATTACCTTATGGAACTTAATAAGTAAAGAGTACTTGATTTCATATTTAGTGGTTGATATTTTAACACTGTAGCTTTTCAAATTAATCAGATGTCTCTAAAAACCAAGATCTTAGACAAGTATAGTAAACAGAACTAGCCATCTCTTTCTTGTTGAAGATAAATCCTTCTACAGGATACCATGATGGTCCCATTGATATACTTAATAACCCGTCTTTAAAAAGCCATGGGCTACATTTTTGTATTGTATCAACATATGCCCTAGCTGTTCTTGGTCTTACTCGGGTGCCTCCTTCCTCTAACAATTTCTCTTCCTCAGAGGCGAACAAATTCAAACCTTGAGTCAACCATTTTCCCCAGTTTGCCTGAGAAAGTTCTAGGAACAGGCAACTTGAAATAAAAACAAAATAAATCAAAACAAGAACGCGTTGTTTTTTGAAATGGTCACCCATTTTTTTTTTTTGCTCTCCTTCAGGATCGAGCAAATTCACTTACCCCCAAGCTTCAGACATCCCAAGTACGGGCCACCAAATGGCCAAAGCCAATGTCTCGGCTTGGCACCAGAATCACGAGGCACTCACAGCTTTGTAGGTTCAAACAGCAATTCTTTATTCCAGCTCTCACACCACCTCCACACAGGTCCAGGGGCAAACGCGTTCTGCAGTCTGCCCGCACAATTCACCTACCCCACGAGGCTCTCTCCAAATCCCATTTTTAATCTCACGAGAACTCAACGGGAACAAGCAGCAGGAACACCCTAATCCCAGCAATAATCTTCAACCGCCAACTTCCCTAAAACCCATTATCTTAAACTGGCAACGCCTTAAACTCAAGGAGCCGGTTACTTCCTCAAACCTGATCAGCTCTAAACCCGGATCTGCCTAGGTCCTTGAGCAAGGTCACCTCATTAAAGCATGCATGCAATGTCCCATCAAATGTCCTCTAAGCAGCATGGGGTACGCTTGGCAAGGAAATTTCGATGCGTCATTCCTACTTGGTAATGGCCCTCAGCACTTCCAGATCTAAACATGAGTCTGTCTCTTTTACTCTTTTACAGATGAGAAAACTGAGTCTGGGGTGGGGGTTGGGGCTGATACCTTCAGGGCCCAGGTGGCTAGTTAAGCAGCGAGCTGGGCCTAGACCCCACATCTTTCAAATTGGGTGTTTGTTCTAAGCCCTTCAGTGGATACTTTCCGTGTTCATAGTAAAAATTAAATGCTCCTTAGGTGGCCCACAAGATCCTGATGGCTTTCCCTGCTCCCCCCACTCAAGTTCACTGCCGTGCCCTGTCCTGGGGGAAGCCCACCTGGCCATACTGATGAGACTGTGCCCCTCAACCAGGGGCCATATCTCCCTTCTTTTCTCCTCAGAACAGCCACAGTCATAATTAAATACTCACTTGTTAATGTTTTTTCCCAAAAGTTTGTTTTTCTCCCTTTATTCTTAGCACCTACCAGACTTCCTGTCATATAGTGGCACCAAATTAATATTTGTTGAATGAATGCATGCATTAAGAAATTAACTGTGAGTAAATAATGACCTGGAACCTCACAACTGCCCTACCCGAAGATCCTACATGGCTAATTACTTCCAGAAAATTTAATGAAACATAGTCATTTCCTCACTCAGGTTTCTTTCCCACCAACCAACGTGCTCCTCCAAATTATTTGGCCAATTGCTACTATATTTAGAGATCCTGCTGCTACATAGGTATACCAGGGATACTTTTTCTATTTTTTTGTTTTTGGTATTGATATTGGATATTAAACCCAGGGGAACTTCACCAATGAGCCACATCCCTAGCCCTTTTAATTTTTTTCTTTATTTTGAGACAGGGTCTCACTGAGTTACTTAGGACCTTACTAAGTTGCTGAGGCTGGCCTTGAACTTGCAATCTTACTACCTAAGCCTCCTGAGTCTCTGGGATTAGAGACGTGCACCACTGCACCCCACACTTTTTCTAGACATCTCGTTTTTCCCAAAGAATGTGCGTACATGGTTTCAGGATCACCTGTTAGTGGGGGAGGCTTCTCTTGGAGACATTGAACTTGAGCATCCCCCTCCCCAATTTCACATGAAAAACATGAATCACAGACACTCTCTACAGATGCCACACATCTGGGTTGAATTGAAAGTGGAGGAAAAAAGGGATTTATGTATTTCAAAATATCTGGGCAATTAAATTTCTCAGTTCCCTTCCAGATGGTAGATGCCCCATAGATGCAGCCACAGAAAGACTTTGTTTTGGACTCTAAAAAACAAGTTAGTGGTGGCAGTGGAATTGGAATCTTGTTCACAAATCCTCATCTCCACCGAGACCCACTGGCTGGGGAAAAATATATTATCGTCCTTTCCCGGGAATGGAGTGTTCTGCATCCCGCAGCCTCCTGCTTTCTGGTATGCATTTCCCTGTAATTCCTTTCTCTGACTTTGGCTTAACAAAATCCTTTAACTTGGGCTGCGCCCAGCACTGTTATGTATTTATTAGAGTTGCCTGCAGAGTTCTAAGACCACTGGGCGTACGTGCAAATCTATAAAAACACACAACGCAATTTCCAAACCCTGCAGTAAACTCCCCCTGAAGAGCCTGCTGTCATCGGGGAGGTTGGGCTGCAAAGAAAGTCCGTGGTAGAAGCAAAGAGAAGGCCGGCTGGCTTCCTGGAAATGGAATGAAGAGGGAGAGGTACAGCCCTTAATTCTTCTTGGGAAGAGTTCTGAGGTTTCCCCCCACCCTCAGCACCTGCCCCGCATGCCTGAGATGGATTAGGGGAGCTCTGTCTGATCCTGTCTTCATGGCAACCCAGTAGAGTGACACACACCAAAGTGCAGGGATTTTGCTCTGTGGGTCGCCTGAGATTCCAAACTGGAGGTGAATTTAGGGCTGAGCCACAGCACAACCCCAAGAGGCACTATTTACAAAGACTCTATGAATTGGTCCTTCCATTTGGCTGGGATCCTGGACAAGAGTGATTTTCCATGATACTCCTGACCACGAAAGAGGTTGAAAGAAAATTTTGGAGGTGAGAAGGATGGGAATAAAAGAGAACTCTCAGGGAGAGTGCAGGCCACAGAGCTTGGCATTCAGTGTACTATAGATGGATCACAGGTATGTGCACAGCCCTCAACTGCGCAGGTCTGGCTCACCAGAGCCGCCTCTGTTCACCCCACGGGCTCCACTAAGATGGCCATTTTCCTATGGCTACCATGCAATAGATTGAGAAACTCTTGGGTTTTTAGATGGAAGTGTCTCTGTGATGGGCTCTTGTTTGTGGAAGAAACTTCTGGCTGACCCACATTCTTTACCTGACATCCACCTGTTCAGTTGGATGCCACATTGTTCCCAAGTAACACCTGCTATCTCTACTGTGAACCCCTTGGGAATCAGTGGTCCCCTTCTGCAGGAGTCCCCTCCCCCCAGGCACTGTGCCCCTGTCTTCCTCATTCTCCAAGGTGAATCCCTCATGGGACATTTTTCTTCCCTAAAACATATTTTTGCCTCAAAGAAGGAAGATCACTTCCCATCATTCTTACGAGAGCCCACACAGAGAGAAAGAGTTCTTGTTTAATTCTGCCTCCAGAATTGGTCCTCTATCAGACCTTTAAAAGTTCCTTTGGCTTTCCCCTGGACTTTTCAGAACTTGTTTAGGACATGGAAGCCTTATTTCTGGGCCAGCATGATGAGCCACCTGCGTCCTCATTCCAGGGTGATCACTTCTGCAAAATTCCTACCCTGGTCTTCTGTCACGGCCAACATCAGTGACCTTAGGTCTGTCCTTCAGAAATGACCATGGCTCCCGAAGAGAGGAGCAAGATTCTCCATATGCTGTGGTTTGGATGTGAGGTGTCCCCCAACAGCTCACACATGAGCTAATTCAAGAAGGTTTAGAGAAGAAATGATTGGGTTATGAAAGCCTTAGCCCAATCAATGAATCAATCACCCAATGGGATTAATTGAGTGGCCACTGAAGGCAGTAGGGTGTGGCTGCAGGAGGTGGGTAATTGGGGGTGTAGCTTTGGGATATATATTTGTATCTGGCAAGTGGAGTCTCTCTGCTTCCTGATGACCTGTAAGCCGCTCCCTTCCACCACATCTTCCGCCATGATGTTCAGCCTCACCTTGAGCCCCAGGAATGGAACCAGCTGTCTGTGGACCAAGATCTCTGAAACCTTGAGCCCCCAAATAAACTTTTCCTCCTCTACGCTTGTTCTGGTAGGGTCCTTTAGTCACCACAGTGAAAAAGCGGACTAAAACACCATGCAAGGGTGTGCCCTTGTAGGAGCTGTTTTTTCTGAGTAGGACTGAGAATGTGGGGATATTCAAAACATGCACCCTTCAATTTTTGTTTCCTAACAACAGTGCTGACCGAATGCAGGAAGTTCATCTTTAATATCACTGTTTATAAGCTGCTTGGCGATGTTTACCGTGGTTATAATTGGTATCATTAAGCTGAGGTGACATTATTAATGCCGCTGATTAAATTGCTATAAACCCAACTTCACCATTTATACAAACAGCCGTGTCTGAGCTCCTGGCTCTCCATAGTTGAGCACCAGGGTAGAAGGACAGGGAGGCACAGTGGGAAGGAAAATGGAACCCTGATTCTTCAACAATGTGTCAGAGCTTCTAAGAAAGTCTGGCTGGAAATATCTCCACTCACTCTTAGTAAAGGGCTTTTGCTTTCTCAAGTGGTTCTTTGAAAACCGACATCTCAATTCCATTAGTGCATGTTCCAAAGGAGCATCAAGAGCTCTACCTGTGTTTGCCTACCACGGAGGCCGTCTCCCTGGCCCCTCAACCAACATTTACTGTCTGCTGCTGACAGGGCCATTCTCTGGCCCTCTCCTACTTTACCAACCTGCTACTCTAGCAATTAACAAGATGGTGTCTTCCTACCTACTCTTCCATTCCACAAAGTGATCATCCCTTTGCTGTGGTTTGACTGTCTCTGCCAAAACTTGTGCTGAAATTTAATTGCCACTGTAACCACATGAAGACCTGAGACCTTTGAGAAGGGATTAAATCATGGAGGCCCTGACTTCTTAAATGGGTTCATGTCATCATTAGAGAGTGGGCTAGTTCTTGTGTGAGTGACTTTGTTGAACTCCCCAGCCCTTCATATGGTGAGAAATCTTTTTCTTTATACATTACCCAGTCTCTGGTACTCTGTTATAGCAGCAGAAAACGGACTGAGACCATGCCTCCTTCTGGAAACGCAATTCACCTCTGGCCTCAGGGGATCTCCACTCCTCTCACCCTGTCACCTTCCCTCCCTTCCTAGGTATAGCCATGGGTGTTTACATGCCTGTTTGTGATTGCCTGGGTAGAAACCACAGAAGAGCAGGGGGTTCTCTTACTTGTGTGTGGCCCCGGGCACTAGGAAAGAGCTAGTCATGCAGTCACGGCTAGACTCACACTAAGCAAATGAGCGAGAGCGTCTGCCCAGCACCTGAGGGTCTCATGGGTCCTGGTGTTTGATGGAAGTAGGGATGGCAATGGGTGTGTTTCTAGCTCACAGCCAGTGGGGCTCGCCCCTTCAGCTGATGAAATCTGACGTCAGCTGTCTTGGAGATGTATCTGTGGATGTCTCCGTTACAAGAACAGAGACCAACCAGGTCATCCTAATCACCAGTGGAATTTACAGGAAGAACATCAGTGCTCTCAGAATAGATGGGTAGTTGGCGGGGCAGACTGGGACCGAGAACAGGAATAGGAGCCCTCGGGCGGCCAGGAGTGTGACAAGCCTTGTTCTAGCAGGAAGTGCCTCCCTGCTGGGAGCACCGCTGTCCTGGGTGTCTAACATCCTTCCCTGGCATCACCTGCTGGACAGCAGAAGTCTCAGAAGCAAGACCTCGTGGAGCAGGACAGGCCCTGATTGCAGAGGCAGGAAGGGGAGAGCCTGGCTCTTTTGCTGACAGGGTGGGGACACTTGGTCCTGCTGCCACTGAGACCTCCCATGACAGAGGGTTCCCAAAGGAGAGACTGCTCAGACGCTAAACCAAACCCAAACCCAGTCCAGCAGAGGGGGCGGTGCCTTTGCCGGATCTTGTTGCAATCATGTTTGCAGGACTCCTTCACCCCAGAACCACACGGGTGCTGAAAAGGGCCTCGGGTACCTCGGGCTGTCAGCAAGTCACCTCCCAGAGGGCCTCTGCAGAACTGAGGGACACTCATCTAATTCCCTGCCTTTGCTACAACTGTATATGCTGGTTGCTAAGCAGAGGGAGGAGCTAGGACATCCTCCTTTTTGAAGAAAAAGAATCTCTCTCCAAGAGCTTTCCTCGCCCGGATTAATAACCACCATCTGCAGAGGACAAACACACACGTGTACAGACGTCCACGAGACCATTTGCCAGGCCACAGCCTGCCCCTTCCAGGAAGCTCCACCTGCCAGTGTTAAACTGTGCTGGGGAGGATGATGATGCTTTATGACAAAAAGTTATTTTTATTGAAGGTTCCAGCCTACCACCCTCTGCCGCAGGGATGTTCTATTCCCGATGGGAAAAGAGCTACAGTGGAATAGCAGTAGACTTGTGAACATCAGCGCTTCGACTCTAGATAACTGAGCCCTAAAAAGATTTTTAAAGCTCAGTGGGTTTCTAATAAAATCTACTAGGTAAGTTGTGAGTACCCCGAGTTCACCGTGATGCAATCTGTGTTTGTGGATTTGCACTCATTACTGATTGATTCCCTTAATATGCACAGGTTCGGTGCACACACACACACACACACACACACACACACACACACACACACACACAGTCTCTCTGCGTACTCTCTCTGCCAGTGCCCCGGGCTCTCAGTCATGCACGACTCTGTCTGTAATGATTCAGATGCCATTAATCCAAACCCACCAGGACAGTTGCTCCTTTGATGTCCCCTTGGGGGAACATTCCAGGAGGTCCCGCTCTTACTGATGTGGAACTCTCTGGGGGTCAGTGAGCATTGAGGACATGTGTTGGGGGTGGGGGAGAGAAAAAACCCCTGGGCTCGGAAACAGATCTGACTTGAAAAGAGCACAGACTCCCAGGGGTGGCGAGTCCCTGTAAAAGAGCAACAGACTCGGTGCCCGGCCATGAGGGCCTTCCCCGCAGGGGACAGGACGGCAGGAAGCTGGCCACAGGGCGGGCGGGATGCTCCCGGTCCTGTGGCCTCAGTTTCCCCCTTCATAACCTGGGGGACTGCATGCTGTCACTGCTCTCAGAGCTAGAAATGAGTCCCTCACCGACTTAGTGGGTCAAAGAAGAACCAGTGGGAGAAGCCACAAGGAGGTCACGTTCGTCTCTTTTTCTTGGTTTTATAATAAGGTTTTCCTACCGTTTCAGAAAACTCAATATCCCACATAAACTAAACTTGCCACCTAGGCATTTTAAGGTGCGATAATATGTATCTGGGGGGAAAAACTTCCTAGTAAATAGGAAAAGTGATTCAGCTTGTAAATATTAGATTTACAAGCACTTTCCTGACACACATGGGTTGCGTAGAAGCTAGTAAGCAAACCCGTGATTAAGTAATAATGATAAGATTACAGCAATTGGCATCACACTGATGCTAAGTTTATACCCTAACAATTAGCCCTCAGATGTGATTTAATAAAGGCAGAAGCACGTATTTAAGAAGGGAGCGAAGAGCAACTTTGAAAGTAATCACAAAGTGTTCTGGGCTGGAGCCATAAAATCGGGGCCAATAAATCTCAGCCAGCCCACCAGACATTCTGTTATTTGATAAAACTAATAATGCAAAACTTATTGCTATAGCAGAAACGTCATAAAAATGTAGTAAAAATAAACAAGCACATGGCTCTGGCAGAAGAGCTGGAAACCAGTAGAAATGGAAGACATCAAAGTAGAGCCAAGAAGCATCTTGGCAATGGGAGCCGGCGATGTTCACATATATTAGTGGAAAATCTTAGGGAATTTGGGATTTTTTTTTTCATGTTTGAGCAATATTTTGGGAAGTGATATTTCATACATACTTGTCTCTGTACCAAGATATTTCTCATCCCAACGTTATTTGGTAACGTGGTTGATTGGTGACGTCTGTCGCTGTTCCAGTGCCTTTTCGTAGAAATATTTGAAATTTGTAAAGCAGAGGAGATGGGAGGAGGCGCCGACGTGATGAAGCCTCTTGCTCACCCCTTTTCTGGTACCCTCCCAATTAGTTTCAGAAGGGGCCTGAGTAGGAGGAGAATGTGTCCCTGTTTTACAGAGGGGGACTCTGCCCACAGAGCACGTGGCCGGTGTGTGGTGGAGCAGGAATTCACACACGGGTTGTCTGACTGTGGCAGCCATGGGCTGGGCCATTGCTATTGACAAAGTAAGGTCCAGGTGTCCGGGACCCTCCCCCTCCGATGTGAGAATTCTTCCCTACATTTCTTCCTGATTCAGAGTCTCCTGACTACCCCCAGAGAGTTATTCAAGGATTGAGACGGTAGAGGAGGGAAGGAGATTCAAGGTGAAGATCAAGGCCAACTCTGTTTCCAACCCCAAGTCCCCCTCTTCCTCACTGCCCCCAGGAAAAGCCCCAACATCTTCTGCTGCCCATCAGCCTCTCCGTCCACAGCTGCCTGGATTCGGGAGAGGTGAGGCAGGCCTCTCTTTTCCTGGGACTCTCTAATGGTGCCTGAAGTCTGCTGCCCAACCTGGGCGGGCACCCACAGCTCAGCAAGCTCCTGCAGCTCCTGAGAGCCGGAAGGCTGCCAGGCTGCCACGGGCACCCGTAAGTGAGAGAGGGGTGTGCTTTGGGCAGTTTTTCAGAGGAGGAGGAGGAGGAGGAAAGCAGCTGTGTTTTGGGTCTGAACGGGTTACAGGGCTGCCTGGCCCCTCGGATGGCGGCCAGCAGGGGAAGTGGGGAAGCTGTGGGGAGAATACCAAGTTCCTCCTTGCAGGGGCCCTATTCCAGCTGAATGCAGCCTCCTCGCCCTTAAATCCAATTAAAGGCCGATATTATGTCAGTGGAAATGTATGCCAATCCTAATATAGTCTAATAAGCCTTAAAATAGCACTCTGTAAGTGGAAAGCCCTGTGGTTTAATTTGATTCGCAGCCTAATAACAGGCTTAATAAGAGGGAATTGGCCCCCTTTTATTTTCCAACTGGTCCCTGCATGCTCTTTTCTTCCTGCCTTTCTTTGCCTCCTCTTTCTTCTTCTCTGGAGCTCTGGGGTGATGGAGAGGCAAGGAGAGAGCAGGTCCTGCCTGACAGCCTCGGGCTCCTGCTACTGAAGGAATGTGGTCTGGAATGTGCAGGACCCCCTGGTCCTGGCTCAGCCCTACACTTGACTCACATCAACCTGCACAAGGTACTTCCAATGGAAATGGGGAAGATGGATGTGGGAGACCTCGAGGCCTATCTCGTGGATGCGCTCCTAGGTCTTGGATCTTCCTTCCAGAAGAAATGGAGAAATTGACTGTCCGCATTCTCAATGGCTCACCATTGTAGAGGACAGGGTGCCCCGCTATGGACCTCAGTCCAGAGATTGATTCAAGGACTTGCTTATGGAACTTTGGTTCAGTTTGGAGGCAAAGATTCCTCAATATTTAAAAAGCAGAGTTTGGGGATTAAGTGTTTTTGTTTGTTTTTTTTGTTTTTGTGGTACTGGGGATAGAACCCAGGACCTCAAGCATGTCAGGTGAGTATTCTACCACTGAGCCACATCCACAGCCCCAAGATTGAGTGTATTTTGAAAAACAACTTTAATGAAATATAATTCACATTCCATACCATTAACCTATTTGAAGAGTACAGTTCAATGGCTTTTGTGTGTCAATGACTTTGAGTACATTCACAGAGTGGCACAACCATGACCACAATCAATTTTAGCACATTTTCATGACTCTAAAAAGAAATTCCACATCCCTAAAATATTACCCTACAACCCCCTCCCCCATGCCTCCCAGCCCTAGAAAACCACTAATCTACTTAGTCTTCATAGATTTGCCTATTCTGGACATTCTGTATCAATGAGATTATATAATTAATATAGGGTCTTTTGTGTCTCTTTCACTCAGCTTAATGCTTTCAAGATTCATCTACTTTGTAGCAGGGATCAGCACTTTATTTTTATTGCCAAGTAATATTCCACCACATGATGTACCACATTTTATTTACCCATGCCTCAATCGATGGACTTTTTGGCAGTTATGAATATTGCTACTATGGACATGTACCTGCAGGTTTTTGCATGGATGGATATTTTTATTTCTCTTGGATATATGTTAAGGAGTGGAATCACAGAATCATATAGTAAATCTGTTTGACCATTTGAGAAAGATGGCAAACTGTTTTCAAAGCCTTTGAATCATTTTTATTCCCATTAGCAATGCAGGACCATTCTACTTTCTCTGCATCCTCGCCAGCACTTGCTATTGCCTGAGTTTTATGGGGATCACCCCAGCAGGTGTGAAATGGAATCTTACTGTGGCTTTGATTTGCATTTCCCTGGATGAAGTTAAGGCTCTCTTGATGTAAACTCTTCTGTGAGTCGTTAAATCATTAGACCTGAATTCAAATCTCAGATATGGAGATTATTAACCAGACTATCTTCAATGCAGCATTTAAGCATCCTGGATCCTAGTTTCCAGATCTCTGTGATGCTGAGGTTGAAATACATCCTCCAGGTTGCAAAGACTCGCTGAAAGGACCTGGGGAAGCAGGGTCCATGCACCACGCAAGTTCATTTCCTTCCTTTCATCTCTTCCTGATTTGTATGCCCCCATCACGATGGGATTGTGGGAATGGTATTTATATGTGCTCCATCCATCTTCTAACAAGGTCAGAAGAAAGAATATAATTTTAAAAAGAAAAGAGGTGATGATGGATTGAGTTGGGACAAAGGAAAAGAGTGTTTGATGCCAAGGTAAAGAAATTGGATTTTGGCTTTTTTTTTTTCTTTAATCCAGGAGAAGTAAAAGGTGAAGAGTGACATAATAACCATCTTCAGTCATAGGAGGGGTTATTATGAGGAGGATGGTGACCAGCTGTTCCCCATCTCCACTAAGGACATCAGAAGGAAAAGTGCATTTAAACTGTAGGAAGCAGCCTGTAGCTTAGTTATTAGGAAGAGCTTCTCTGCTGTCAGGGTCGTGAAACATTGGAATGGGAATTTATCAAATTTCCTGCCCCTGGAGGCCTTTCCAAACGTGATAAACTGCATCCAGGAGTGTGAATGAGATGCTCCCAAGGCGGCTCTTTCTATCACAAAAATGCTGCAGTTCCTGGGGGCACCCACGGTGTAGCCCTTCCTGGGCGACCTCCTGGGCAAGGCAGCCCGCCATGGACGCTGGACGCCTCCGCTCCCTGTTGTGGCTGGACCCTGTTGCCCTCCCTGCTCTCTCTAAGTGGAGTGGGGGAGTTGCCACTCTCCTCTATTTCCGTCATGAGTGATGTGATTTCTATACATAGCTGCAGCTTCTGACTTCGTTGGCAGCTCCTGGGTTGAAAGGTGCTGTTAAGAGAGGGTGGAAAGAGCTAAATAACCCTTTTATTTATTTATTTTTAAAACCTTTCAAGAAAAGCTCAAATGTTTGGCCCTTCACCATGACAGCTCATTATTGTCCTCACCGGATCTTTTAGGCTTGAGGGGGGGGTTGGATCGCTACTTCTGTTTTACAGATGAGCAAACCCAGGGCCATATTGGAATTGCTTATAACGAGAGGTATACACAGGGAAGGCCTCACAATTGGGAACCGGCACCCGTTGGGGTATCCTCTCCCTGGCACTGCTGCCTGTGGTGGGCATCGTGGTAGCTCCCAGTCGTCACTCTGCCTTCCTCGGGTAGCATAGCAACCAGATTTAAGGAGGACGGCTCCACCCCCAGGACCAGAAGTGGGTTCCCATTGGTCTAAATTCACCAGGGCCTTGTCTCCAGAGTTTGGTACAGATGATCCTAAACCAATTAGCGTCTGGAACGTCCCTGGAACCAGGGGTTGGGACCTTACTCATCATATTTTTGGTCCGCCCTTGCTTTGCCTTTTCTTGGTTCCAGGGCACCTAGACATCGATCCCCGCAGCCCTTGGAGCCACCAGGGAGGCCTGGAGGCAGCCTGGGTTCCTAAAAGCAGCTGGGGGCTCCTACGGCCTTTTGCTGGTGGTTGGAGACGACCAATCCAGTTTACGATGGCATGATGCAAGTGCTGTTCGTGGTTTTCTCTGTGTCACAATGTGGGAAAGACTGGGGAACCCCTGAGCCAGAAGAGAACAGATGTGGAGTGAGCAGAGGCTAGCCTTCTTTCATTCACTTACTAAGGCGCTGTTGGATTTGCACACAGTGTCCTTGGTCAGGACTTCCCTTCGAGGAGGCAGCAGAAGTGCTAGGGACATCTCAGGCCTATGTACTGCCTTGGGAGTAGGCGTTATTAGGATCCCTAGAGTGAAGATGAGGAAAACAAGGCCCAGAGTATCAAGTTAGCCACTCCTGGAGCCAGAGTTCTCACCCAGGCAGCCGTGGGCAGGTCAGGGAGAAGGGCAGGTCTGTGCAGGACACCTCTACCACATGCAGCATGCAGCGTGACTCTAGCACCAACCTGAGAGAAATCTGGGGGTGGGGGGGCAAATAAGACTTGACCCTCTTCTTTCATCCTGTATCCCATAGCTGCCCCAGAAGAGCCATTCCCTAGAAAAGTGACCCAATCGTACAGTGTCAACTCTCCTGGACCCTGTCCTCTTCAAGGAAATCTGGTCAAAATGAACACAAATGAAGCGCAGCTGTGCCTCAAAAGAGCAGGTGCTTCCTGGAAAAGGAAACTGAGACCAGTTGAAAAGCCAGAGATGGCCCCTGTTGGAGTCAGGGAGCATGGGTCAGGCCTGGGCTCCTCCACTGTCTCTGTGATCTGGGCAACTGCCCTCCCTCCCTAGACCCCCAGCGTGGTTTGTGCACTTCTCTAGGAGCGCACAGCTCCTGTCCACGTGGGTGATAAACTCAACACCAGACCTAACATTTCCTACCTGGTCATCTTGGACACTTCTTTGGGCAGCAAAAACTCTCGACCAGGAACACCTCTTCCTAGGTTTGCTCCATTTCTTGGACCTCGTCCTGAATCCTTTGTTCCTCTCCTCCCATCCCACAACACACCTGCCTTCAAACAGGCTCAGGCTTGCAACAGTCCAAACTTCCCCAACAGAGACACCCTCATTTTGCGTCTTGCTTAGTATCCAGGTGATGAAACTGGCCTTGGCCTGGGTGGTTGTCATGGAGACGCATCCCAGCTTTCTGCCTCACATCAGCCCTTGAGCTCTTCCCAGTAACCTCTCTGGGCAGACAAGGAAGAGAGCCGTGGCTTTGCTCTCTGTATCTCCTTTTTCGGGGAGGGGATTCAGCAGAGGGTGCTTTTGATGCTATTTAATCCAAGTCGTTCCACCAAGGAGGGTGGGAGTGATCTGGAAGAAAAATCCAGGCGGGTTTCTATTTGGCTTGTGTATTAGCTAATTATCTCAAGTGGTAATCAGAGAAAAAAGGGAAAAATGGACTCGGGATAACATCCTCGTTATTTATATTTTATCCTGTTTGCCAAGCTCACAAAGGGATGCAGTTTTCTGTCTTTCTCTGACCCTTCCTTTAATGCCAGCCTCTTACTGCTGATCAATCTCACTGTCGAGCGATAGCACCATCAAAACCACCTCACCTTTTCATTCCATGCTCTGAATGCACAGCTCATCAAAGTCTTCCTGAACCTCCGCAAAGTCACTTCCTCCAGGAGCTTGGATTCATCCTATTTCTAGCAAACTGTGTGCATGGGTGTGAGTGTAATTTACCCACAATGCATCTCCAAACATCACAAAAGACTTTGCTCAGTTTCTTCCATAATAAAAACTCTTTTCAATAGGAAAGGGTCAGCTGAGTCCACTGCAGGGAACCCACAAGGGACATTGAGGCACAAAATAAAAAGAAAAGATGACATGTCTTTTCACAAAGTTCAAGACATTTTATAGGCTAAGTCGAGTGGTCAAAAAGGGACAGACCCATGCATGCTTTCTGATCGCTGTATGCCTTCTTGGAAAGCAGAGCTTCCCAAAAAATTCTAGCTGCAGAATTTGGTTTCTGGTGAGAGATGTGGAGTTAGCAGTGGACAGCGAAATAGCAATCCTGGGTTTACTCCCACATCCTTCACTACAGACTTAGCAAATCACTTAATATTTTTGAACTTTGGTGGGTTATTTATTTTATTTATTTTTTTTTCCATAAAACACGGAGTTAAAATACTTACCTGCTTCCCTCAAGGTGAACCAACGATGTGAGAATCCTTTGTAGCCTGTAAGGCCTGCTAAGTGGAATTAAAACTGTGAGACATTTCATTTAGTCTTTGTGGCCACCCTATGAGGTTAGCATTATTTTATGAGGCTCAGAGACATCCAACAACTTGTCCAAAGTCACACAGGCAGCCATATCTGAACCAGGATCTGCGGACTTCAACTTGAGTGCTTCTCATTAGCCCACAGCTGTCTGTGGGAACAAGGTTATCCCAGCGCTGAGACAGCCCAGAACCAGGGTCATCTCAAGGTCATCCCAACAAACAGCCTGCTGTACCAGCTCTGGAATGATATGCAGCTCCAGTGACCAGGAATTAGAGCTCACTCAACAGATGGGGAAAGAGGAGGAAGGGGTAGAGCGGGAGAAGAGAAAAGGTGGAGGGACGGGGAAGTCATGTGAACGGCCCCGCTGGCCCGGCAGAGGGGAGGCAAATGTGCCATGCTGAAATCCTTTGAGCTGAGAGAAAATGTGTGTCTTTATCTTTGAATGTACAATTTATGGTCCAGCTGGGCTCTTTCGTGAGGCTGGTGCTATTTTTCTCTTGGGGCGAGGCACTTGGAGCCCCTGAGACCCTGCCAGCAGCATACTGTAGCCATGGTTATGGGAGGAAGTTGCCACTAGGGTTGGCTGGTGCACCCCAGGAGCTTTTGGGGACACGACCCTGGAGTTCCCAGAGCAGCGAGCTGACCTGAACTCATGTACAGCAGAACCGTGGATTTGATCATTTCCTTCCCCGTTATTCTGATAGATCCTTTTCTTGACTCGTTCATTCATTGGGCAGAATTTTAACCGATAATAATGGAGCAGATGAGGCTGTTGTTCAACTGCTTGTGAGATGGCGCATGGCTTTCTACAGGACAGCTCTGTGCACTGGGTAAATTCGAGATTTCTTGACCTCAAAAAATAAGCAAGAACAAAGTGTTAATGTTTAATGCCTGGGTAACAAGCAATCATGGGTATCCAAATTGTTATAGTTCACCATTACCCAGATGATTTTTTTTAGAATTGTTCATTTACTGAGATTGATGACAATCTTTGGAGGATTGCTTTAGCAATTTAACCAATGCTGTATAGTTCTGAGTGCTTTGGAAGTTCTAATAGTAGCCAAAGTAACCACCCTTGATGTGTTAGAAATCTGGACCTGACAGCCTATATTTCGTTGGTTATTAAAAACTCTGATCATGAATGGGATTTTCTACTTTTATACCTATACCCATCCCCCAAAGGAGCTATTTGAAAGACCTAGCCAAATAGACATTTGCATTCATTCATCATTTATTCATATATTTCAGCAACATCTATAAATTGTTAGCCCTTATTCTTTTGGTGGGGGGAAATATATATTATCAGCAAATTCCACTGAGGGAGCTGAGGCTGGGTGCTCCAGGGCCCTGCTGGTCTGCAGCTCTCCTCGTTTCTCTGCTGGGAAAGGAGGTCTCTCCACTGTGCCACGTGTTGCTGAGGCTTTTGACCCAGAATGCTGGCGTGGCTTGGAGATACGAATGTTCCCTCCTTCCGCTGAAAAGTAACATCTCAACTGCTCTCTTTCTTGGCACGTAATTATATTGTAGTGCAGAGTAGTGACATGACAGTGCTCAGAGGACAGAGGTAGAAATGGACATGTTTTGATGAGCAGCTGAGGGGACCCACATCAAGCTCATCACGTGCAGAATGGGACAAGTCACAGAGAGGACAGCAGGAGGCAGCCGAAAACCCAGAGAGGGGGAGGGTGGAATCTGGCTCTTGCTAGCAGAAGCCAGTGTCGACCATTTCCAGGCTCAGAAAGTAGTGGGTATGGGACATTGCATGCTTCAACGAGGGGCACCTTCCTGCTCCACAGGGGGTGAGAGGCGGAGGGAACAATGTCCCTATCCTGACACTCCCGTACCTTCTGTGCCACTGACGCTGTTGGGCTGAACTCACTCAAGGTAACTTGGGTCACAATGAAGGACAGGAGCTTTCAAAAAGGCTTTTTGCTTGTTACCCTGGCCACAGGCCACGATGGACTCCATCATCCTGAGGAGACTCCTGGTTTTGGACTTGGCCGGGTGTGGTGGGTGAGGCCAGTGGAGGGTGGCTGTCCTGTCTGAATGGAGTGTCCATCAGACGGCAGGATCCTCTTGTTCAGCGCCTCCCGGGCTCACGGTGTGTCCTGAACAGGCCTCGTGTCGTCTCTTCTGGCCTCAGTGTCCCACTCGGTCCTCCGGGCAGTGACTCTCTAAGCCAGAGCTCTGGAGAAGGACGGCTCTTCCATTTCCAAAAGACATGGATTTCCAAGGGCTCCCTGAAAGAACAGCACAACCCTAGTTTTAAAAGGGTCCTCTTAAAAAGGATTTTCCAGACTAAAGTAGAAAGGTGGCCGCCGCGGGGCATGGGGAGGAGGGAGCAGAGATCTGTCTGATGGCTGGAGAGTTCCAGTTTTGTGAGATGAAAGGAGTTTGTGGGGTGACGGTCACATAACAATGCGAGTGTACTTAACACTGTGAACTGTGCACGTGAAAAACTGTGAGGATGGTGAATTCTGTCATCCTATTTTTTTTGAGATGGGACCAGGGATTGAATCAGAGGCCCTTGACCACAGAACCACCCCCAGCCCTATTTTGCATTTTATTTAGAAACATAAATATATGTATATATATTTTTTAAATTAATCCTCAGGACTACAACTTTGAATACGGCAGTCCTTGATTTTTCCTAGGGCTTGGTCTTTGAAAGGGCCTTTGGCCAGGTACCTGCAGCTCTCACTGGTCCTGTAAGCATCTTCTGAGGAAAAATGCATAGCACCCAATCGGGCTCCTCCAGCTCCCTTCTACTTAGGCCAATCTGCAAGGTCAGAGGTCACCTGCTCTCTGTCCCTGTGGGGTACACACAGCAGGGAAGCTCATCCTCTTGCCCTACCCAGGGACATCCCTGAGCTGGATAAACAGACAGAACTCTGGCCTTGGGTTGTGTTTTCAAGTTTATTAAAATGCACACTTGTCTACAGCATATTTTTAAGCCCATCTTAATTTATAATAACAACAACAATCACAGAAGCCTCTTATTTTATAGCCAAGATGAATCTGTTTGTAAGTCATTACAGTCACAATCCCTTTATTTGACGGAGTCTATTACTACGGCTCATGAATCCTCTTGTTATTATCAGCATGTTTTTTTTATACCTTTATCCAATGTTATTATTTTTATCTAGTTGCCTGTTTCTTTAGTCTTCAATAATATCTTAAAAGCTTCACTTTATTTATAATCGTAAATTCCCTCAAGGTGGGAACATTTTTTTCTGATGTTATGGGAAGAGGAGGAGATGAAGTGGGACTAGCTGGCCTCCCTTACATACTAAGGGAGGTCCATGGTGGACTACTTTGTTCCTGTCACTCAGAGCCTAGCATGATGCCAGTACTTAGGCCACTAAGATCCAAAGAGATTAAAAATGGGGCCCAGGTGTCGTCCACAAGTACGTTTGCATCCCATTTTAACCAAGTGATGTGCTCAGTCAGTAGCTAGTGTGAATTTGGGGAAGTTATTACCTGTATCTTATTTTCCTCATTAGGTGAGCATAGCGTACCCACTTGTGTATGAAATGTATCTAGTACAGACAGTCCCCAACTTACAAGGTGTGACTTGATGATTTTTTTGACTTTGGTGTGAAATCTGTTTGTTTACTTGATATCATAGTTCGAGTTTTGATCTTTTCAATAAAATGCCTGAGATGTTCGGCACCTTAGCATACCATTGGCTTTGTGTTGGATGATTTTGCCCAGCTCTAGGCTAAGACAAGTGTCCTGAGCATGTTTCAAATAGGGTGGGCTAAGCTGTGATACCCATAGATGAGGTTTATTCGATGTGTTTTGGACTTTGGATAGTCAGGATGTAGCCATCATACATCAAGTAGTACCTTTATACTTGTAAATACTCCACGCGGGTTACCTGTGGTTCTTCCTTAAGGAACTCTCCATCTGAGTAAAATACGGAACCCCAAACACCTAGATCTGTGCAGGGACAGGGCAAGTGCCGTAAGAGGATGAAGCAAGATGTGGGAACTGGCCCAACTGGAGGAGTCAGCTACTGCAAGGGACCACCTCCTGGGTCTCGGCACAGCCTGGGTGCAGGCCCGGAGGGGAGGAGGGGTGACGTGCTGCTGATCCAAGGAGCACAGCAGAAAGTGAGGCTGCAGCCGGGGATCAGGGCCACTCTGTGAGGGGAACAAAAGCCACTGGAGGGATTTAGACTTGACTGTATTTCAGCAACCCCGGGACCCACGTTTCCCGGCACATTCTAAACATCTCCGAAACTGGATGTGTTCTGTCAGAGTTCATGGCCAGCATTTTTTCCTGACTTAGTGATAGTAAAATCGCAGTGTACCCTACAAGGGGTGCCTTAGACTCTGTGAACTGCCATGTGCTAAAGGCTGCAAGACCTGGGGGTGGATGGAGCTTCATGCTGCTACTGTCCCCTTGCAGTCTAGGAATCTATCTGTTCAGGGCTCTAAGGACACGCCCAGTCGTCCTCCCAGCAGGTTGAGTCCTGAAGAAGGACGAGAGTCCCCCTAACTCTGACAGGCCTAGCTCCCTGCAGCCTGGTTCTCGGCACAGCTGCCTTGGGTGCTGCTGAAGGTCTCTTAGGCAGGAATCTGGGCAGGAGGCCTGAGCTCGGGAGAGAGATCTTCTGTTATTTTCACGTCCCTGGTTCTTTTGTGTTCTTTCCCATCTCCTGCTCTTCTCTCTGCCCCTCTTTGTGGTTTCTCTCCATTGGGCAAAGCCATCCTTGGGAGACATCACATTTGTGGTTAGGAACAGAGATGGGGAGACAGAAGGTGAGGAGAACCAGGGAATTCTATGAACTGATGCTCCGAAACATCTGAGGTCATTAACCTCCAGGCAACAGAAACCCCACCCTCCTGTGGTGGACCAGGGCTGGTTGCCTAGCAACAGTGCCCTCCGCTCTTCCTTCCTATACAAGCTCTTGAGCATCTTCTTTTCCTTACTTCCCTTCAGTCAGCCTATGAAGTTCTTTTTTATCCAGTTTTGTGTGGTTGTTTTGGTGCTGGGGATTGAATCCAGGAGCACTTAACTGCTGAGCCACATCTCCAGCCCTTTTTATATTTTATTTTGAGACAGGATCTCACTGAGTTGCTTAGAGCCTCACTGAGGCTGGCTTTGAACTTGCAATCCTCCTGCCTCAGCCTCCCCGAGCCACGGGGATTACAGGTGTGTGCCACCGTGCCTGGCCCCAGTTTTTAACTTAACTAATGTGGTGAAGAGGATCGGGAAGAGTGTTTGGTAGGGTTTTCCTTAGACCCTCAGCCCTTCAAGTCCAGGCCACTAGGGTGAGAGGAGCTCACAGGTTCTGAATCTCCTTGGTGCCACAGGCTCATGGCAGGACGGGTTCAAAGCAAACATGGTGAATAAGACCAGAGAGTGAGTAAAACCCCATGAGATCCATAGGGCCCACAGTCCTGCGGTGTGATCCTTTCCCTGCTAGGGACAGGCAGAAAAGCTAGTATTTCCAGCCTGGATCTGTAGTCTCTCTGTCTTATGCGACGTGTCCATATATTATAGTGTTTTTGCTGAAAACAGAAAATCTCTGTTATTATTAGGTTCAGCCTCTATGCCAGGTTTTTAAAGATAAGAACTATTGGAGGCACTTTCTGACGCCTACAAAGAAGCGTCCAGTGAAAGTCCATTCTCCTACAGGGCAGTCACAGTGAATGGGCAGGTCATTCAGGTCTACACAGACATGCGGTCCTGGAAGAGTCCATCCCAGCTAAACAAAAAGAAAAAAAAAAAAACAGATGAAAAATTCAGGTCTCAACATCCGTGATCCTGGCATCCAGCGGGGGAGGGGAGGGGAGCGAGGGTGTATTCAGGTTGATTTGTTTATAGGTGAGAAAATACACTCCTAATTGTTACTTTTCACAAAGTGGAACACTCCTTTCATTCTTTTAATCAGTGCTTTACATACGGAATGTACATAAGGAAGATTTGTAAAAAGGGAGCATGGAAGAAATCTCTAGTTCACTGGTTTTATTAAAAACAAATCTTTTCATGGGAGAAAATA